>NC_050466.1:107789667-108458834 GCF_903995425.1 Onychomys torridus
CTTTCAAACAACCTGAGTGACTTTGGAGAAGAATGCCAAGCTGTTATCTGATTGTATAGATCAAGGAAGTCCAAATATGAGCAAAGACAAAGTATCATTCATAAATTAAAGATACAACACTTATATACTCTCAGTCATAGTACCTATTAGGGAAAGCACTTAACCATTTTGAGAAAATAAATATCTTCCATAGTAAGAAGATATTTATGTTGTTTTTAGAAAGCATATATGTGAAATCTATCTGCCAGTCTTACATTGGAAAATTAACCCAAAATTTATATTGATTGGAAGGAAGATGTTGGTTAAGACATCTCCTGTAGGGAGGTTTGAGGCCAGGTGGAGCTTTCCCAGGTGATAGCTCTAAGAATGTCAGAAAGGCTGTGGTGAAAGAAGGGAGGTTGGAAGAAGCAGTAGAGAGGTTGAGCCCCAGTGTGAAAGGGCTTGTGACTAGCTGTCAGGAAGCATTTTGTCTGAGCTTCAGGGAGATAAAACTTGTCTTGGAGAAGAAGCTACCCTTGGGGGCCTGTTGTAGAAACTTAGGTGAAGATATGTTGCATTTTTTATGCTATAGAACATTTGTTTAAAGATGCAAAAATATGTTACATTCTTTTATGTTGCATTTGTTTAACTCTATGAAACTGTATTACTTTGCCAGTATAAAACATGTGATTGGTCTAGTAAAGGACTAAACTGCCAATAGCTAAGCAAGAGAAAGGACAGGTGGTGCTGGCAGAGAGAATGAATAGGAGAAGAAATTTGGGAAGAGAAGATGGAGGAGCAGAAAAAAAAAGAGAGAGGAAGATAACAAGGGTCAGCCAGCCATTTACACAACAAGCCAGAGTAAGAAGTAAAGAAAACTTATGGTGGGCTGGAAAGATGGCTCAGAGGTTAAGACAACTACCTGATCTTCCTGTGGTCCTGAGTTCAATTCCCAGCAACCACATGGTGGCTCACAACCACCTGCAATGAGATCTGGTGCCCTCTTCTGTATACATAATAAATAAATAAATCTTAAAAAAAAAAGAAAAACAAAAACAAAACTTATGGAATTGAGAAAGGTAAAAGGATAGAGTCAAGCCAGGAGGTGGTGGTTCATGCCTTTAATCCCAGCACTCAGGAGTCAGAGCCAGGCAGATCTTTGTGAGTTCGATGCCAGCCTGGTCTACAGAGCAAGATCCAGGAAAGGCACAAAGCTACACAGAGAAACCCTATCTCAAAAAAACAAACAAACAAAAAATTGAGTCAACAGATAGGTGGGATAATTTAAGAAAAACTGGCTAGGAACAAGTCAAGCTATAGCCTGGCATTCATAGGTAAGAATAAGTGTCTGTGAGATTTATTTGGGAGCTGGGTGAGAGGCAACTCCCCAAAAGTAAAAGAGTAGAGTTAATAAACCAACTACTGAGACCCGAAATGGCTTACATGATCTGGATAGTCTCTTGTTGGGACTCATGGTAGGTAGGCATTAGGTTTGGAGAAGCCAAGATGAAAATGGAGGTCTTTGAATGGGGTGTTGGCTGACCTCCTTAGCAGTCTTGAGAGCAATAGCATTTTCCAATGCTATAACATAGGTACGGGCCTAGTGACCTTGACAGTGAATAACTACCACCTTATTGGTATGATATGAGGCTTCTAGCAACTTTATTTTTGGAGGCCTGTTGGTAGTAGATGTACTACTATTGGTAGTGAGGAAGCCCTTCTCTTTCCAAATGAACCATGGTGGTGTTGGACATGGGATGCATATTTGGAATCTGTATATTTGTTGATGGTTTTGTCTCATGTTAATATGAGGGCTCTAGTGAAAGCTCTGAGTTCTGTCTTTTGAGAAATAGTACTTTATGGTAAAGGTGCAGAATCCAAAAATATATCCCTGTCAGAGAATACTATGGCATAGACCAGTAGACAGGAACCTATGGAGATGAAAGATGATCTTCCATCAATGAACAAGGGATAGTCACAAAATGACAGAGGTGAAATAGGAAGTTTTGAATTTTTGTAGGTCAGTGATTCTAGGCAGGAGTGCATGAGGGTAATGGCCTTGGGAAGGAGTGTAGCAGGGTTGAGAGGAGAACAGGAATCAAGTGAGATATAAGGATTTTCTAGGTAGGAAATATGAAATAGTTGAAGATTAGAAGGACAGAAAGAGAGCAGGCTCTTGTCTGACAGGAAGTTCTTGAGACAATGTGGAGAGATGACAGAAAGAGGTCAACCAAATGTGAGCTTAAATCTACCCGAGCCAATAGAGGGACTGCCATCCTTTAAATGTTGAATCTAGATGTTTGGAAAGATAAGTAATAGGTAGGGTTGGGTCCTCTCCAAACCCCTAGGATTGTTTTCTCATTTTTTTAGTAGTATTATGGATAAAGGATTGGTTAATGTCTGGGAGAGCTAGAGCAAGGGCTTTGGATATGTATCTAAGAAGCAAGACAGGCTTAGTAGGGTTTAGAAGCTCAGTTGAGGATAGCTCTGGGAAAGCTAGAGCAAGGGATTTGGATATGTATCTAAGAAGCAAGACAGGCTTAGTAGGGTTTAGAAGCTCAGTTGAGGATAGCTCCCTTAACTGCTTCATTGGGGTATATGCAGGAAGAACAAAGTTGGAAAACTAGTTCAAAACTAGTTACCCTTCCAGGCCTGGGAAGGTGAAAATCTTTTTCTTGGTGGATGGAGGTGTGAGGGACTGTAGGCACTATCTGTGATCAAGAATAAGTTCATGAATGTTAGGGTATAAATGGGAATCTAGATACTTGACCTGGGAAAAGGGAAAATTGAACTTCTATTTTTCTATGTATACTAGAAATTTGAGAATTTGAGTCATATGTTGTAATAGTGAAGGTGAGGGGAAAAGTTAAATTAACAAATTCTCTAACCAACACTGGTCTAGCAAGTAGATCTAGGAAGTCTCTGGAGAAAAATATTAAGTACACATTGTAGAATATTCTCTCTTATTTTGGTGACTTTCTAATGCACACATACTTAAGCAAATAAAACCTATCTATAAAATAGCCCATACAAACATGGAAATATGATAGATCATCACAATGCATGTCTTCCAAAATAGGTTAGGTGGAGAGAGCTGGTTCTTCTAAGTTGTAAAATTATTCTGTGTTGATGAGCTTTGCCTTTTACATAGAAAAATAATTTTCTTATTCATCATTCTTCAGTGCCATATTGTGAATTTCATTTGAAAATAGGCATGATAGATGTAGATTTTTTCTATATCTAGGTATTTATTCAAGATTTTGACATTGTTTAAATATTTAAACAATGAAAATAATATCCATATGGATCTATGGCTATAGTTTACTGAAGTTAGAGGAGATGTGCATTGCTGTTTTTACAATTAATTTATCTCGGGTTGACTAGCTAACAATAAATATAATGTGTGTAAACCATACATAAATGAAGAAGCACAATTCCCTTCTATGTCTCAACCAATAACAGGAACCATTAGACAGACTATAAAGAGTAGCTTTCTTCTTTATGTAGGACCTAATATTCAGTTCCACTGAACATTTATTTTGTTGTAATTATATTACAATTTATTATTTCTATAATATCCCTGATGAATTTCTTCTACTAATTACATCTCAGATTTGTTGACTTATATTTTATGAAACTTGTCAATGTGCTGCTACACCACTTCTACAAATCCTTCATATCACTGTGTCAGCATGTACTACAATTGTTGAGTATGTAGAAGTAGAAAAGCATTTCCTTCTTCAAATATGACATGTGTAATATTACCATCATGTGCAATATTGTCAGGGGTGTAGTTTTTGACCTACAATGCATTACTTGCTTCAGTGATTTTAGAATTGTTTATTACTGATGACATATTTCTCTCCAAGAACATACCATTTATTCTGTCTCTGCTTTAAAACAGTAAATGGTGTGGTGAACCTGGAATTTTCCAGCAGCTTGTGGAAGAAATGAAAGTACCTCTTTCATGTTGCTTTTCATCTCATCAAGAATCTTTATAGTAGATTTTTAGTGTGTACAAATAAACACTAATATCTCATGAGATAAGTCTATAAAGAGCTTTGTGCATACTGAGTTCCTTTCTTACTAATTATATATACTGATCATAACAGGAAAATCAAAATAAGCACATAATTTTTAAGCAAATAAAATATATTTTAAAGACAGAAAACTATTTTATTTTCACAAACAAAATGTCACAAATATATTCATCTTGTACTTTTGTAGAAAATCAATGTATCATAATAACATTTCAAATATAATTTGCAGCAGTCAATAAATTATATTGTTTTCCATGTTCCTTCAAAGTAATACTCTTTCCCCTGTAGTTTACAATCATGTAGAAATAGTCTCTTTTTATTAATTTGTTAATTCAGGCTCATAAAACTAGATTCAATTTTGAGGAAAAAATAAAAGCTCAGTTCCTACCATCCCAATACCCATTTCAGTATACGTGGCATGATTTTAATAACTTAAAAAAGGGTTGGATGATAAGATCTGAAGACTTATCTTGATGTAACAGTTTAAATTACTGATGCTTTCATAATTTTTGGTTGTGTGGGAATATTGTAATAGTGATAATATCATTTATACCTGTTTCACCACAGATTTTTTTTTCAGGATTGAGTACCAGAGATTGATTCATTCACATTTTTCTCACATTGTTTTAAAATTTTTGTACACTATATTTTGATCTTATTCTTTCTCCTCCCACAAATCCTTCCAGATCTCTCATCTCCTTACTAACACAACTTAATGATCTTTTTTTCTCATTGTCACTCTCAAACAAACAAAAACTAAAAAGAAAACAAACAGAAATCCTAAAAATATCAAAACAAAGCAAAAAGCACACAAAAATATGGATTCCATCTTGTGCTGGGTATGAAGCCTGACATGGAGCAAGGTTGGTATACTCAATGTCCCTGTACTAGAGAAAAATAATTTTCATTTCCAATAACATATCAGTTGCAAATAGACACTTAGTAAGGGGTGGGATTTTTACTATTTCTTCTTTTCTGTTTAGAAAATTTTTGTGTTTTGAACTTATACAGGTGTTACGAGTGCTGCTACAGTATCTGTGAGTTTATATGTATACAAATACTACTTGGTCTGGAAGACACTATTTCCTTGTAGTCATTTACCACCAATAGTTCTTATAATTTTTCACTTCTTTTTCTACAAAGTTTCTTGAGATTTGAGAAGATACAGGCATTTCATTAAGGGCTGAGTAATCCAAAGACCCTTGTAATATAAATTCCTAAATGGTCTTTAAATAATAATAATAAAAAAAACCCTCATAGCCAGATATTGTGATAAATGCTGGAAGATCAGAGTGACAAAGGAACAAGACACAACCACCACCTCTTATCTCATCAAGTCCTCAACCTGAAAAAGCTGTAGCCAAATGCTTCTCCAAAAAAGCCTCTAGCTGAAAGGGATACTTCTGCTGAAAAGCCTTTCATTATGTTTTAATATAAAATGTGGTTGTGATTATAGGTGAGATAGTTCCGTTTTCTCATGCCTTATGTAACTTCCTCAGTCCAGCCATCACTTCCTTGGATTAAAGGCATGAGTGATTCTCAGTACTAGGATTAAAGGTGTGTGCTACCACTGCCTGGCTGCGTTTTCTTTTGTAGACTGAGTCAACCTCTTGTAGTCTAAGGTGCTGCCACTGCCTGATCTCTATGTATAATCTAGTGAATTGTTCTTTTCTCTGATCTTCAGGTAAATTTTATTAAGGTACACAATATATCACAACATTTTCCTTTTATTCTCTAAAAATCTTCAGAGCTAAACCAACTGGTTTATTTCAAAGATGTGTTGACCTCAGAATGGAAAGCAGAATATGTCCCATGTTGGAAAATGGGTTTCACTTTTTTTTTTTACTGCAGGAGAAAAAAAAAGGTATGGGTAACAGCAAAGTTAATAAAAATTTGATTCAAACAGAAGAAACCCTTTGATGAGGAGAAGTAAAAGCTCATCAATCGATATGACATTTCTACAAGTTGTAAGAAAATTTTAACAAACAAGGGTTGGGGCAGGGTTCTGTTCTTTTATCTTTACAGGATAATAGAAAATCAAAAGGCCTTGGATACCCAGACATATACAACAGAAGAAAAGAACCTATTAGTACCAATATACTCTACAGGGTTATAACTCACTGCCTAACATCAATATCTCTTTAAATCTCAAATAGTTGTGGTTATGATTCAATTATAAATCAAGCTGGCTTTGGAGTTGGAATTTGGCTCTCTCCTTCTCTAAACCAAAGCATATTACTAAAAGAAAAGTTAGGAGTTTCTGTCTCATATTGGAAGAGCCAACAGGTATGAGACAGAGATAAATCAATAATACAGGGACCATTATCATCTAGACTCTATTTCTTTCTATTCTTTTCCTCACCTTTGAAGAATCCCTTCTCTGTCCAGTATAAATCCAGAACATTCCATCTTGATATTAAAAATGTTCAAGTTTTCCACAGTAAAAAAATGTATTTTCCCATAATAATCTCTGAAGTCTCTAGAAGGAAGATGAGGCCCCATAACAATGACCCTATCCAGTCTAGAACAATGCCATGATATTCATATACATTACTCAATGATCAACCTTGGATGGAAAACACTTCAAGATACTTCCATGATAACATGGTCCATCATACCCTACTTTTAGCCAGACTCTCAGACAACCTTACCTATTACTCTCAGACTGGCCACAGAATCTTCAGTTAGTCCAACTGAGACCTAACTATCTTAGCTATCTTACAGGACCCCACAGAGATACCATTGCCCCATAAACAGCAGGAAACAATTCTAAGAAAATGACTCCCTTTTTCCCAAAGTTTTTTGTTTCTCAGGGTTATAGAGGATGGTTACAGGATTGAGAGAGGAAGAAATTATTGGACTCAGTATTCTCCTTAAGAAAAGAAAAAGGGTAATGAATAGGTATAAGATATTAATGTATATTATTGTATATATTAGTAAACAAATTTAGGAAATGATCAGCCTTAGATAAATTGCATTTATGGATTCTTATATATTGATACAAATGTAAACTATTTTTCTATTCCTATTTATGATAATTTGTATATTGATAAAAATATATAACTATATTTACTGTAATGCACATATATTTCTACTCTTATTTGAAGTATTTGTAAATTGATACAAATGTAAAATTATATTTGTCATACTGTATGTATGTTCTACCTCTGTTTAGGATACATTATATATGGATACATATTTAGGATTATTGTAATATTGCATATTGCACTATACATTCCTTCCTTTGCTTAAGCTATTTTGTGTGTTATCACAATTTTGATGTCATTGTCCTTATATTGTACATTTGTTACAAATGGTTTACCTTTTTTATATAAAGTCTTAGCCCTTAAGTTATTGAGGTAGATAAGACTTACAGATTTAGTCATCTATGCTTATCATCTCTATAGTTATGTTAGTTAGGCTGTCCAGATTTATAGATATATAGGTAAGATGGACAGGTAATCTTCAAACACTTCATAGACCTAGAGAATATGGCATTTAAATAACTTAGAATTCTGTTAACATAAGACATGATTGTTCCTGGCAGCACCAATTTGATCCCAAGAGAATGTTGGGCTTATAAAACATATCTGTTTGCAAGTTTGTCTTCTTCTTGCCACAAAATGGCCTACTGGGCAAATAACTGCCTTGCCTCGACTGCGGACAGTACAAATGCTGTCTTTTCTGAATGTGTAGGACACAAGAAAAAGTGACTAATGAATTCTGCCAAGACAGAGTAAGATGATATTTAAAATTCCTGCTTCTGAAAATGACTTGTCAGATACTCTAGGTCTGTAGGCAATATGGATGCACAAACAATGCTGAGAAACTCTAGGTGACTGTCTGGGATGCCAGCTGTCTTTGTCTCCTTACAGGACTCCCAAAAGTTGCTTGCTTGTACATAAATAAAAATGTGCCTGAAGATCAGAGAATAGAACAAGTCACTAGATTAAACATAAGTGCCAGACAATGACGGCACACACCTTTAATCCTAGCACTTGGGAAGCACAGATCTGTCTGGATCTCTGAGTTCAAAGTCACCCTTGATTACATGATATTAATTCAGTCTAGGAGAGAAAGCAGAGCCAAACAGTGGTGGCACATAGCTTTAATCCCAGTACTGGGAAGTATACACATCATTAATCCCAGGAAGTAATGGCTGGGCAAAGAAAGGCATATAAGGTGTGAGGAGACAGGAACTAAAGACTTTTTAGCAGAAGCATCCCTTTCAGCTAGAAGCTTTTCTGGCTGGTGCTTTTTGGGAGAAGACTCAGTCAGAGGATTTGTGGAGTTGGCAAAATGTTGGGGATCAGCTACTCTCAGTATAAGGTATCTGAAGGTGAGTAATATCAGGTTGCAAACATCAAGGATGAGGAAGATGCAGTTGCTAATTTTGGTACACACTGATAAATTTTCACATAGGTACGAGTCCTTGATCATTGCCATGGATGAGTCCATGGCAACAATACGTATTCACTCACATCTCCACTCACTCAGGGCTGCTCCTGCTCTCTACAAGATTTCTAAATGGCTTTTCAAAAGGTCTTTAGTTTTAGTTTATGCTTCCCATATTTCTTCATTTATTTAGAATGATTTACAGGCTGTAGTCCAGCTAATGCAACAATGACTGCCTATGAATGGTAGGACTGAACAGAGGACAACTTAAAATATTCACCTATATGTAGCCTATGTGGTGTTCCCTATGCTTGATTAGCTGAGAAAAAAGAAATTAGGGCCAGATTTATTGGTGGTTCTACATGTTATGCAGGAATTTCCTGGAAATGGACAGCTGTAGGATTACAACTGCTTTCCTTGGACAACTCTGAAAGACACTAGAAAAAGAAAATCTTTACATTCAGCAGGACTTTGGGCAGTACACATGGTCATACACTTTGTTTGGAAAGAGAAATGGCCAGATGCATGATTTCTCACTGTTTAATGGGCTGTAGCCAATTAATTGGCTCAATGGTCAGGGAGTGAGAAAGAACATTTTTGGAAAATTGATGTGAAAGTCTTCTGGGCAAGAAATATGTAGATAGATCTCTCCAAATGGTCAAAGGATGTAAAGATACCTGTGTCCCATGTAAATACTCATAAAAACATGACTTTGTCTGAGAAACTCAATAATCAAGTAGATGGGATGACTTACTCTGTGGACAGCCAATCTCTTTCCCAGCCATTCCTGCCATTGTCCAATGGGTCCATGAATAAAGTGCCCAAGGATATGGACATGTGGCTTATATCAGGGCCTGATAACAGTGACTTCTACTCAGTAAGACTGACTTGGCTATAGCTGCTGCTGGATGCCAGATAAGCAAACAGGAGAAGCCAAAACTGAGCCTCAAATATGGCATGATTTCCCAGAGTGACCAGTTACCTGATGGCATATTAACTACATTAGACAACTTCCTCCATGGAGAGGTCAATGTAACTCAAATCTTAAAAGTTCTTATTAGTAAAATCAAACCCAAGGCCAGTTATTGGGATGAATGCTGAAAGATCAGAGAAACAGAACAAGCCACAGCTACTTCACATCAATAATTCCTCAGCTGATCCTGTTTCCTCAGATTGGATGCCTCTGAGTTCTCATCTAAATAGATCTCAGCTTGTTGTGCCCAGATCATGACCCTCAGAGAGACCACCAAAGACAAGCATGCTGGAATACAAAAGCAAGGTTTAATTTGGGATACCCAAAAGCAATATAAGCCCAGGCAGGGACTTCATCCAACTGATCCAACACAGTGGAGGCTGGAGGAAGTGCTTGCCTCTCTGAAATCTCAGATGTTAAAGGCAAAAACCACAAGGTTACATCATTTGAGGGTGCTAGTACGGGTACAATTCTGATTGGCTTGATTCTAGGGACTTTCTAGAAATCATGGATCTTACTTCTAAGGAAGAGGTTGCCTGCCACCATTTCTCATTGGCTGCCCTCAGGTGGGGACATTTCTATGGTCAGTTACCCTGGAAACCAGGTTGTAACATTCTTTGTTCAAACAGTTACCTAGGAAACCAAGGAGAGGACATTCCATAGTCCAGCAGTCATTACCTTGTGACTACCTTGTGCCTCTGTACTTTTACACTTCCTGGTTTCTGGAATCTGGACTGACTGGTATCAGTAACTCATGGCCTATTCCAAGAACTCACAGCCTGTACATAAAAGGAGAAATCTTAGACCTTAGTTTTAGGGTGAAAGCATTTTGGTCTTATTTTGGATCCACAAGCTGAACTGTTGCTCAAAAGCCTAAAAGCTTAACCAGCTCTATCTAGTTCCTGGTCCTCATACCTTATATACCTTCCTGATTTCTGCCATCACTTCCTGGGATTAAAGGCTCACTTCTTGGAATTAAAGACATGAGTCACCATGCCTGGTTATTTCCAGTGTGGCTTTAAACTCACAGAGATCTGGATGGATCTCTGTCTCCCAAGTGATAGGATTAAAGTCGTGTGTGCCACCATTTTCTGGCCTCTATACATAGTGGCTGTTCTGTTCTCTGACCCCAGATAAGTTTTTTAGGGTGCACAATATTTTGGGGCACACAATATCATCACATTTCCCTTTTTTGCCTAATTTTTTTAAAAAGCTTATAACTATTAAAAGAAAAACTATATCCAATAAGTATATACAGTCAAGAATTACATTAACTATGTCTAGTCCAATAACATTTGACAAGTTCAGATGAAAAACTTCATTAATATATAACAATGTCCAGTCTAGTAACATTTGATAAACTCAGAAAAAAATTCATTACTTATCCCATTTAAAACAAGTAGTTCCTTTTTAAAATTAGATTCAATAACTGACCTTTTTATCTTATCATATCTATATTCTATCTTTTTTCTTTTCATAATAGATTCAGTAGTCTACCTTATGTCATTTTTATATCTTCCCCTTTTGCTTTTTATAGTAGATTCAATGATCTACACATTTATTCTATTATTCCTTTATCTTTTTCTCATAGTAGATTCAATGACCTACCTCAAATATATATTCTCTTTTTCCTTTTTTAAACAAAGACTTTGAATCTAATCTCCTTATTCAGCTTTTTTCTTGACCATTAACAATTAACAACTTGTAACCAACCATCATAAAAATGACAATATCCATAACTCATTAAACAACCAAAACCTCCCATCCCACATCTTGGGAATGTGGGTATCATTTTCTTAAAATTATTTCCTGTTTTCTGGAGGTGAAGGCATGTTTAGGGAATCTTGAAAAGAAAATTTTTGGGTTAACTGTCAAGTCCTGTATCATTTGTCCAGTCTCTGCATAATGGGAACATGCAGGGCTTGTCACAACTCCTTGTTTGAGTAGTCTGTCAGTCTGGATCATCTCAACTAGCCATCTCAAAATTGTCCTAAGCAGTTTGTAGTCCAAAGTCAATCTTTCCATGGTGTTAATCAGCTTAATGGCTTTACCATAGTCCTTGTGAAATCATCATTGTGGGGTCCCCTTATCCTTTTGAAGATTTCAAAGTTGCTGATTCCCTGTAGATTTTGTGTGTGTGTGTGTGTGTGTGTGTGTGTGTGTGTGTGTGTGTGTGTGTGTGTGTATGTGCGCGCACGCACACGCGCGTGCTTCCTCTGTGGTTTGGATCAATCACTGACTGATAAATGTCTCTCAGAACATGAATGTTCTTCCCTAGAAGAGAATATCTTCACAGCAATTTCTCCCCACCATTTGTCTTGACAAACGTTTCCAAACTGACCTATGCAGATTTTTTCTGGTAACACAATTATCCTGTCAATTCTTCTCTGAACAAGAAGCAGTAAACCCTTTTTTTCTCAGGTAGCAGTATCACTGTAGTCACCAAGATGATGAGAAGCAGCCAGCAACTCAAAGCAGCAGCCACTGCCTCCATGGTCATATTGCTACCAATTGTGGCTGGGCCCTGGTCAAAGCTTCTCCTTAGCAACCCTCCTACAACAGCCTCAAACTTGAGATCCTCCTGCCTCTGCCTCCTTCCGCAAATCCTACTGGTGTGTGCCATCACAACTGGCTGAGGGTAGCTTGAGTCTGAGCTGGGGCCCACAAGGCCACAGGCAAGTGGCTTTTTCATAAATTTGTACTACAAACATTGGGCACCAGATGTAGCATGGATCTTAAATGTTCTTATTAATAATAGCAAACCCAAGGCCAGTTATTGGAGAGAATGCTGGAAGATCAGAGAAACAGAACAAGCCACAGCTGCCTCACCTTGGCAATTCCTCAGCTGATCCCATTTCATAAGACTGGATGGATCCAAATAGATCTCAGCTGAACTGTTCCTCAAAAGCCTAAAAGTTTAACCAGCTCTATCTAGTTCCTGGTCCTCATGCTTTATATACCTTTCTGCTTTCAGCCATCACTTCCTGGGCTTAAATGCTCACTTCTTAGGATTAAAGGCATGAGTCAGCATGCCTGGCTATTTCCTCACAGAGACCTGGATGGATCTCTGCCTCCCAAGTGATAAGATTAAAGGTGTGCATGCCACCATTTTCTGGCCTCTATATCTAGTGGCTATTCTGTTCTCTGACCCCAGATATTAGAGTGAACAATATTTTGGGGAACACAACATCACCACATTATACCATGAGGTAGATCCTCACACCAGGCTCAAACTATGATCTAGCACAGCTTGATAATTCTAGACCTCAGATTTGGTCTTGTATGCTCCTGAAAAATAGTTTTGAAAGCCCAATGAAAGGTTTGTCCAGGTCATGTGAAGCCTAAGCCATTAATCTCTAACCACAACCTCTTCTCACTAAGGAGGCAGAAGAAACATGTTGAAGGCTTGAGAACAAGGGACTAGAGATGGTTGAGCTTTTAGGCTTTTGAGCAGCAGTCCAGCTGAGATCTTTTTGGATGAGAACTCAGAGGCATCCAGTCTGAGGAAACAGGATCAGCTAAGGAATTGGCAAGGTGAGGTGGCTGTGGCTTGTTCTGCTTCTCTGGTCTTCCAGCATTCACCCCAAAACCTAGCTCCAGGTTTGTTTTTATTAATAAGAATTTTTAACATTCATGCTACAGGTCAAAGCTTTTTCCTTATTGGAGAAGATACCTATTCTGGCTATGGATTTGCCTTTCCAGATCATAACTCTTCTGCCCAAACCACCATTCATTGAGTTACTGAATGTCTTTTCCATATTGCTTTTGACCAAGGAACTCAGTACACATCCAGAGAACTGTGACATTGGGCCCTTGGTCATGAAGTTGACTGGTCTTACCATGTTTCCCACAATTCTGAAGCAAATGACTTGATAAAAAAATGGAATGGCCTTTTAAAAACACAGTTACAGTGTCAATTAGGTGGCAGCAGCATACAGGGCAGGGCAGTGTTCCCCAGGTAGTATATGCTTTGAATCAGCATCCAATATATGATACATTTTATCCAATAACCTGCATCCATGGCTCCAGAAACCAGGAGGTAGAAAAGGGCATAGGTCCACTCACTATAACTGGCAGTGACCCATTAGGAAAGTTTTTGCTTTCTATTCCTGTGACCTTAAAATCCACTGGCCTAGAAGTTTTGGATCTAGTGGGAAGAGTGGTCCTACTAGGAGGCACAACAAAACTGCCATTGAACTGGAAGCTCAGAGTTCCTTCAGGCAACTTTGGATGTCTAATGTACTTAAACCAATAAGCTAGGATAACAGTATTAGAAGGGGTGATTGTTCCAGGTCGCTGTGGGCAATTTGAATTGTTTCTTCAAAATGGAGGTAAGAAAGATTATGTCTGGAGTGCAGGAGATCCTCCACAGAATCTTCTGATGCTACCATGTCCTCTTACTGAAGTTAACAGGAGCTACAACAGACTAATCCAGGCAGGATGACAAGGGCACAGAACCATTACAAATGAGGACATGGGTCACTACTTCAGGAAAAGATCCAAAACATGCTGAGGTTCTTGTTGAGGGTGGATGCTGTGGGCTATCTTTCTGTTTGCTGTGAATATGTATTACTATAATTGATTAATAAAGAAGCTGCTCTTGCTTATGGCAAGCCAGGATATAGCCTGGCAAGAAATTCAAGAGAGAAAAAGGAAAAGAAAAGGCAGAGACATGAGTCACCAGCCAGACACAGAGGAAGCAAGATGGCAAGGTAGAAATGAAAAATGGTACCAAGCCACATGGCTAAACAAAATAAGAATTATGGGTTAATTTAAGTGTAAGAGCTAGTCAGCTAATGGCCAAGCAGTTACAATTAATATAAGCTTCTGAGTGATTATTCTAAAAATGTGCCACTGGACTGCAGAAGCTTGTGGGACTTAAGAAACATCTGACTACAAATGGTATGGTGGCAAGAGGTTCCACCTAAAACCTGACAGAACCTGACAGAGATTCTAAAATGGAGCTAAAAAAACAGATTCCTAGTTGTGTCTCAGGAAAGCCATGAGCTATAGTATAGTGGGTTCATGGAATGCAGGCTTGAATTACAGCATGGTAGATTGCCACTGAATTATACAGAGGTTTCTTCAAGCTATGCAAAACACTGCATGGCAAATTTAGCTTTTTCTAGTACAGACAAAAAAAAAAGAGGTTTATGGGCTACATGCTGCTAGATGGAGGCATGGGCTAAACACTGCTGGGTAGAGGCATGGACTCTCTGCCTCCTAGAGTCAGCAGAGGCCATGGCTCCCAGAGTTGGCAGTGAATTACCTCTGCAATATTGGGAAACTGAAATGGGCAGGGTTAGCAGCCATTGCTGCCTCTTCTGTCCTAGCCACACTATAGTTTAAAGTAATAGATACACAGTAAGACAGATTCAGATAGAATAAAACTCTAAACTGTTTAGAGTGTTTGTAAAAATATATTTAGGCTTAATAGAGAAAGAAAAAATAACATATGCAGTTATATAAAGAAATAGTTAAAAAAATAAAGTCTTTAAAAAAACAATACAAATAATATAAAAAATAAGCCATGTAAAGTCAGAAATCACACACAGAGTCTGGATTATATTGTCTTTGGGATTTTTAACTGGTGAGAAACATATGATTATAAAGGCTGCTAAGTTAAACCAATATATGTATTTTAAAGGTATCTTGACTTGAAAATTTAGATCTAATGATATGTTGCTTGTTTCTGCGGGAAGCAAGAGGAAATGGATTTGTTCCAGGATGAGATGGATCAGATTTGATCAAGCCACATATTCCAATCCTGAACTTTAACAGATGGTACTTATCAACAAATGATATAGCTAGTCTTCCCAGAACTTGAATATTTTCTCAAATTTTCTCAGGATCCTCATAAGACTATCAGCATCCCAAATCAGCAGGAAGTAGTCTAGAAAATTATGCCCACATTCCCAAAAAATGGATTGTAGAATTTGTCTTTGTTTAGAGTGTTGGTTGCAAATTGTTATTGGTCAAAGTCAATCTATTTCTAAAAGAAGAAAGAGGGATATGATATAGAAATATAGGATATAGACATGATAGTGTGAAAAAGTAGATCACTGTGTCTACTTCTAAAGAGCAACTTGTTTAAAATGTTTTACATTGCTATGGATTTTAGTTTATTGATAAAAATTTAAGGCTGCTGTTCGTATACTTTATATATATATTTCTACTCTCATTTAAGGTAATATGTTTATATACCTCATTTGAAATTATAATGTTTAGTTAAGAAATACAGAGTAATAATTTGTCATCCATGATAATCAAACTTATAGTCATGTTAGTTAAGTTTTTTAGGTATACATTGACATATTTCAATTAGATAGATAATATTCAAGCACTTCAAAGACATACAGAATATGACATTGAAAATGTTTTAAAAACTTAGAAATTCTGGATAATGACACACATCTGGTCTTGTAGCACCAATTTACTTCACAGTGAAATATGAGCATTGAATACTCTTCTATATGGAGTTTATCTTCTTGATGAAAATCGCCATTTGGGCAACAAATTGATCTTGCCAGGACTTCTGATAATATGCTATATAAACTAGATGAGCAGGACTCATAATAAAGTGACCATGGAACTTTGCAAGGAAAAATGATTCTTCAGGTTCTTGCTTCACAGAGGAGACTCCCAAATATGCTAAGGACATAAGAAGAAGCAACTGAAAGACTCTAGGCTTATAGGCTGAAGATGGGTGTCCCAACATTGCATAAGAAGTTTGAGTGATTGTCCAGGATGCCAGCTGTCTCTGTCATTCTAGATTTTTACAAGTTGCTAACAATTTATTTCCTATTTATTTAGGTAATCCTTCTGATAACTTTGATGTACTTGAAGATTAGGCAGTTATAATTTTCCGTGGTTATAATAAAAAATAAATTAGATAGTAAAATTTAGACTCACAAATATAGGATAGATGATAGAATATTTTCTTTAATTTTGCCAAATACAAATAGACCAGATATTGTAACTGTGATTCTTGATTTATAAATACTTTGTTATATGTAATTTTACTATATTAAAGTTAAAACCTTCCTTTTTGATTAGACAGAAAGAAGGAAGTGCTGTGGGATATCTTTCTGCATGCTGTGAATATGTGATGCTATGGTTGGTTAATAAAGAAGCTGCTCTGGCCTATAGTGAGCCAGGATATAGCCAGGCAAAACATACAAGAGACAGGAAAAAAGAAGGGCAGAGTTATAACTTGCCAGCCACACACAGAGTAAGCATGATGACAAGGCAGAACTGAGAAAAAGTAACCAAGCCATGAGGCTAAACATAAATAAGAATTATGGATTAATTTAAGTGTAAGAGCTAGTCAGTAATAAGCCTAAACTAATGACTGAGCAGTTATAATTAATATAACATTCTGGGTGATTTTTCTCTAAACTGGTCACTGGACTGTGGGGGCTTAGTGGGACTCAAGAAACATCTGACTACATGTGGAAGAAATACAGAATGAGTTTTAGAGGAAGGTAGCTATAAATAGCAGCTATGTCCACATAACTAATTATAAAAGCAAGGATTATTGTTGACATGAGTGTATCTGCCCTATTTTATTAAGAATGTACTTATACAGTTACTTGTGTTTTCTTTCCTCAATTTCATTATGAAGTGATGTAACACTAAGAGACTATACATGATTACAGTATTTAAGATTGAGACACTGAAAGAATGTCCCACAAACGACATTGCTACCTATTATAAATCTCTAATGAATTTCAGTTGTACAAGGGATAGTTATATAAGGTCTGGCATAATTATGACCTGTTTTAATATAAAATATGGTTGTGATTATAAGTGGAATAGTTGTGTTCAGGCATTATTATGACCTGGTCATTATTTTCATTTGGAAATTTATCATAATGTAAGACAATATGGTTGTGTGTCAAATTGACAGTGAGTGGACCTGTGATAGTTATTCTTGCTTGTCAATTTCACTATATCTGGAATTAACTAAAATTCCAATATAGAAAAGTACACATGTGAGGGATTTGTGCTTAATTTTGAATAGGTAGAATCACTTCTAATCTGGATCATCAAAGTAGGAAGTTATATGCCTTTAATCCAGGTCTTCACCAGGAAGATATATTCCTCTCATTTAAGACATACCTTTGACTAGAAGCCTATATAAGAATATAGACTAAGAAATCTTTTGATTTTTGCCTTCTTGATTTCACTTTTATAGCAAGTTCATTTATTCACTGTCACTAGAACCTACCTCTTTGTGATTCCATCATATACTGAGGGCCAGGTGAGTTATCAAGTCTTGTGAAATGAGCAAATACTGGATACTTGGGTTTTCTATTTACATCCAGCCATTGTTGGATTAACTTGGCTTCAGCCTATTAAGTCTGAAATGATAGAACCATATCAACAGACTGAAATTTCGAACTCCATTTAAATTATCTTCTTATATAATTTCTCACAATTGTTAAAAGCTAAGTGTTACACTTATAGTGAGGCTTTTCAGTGGTTCTGTATCAGTTTTAAGAAACAATTTTTTCAGGGCTGAGGACCAAACCCAGGGCCTTGTGCTTGCTAAGCAAGCGCTCTACCACTGAGCTAAATCCCAAACCCCAAGAAACATTTTTTATCTTGGAAAAAATGACATTAGATGTTTGGTAAGTTCTACACAGAATATGTAGCTCATTCATCAAATTAAAGACATTTAATCTACAATAATACTTTCAATCTAGAATCTATAGATGGTTTCCAATTTAGAATCAAAAGATAGTTTCCCATTTATATATCTTTTTTTTTTCATTTTTCATTTGGTCAATATTATAAATTTTGCAAGCAGAGCTTTTAATTTCATTTCTTTCTTTCTTTCCTTTTTTCTTTCTTTCTTTCTTTTTTTTAATACAGTGGTCTTCTCATATGCAGAAGACACTAATTTGTTCTGGTCATCCCTAACTTCTAGTTTCTCCAGTCTTTCTGCCACCTCTTTATTATTATTTTTATTATGATTATTATGATTATTATTATTATTTATTATATTGGTGTTTTAATTATACATATCAGTCATGAGTTCCCTTTTCCTCCCCACTCCTGCCTCAGCCCCCACCTTCCCGTCAGTCCCTCCCCTCCATTCCCATCTCCTCCAGGACCAAGACTCCCCTGGGGATTCAGCTCAACATGGTAGATTCAATACAGGCAGGTCCAGTCCCCTCCTTCCAGGCTAAGCAAAGTGTCCCTGTGTAAGCCCAAGGTTCCAAACAGCCAGCTCATGCACTAAGGACAGGTCCAGGTCCCACTGCCTGGATGTCTCCCAAACAATTCAAGCTATTCAATTGTCTCACTTATCCAGAGGGCCTGATCCATTTGGGGGCTCCACAGCTTTTGGTTCATAATTCATGTGTTTCCATTAGTTTGGCTATTTGTCCCTGTGTTTTTCCAATCTTGGTCTCAACAATTCACACTCTCACAGTCCCTCCTCTTTCTCAACAATTGGAATCCTAGAGCTCCAGTTGGTGCCTGGCCTTACAATCTCTGCATCCACTTCCATCAGTTATTGGATAAGAGTTCCAGTGTGACTGTTAGGGTGTTTGGCCATCTGATCACCAGACTAGGTCAGATCAGGCTTTCTCTCCACCATTGCCAGTAGTCCACAATGGATGTATCATTGTGGATTTATGGGGACCTCTCTAGCACTTTGCTTCTTCCTGTTCTCATGTGGTCTTCATTTATTATGGTCTGTTATTCCTCATTCACCCTTTCTGTTCTTGATCCAGCTGGGATCTCCTGCTCCCCTAAGCTCTCTATCCCTAGAATCTTGCCCTTCATTACTCCCACTGTCATCCAGGTTGTTCATGTATATCTCATCCATTTCTCTGTCATTGGGTGATCCCTCTGTCTTTCATAGGGTCCTATTTTTTTTTTTTTTAGGTAGCCTCCCTGGAGTTTTGTACCCATCTAGTCATCTTTGTTTTACATCTAGTATCCTACTATGAGTGAGTACATACCATGTTTGTCTTTCTGAATCTGGTTTACCACACTCAGGATGATTTTTTTCTGGAACTATCCATTTGCCTGCAAACCTCATGATGTCATTGTTTTTCTCTGCTGAGTAGTACTCCATTATGTATATGTACCATATTTTCTTTATCCATTCTTCACTTGAAGGACATCTAGATTGTTTCCAGATTCTGGCTATTACAAACAATGCTGATATGAACATAGCTAAACAAATGCCTTTGTGGTATGATTGACCATTCCTTGGGCATATGCCCAAGAGTGCTATAGTTGGGTCTTGGGGGAGATGGATTCCCAATTTTCTAAGGAACCGCCAAAGTGACTATACAAGCTTGCATTCCCACCAACAGTGGAGGAGAGTTCCCCTTGCTCCACATCCTCCTTAGCATAAGCTGTCTTCTGTGCTTTTGATCTTAGCCATTCTGAGAGGTGTAAGGTAGTATCTCAGAGTCATTTTGATTTGCATTTCCTGGCTGATTAGGGATGTTGAGCAATTCCTTAAATGTCTTTCAGCCATTTGAGCTTCCTCAGTTGAGAATTCTGTTTACTTCTATAGCCCATTTCTTAATTGGACTGTTGGGCATTTTGATGTCTAATTTTTTGGAGTTTTTAAACAGAACTTATTCACCAATATTATTAAATTTATTCCTAGATGTGTTTTATACCTATAGTAAAAGTAGTGTTTTGTTCATTTCTGTTTCATTAGGATCTTACTATTTATGAATAAAATATTACTGAATTATGTTTGTTGATTTTATATTGGGAAGGTTTGGTCAAATAATTTATTAATTTAAGTCGTCTACTTGGTGAGTATTTATCATTTCCTATATAACTATTCATTTTGCAAGACAAGAACTGTGTAATGTTTCCACTTTTCAATTCAGATCTTTATTTAATTTACTCATCTAATTTCATTAGAAAAAAATGATGAAAGTGGAAAAGCTTCCTTCTTTTATTCTATATAATACTGGAACATTTTTCAAATATTCCTTTTCAATATGACGATATTGCCTATGTATTTGTCACAGAAATATCATCTCTAATGAATTTATTTCTTTTCTTCTGTAGCCTATTTGGTTCAGAAATGCTTGCCTTAGTTTTATTTTTTATCCAGTTTCCTTTTAGTATATATAGATTGTGCTAATTAAGAGTTTTCATTATGTTACTTTCATACATGTTTATACTTAGATCACATGCATCACCTTTATTACTTTAATTCTATCCCTCCTGCCTCCACTACCATAGTTTTTCTCACTTTACTTTAATGTTTTTTTCTGCACTAGATTCCATAGAAGAGAATGAAAACAGAAAACACTTGTCTTTGTGAGTCCAGCATATTTAAATTAATATGTTGATTACCAATTCCACCCATTTTTCTGTAGGTTATTTGTTTTGATCTTCTCTATAGCTGAATAGTATTATATTCTGTATATGTATATTTCTACATTTCATTGATTCATACAGGAATATGAATACATTTTCTTATTTATTTTTCACAGTAATATTTTATTTAAATTTTTTATTCATTTTACATACCAACAACAGATCCCCCTCTCATCTCTCCTCCCACTCCAGCCACCCCACCTAAACTCCCCATGACTCACCCCTCATCCCCTCTCTAGCACCAGGTTTGTTCCTATCCCCATAATGTCTTCCTCTATCAATATCTCTCTTTCATTGCTTTCTCACTCTGTCCCTCCCCCTGCTTAACCCTCTCATTCCCTCATATTCTTATTACCAATACCCTCCATTTTATTATGCCCATTATCCCCAGTTTACTCATGGAGATCTCTGTTGACCCTATACAAGATTATCTGTACATCTCTCTTAGGATCCTTATTGTTACTTCACTTCTCTGGAGCTTTGGGTTGTAGTCTGATTATCCTTTGCTTTACATCTAATATCCACTTATGGGTGAGTACATACCTTGTTTGTGTTTCTGAGTCTGGGTTACCTCACTCAGAATGATATTTTCTAGTTCTATCCATTTACTTTCAAATTCTCCAATGTCATTTTTTTTACAGCTGAGTAATACTCCATAACACATTTTGTTATCTGTTCTTTGATTGAGGGGCATCTAGTTTGTTTCCAGGCTCTGACTCTTATGAATACTGCTGCTATGAACATAGTTGAACAAGTGTCCTTGTGCAATGATATAGCATCCCTTGGGTATATGCTGAAGAGTGGTATCATTGTGTCTTGAGGTAGATTAATACCCAATTTTCTGAGAAACCACCACACTGGTTTCCAAAGTGGCTGCACACTTTTGCATTTCCACCAACAGTGGAGGAATGTTCTATTTGTTCCACATCCTCTCTAATATAAGCTATCATCAGTGTTTCTGGTCTGAGCTATTCTGACAGGTGTAAGATGGTGTCTCAGAGTCATTTTGATTTCCATTTCCCTGATTACTAAGGATTTTTAGCAATTCCTTAAATGTCTTCCAGCCATTTGGGATTCTTCTGTTGAGAATTCTCTGTTTAGATCTGTACCCAATTTTTTGATTGGATTGTTTGGTATTTTGATGTGTACTTTCTTGTGTTCTTTACAAATTTTTGAGACCAGTGCTCTGTCAGATGTGGGGTTAGTGAAAATCTTTTCCCATTTTATAGGTTGTCATTTTGCCTTATTTACTGTGTCCTTTGCCCTACATTGCAATTTCAGGAGGTCCTATTTATTAATTTCTGCTCTTAGTGTCTGTGCTACTGTTGTTATATTCAGGATGTGGTCTCCTATGACAATGCATTCTAGGCTACTTCCTACTTTCTCCTCTGTCAGGTTCAGTGCAGTTGGATTAATGTTGACGTCTTTGATCCACTTGGAATTGAGTTTTATGCATGGTGATAGATATGGATCTATTTGCAATCTTCTATGTGTTGACAATCAGTTATGCCAGGACCATTTGTTGAAGATGTTTTTTTTTTCCACTGTACAGTTTTGGCTTCTTTGTCAAAAATCTGGTGTTCATAGGTATATGGATTATTGTCAGGATCTACAATTTGATTCCATTGGTCCACATGACAGTTTTATGCCAATACCAAGCTGTTTTTTATTACTTTTGGTCTATACCAGACCTTGAAGTCAGGGACAATGATGCCTCCAGAAGCTGCTTTATTCTAAAGTTTTATTTTAGAAACCTGGGTTTTCTGATTTTCCATATGAAGTTGAATTATTATTTTAAGTCTGTGAAGAATTGTGTTGAGAATTTGATGGGAATTGCATTGAATCTGTAGATTGCTTTTGGAAAGATTGCAATTTTTGTTATGTTGGTTCTACTTATTTATTAGCATGGCAACTCTTTCCTTTTTCTGATACCTTCTTTAATTTCCTTATTAAAGTACTTAAAGTTATTGTCATACAAGACTTTCACTTGTTCAGTTAGAGTTACCCCAATGTATTGTACATTATTTGTATATATTGTAAAGGGTGATGTTTGTCTGATTTATTTTTCAGCCTGTTTATCATTTGTGTAGAGGAGGGATATTCTTTTTTATTTAATCTTGTATCTTGCCACATTACTGAAGGTGTTTATC
The DNA here is from genome assembly GCF_903995425.1 of Onychomys torridus. NCBI lineage: Eukaryota > Metazoa > Chordata > Mammalia > Rodentia > Cricetidae > Onychomys > Onychomys torridus. Next base: position 107,812,572 of record NC_050466.1, read on the forward strand.
AGTTGTAGGTGTTCCCTGGTAGAATTTTTTTTGGTTACTTATTTATACTATCATATTATCTGCAAATAGCAAAAGTTTGACTTTTTCATTCCAATCTGTATCCCCTTGATCTCCTTTTGTTGTATTATTGCTCCAGCTAGAACTTCAAGTATTATATTGAATAGATAAGGGGAGAATGGACAGCCTTGTCTTGTTACTGATTTTAGTGGAATTGGAGTTTCTCTCAATTTAGTTTGATGTCAACTGACTATAAATTACATTTAATATGTTTATGTATGTTCCTTGTATTCTTGATCTCTCCAAAACCTTTATCATAAAAGGGTATGGGATTCTGTCAAAGGCTTTTTTTGGCATCTAATGAGATGATCATGTCTTTTTCTTCCAATTTGTTAGTATAATGGATCACATTGACAGATTTTCATGTATTGAACAATTTCTGCACTTCTGGGATGAAGCCTACTTGAACAAGGTGTATGAATACTTGATGTGTTCTTGGACTTGGTTTCCTCTAATTTTATTGAATATTTCTACATCAATATTCATGAGGGAAATTGGTCTGTAATTCTCTTTCTTTGTTTTAAATCTTTATGTAGTTTGGATATCAGAGTACCTATAGCCTCATAGAAAGTTTCACAATGTCCCTTCTGTTTCCATTGTGTGGAACAATTCGAGGAATATTGGTATTAGCACTTCTTTGATATTCTGGTTAGATTCTGCACTAAAACATCTGGCCCTGGCTCTTTTTTTCAGTTGAGAGATTTATAATGACTGCACTCATTTCCATAGGAGTTCCAGGTATATTTAAGTTGTTTATCTTGTCTTGATTTAATTTTGGTATATTGTACCTATCAAGAAAGTTTTCCATTTCTTTTAAGTTTTTTCAATTTTGTGGAGTACAGGTTTTTGTAGTATGACCTGAAGATTCTCTGGATTTTCTCATTGTCAGTTGTTATGTCTTCCAATTTGTTTCTGATTTTCTTGATTTTGATATTCTCTCTGACCTTTAGTTAGTTTGGGTAACAGTTTATCTGTCTTGTTAATTTTACCAAAGAACCAACTTTTTGTTTCTTAGATTCTTTATACTATTCTCTTTGTTTCTAATTTATTGATTTCATCCCCCAATTTGATTACTATCTAGTGTCTATTCCTTCTGAGTGAGTTTGATTCCTTTTCTTCTAGAGCTTTCTGGTATGATGTTAAGTAGTTAGGGTGAGATTTCTTTAATTTATCTATGTAGGTATTTAGAGCTATGAACTTTCCTCTTAGTACTTCTTTCATAGTGTTCATAAGTTTGTGTATGTTGTACATTCTTTTTCCTCGAACTCTGGGAAGTCTTTAAATTCTTTATTTCTTCCTTGACCCAGTGGTGATTCAGCTGAGCATTATTCAGGTTCCATGAGTCTGTAGGCTTTCTGTAATTTGTGTTGTTGTGGAACTCTAACTTTATGCCATAGTGGTCTGATAAAATGTAGTTGGAGAGTTTCTCTCCAGGTCCTGCCAAGCCCCTGCAGTCTTGCAGCCTAGTTACAAAATAATCATTTCAACTCTTATATTACTTATAACATGAATGACCATGGCAGGCTTTTTGTTATCTGTTTTTATGTCTTAAATTAACCCATTTTTATCAATCTATATTTTGTCACATGGCTTGTGGCTTACTGGTGTTTTACATCATATTTTTTTATAGTGGCTGCCTGTGCCTTTCTTTTTTAGCCTTTTATTTTCCAGACTTTTTTCTCTCTTTGTCCTACCTATATTTTTTGTCTGGCTACTGGCCAATCAGCATTTTATTTAACAATCAATCATCCACAGCAATACAATACTGGAAGTTATTCCATTTTTTTTGGTATCTGATGAGATTTGCTTTGTGACTGAGTGTGTGGTCAATTTTAGAAAATGTTCCTTGGGGTTCTGAAAAGAAAGTATATTCTCTTTTCTTTGGGTGGAATTTTCTGAATATATCTATTAAGTCCATTGGATTTATAACATCTATTAATTCTCTTCTTTCTCTTTTAAGTTTCTGTTTGGCAGACATGTTAATTGATGTGAGTGGGGTGTTGAAGTCTACCACTATTAGTGTGTGGGGTTTGATATGCAATTTAAGCTTTAGTAATATTTGTTTTACATATGTAGGTGCCCTTGTATTTGGGGCATTAATGTTTAGAATTGAGACTTTATCCTGATGGATTTTTCTGTGATGAATATGTAATATACTTCTCTATCTCTTTTGATTAATTTTTGTTTGAAGTCTATTTTGTTAGATATTAGGATAGCTACACCAGCTTTTTAAGTCCATTTGACTGAAAAGTTTTTTCCCAGCCCTTTACTCTGAGGTAGAGTCTGTCTTTCAGGATAAGTTGTATTTCATGTATGCTGCAGAAGGATGGAGCCTGTTTTCATATCAATTCTCTTAGCCTGTGCTTTTTATGGGAAAATTGATTCCACTGATACTAAGGTATATTAATTGTTAATTCTCATTATTTTTTGGTGGTAGTGTATGTGTTTACCATCTTTGGAATTTGTTGGTGTGGGATCATCTGTTGCCTGTGTTTCCATGGGTGCATCTAACATCCTTAGTTCCTAGTGCTTTCTATAGGGCTGTATTTGTGGATAGGTATTTTTTAAGTCGTTTTACCATGTAATATCTTATTTACTCCTTCTATGGTGATTAAGAGTTTTGCTGGGTATAATAGTCTGGGCTGACATCCATAGTCTCTTAGTGTCTGCATAATATCTGTCCAGGACCTTATTGATTTCAGAGTTTCTATTTAGAATTTGGGTGTTAGTCTGATGGGTCTGTATTTATTACTTCACCTTTCCTTTGCAGCTCTTAATATAATTTTTTTTAGTCTGTATGTTTAGTCATTTGATTATTATATGGTAAGGAGACATTTTTGAGGGATCTGGTCTATTTTGTGTTCTGTAAGCTTCTTGTATCTTCATAGGCTTTCCTTCTTTATGAGGGGTAAGTTTTCTTCTGTGATTTTGGTGAATATATTCTATGTGCCTTTGAGCTAATTTTCTTCTCCTTCTTCTATCCCTATTATTTTTAGGTGTGGTCATTTCATGGTGTCCCAGATTTCCTGGACATTTTCCGTTAGGACTTAATTGGCTTTAATGTTTTGTTTGACTTATGAAACTATTTTCTCTATCATATCTTCAATGCCAGACATTCTTTCTTCCATCTCTTGCATTCTGTTGGTTATGATTGCATTTGTAGTTCCTGTTCATTTACTCAGACTTTCCATTTTGAGCAATCCATAGGTTTGTGTCTTTTTATTGTCTCTATTTCAATTTTTAAGTCACAAACTGTTTCCTTCACCTGTTTGATTGCCTTTTCTTAATTTTCTTGGCTTACTTTAGGGAATTTATTGTTTTCTTCCAATTTTTTTGTTTGTCTTTCCCTCTAGTTCTTTAAGGAAAATTTCCATGTCCTCTTTAAATACCTCTGTCATCTCCTTAAGGTCATTTTACAAATCATTTTCTTCTCTTTACTTTACACTGGGATGTTCAGGTATTGCTGATGCAGAATCACTACGTTCTGGTGGTACCATATTGCTCTTTATGTTATTGAATGTATTATTGCACATAATTCTACCCATCTCTTCCTCCAATTGGTGCAAATGGTGTCTTGCTGTCAGGGAGCCCCTCTAGCTCCAAATGGAACTCTTGGTCCAATCAAAGCTCCTGGTCCAATTGCAGCTGGCAGAGTCTGTATCTCAGGGACCAGGTAGGGTCTTGGTGAATGGGTGGGGTTGGGCCATGGAGTGGGGATTGTAGGTTAGAGGGTCCAATGGGGGGGTAGTACTCAGGCCTGCTTGTAGGAGTCCTGCCTGCTGGTCAGACTACCAATTCCCATTGGACTCTGGGCCTAGGAGAACAAAGACTCACCTCTTGGTCCATTTGAATATTGTAGAGTCTTTGTCTCAGGGAGCAACTATGGTCTCAGAAGATGGATGAGTTTGGGGAGTGGAGTGGGGCTTTTAAGTTACAGAGTCCAATGGGGTGTGGTAGTCAGGCCATTCTATAGGAGCTCTGCCTGTTGGCATACAACAGCAGCTGCAATATCTGAGGGTATGAGAACACAGGTTATGAGCCTGGGCTTCAAATTATTGTACATATTAGTGTATTATTATTTGAGGACAAGACTGATTCCCCAACTTGAATATTTGTATAATATGATATAAATACGTAGATATCTCTATAGTAAGCTGGATTTGAGTTTAAAGAGAGATATGTGTATTCACAGGAATGGTTTTTTTGAATCTTATGGTAGTTTTTCTTGTTACTGTTTGAGGAAATTCCATAATAATTTCCATATTGACTGAACTCATTTTTATTCTTACCAGCAGTAAACTATAGTTCTCTTTTCCCCTGGAGCCTCATTGCCATTTGCTGTACGTTTTCTTTGTGACATCCATTCCGACTGAGGTGAAATGGAATTTTAATACAGCTTTGATTTAGATTTCTAGTGTTCATATGCTGAATTTTGTCAATTGTCTCTGCCTTTTAAATTTCTCAGTTTTATTTACTTGTCTGAGATTACTTTTACTGTCCTTCTCTTCATTTTGGGTATATTTTGTTCCCATTTCTCTTTTTTTTCTTGGAGATGCAATAGTAAGTAACTTCTCATTTTAGATTGGTCTATTTTTTTTTGAAAAAGTGGTTTATTTAAATAAACTTCCTTTTTAAAACTACATCTGCTATATCTCATCAATTTTGATATATAGCCTTTTCATTTTAATTTGTCTCAAGAACGTTTTAAAAAGTTTCAACTTCTTCAATTACCTGTGAGTTGCTAAGAGTCATGTTTAAGTTTGAAGTACTTAAAATTTTTCAGGGTCTCATCCAGATATTGATTTTCAGTTCCTTATTTCTATTTTCTAAACATATTTAATATTACTTCAATCTTTTTCTTAATTTTGTTAATGTTGCACTGTAGAATTGACTTAAAGTAGACTAAGTACAATATTTCTTATGCAATTTAGAAAAATTTATATCCTACAGTTATTTGATGAAATGTTCTATAAACATCTGTGAGTACATTTGGTTTAGAAATCAGTTTAAATCTCATTTTAGATTTTCTACCTCAATTGTTCAAATTCCTAAGAGTGACATTTTCTTGCTGCAGGATGTCTTTCTATATGCTGTGAATATGTGTTGCTCTGATTGGTTGATAAATAAAGCTGTATTGGCCTAGGGAAAAGAAGCTTAGGGGCAGTCAGGTAATTGAAAGATAGAAACAGGAAAGAGATAGGCATTGCTGGGAGTGATGCCAGCCACCACAGAAGGAGAAGCAACATGCCAACAGATCAGTAAGCAATGGAATACATGGTGAAACACAGATTAATAGAAATGGGTTGATTTGAGATATAAGGGCTAGGTAGCAAGAGGCCTGCCATAGACTATACAGTTTGTAAATAATATAAGCCTCTGTGTGTTTACTTGTGTCTGAGCAGCTGCAGGACCACAGGTGAGAATGATTTATCTGGACCATGGGGAACCAGAGACACCTGACAATTACATTTTCTGTTGTTGATTACATACATACATATATATATATATATATATATATATATATATATATATATATATATTTGGTTTTTTTTTGAGACAGGGTTTCTCTATGTAGCTTTGTGCCTTTCCTGGATCTCACTGTGTAGACCAGGCTGGCCTTGAACTCACAGAGATCTGCCTGTCTCTGCCTCCCAAGTGCTGGGATTTAAGGCGTGCATCATCACCACCTGGCCCATATATATTTTTTCATTTAATTTATTTATTTTACATTACAGCTTCAGTACACCTCTTCTCATCACTGTTTCTTCCCCACCTACCCCCTTAATCTATTCCTCATCTGTTTCTGTTCAGAATGTGTCAGGCCTCCAATGAGTATCAATAAAGAATGACATATTAATTTCAGTAAGACTAAGCACCTCTCATCCACGGCCAGGCACCAGGCTGGGCTCAAGGAATCCTATTGATGAGAGAGAGGAGAGATACTGCAGGCAACAGATGTTGAGATCATGATGGGAGGACATGCAGAGATGATTGGCCATACTAGTGGAAGCCCATTAACTGTGGACTAGTAGATGTGGAGCCCCATGAGACTGGACTAGGCCCTTTGGATACAGAAGATGGTTGTTTGGTTCAAACTGTTTGGGGAGCATCTAGGCAGGGGGATCAGGATCTGTTCCTGATCTATGGGTAGGCTTCTGGAACCTGATGCCTGTCGTGTGACAATTTGCACAGCCTTGGTGCAGAGGGAGGGGGCTTAGATCTGCCTAGGCTCAGTGTGCTGGGCTCTGCTGACTCCCTATGGATGAGCTCAATTTGGGAGATGTGGGGATGTGAGGTGGCTTGGGAAAGAGGGCTTGGGGTGGGAGGAGGGGCATTCTGTGGATAGCATGTGGAGTGAGTAGAAAATTTCTTAATAAAGAAAAATACTCCTTGAATTTAGCTTAAGCAAGGAAACCAGTATGATGAAGAGGGTCACAAAAGCCAATTAAAGTGTCAGAGACAACCCCTAATACCTTTGGTAAGAGTCCCACAAATAGACCAAGCTACACAACTAAAACACATATGTAGTAGAATTAGGTCAGTCCCATGCAGGATCCCTGGGTATTGGGGACTCCATGTATTCCTGTATGCCAGGTTTGTTGTTTTTGTGGATTTTCCTATGGTATCCTTGACTGCTCTGGATCCTACAATCCTTCCTCCCTCTCTTCAGCAGGATTTCCCAAGCTTAACTCTGTTCTTAGCTGTGGGTCTCTGAATCTGTTTCCATCATTTACTGAATAAAGGCTCTTTTATGACAATTGTGGTAGCCATCAATTTGATCACCAGAGATGGCCAGTTCAGGCTATGTATCTATTATTTCTGGGAATCATAGCTGACACTATCCTTGTAGATTCATGGGAGTTTCTACCTGACCCTCAAAAGCACCAGTCATCTCTTGTAGGACTCTCCTCATCCAAACATCACCAAACCAATCCTACAAGTTCCCATCCCCACATTCCCCTGGTCCACCTGGAGATCTTTTCTATTTCTCCTTCTAAGGGAGATTCATGTGTCTCCCCTTGGGCCCTCCTTATTACATAGTCTCTCTAGGTCTGTGGCTTGTCACATGGTTATCATTTACTTTACAGATAACATCCACATATGCATGAGTATATAGTATGTGCCATGTTTATCTTTCAGTGTCTGAGGTACCATACTCAGGATTTTTTTTGTAGTTCCATCCATTTATTTTCACATTTCCTGATGTCATCACTTTTAACAGCTGAGTAATAATCCATTGTGTAAAGGTACCAAATTTTCTTTATCCACTCTTCAGTCGAGGGTCATCTAGGTTGCTTACAGTTTCTGGCTATTAAAAATAAATCTGTTATAAATATAATTGAGCAACTGTCCATGTGGTATGATTGAGCATCCTTTGGATATGTATCCAAGAGTGGTATAGCTGGGTATTGAGGTAGATTGACTCCCTTTTTTTTGATAAACTGCCATATTGATTTCCAAAATGTCTGTACAAATTTCCAATGCTATCAGTAGTGGAGGAGTGTTCCCCTTGCGACATATCCTTACCAGCATAAACTGTCACTTCTGTTTTTAATCTGACTTATTCTCACCTGTGTAAGATAGAATCTCAGAGTTGTTTTGTTTTGCAACTCCCTGATGGCTAAGGATGTTGAATATTTCTTTAAGTGTTTTATTGCCATTTGAGCTTCTGTTGAAAATTCTCTATTCATTTTTTAATTGTACTTTTTGGTCTGTTGTTGTCTAGTTTCCTGAGTTCTTTAAGTAGGAGTTTGATGTCTATGACTATTATAGTAGAATAATCTCTCACTTTAGAACAATTAAATTTTCTTTTAGTTTATAAGCATTCATATATATATATATATATATATATATATATATATATATATATATATATATATATGATACTGTTGTACTTTTGGCCACTTTTTCATTATACTATGACCTCTATTGTTTCTTTTTATAGTTTCTGACTAGAATCTGTTTGTGTTACATCTATGTAGAATATATTGTCAATGAAATCACTTTCAGACAAGACATCTCATCACTTACGCATCAAGTATCTTTTTATTATTTTTAATTTAATTATGGTATGCCATTACGTGTGGGTTTGTTTGCACAGTGTGTGATCTCTGAGTAATGGTCAAAAGACATCTTGTGGAACTCATTTCTCTATTTCTTATAAATGAACACAAAGGGGTGAAACTCAGATTGTGACATTTGGGAACAAGCACTATAGTTGGAGACCTTCTCTCCAGCCCTGCCAAGTCTGACAGCCCACTTATAAAATAACCACACAGACATTTATATTATTTAAACTACTTGGCCATTAGCTCAGGCCTGCCATTGTCTAGTTCTTACTCTTATATTCAGCCCATTTCTAATAATCTACACTTTGCCATGTGGCTCATGGCTTACCAGTACCTCACATCTCCTATGTCATGGTAGTGGCTCACAGTATCTCTCCTCTGCCTTTCTCTTCTCCCAATTCTCCTCTTTCTTAGTACTGCCTATACTTCCTGCCTGGCTACTGATCAATCAGTGTTTTATTTATACAGAGTGATATCCACAGCAAAGCACATTTACCCAAAGATCCATTCCATCAACCTAACAATTACTATTTACAGCAGCATATAGTTTGATAACATTTATTACTTCCATCAGATACTCTGTATTTAACTCAAAATTTTACGTCATTTTTATTCAAATACGTGCAAATGCATCAGAAGATAGTACCTCAAATATGTTTCCTGTATATAGGATTACAATCTTCCATTCTTTTGTCTTTTTATATTTTTGTATATCACAAAAGTCAGGTTGATATTTTAATATTATTTTTAAACAATAACAAATTACATTGATCAAGGAAGTAGTGCATACATAAATTTAGGTCCCTCTCCACTTTTGGAATTCTTCTGTCATAGCTTTCCTAATATATTACAATGTTCCAGTTATTATTTTCATTTGCCTATTAATCATGTGAATTGTGAAATATGTTTCATGCTCACGATTACACCATTGTTTGGAATTTTTTCATGTTTTTATTTTTAAGTGATGATTTTATTTTTATTTAATTTTATATTTTTAAATTATTTTTCATTGTGTTTTGTTTATGTGTTGCATGTTCTTGTTAATGTATGTGCATGTATGTCTACATGAGTTTGGGCATACATGTTTGAATGTATGTGCAGACTGGAAGGTAATTTCTTTTTTAAATTTTTTTATTATATTTCTGTTTTAAATTTACACATTAGCCATGGGTTCCCCTGTCCTCCCCCCTGCCGCACCCAAGCCAAACTTGCCCGCATCCCCTCCCCTCCATTCCCTTCTCCTCCAGGGCCAAGACTCCCCTGGGGATTCATTTAAACCTGGTGGATTCAGTACAGGCAGGTCCAGTCCCCTCCTTCCAGGCTGAGCAAAGTGTCCCTGTGTAAGCCCAAGGTTCCAAACAGCCAGCTCATGCACTAAGGACAGATCCCAGTCACAGAGTTTGGATGACTCCCAAACAATTCTTGCTATTCAATTGTCTCACTTATCCAGAGGGCCTGATCCAGCTGGGGGCTCCACAGCCTTTGGTTCATAATTCATGTTTTTCCATTCGTTTGGCTATTTGTCCCTGTGCTTTTACAAGCTTGGTCTCAACAATTCACGCTCTTACAATCCCTCCTCTTTCTCAACAAGTGGACACCTGGAGCTCCACCTGGGGCCCAGCAGAGGATCTCTGCATCCACTTCCAGTAGTTATTGGATGAGAGTTCTGGCATGACAGTTAGGGTGTTTGGCCATCTGATCACCAGTCTACGTCAGATCAGGCTTTCTCTCAACCATTGCCAGCAGACTACAGAGGATATATCATTGTGGATTTCTGGGGACCTCTTGAGCACTCTTCCTATTCCTGTTCTCATGTGGTCTTCATTTATCATGGTCTGTTATTCCTCATTCTCCCTTTCTGTACTTGATCCAGCTGGGATCTCCTGCTCCACTAAGCTTTCTTTCCCTCAAACCTTGCCCTTCATTTCTCCCACTGTCATCCAGGTTGTTCATGTACATCTCATCCATTTCTCTATCATTGTGTGATCCCTGTGCCTTTCCTAGGGTCCCATTTTCTAGGTAGCCTCCCTGGAGTTGTGTAGCAGTCTAGTCATCTTTGTTTTACATCTAGTATCCTCCTATGAGTGAGTACATACCATGATTGTCCTTCTGAGTCTGGGTTGCATAACTAAGGATAATTTTTTTTCTAGATCCATCCATTTGCCTGCAGACCTCATGATGTCATTGTTTTTTCTCTGCTGAGTGGTACTCCATTGTGTATATGTACCATATTTTCTTTATCCATACTTCAGTTGAAGGTAATCTAGGTTGTTTCCAGGTTCTGGCTATTACAAACAATGCTGATATGAACATAGCTAAGCAAATGCCCTTGTGGTATGATTGAGCATTCCTTGGGTATATGCCCAAGAGTGCTATAGCTGGGTCTTGGGGGAGATGCATTCCCAATTATCTAATGAAGCACCATATTGATTTCCAAAGTGGCTATACAAGCTTGCATTCCCACCAGCAGTGGAGGAGAGTTCCCCTTTCTCCACATCCTCTTCAGCATAAGCTGTCTTCTGAGTTTTTGATCTTAGCCACTCTGACATGTGTAAGGTGGTATCTCAGATATGTTTTGTTTTGCATTTCCCAATAATTAGGGATGTTGAGCAATTCCTTAAATGTCTTTCAGCCATTTGAACTTCCTCTGTGGAGAATTCTCTGTTTTGTTCTATAGCCCATTTCTTAATTGGACTGTTGGGCATTTTGATGTCTAATTTCTTGAGTTCTTTATATATTCTGGATATCAGCCCTCTGCCAGATGTGGGGTTGGTGAAGACCTTTTACATTCTGTAGGCTGTCACTTTGTCTTGTTGACCTTGTCCTTTGCTCTACAAAAGCTTCTCAGTTTCAACAGGTAACATTGATTGATTGTTTCTCTCAGTGTCTGTGCTACTGGTGTTAAATTTAGAAAGTGATCTCCTATGCCAATGCTTTCAAGAGTACTTCCTACTTTCTCTTCTATCAGGTTCAGGGTAACTGGATTTATGTTGAAGTCTTTGATCCACTTGGACTTAAGTTTTGTGCATGGTGACAGATATGGATTTATTTGCAGCCTTCTACACATTGACATCCAGTTATGGCAGCACCATTTGTTGAAGATGCTTTCTTTTTTCCATTGTACATTTTTGGCTTCTTTCTCAAAAATTATATGTTCATAGGTGTGCAGGTTAATGTCAGGGTCTTCAATTCGATTCCACTGGTCCACATGTTGGTTTTTATGCCAGTAACTAGCTGTTTTTATTATGGTAGCTCTACAGTACATCTTGAGGTTGGGGATCATGATGCCTTCAGAGGTTGTTTTATTGTACAGGATTCTTTTGGCTATCCTGGGTTTTTTGTTTTTCTGAAGTTGAGTATTATTCTTTCCAGATCTGTGAAGAATTGTGTTGGTAATTTGATGGGGATTGCATTGAATCTGTACATTGCATTTGGTAAGATCGCCATTCTTACTATGTTAATCCTGCCTATCCATGAGCATGGGAGGTCTTCCCATTTTCTGACATCTTCTTCAATTTCTTTTTTCAGGGACTTAAACTTCTTGTCATATAGGTCCTTCATTTGCTTAGTTAGAGAAACTCTAATATATTTTATATCATTTGTGGCTATCGTAAAGGGTGATGTATCTCTGATTTTCTTCTCATCCTGTTTGTCTATTGTATATAGGAGGGCTGCTGATTTTTTTGAGTTGATATTGTATCCTGCTATGTTGCTGAAGGTTTTTATTAGCTGTATCAGTTCCTTGGTTGAATTTTTGGGGTCACTCATGTATACTATCATGTCATCTGCAAATAGGGAAAGCTTGATTTTTTCCTTTCCAATTTGTATCCCCTTAATCTCCTTGTGTTGTCTTATAGCTCTGCCTAGAACTTCAAGTACTATATTGAATAAGTATGAGGAGAAGGGGCACCCTGGCCTTGTTCCTGATTTTAATAGTATTGCTTTGAGTTTCTCTTCGTTTAATTTGATGTTGGCTGTTGGCTTGCTGTAGATTGCCTTCATTATGTTTAGGTATGTTCTCTGAATTCCTGATCACTCCAAGTACTTAATCATGAAGGGGTGTTGGATTTTGTCAAATGCCTTTTCTGTATATAGTGAGATGATCATGTGGTTTTTTTCTTTGAGTTTGTTTATATGGTGTATTACATTGATGGACTTTCATATGTTGAACCGCCCTTGCATCCCTGGGATGATGCCTACTTGATCATGGTGGATAATTGATTTGATGTATTCTTGGAGTCTGTTTGCCAGTATTTTATTGAGTATTTTTGCATCAATGTTCATGAGGGAGATCGGTCTGTACTTCTCTTTCTTTGCTGCATCTTTGGTTTAGGAATCAGGGTAATTGTAGCCTCATAGAAAGAGTTTGGTAATATTCTGCTTCTATTGTGTGGAAGAATTTAAAGAGTATTGGTATTAAGTCTTCTTTGATAATCTGATAGAATTCTGCAGTGAAACCATCTGGTCCTGTGCTTTTTTGGTTGGGAGAATTTTAATGACTGATTCTATTTCCTTAGGGGTTATTGGATTATTTAAATGGTTTATCTGATTTTGATTTCACTAATGTATGTGGTACCTATCCAGAAAATTATCCATTTCTTTTAGATTTTCCAGTTGTGTGGAGTAGAGGTTTTTGAAGTATGACCTGATGATTCTCTGGATTTCCTCATTGTCTTTGTTATGTCCCCCTTTTCATTTCTGATTTGTTAATTTAAATGCTCTCTGTCTGTCTTTTTGTTAGTTTGGATAAGGGCTTGTCTATCTTGTTGATCTTCTCAAAGAACCAACTCTCTGTTTCATTAATCCTTTGTATTGTTGTCTTTATTTCTATTTTATTGATTTCAGCTCTCAATTTGATAATTCCCTGGCATCTGTTCCTCCTGGGAGACTTTGCTTCTTCCTGTTCAGGGGCTTTCAGGTGTGCTGTCAAGTCACTATGGTGAGATTTCTGCAGATTATTTATGTGGGCATTTAGTGCTATGAATTTCCCTATTAGCACTGCTTTCTTAGTGTACCATAAGTGTGGGTATGTGGTGTATTCATTTTCATTGATCTCTAGGAAGTCTATAATTTCTTTCTTTATTTCTTCCTTAACTGATTGGTGTTTCAGTTGAGCATTATTCAGTTTCCATGAGATTGTAGGATTTCTGTAGTTTTTTCTGTTGATGAACTCTAACATTACACTATGGTGGTCCGATAGAACACAGGAGGTTATTCCAATTGTTTTGTATCTGTTGAGTGGCCAATATGTGGTCGATGTTAGAGAAGGTTCCATGGGGTGCTGAGAAGAAGGTATATTCTTTTTTGTTTGGGTGGAATGTTCTGTAGGTATCAGTTAATTCCATTTGAGCCAAAACATCAGTTAAGACCATTGTGTCTCTGTTAAGTTTCAATTTGGCTATCTGTTCAGAGGTGAAAGTGGGGTGTTGAAATCTCCCACTATTAATGTGTGGGGTTTTATATGTGATTTAAGCTTTAGTAATGGTTCTTTTACCTATGTGTGTGCCCTTGTGTTTGGGGCATAATTGTTCAGAATTGAGACTTCATCTTGGTTGATCTTTCCTGTGATGATTATGTAATGTCCTTCATCATCTGTTTTGATTGATTTTAGTTTGAAGTCTATTTTTCTGGATATTAAGATGGCTACACTAGCTTGCTTCTTAAGACCATTTGATTGCAAAGTCGTTCCCCAGCCTTTCATTCTTAGGAGGTATCTGTCTTTGAATTTGAAGTGTGTTTCTTGTAGACAGCAGAAAGATGGGTCCTGTTTTCATATTCATTCTGTGAGTCTGTTTCTTTTTATAGGTGAATTAAGTCCAATGATATTAAGGGATATTAATGACCAGTGATTTTTTGTTCCTGTTATTATTTTATTTTTTGGTGGTAGTGTGTGTATACTTCTCTTCTTTAGGGGTTTACTGCTGTGGTGTTATCTATTGCCTGTGTTTTTTTGGGTGTATCTGACTTCCTTAGGTTGGTCTTTTCATGGTGTCCCAAATTTCTTGGACATTTTGGGTCATGACTTTGTTGGTTTTAGTGTTTTCTTTGACTGATGAATCTACTTCTTCTAATGTATCTTCAACACCTGAGATCCTCTCTTCCATCTCTTGCATTCTGTTGCTTATACTTGCATCTGAAGTTCCTGTTGTTTACTCAGATTTTCTATTTCCAGCATTCCTTATGCTAGTGTCTTCTTCATTTTTTCTATTTCCCTCTTCAGGTCTTGGACTGTTTCCCTTGCTTTTTCATGATTTTCTTTCAGGTACTTATTGTTTTCTTCTGCTTTAATTGTCCTTTCCTCTATTTTTTTATAGCATTCTTCCCATTTTTTGTTAGTCTGTTCCTCCACTTTATTTTTGATTTCTTCTATGTAAGGCTCTTGCCTCTTCATGATGTTACTTATAAGGTTGTTTTCTTCTTCTTCTTCTTCTTCTTCTTCTTCTTCTTCTTCTTCTTCTTCTTCTTCTCCTCCTCCTCCTCCTCCTCCTCCTCCTCCTCCTCCTCATTCTCATTCTCATTCTCATTCTCATTCTCATTCTCATTCTTATTCTTATTCTTATTCTTATTCTTATTCTTATTCTTCCATTCCATGATGTTCAGGTCTCTCTGTTGGTGAAGGGCTAGGTTCTGGTGATGCTGTATTGCTTTATTTTGTTGTATGTATTTCTGCCTTGGCATCTGCCCATCTCCTCTTGGGTTTGTTCTTGGTCTTACCAGTGTACTTGCTCCAGACAGAGCTGACAGATTTAGGGAGCCTCTCTCTGGTCCAGATGGAAGCTCTGGACTGGATGGGAGCTCTGGTCTAGATGAGAGTGCTGGCTTGATAGGACATGGGGGGCTAGACTCTGAGTCTCAGTAAGTCCCTGGGATTTCCTTATCTTCTCCAGATGGGAGCTCCTCTTGTCCAGATGGGAGTTCCAGGACAGGATGGAAGCTCTGGTCCAGATGGGAGTTCTGTGGCAGATGGGAACTTGGGGCCTTCTGGTCCAGATGGGATATCTGGGACAGGATTGAATGCTGGACACTGGTCTCTAAGTCTCCAGAAGTGGCTGGGGTCTCAAGCAGATGGGTGTGGGGGCAAGGCATTGAGGTTGTAGTGTCCACTGGATGGTCTCTCTGATCCAGATGGGAATTTAGGGGTGGATGGGAGCTGGGAGTTGGTCTCTGATTCTCAGGAAGTGGCTGGGGTCTAGGGCTAATGAGTGTGGGGGCAGGGTGTGGAGACTGCAGGCTCTGCCTGCAGTCTTGGAAAAGAGGAGCCTTCCTGCAGGGCCATCCAATTTGCTGGAAACTGGCGCCAAGTTGGGCAGGTCCTCCCAGGATGGTGCCTACTGGTGGGACCCAGGGGCGGTTGCCTCTCTGACTATAACCCCAGGCACTCACCTCTGGTCCAGATGGGAGTTCCAGGGCTAATGGGAGCTGGGGGCTGGTCTCTGAGTCTCAGGAAGTGGCTGGGATCTAGGGCAAATGGGTGTTGGGGCAGGCTGTGGAGACTGCAGGGTCTGTGTGCAATCTTGGAAAAGGGGAGCCTTCCCACAGGGCCTGTCAATTGGCCAGAAACTGGGGCCAAGTTGGGCAGGTCCTCCCAGGATGGTGCCCAGGGGTGGGACCCAGGGGCGGTTGCCTCTCTGACTGTAACCCCAGGCACTCACCTCTGGTCCAGATGGGAGTTCAGGGGTGGATGGGAGCTGGGAGCTGGTCTCTGGGTCTCAGGAAGTGGCTCGGGTCTAGGGCAAATGAGTGTGGGAGTAGGGTGTGGAGACCTGCAGTCTCGGAAAAGAGAAGCCATCCCACAGGTCCTGCCAATTGGCCAGAAACTCGGAAGGTAATTTCTAGTGTCATACTTTATCATGCTCCACCTTTATTTTTTATATTTATATTTATTATGTGTATGCTGTGGGATGTCTTTCTGTGTGCTATGAATACATGTTGTCCTCATTGGTTGATAAATAAAACTGCATTGGCCTATGGCAATGCAGCTTAGAGGTAGGTGAGAAATCCAAGCAGATATATGGAGAGAAGAAAAGAGAGGAAAGAGAGGCACCAGTCACCACCAAAGGAGAATGAAAATGTGAGCAGACTGGTAATGCCATAGCCACATGGCAAAACATAGATAAAGAGAAATGAGTTAAGATAAAAGAGCTAGCTAGCAAGAAGTCTGCCATAGGCCATATAGTTTGTAAATAATATTAAGCATCTGAGTGGTTATTTTAAAAGCAGCTGTGGGACCATGGGACTAGGCAGAACCAGAGAAACCTTCTGGCTACATGTGTATATATATGGATAGGCCAGAGATATTAGCTCTTCCCCTGAGTTTGGGCTGGAAGGAATTTTGTATGGTTCCATGTATGTACTAAGAAACTGGTTCAGGTATTCTGTGAGAGGAATATGCTCTCTTGACTGATGAGACATGTCTGAAGCTTAACTACCATTAGTGTTTGAGACAAGGTCTTGCACTAAACCTGAAATTTATTGTCATGTAGCAGCTTGCTTTAAGATTAATGTTTTCCATTTTGGAGGAAAGGTTTGGAAGACACAGGATGTTAAGAAGCAGGCTAAAAAAGAAACAGAACATTCTAAGTGTGAAGCTTGTTAAAGGCACAAATTAATAAAATAGATATAAAGCAATAAGATGCTTTAAGGGGAAGTGAAACAATTCATCCTTAAAAAAAAAAAAAACATTAGGACATGAAATAATGAACCCAAATGTTTCAGGAAGTTCCTGAAAGTGAACATATTTACTAAACATCTCCTTACCCTAACATACATTGTCAGTAAGGACTATAAAGAGACACTATAAGACAAGCTGAGCTGCTTGGAAGAATCAGAGACAAACTGAGATGACTAGAAGAGGCTCAGACAGGCTTGGCTATCTGGAAAGAACACACTACAACTGTTACACTGCACAAAAGTTTTATAGTGTACTGAAGGTTTCCATTTTTTTGTGTGTGTACTTTGGTGATACTCTCTTTTGAGTCAATTCTACTACTTTAAGTAACTTCTAACGCTGTAAGTAATCTCAATAAAACTCATTGATTCATGAGGGTCCACTTTGGTACTATACATACTTTGATCCATCATCATTTTCCCACCTGGGTAGACATCTGTACACTTCTTTCCAGGAATAATGTCATACATGCTTATTAACTCAGGGAAGATGCTTGGCCAATGGGCTTTGTGGATTGGCATATGTCTTCTTTTCCCAGGTCTAGGATGACATATATTCACTACTATGTCCAGGTTTTTATGTGGATTCTGGGTATCTAAACTCAATTCCTTATGCTTGTGCATCAGGTGATATGTAGCAATCTAGTCAAGCCACCTGTGACTTTCATATATTCAGGAATTTTATGTATATTATATATCATCATGTTTCTTCTAAGTTTGAACAAATCCATTTATAATTTTCTTAAAATGCTCCCAGTGTTAACAAAATCACTTCATGCTATTTTCTCTAGAAACATCTTGATCTCTTCTTTTCTAAAGAATAACTTTGTTGAATACAGTATTCTTGATTGGCAGCTTTATTCCTTCTGTACTCTGAATATTGAACCACTCTTTTCTGTCCTGTAATTACTGATCAGAAAACTTGTATTGATCAACCAGTAATTGATGCAATTATTGTTTTGTATATGATATACTCTTATTTCTTGCTAGACATACATATTTTATATATTTTTATTGTATTTATTTTATCATTCTCTGCTTGAATTATTAGGAGGGTGGTACAAACCACAGTTATGTTCCTCCAGGATAATACTTAGGTAATCAGACTTTTCAGCAGGTCTTTATGCAATTACTTTACTTTTTCTACCTTTATTACATGGCATTACTATAAATGGAATAATTTTCTTAATTTAAGTGATAGTAAAGACATCATTGGTATATATGAATGATACTGGTTTTCATATGTTGATATTATACCCTGAAACATTGTTGAGTGTTTATAAAAACAAGCACTTTTCTGATAGAGATTTCAGAGTGATTTAATGATAGTAATGTCATCTAAGATAGTTTTTTTTTTTGTTTGCTTGCTTTTTTGTTTGTTTGTTTTGTTTTGTTTTTTTGAGACAGGATTTTAAAGTTATGCACCACCATCACTCAGCTCATCAAATAGAGTTTTAATACACACAGTAGCATGGATTTGGAACCAGTCAGACATATGGCAATAAAGGAATGTATAGTGAAAATATGATACATATACACAATGAAATTATATGTAGCCACAAGAAAATAAAGCAAATTTGTAAGAAACTATATGAATTGAGAACATATTATATTAAGTGAAGTAAACCAGACTCAGAAAAAAATCATTATTTCCTCTTATACTGGAATTTACATTTATATGAGCTGGAGTGAGGGGGGTTGTGGTGGGTATTGTGTTCCCTAAAAAAATGTGTGTTCCCCGAAATAAACTTATCTGGGGTCAGAGAACAGACAGCCACTAGAACAAAGCCAAAAATGGTAGCTAGAAAGTGGGAAGAGTAAGCCATAACAGAAGTTGGGCAGTGGTGGTGCACACCTTTTATCCCAGCACTTGGGAGGCAGAGCTAGTCAGATCTCTGAGTTCAAGGCCACTTTAGAAACAGCCAAGCATGGTGACCCATGCCTTTAATCCCAGAAACGCAGCCTTAAATCCCAGGGAGGGGGGCAGAAAGAGAAAGGTATATAAGGTGTGAGGACCAGGAACTAAGTGAGTAAAACATGTAGTTAGCTAAGCATTTGGTTAGTTAAGCATTTGGCTGGAGAAGCATTCAGGCTTTGGAGCAACACAGTTCAGCTGAGATTCATTCTGGACGAGGACTCAGAGGTTTCCAGTCTGAGGAAACAAGACCAGCTGAGGAACTGGTGAGGCGAGGTAACTGTGGCTTGTTCTGCTTCTCTGATTTTCCAGCATTCACCCCAACAACTGGCCTCAGGTTTGATTTTATTAATAAGACTCTTTAAGATTCCTACTACAGGGGGTACTTACTACGGACCTAGCAAGGAGACCATGAGACAGTGAAAGGAGAAAAAGAGGTGTTGAGTGGTAGTAAAGAGAACAATAGCATAAAAGTAACACAATATCCCAAAGGATGCAATGGTGAGAAACAGAAAGGTACAAGGAATGTTGTCAGATAACTAGATCAGAAAAGGTGGGAATACAAGTAAAAAAGAACAAAGCATCCCACCATAGGTAATGGGCTCTGAAATCCATCTCATGAACCAGGGAAAGATCCTGATCCTACTACCAGGGACCCCTCAAACAGACAAAGCTACACACAGTCTCCTCTATGCAGAGGGGCTAGTTCAGTCCCATGCAGGTTCCACAGCTGTTGTCTAAAGGTGGTAAGTTCCTAAGAGTTTGGGTTCAGTTGTCTCTGTAGATTTCCCCACCTATGGTGGGATGCCTCACTCAGCCTTGATGCAGAGTGGAGGGGCTTGGTCCTGCCTCTACTTAATGAGCCAGGCTTTGTTGATACCCCATGGGAGGCCTTATTCTTTCAGAGGAGTGTCAGGCAGGGAAGGCAGGGGGAGAGTGGGAGGAGATAACATAGTGATCTGTTGTTGGTATGTAAAATTGATTAAAAAGAACCCTTCTTAAATATAAAGACAAGCCAAAAGAAAACTATTTGTACCTGTGCTTTTTCCAATCATGGTCTCAACATCTCTCACTCATACAATCTCTCCTCTCTCTTGCCAAGTGGACTCCCAGAGCTCCACTTGGGGCCTTGCCAGGGATCTCTGCATCTGCCTCCATCAGACATTGGATAATGAGAGTTCTACCCAGACAGTTGAGTGTTTGACCATCTGATCACCAGAGTAAGTCAGTTTGGGCTTTCTCTCAACCATTGCCAGTAGTCTATTGTGGAGGTATCTTTGTGGATTTCTGGGGACCTCGCTAGCACTTTGCTTCTTCCTATTCCCATGGGGTCTTCATTTATTGTGGTTTCTCTTTCCTTGTTCTCGCTCTCTGTCTTGATCAAATATAGTGATATTTTATTTGTATTGAAATGTGATTTTATTTGTATGTTGATAAAGTTGCCTTGAGGTCAGAGCAAGCCAGAGCAGAATCTGGGCAGTAGTGGTGCATGCCTTTAATCCCAGCACTTGGGAGGCAGAGCTAGGTAGATCTCTGTGTGTCCAAGGACACAGCCAGCATGGCAGACACACACCTTTAATCTCAATACCAACCATAGAAGACCTGGAGGTCTGTACAAACAGGCAGTGGCGAGGAGGTCATGTGGCTGGGTTTACAACCAATGAGAAAACAGAACAGAAAGTCTATAAATAGACAGGACACACAGAAGTAGGTCTCTGGCAGAAAGGAAGGACGGCAGAAGCAATGAAGGGTAAGATTTTCTGTTCTTGCTCTGACCTTGTGGTTTTTAACTCTGCAATTGGTTCTGTGTTTCTTATTTAACAAGAAGGTTACATCTACATTTGGCGCCAAACGTGGGTCCATAATTCATTAAAAACCACTTGCCTTGGCAGTGGGTCCAGCTTCCCACCTGGGCGGGCCCAGCTCCCTAGCTCGGGTCTAACCCAGGCCAAACCCCGGCCTAGTTCAGCTTAGGACTCAGGCCCAACCTATCTTAGGTATAAGCAGTTACCACTACAGCTGTAGTTACTAGCTTAAAAAGCCGGTGCTGCAAACAACTCAGGCCTGCAGGAGCTACCACTAATTGCAGTAGCTACACACAACTGCAGATAGACTGCTTTTGTCTGAAATGCCAGCACACGACGTCAGTGGGAGCTTAAGGAAGCCAGAGCCTGGGCTTGACTCAGCTCAAATGGGAACATTGAAGTGGTTGGATTCAAGCTTTTAGCCAGAACATGGCTATGCTTTCTTGCTTTCTCTCTCTCTCTCTCTCTCTCTCTCTCTCTCTCTCTCTCTCTCTGGATTCCCACCTCAGATGCTAGGTAGCAGTTTTGAAATTCCCTCGGATTTCTACTGTTCTACACAGAATTTGTAAGTCACTTATATCAGATATTTTAAAAGAAACTATTTAAAAGAGATTTTTTTCCACATTAAAAAAAATGGGTTTTATGTGTACATTAGAAGAAAATTGGGCTTTGTTTGAAATTTTAGGCAGTCTGATAATGGAACAACTATATGAGAAGATTAATTTTGATCAAATTATATACATTATTAATCTTATTATCCTTATTTTACTATTTAAAAACATAGTCAATTTAAGTGCCAGGATAAAAATTTTAGAAAAACCCATTAAACCTGTTAAAATGAATTATAGAGAAATTCAGATTGAGACAGAAGAAATTAACAATGAAGTTGTTTCAGGATTGGATTATAAGGTTACAGAAAGAAAGCCTGTTTTCACACAATCACCTTTAATTTATCCAGTAACCATACAACAGCAACCTGGTCAAGTGAATACACAAAATATTTGGACTCCAGTTGAAATGTTAGACTTATGAAGTTTTAAGGAGTCAATGGTATCTTATGGTATGCATTCACTATATGTAAGGAAAATGTTAAACTCCTGGTCAACTTACAATAGGATTATAACACAGGACTAGAAGGACCTGGCACAGGCTGTTCTGGAACCCAGACAACGGCTCCAGTGGCAAATGTGGTTCAAAGAGGAAGCTAAAAACATAGCAAAAGAATGTAGGGATAGAGGTATACAAATCTTCCAGGATCAGCTTGTTGGAGAAGGCCAATATGCTGTAGTAGAAACACAATGTTTATATGATATCCGAACTATCATTCTATGTCGAATGGCAGCCTTGAATGCATGGGACAGAGTTGAGGAACCAGAAAAGAATGCTGAGTAATTTACAAAGGTTATAAAGGGCCCAAAAGAATCTTTCACAGATTTCTTACAAAGACTGCCTTCAGCAGTAAAGAGAATGGTCCCAAATTCAGAAGCTAGCCAGATAATAATTGAATCTTTGGCTTTTGAGAATGCAAATGCAGCATGCAAGAGAAAAATCAGGCTGTTAAAGGCAAGATCTGCACCCTTGGAAGATTGGATTAGAGACACAGTTAATGTTGAGGCTCATGATCATGATAATATGTGGGTAGGAGAAGCAATTTCAACAGGTTTGAGGAATGTCAGATGTTTTGGATGTGGAAAACAAGGACATTTGAAAAGGGACTGTAAACAGGGCACTTCTAGAAACAATGTTTCTTCAAGGAAAAATGGCAACAGAATGCCCCTTCCTTTAGGAGTATGTAGAATGTGTGGTAAGGGAAGACATTGGACCAATGAATGTAGATCAACAAGGGACAGACAAGGTAATACTTTGCCTCAGTCTTTGGGAAACTACCAGAGGGGCCTCCAGCAGGCCCCTACAGTGAATCCAGTTCAGACTTTTCCTGCAATCGTAGGGGAGACCCCTACTCAAAGCAGTTAAATAACCAAATGCCTATGGGAATAAACCAGGCTACTCAGAGTAATGGAACAACTGAGACAGAGAGAACAGAAAATTCAGGAGAAACCATAAAGAAAAAATTTTGGCAAACTTCTATAAATGAACAAAGACCAAAGTGAACAATAAAAATAAATGGTGTTTTGTTGTCTGGTATGGTAGACATAGGTGCTGATGTGACCATAATTGCACCAGAATTTTGGCATCCATCTTGGACTCTTCAGAAGGTAAATGTTCAACTGTTAGGGATTGGAACATTACCTCAAGTGAAACAGAGTGCAAGATGGCTCAAATGTATAGGCCCAGAAGGACAGAGAGGCAGATTAAAATGATATGTGGCTAACGTAGCTATGAACTTGTGGGGTCAAGACCTGTTACAACAATGGAATACTCAGATTAACATCCCTCCAAGCTCAGAAATAAATCATAAACTAGCACATGTTTCTGAGAGAAATATTAGAAGGTATTCTAATGAGTGGTCACCAGCCATCCATATTATACAAGAACAGGTCACAAAAACTGATGATCTTCCAAAGACACCAACAGCTCTACCTTTAAAATGGTTAACAGACAAGCCTATATGGGTTCATCAATGGCCTTTAACAACAGAGAAACTCCAGGCTTTAGAAGAGCTGGTAGAAGAAGAGTTAAATGCTCGGCATATTGAAGAATCTACTAGCCCATGGAATTCTCCTGTATTTGTTATTAAAAAGAAATCTGGTAAATGGCGAATGGTAACAGACCTTAGAGCAATTAACCAAGTAATTCAGTCAATGGGCCCTCTACAATCTGGAATTCCTTTGCCTACTCTGTCACCTAAAGGATGGCCTCTCATAGTTATCGATTTAAAACAGTTTCTTTACAATACCCTTACAAGTAAAAGACAGAGAAAGATTTGCTTTCATGGTGCCTAATTACAATAATTCTCAACTGGTTAGAAGATTTCAATGGAGAGTCTTCTCACAGGGAATGTTGAATAGTCCAGCCCTGTGCCAATATTTTGTACAACAGCCCTTGGAAGTGATACATAAAAATTTCCTAAATCTATAATTTATCATTATATGGATGATATTTTACTAGCTGACTCAAATGCAGATACTTTAGAAAGAATGTTTGAAGAAGTAAAGAAAATATTGCCTTGCTGGGGATTACAAATTGCTCCTGAAAAGATACAAAGAGGAGATTCTATTCATTATTTAGGATATAAAATAGAGCTACAAAAAATTAGACCTCAAAAGTTGCAAATTAGGAGAGATCGCCTACAGACTCTTAATGACTTTCAAAGATTATTTGGAGACATTTCTCATCTATGAACTATTGTTGGGGTAAAAAAATGATGAACAGAATAATTTGTTCAAAACCTTAGAAGGTAAGGTGACAAGGATTTATATAGTCCAAGAGAGTTAACACAAATCTAAACACATCCTTGGTTAGAGTTATTTACATAACTACAATGCTGGAGCTGTCTTGCAGCACAAATTGCGTGTGTGGGAATCTCACCAAGGCCCTGGAAACAC
Organism: Onychomys torridus; assembly: GCF_903995425.1. Lineage (NCBI taxonomy): Eukaryota > Metazoa > Chordata > Mammalia > Rodentia > Cricetidae > Onychomys > Onychomys torridus. Next base: position 107,836,591 of record NC_050466.1, read on the forward strand.
AAAGCTCGTCTTCTGAGTCCTGTTATTCCCCTTGTCTGTCCTTTTCCAAACTTCACACATGGCTGAGATGCTGCTGATACACTGCAAGAGTCAATGCAGACCAAGTTCATTCCAAGCATCCCATTCCTTCACAGAGGCTCTCCAAGGCCCGGGTCAGGGAACTCCTCTTTCCACATCACCGGAGTCCTATTCTCAACCTTTGCATTGCAGTGAAGTGGTTTTCTTAAAGGGATCCTAAGGAGGCTCCAGGAGTAGATGATAAACCCCAACCCTGCCAGTTACAGGAAACTGTCCTCTACCAGGTCTGAGGAGTCTATGCAGATGTCATCCATCATGTCGATGTCCTCAATGGTCTCATCCTTTCTCTTGATGAAGGTGGAACTACTGGAGCCTGTCTCAATGGCACTCTCTTCTGAAATCTGCAAGCTGGTGGGATTGAAAAGCAAAGGCTAAGGTCATGGACAGACTGACAACACGGGCTGCATTTCCAGGGTGGCTGCCCGAGGCAAAGGGACTCTTTGTGCAAGGTCCTTTCCTATTGAAACACATGCAGCCAAGCATGACAAGTCTGTCATAGAGCCAGCCAGCTACTCATTCATTACCTTGTGCCACACAGAGGCAATAAAAAACCAAGACACAGCCATCTTCACAACCCAGCTTGCCTTCTTTCCTGCAACAGGTGTTTTGTGGAAATTGCTAACAAGGCATGGGAGTTTCTACTTTCCCTACACATCCTATGAGGGAGAGAGTAAGTAACAGCCAATCAAAAGACACTGGGAAAGAAAAGCAAAGGACCAAAGTCAGCCAGCCCAAGTTCAGTCCCACCAGCCACTGGCTGTCTCTGGACCCTCCTGAGCAGGAGGATGGGCTCCCACGTTTTCCTCACTCCCCTGCCATGCTCCTTCTTGCCTCTCACTCACCCAGCCCCTCTGAGTCTGAAGGCCCAGGTGAAGACAGAGGAAAGAAAGGTTTTATTTTCACATCTATAAAATGGCATACCAGAAGCCTCACTAACATCGCTGCCTAAGTGAGACCTGAATAAGAAGGACAACAATAGACATGATAATGTGTGAAGGATAGAAAAAAGAAAGAAAAAAATAACAATGCTCCAGCATATGTCTCTATTAAAATGAAACAGTTTTGTTGCTTATTATGATATAAAGAATATTACAGGTATACCACATAATCCTACAGGCCAAGCAGTTATAGAAAGATCCAACAGAACTCTAAAGGACATGATAAATAAACAGAAAGGCGTAACAAAAACCCCCAGAAATAGACTGAACAATGCTCTATTAACTTTGAATTTTCTCAGTGCTAATGAGAAAGGATCAACAGCTTCAGAGAGACATTGGTTAATAGAAAAAACTACAGAATTAAATCAGCCTATATACTTCAAGGATGTGCTGACTTCAGAATGGAAACCAGGGTATGTGTTACATTGGGGATGAGGTTTTGCTTTTGTTTCTGCAGGAGAAGATAAGCTGTGGGTACCATCAACATTGATAAAGGTTCAATTTGAACAAGAGAGAACTCTTAATTAGAGGAGGTGATAGTTCATCAACCAACATGACCATCCAGTTTAAACTCACTTATACCATTAATACAGGCCTTTTTCATTTAATCAGATGGAACTTGCCAAAAGGGAACCTCCCCAAAATTAGTCTTGGGGAAGGGTTTTTGTTTTTGTCTTTTAGGAGAATGAAAGCTAAGGAATCTGAAGATTCCTGGACAAATGAGACAACTGAAGAAAAAGGACAAATCATCTGTCCCAGGAAAAAGAGTAAAATGGCCTATTGGTATATCATCTACACAATTTCACAAATCTTCCTAAATGTTTGTTTCTGCTCTTCTCTAAAAAATTAATACTATTGGTCTTTTTGTAGTCCCAGTTCAATTAAAGTTTAAAGCTGACTTTGGAGTTGGAGAATGGCTCTCTCCTCCTTTAAACTCAAGCATGTTGTTAAAAGGAAAATGAAAACTCCCTGTATCATACCAGAAGAAAGAGCCATCTTCTGACATGGGACAGGAAGAAAAACAAATTAATTAAGGGACTATTTTATTACTAATCTCAATTATTTGATTCTATTCTGATTTTTTAAACTTTTCTTAAAGTATGAATTTTATATCAAAATTTACTATATATATATATATATATATAAACTTTGTTAAGATAATAATGGTCATATAGAGTACTAATTAATTCTAGAGAAAAGGCTTCAATTAGCTGCCTATACATGTCTTTGTGTTCGAGTCTCTTTTCAGTTTTCTGCAGGAAATCACGGCCAGGCCTAACATCAACTGAAATCTCCAGGAAGAAGATGGGGCCCCACAATGACAATTCCACATGGAAAATAATATCACTAAGCTGACAAACATCATCTACAGATCAGCTTTGGACTATAAAGTGCTTAGAGCAATTCTGAGATGACTGGCTGAGATGATCCAGTTTCAAAGACTACTTGAGTAAGGACTTGAGATAAACCCTGAACTGTGCCATTATGGATAACTAAGAATATAGTTACCTTTCCTAGAATTTGTCAATTAACCCAAATTTTTTTCTTTTCAGAATAAAGATAACTTTGCCCATACCCAGCAGGAAGCAATTTTAAGAATATGGCGCCCACATTCTCAAAGGAATGGTGTGGGGTGGGTGTTTTTTTGGTCTTTTTATGGGTATTGGGTCTGGGATAGTTTTCATTATTTAGGAGGGTTGGTTACAAGTTGTTGTTAAGGGTTAGGAAAAAGGCTAGGCAAAAGGTACTTGTTTTAAAAAAAAGAATAAAGAAAAAGACAATTACTAGTTTTAAATACTTTACATTGGTTTGGATTGTTTTATATTGTATACAAATTATTATTATTATTGAGATTGAGATTGTTAGAATATGCCATATACATATTTCTAATCTTGCTTGAGATATTGTATTTATACCATTCATTTAACAATGTAATGCAATTTGCTAATCCTTGAATGTTAGTATTACCAACTAGTATATATAGAAATGAAAGCTAGTGGTTAAACATCACAATTGAACTTGTAGTCATATTAGGTGTGTTTTCAAGATCTAACAGATATATTTTAGATAGACAGGTAATCTTCAAACCCTTCAGAGATCAACAGAATATAACATTTAAAATGTTTTAATAACTTAGGAATTTTTCTTTTTTGCTTTGACTATGAGACATGTTGGCTGCTGGCAGTACCAATCTACTTCAGAGAAAATATGGGCATTGAAGAAACTGCATATCATTGCGGCAAACGTTAGCCACTGGACAACAAAGTATCCTCGCTTGCCAAAACAAGTGTGATTGCGGCTTTAACAAAAGGGATCTTCTGAAGCCAGGACAATATGGCACCATCCCTGAAGTGAGTGGCCTTTGCAATCTGTAAAAGGTACCGTGCCCTTTTCTTCAAAGGCAGCTGAACAGGGAGTGGGCCAATGGCTTCTGATGTGCAATGGACCAGCAGATGAAACAGTTATTCTTGAAGAATAAGTAAACTCACCCCTTTCAATAGTAGACTGGCATTTAATAGAGGGATGTGGAGAAGAACAGGATGCTGAGATGAAGCCACAAATACACAGCCAAGAAAAATGGACAGCTGAAATGAAAAAACATCAATAATTTCCAGAATTTAAAATCCTGAATCATGACATGACACTAATGTAATTCAGGTGTTTCTGGACTATAGCTTTTTTTACTCAATGCATAAAATGATGCATTTTTAATAGGTGGATTAATTTAAAATAAAATAAATGTATAGGTATACATGTATGCTTGTGTAATGCATGTCTATTATTTTAATGTGTATGTGAAATTATGAGATGGGACAAAAATATAATGGCTACTTATTACATACTTCAAGCATGTACTTCTGATCATAAATCAATATGTTTTCCAGACAAACTAATTAAATTTGAGAGAATACATATATTGGTACAGAATTTATCATCACAAACATAAATTCAGGAAGTATATCTATGTTTAGTAAATCAGTTCATTAAAAGCACAGAATTTTATTTAACCAAATCAATGTTCTTAAAAGAATTCAGTATGAAAAGGGGTATAAGTTCATTTTGTTTGTACATGTGGCCTGTCAACTATCTAAACATACCCAAAGTAAAATTACCATGAAGTTGTAAGCTCCATTAGAATTCTGATATCATCCCATCCCTTATAGTCTACTTCTTCATTTCCTAAGTGTATGTGTGTAAGGGCAAACACTTTTTCTTCTTCCTTGCCTTTTTTTCTATTTCAAGTGAAGATCCTCCAACAGAATCACCTTCATTTTATGGTCCTGTTACAGTTAATACTGATTTTCCTACTTGATAGGATCTAGCATCACCTAGCAAACAAAACTATAAAGAAAGTTTTCTAGATTGGGTTAATGTGTGAAAATTCATCCTAAATATGGGTAATTCAATTCTATTGGCCGAGGTCCCAGACAAAATAAAAAGGTGAAATTTAGAATAGTTAAGCCCAATTTGTGATGGTGTTGACAATTTAAAATGCGTTAAATTTAACTTAAGTTTCCAAGAGTTAGAGCTCATGACCATCATAGTCAAGAACCTGTTAGCAATCAAAGATCATGCTAGAGCAGTATTTGGGAGCTTCTATCTTATTGTTCAAGAACAAGGTAGAGAAAATCAACAGGGAATGGCATTAGCTTCTAAAAATTCAAAACTTTCCCCAGGTGGCACACATCTTCCAAGAAGACAGCACCTCCAAATCTTTCCAAAAGTCTTCCACCAACTAGGAACCAAACATTCAAATATCTGATTTAATCAGAGATGTTCTCATTCAAATCACCAAAATGTAGAAACAAAAATGAAAAAAAAATCAGGTATATTTTGGCTAACAATTTTAAGATGCTTAACTGGGTCTTTTGGATTGGCAGTAATAAGAGGCTGAATATCATGGCAATGTGAATTTGTGGAAGACTGTGTTTACCACATGATGCACAGGAAGCAGAAACAGAGGAACAAATGGGGACCAGATGTAGTCAAAAGCTCATGAAAAATTATTTACTTCATTCATTTTGGGCTAATTTCTGAAAATCCTCCATTTCCCAAAGTAATGCCACCATATCTAGGATCTTATCATTCCATAGACATTCCTGTAGGGGATATTTCATATTAAAGCAATAACAACAAATATATGTGTGTTTATGTGTATCTATGTATACATAAATATAAACTTAATATGGTATATCTATATTGCACTTACATGTGTGTGTATATACATACATATATATTTAAAATATGTAAGAATGTGTAGTTTATGGGCATATAAGAATTTATATGTGCACAAATATGTGGAATATGTGGAATTTGTTTATAACAACATTTTCAAAATTGATTTTGTCACAGGAGCTTTCCTGTTCTATAGAATACAACACTGGTGCATTAGGAACCATAGAGTGTAGTTTATAGAAGAAAAGAAAAAGATGCAAATCTAAACTTTGTTTATACTCATGTAATGAAGTACATAGTCTGGATATGTGATCTTTCAATTTGCACAGAGAAAAACTCTTGTTCTATAATGCTGATCTTATGTCATTAGTGCAGAGATATCAACCTGTAATTAATAAAATTTCTACAAGTTTTCAGGCATGACTGAACACTACACCGGCAACAATAAAGGAAAGTGAATCTATTTTCTTTTAAATACATGACTCAAAAATGACATCTTTGCCATGGGAAACAATCATCCAAAAAAGGAAGAAAATAAATGTACTATATAACTGTATAGTCATTTGTCAGTGAAAATTTGACATTTATATCCTTTCAACCAAGAAGAGAATGGAAATTTATGTACAACTAATATCCTTTTCTTTAACAATATACTGACTTTATAACACTGCTTCTGATTAAAGAAAATAAAGTACTAAGAAATCTGAGAATGAATGTCTTACTACATCAAATGAAATTAAGATAGCATTCAAACTTTTGTCCAAAAATATAAGCAGTTACACATAAGTTGTACCCTTTGGATAAAAGCAGTAACAGTTGTTGCTGAACCATTGCCTTTTTCATCATTTCCATTCCCGACAATTACTTTTGTATTGGTTTGTTATGTACATAAATTTTGTTGCCTCCCAGTAGTTTCTTCTTTTTTTGTACCTGTTCATTTCTATGCATTATAGGATTCAACAGCAATTATTCTGATTGCCATTATTATGTATACTTGCTTTTTATTAGTCCAAAAGTTAAACCTCTTCCCAAATGGCATTAACAGAATTAACACTAGCCTTCTGGCCTATCTGCCTGATATCCTATAAAGAAAATCATAAGTCAATTAGTGTGTGTGTGTGTGTGTGTGTGTGTGTGTGTGTGTATTAGTATCAAAAGAATTTGGGGGAGAAAGGTGAGAGTGGATTTGGTTAAAACACCTTATATTCTCAAATAACTGAATATAAAAATAAATATGTAAAACCTTACTAGGTGAAAATTTGTGCTCTTTTATGTTAAAAAACAGTTAATATATGTCTTGTTAATCAGTTTTATATAAAATAGAATGTTATTAACTAGAGTTGCTGTTATATGTGTTTGATCTCCAGAACTTAATGGAGTTGCATGAATTAAAAACAATTTGCATTGAAGAAATTTTCATTTCACTTTACCACCAAGTTCATGGCAACCATGCTGTTATTCTACTTCTGTGAGTTTCACTATTTTAATTTCACAAAGAGAGAAGACCATATCTTGCATGCAGGTTTATCTGTATCATTACAAATCTGCATTTTCCAGGTTGATTATTAATTTAGCTGATAATTTTTACAGCTGGGAACATGTGTCAATGACTCTCCTTTTTTAGCAGTCTACATAGAACCTCTGTCACTAAGAAAACTAAGAAGTAGAGAGGATGTTTTTTATCTCAACATCATTTTGATTACTTCATGTCCTGTGACCCATGTATGTGGTCTCTTTAGCAATCAGTGTTCTGGTATATAGCCAAGTACAAGAGAAATAGATAGTATTGGGATCCTATCTACCAAAAACATGAGGAGAAGTATCTTACAAATGACGCTAAGCTTTTTGTTTGATGAACTATGATGTAATGGGACAATATTACCATCATTTTATATAGTATTAACTAGTAAAGTTCTATTAATTTATTAATTTTATATTCTAGCTGCAGTTTTCCCACCCATCTCTCTTCCCAGTCACTACCCCAATGTCCCCACTCTCTCTAATCTACTCCTCCTCAGGCAGGCCTCCAAATAATGTCAACAAAATGTGTCATATCAAGTTGCAGTAAGACTAAGCACCATCTCATGTATTAAGTCCTGTCAAGGAGACCAAGTATGAGGAGTAGGGTCCCAAAAGCCAACAAAAGAGTCATAGCCAATACATGCTCTTCTCTCTTAGGAGTCCCACAAGAAGCCCAAGCTACACAACTGTCAGATATATGACTATGAATACAACATAATATCACAGGTGTCATTACATTGATAAGTGTTTTTTTTTTTTCTCCAGTCATGTTTGGTTTTATCCTAGACCTCTAGGTTTTCCAGCCTGTAAGTCCTAGAGCTCCAGGCAGTATCAAGGGTGGGTTTTTTCTGCTGGCATAGGCTTTAGGTTAGACCAGTCATTAGTTGGCCACTCCCTTAATTTCTAGGCCTCCTTTACTCCAACACATCTCATACAAAGGACAAATTGCAAGTAAAAGGTTATACAGCTGGGTTGCTGTTCAAGTCTCTCCACTGGAAGACTTGCTTGGTCACAGGAGATGGCCAGTTCAGGCTATGTGTATACTATTGCTAGGAATCTTAGCTGGGGTTATGCTTGTAAATTTCTGGGAGATTCCCTTGTGCTAGGTTTCTACCTGACCCTGAAATGTTCCCTCCTCTTTCCAGTACAATATTTTATGTGGCTGTTTAAAAATCTTTATTTTTAATCAACACATCAGCACTCCTCCTCTGCTCATCCTTTTCAAGTTCTGCCTAAATTATACCTTTACCCTCATTATCATTCTTTCTTCCCTAAGAATATTTTAAGGGGCTGAAGCTATGTCTCAGGTGTTAAGACCACTTTTCTTTTTTCTTTTCTCTTTTGCCAAATACCTATATTTTTTTCTTAACACACACATAGCAGCTCACATCCAAGTGTAAATCTATTTCCAGAATAGCCAATGCCCTCTCCTGATCTTCACAGACACCAGGCATTCCTATGGTCCATACATGAAAACAAGCATTCATACACATAAAATGAAAATCAAAAGGACATAATATTTTTTTCAGAAAATATATTTATATGACTGACAATCATTTTTCAAATTGTTAATTAAAGAATTTAATACTCTCTTCAAATTTTCAATTTGAATAAAATCCTAATTCTTAAACATTTTTCCATACATCTATTTTCTCTCACTACTGTACAAGTCCACATCAGCCATTAATAATGAGGAAATTTCTACTTATTCACTTTTCCTGGAGATTATATGTAAGGAAAATTATAGGTATCTTTACCTTTACCTTGTGCACTGTGAAAAGAATTCCTAATATCTTTAAACAGTCCTGATGTCTTTAAAATAAGTGAAATCTTGCACAATGGAAAATTACTTGTATATGAAGTTATATTGCCAGAAAAGGAAAATATACAAGATTGAAAACTTCTAATAGGAGGCAATTAGTCCATTTCTCTTTAAATCTTCAACAATATCAATTTCTTCAAAGTATAAAATAGGGACAAATATCCATGACAGACATCACTGGTTTCTATCAGTTCTAATAAGAAAATCTACTTTTTTAGAAAGAAAAAAATGTGTGTGGAATAATGACAATTCAAGTGGAAGAAAACATTAAAAAATAATTAATAAAAAGATAGAAATTAAACAACCCATATTACATTTCAAAGGCAAGCACAATGGCACTCTTTGAATTCTCCTTATTTAAGAGGGCTACTAGTCAGGCTCCCTGGATTAGAATAGCCATGGTATAATTTACCATGGTAATCTTGGATTAAGTAACAATAATTGAGAGATTTAGGGCATGGAAAACATCTAAAGCACCTTGGAAAGAGACAATATCTTAATGTTCTTTTTACTTAGCCTCTTCATGTCATAGCAATTATAAAACAGTGTGTCAAAACAAAATTGAAGAAAAACATTATAAGCAGAAAGATTTTTAAGGAATTGCTCAACATCCTTAGTGATAAGGGAAATGCAAATTAAAATGATTCTGAGATTCCATCTTACACTTGTCAGAATGGCTAAGATCAAAAACACTGATGACAGCTTATGTTGGAGAGGATGTGGAGTAAGGGAATACTCCTCTACTTGTACAGCCACTCTGGAAATCAGTATGGTGGTTTCTCAGAAAATTGGGAATCAACTGACCTCCAGACCCAGCAATACAACACTTGGTCTTATACCCAAAAGATGCTCAAACATACCACAAGGACACTTGTTCAACTATGTTCACAGCAGCATCATTTGTAATAACCAGAATCTGGAAACAACCTAGACGCCCCCCAACAGAAGAATGGATAAATAAATGTGGTACATATACACAATGGAGTATTACTCAGCTGTAAAAGAACAATGACATCAAGAAATACACAGGCAAATAAATGGAACTAGAAAATATCATCCTGAATGAGGTAACCCCAACACAGAAGGACAAATATTGTATATACTCACTCATAAATGGATAGTAGATGTAAAACAAGCAATAACCAGACTACAATCCACAGCTCCACAGAAGCTAGGAAATAAGGAGAAGCCTAAGAGAGATGCCTAGATCACCTTGGGAGAAGGAAATAGATGAGATATGTCTGAGTAACTTGGGAACTAGGAGGGGCAATAGAGGGTAGATAATGGGTGATGATCATAAGAGTGAACGAGATGGTAAAGTTGTGGGAAGGATAGAATGAGAGAGCAAGAAAATACCTATATTGGTATAGGGAGACATTATGGACTTAGGGACAAGCTTGACGCTAGGGAAATTCCCAGGAGTCCACAGGTTGACCCCATATTAGACTACTAGCAATAGTGGAGAGGGTGCCTAAACTGGCCTACCCCAATAATCAGATTGGTGAATACCCTAACTGTCATCATAGACCTTCACCCAGTAACTGATGGAAGCAGATGCAGAGATCCACAGCCAACCACCAAACTGAGTTCTTGGATTCAAGTTGAAGAGAGGGAGGAGGGATTATATGAGCAAGAGGTCAAGATAATGATGGGAAAATCTATAGAGACAAGTGCACCAACATTGTAAGAACTCATAAACTTTACACAGCCAGCTGTGGAACCTGAATGGGACTGTACTAGGCCCACTGCTTATGTGAGACAGTTGTGTAACTTGGTCTGTTTGAGGGGCCACTGACAGCCCTGATGCAAGGGAGATTGACTTGTTCCTGCCTCAATTGAATACACCAAGTTTTGCTGACTCCCCACTGGAGGCCTTACCATTTTAGAGGGGGGAGTATAGGGTGAGTCACAGGAGGCAGGGGAGGCTGAGCAGGAGCAGGAGGAGAGATGAGAGGGGGAACCTGTGGTTGGTATGTAAAAAGAATGAAAAAAAAATCTTAAATAAAAAAATTATAAAAGTTCAAAGTAAAAATTTTACACAAATTATTGCAGTTAATTTTACCATGTAAGGTAACATTCATACTTTCTGAGGATTTAGATGTAGACATCTGTATTAGTGTACTTTTTGGTTATGGGATAGAACACCCTAAACAAAATCTTAAGAAAGTAATTGCTGCCCCAGTTGCTGGCCAGTAAGGAAGCCTTCTGTGGGTAGACTCCACCACCAAAATTCCCCATTGGACCTTGCAATCTACAAGACCCACAACCTACCCCAAACCTACACACCCACCTTCAGCCCCAATGCCTTCCTGAGACACAGACCCTGCCAGCTCTGATTGGAGCAGCCAGTTTGGACTGGAACAAGAGTAGTTTCCTGAGATACAGAATCTGCCAGCTCCAATTAGACCAAGATTGGACCCAGAGTGGCCCCCTGAGACATAGATACAGTAAGAACAGGTAGGACCAAGAGAAGCTCACTCAGACACAGGTACCTTTTGCACCTATTGGAGGAAGAGATGGGTAGATGCCAGTGCAAAAAAATACATACAACAACATAAAGAGCAATATAGCATGACCAGAACCTAGTGGTTCTACAACACCAAGACCTGAATATCACAATGTAGAAGAAGCAGTAGAAATAAACCTTAAAATAACTTTATAAAGATGATAATAGAGGCATTTAAAGAGCAAATGAAAAACTTCCTTTAAGAAATTGAGGATGAGACAAACAAAAAAGTGGAAGAAATCAATAAATCCCTTAAAGAAATCCAAGAAAACTATGAAAAAGCAATTAAACATATGAAGGAAACAGCTAAAGACCTAAAAATTGAAATAGAAAAAAATGAAGAAGACACAAACTGAGGGAATGCTGGAACTAGAAAATTTGAATAAACAAACAGGAACTACAGATGCAAGCATAACCAACGGAATAGAAGAGATGGAAGAGAGAATCTCTGACACACAGGTTAAAATAGATGAAATAGATTCATCAGTCAAAGAAAACATCAAGCATAAAAAGTCATAACACAAAATGTCCATGAAATCTGGGACACCATGAAAAGGCCTAAACCTAAGAATAATAGGGATAGAAGAAGGAGAATACCAATTCAAAGGCACAGAAAAATATTCAACAAAATCATGGGAGAAAATTTTACAATCTTAAAAACATCACCTATGAAGATACAAGAAGCTTATAGAAGATCATATAGACTAGACCCACAAAAAGTCCCCTTGCTACATAATAATTAAACCAATAAACATACAGAATAAGGAGAGAATATTAAGAACAGCAAAAGAAAAAAAGCCAAGTGAATTACAAAGGCAGACCCATAAGAATAGCACCTGACTTCTCAATGGAGAGTCTGAAAGCCAGAAGAACCTGAATAGATGTATGTAATGCAGATAGTGATAGACCACAGATGTCAGCCCAGACTACTCTATTCAGTAAAATTTTCAATCTCCATAGATGGAGTGAACAAGACATTTCAAGACAAAACAAGATTTAAACAATACCTATCCACAAATCCAGCCCTACAAAAAAACCCTACTAGAAGGAAATCTCTGATCTAAAGAAGTCAGATGCACCCATGAGAACCCAGGCAATAGGTAAACCCACAGCAGCAAATCCAAAAGAAGGGAAATACACACACACTACCACCAAAAGATAACAGGAATGAACAATCACTGGTAATTAATATTCCTTAATATAAATGGACACATTCACCTATAAAAAGACACAGGCTATCAGAATGGTTATGAAGGCAGGACCCATCCTTCTGCTGCATATAGGAAACATACTTCATCTTCAAAGACAGACACTACCTCAGAGTGAAAGGCTGGGAAAAGATTTTCCATTCAAATGGACCAGAAGCAATCTGGTGTAGCTATCCTAATGTCTAACAAAATAGACTTCAAACTATAATCATTCAAAAGAGATTAGAAGGACATTGCATATTGATCACAGGAAAAACCTCCCAAGATGAAGTGTCAATTCTGAACATTTATGCCACAAGTACAAGGGAACCCACATATGTAAAAAATATTACTAAAGCTTAAATATACATCAAACATTAATAGTGGGGGACTTCAACACCCTACTCTCACCAATGGACAGATCTGCGAACAGAAACTTAACAGAGAAATAAGGGATCTAAGAGATGCTATGACCCAAATGGACTTAATAGATATCCAAAGAACATTCCACCCTAATAAAAAAAAGTATACATCTTCTTAGCACCCTATGGGACCTTCTCTAAAGTGGAGCACATGCTTGGTTACAAAACAAATCTCAACAGATACAAAAAATTTGGAATAACCTCCTATATTATATTGAAACACCATGGCTTAAAGTTAGGTTTTAACAACACAAATTGCAGAAAGCCTACAATAGCATGGAAAATGAATAATGCTCCACTAAATCACCAATTGGTCAAGGAATAAATAAAGAAATTAAAGACTTTCTAGAATTCAATTAAAATGAATGTACTAAATACTCAAACTTATGGGACACTATGAAAGCTGTGCTAAGGAGAAAATTCATAGCACTAAGTATGTTGGAGAAAGAAGTTGGAGAAATCTCACACTAGAGATTTAACAGCACACCTAAGAGCTCTAGAAAAAAAGAATCAAACTCACCCAGCATGAATAGACACCAGGAAATAATCAAATTGAGAGCTGAAATCAACAGAATAGAAACAATACAACAAATCAATGAAACAAAGAGTTGGTTCTTTGAGAAAATAAACAATTAAAAAATTGGCTACAGAGCTAGCAAGATAATTCTCAGTAGAAGAATGTTAAATGGCCAAAAGACATTCAAGGAATTGCTCTGCATCCTTAGTCATCAGGGAAATGCAAATCAAAACAATTCTGAGATACCATCTTATACCTTTCATAACAGCTAAAATAAAAAAAAATACTAATGACAGCTTATATTGGAGAGGATGTGGAGCAAGGGGAACACTCCTTCACTATTGGTAGGAGTGTAAACTTGTAAAACCACTTGGAAATAAATATGGTGACTTCTCAGAAAATTGGGAATCAATCTTCCTCAACACCCAGCTATACCACTCTTGGGGATATTCCCAAGGAATGCTCAATCATAGTGTAAGGATACTTGCTCATCTATGTTCACAGTAGCAGTATTCACGGTAGCCAGGACCTGGAAACAACCTAGATGTCCCTCAACCAAAGAATGGATAAATAAAATGTGGTACATATACACAATGGAGTACTACTCAGCTGTTTAAAAAATTACATCAGGAAATTAGCAGGCAAACGAATGGAATATCATTCTGAGTGAGGTATCCCAGACTCAGAAGAGCAAATATGGTATGTACTCACTCATAAGTAGATAGTAGTTGTAAAGCAAAGGATAACCAGACTACAACCCACATCTCTAGAGAAGCTAGCCCACAAGGAGGACCCTAAGAGGGTTGCATGGATTGCCATGTGAAGGGGAAATAGATCAGATTTCCATGAGTAAACTGTGATATGGGGGCACATAATTCCTACCTTAACCTATTGTTAAGCAAATTATCTAACCCAAGTCTCTTTTATAATGAAGTATTGAGTATATTATAAATCTTATTGAGTATCTATACTCAAAATTACTTCCATGAGACTTCACTGTATAATATTGGCTAATCATTCTCATAAATCCATGGTTTAATGGAAGCTATGACTTACTGCTACTTCTTCAATCTCAAAGAGAATATTTTACCATTTAAAAGTGATCCATAAAAGGAAGATCAAAATTCAAAATTCATGGTACTGTTCCCAGTTCTAATTCAAACAATCTTAAATCAGTTATTATCTTCATAATCTTAAATATGTGCATTTAAGTGCATGGGATTATATTTCAATACAGTTTATTTTTCTAAAGAGAATAAGAAAATACAGACATTTTGAGACAAATGAAATACAACAAAAATGTCTCCAGATGATCTGCCCTATAACAAATGTGTCAAAAATTTGTTTCTGTGTAAAGATACAAGATGGAAACAGATGGAAATCCAGATCTCCAGGAAGGAATAAAGAAAAATTGTTACTTAGACACATGCAAAATTCTTTTTAAAATGTATCTATATCTTGATCTATGTCTAAATACCAGTAAGATGTTACTATGTGCCAGACTATTCCTATACTACAAAACCAGCAGGAAACTATCTCTACTGAGCTAAGACAGAGTCACATACAGTATAATGCAATCATGGAAGTAAAGGCCATTCAATTATTTTACATTATCTTATGTAGAAGCAAGTTAGAGGCTTTTCTATAGTTCATAGCTCAGGATTATTATGATATTAACAGTTAAATCAGTAAATGACCTAAAGCAGAATGTGCTGTCAATGACAGAAGACTTTCTTTAATTCATTAAAGACCTAAAGGAAACAAACAGCAGGGTGAGAAGTTTTCTTCTTTCCTCCTGGATGGTGTTGCTATGGGGCTCTGTTCTTTGGACTTCAGATTACAATTCAGACTAGAATTTAAACAATCAGTAGGTTTGAAATATCTATTAGGTATCCAGGCTCTCCAGCTTTTCAGATGGAGATTTTTGAACTTCTCAGACTCAATAGTCATGTCACCTAACCTAATTAATTTAATCTTTAATATATTAATGGTAGGGAAGATATAAGAAACGCTTTACAGATCTCTTCATTTTAATGAAGGTTGAAAAAATAAGGTTAAAAGTACTTGCTTACCCATAGTAGTTTAAAAATACACTGAAGCAAACCAACAACCAAAGTTCCTTGTTAAAATTTCAAAGATGATGGATAATTTTTCTGGGTTCTGGGATCTGCCTTTAGAACTTCTGTATTTGAGCTCTGAATCACATCTACTTTGCAACAGAAAGTCATGTGTTTGTATGTGTTTGTAGCTCAGTCTCTTTCCTGCCAGTAGAAAGGCCCTTTTATTTATGGATTCTTTTTTTGTTCAGGATAGCAGCACTTCAACTAAAACTGTTTTCCCCTGAAACTTATGATCCTCTATTTAATTTGAAAGATTTATATAATTAAAACAAGACAAAAGTATGGACCTTTCCAAAATATTTCTTCAATCCTGGCTCATGCTGAATTAAAATATAATTCTCTCAAATTTCTACGTGATTCCTTCTGAGATAAAACATTAATCTCTTGAAACAGCCTTTTGTGTTACTAAATACACCTACATGTCAATTTTTTTCTAGTCTAACCCCACCCTATCACAGAATTGTAACCATCAGTATTTTCTGTGGAGTATATGTTCTTAACAGTGAAGCTAATTATTTTTGTTTTAAATAGTATTTTTATTGAAAATAGATTTTTATACAATATATTCTGATTATGTAACTCCTTCTGGATCATCCCCCCTAATCACCTACTCAAATCCACATCCTTTCTTGCTCTATCTCATTAGAAAACAAACGTCCAAAAATTAAGAAAAAGAAAATAAATAGGATAAAAATAAAGTTATCTGGATAGGACAAAACAAACCTGTCCTTAGTGCATGAGCTGGCTGTTTGGAACCTGGGGCCAGTGCCACTCTTATACCTATGTTAAGTGAAGATACAGAAACAAAATACAACAACCCAAATATTTAAGCAAATGGTGTTAGGAAATGCTTCTGTGTTTTGATTCTTTTTCTAATACCTCATCATTCTTCTTTATGTACTATAGAATTATAGGTTTCATTGAATTTTAATGTCTACATATAGAGGACATGCAGTATTTATCCCTGTATATCTATTGCACAAATTTTGAGACATGCTCTCACAGTGTAACCTCAGTTGGTCTGAAACTAGATATGTAGATCAATTTGGCCTTGCACTCAAAGCGATCTGCTTGCCTCTGCCTCCTGGGTGCTGTAATTAAAGGTGCATGCTGCCAAGCCTGGTTATCTATCACACTAAATACAAAATCCCCATGTATTAATTCCATTATGAACCTAGACAAGGGTTTTCTTTCTCAAGGTATTATCAAGCTGCATATTACTGGGTCTGAACTTTCACAGGGCACAATTTTGATAATTAACTTAGCTGCAAAGTGTGTTTGCTTCATGACTACTACAGTATGGCTTGTAATTTTAACATTATAGTGAAATTCTGAACTCATTCACATTCATGAATGTTCTCATTTTGTATATATTAATCTGTGCCATAGTAGTATTTATGTCATTGGCTTCTTCCCCTAGAAGCAAAATTCCAAAAATTTACTGAATTTCAGCCACACCATTTTCCATTAGCCAGATACCAGAAAATTCAAAAATTTCTAGAATTTATCTCACAAAAATTCCCATTTGTCTTTAGGTATTAATTAAATCTTGTATATTAACTGTCTCCAATTTTCTTTCTGTCAAAGATAGCTTCACAAAAGATGTTTCCTCCTTCTTATTAGAGTGCATCTCTTTGCACTGACATTATCACACTCATTTTGACTTGTCTCCAAAACTGCAGGTAATGTATACTCCATAAGGCCAGAATCCAACTGTGATGGTTAGTTTTAAATAGCCAGCTCAACAAGACTAGTTCACTTGGGAAGAGAGTTTCAAGTGGAACTGTCTAGGCTGGTTTGTTTGTAGACATATTTATAGGGTATTATCTTGATTATTACTTGATGTAGTTTAAAGTAATAGATTCACAATAAGGCAGATTTAGATGGAATAGGACTTTAAATGTTTTACAATGTGTGTAAAAATGTACTTAGGCTGGGGAAGAGAGAAGAAAATGAATATAGACAGTTATATAAAGAAATAGCTTTTGAAAATTAAGTCTTAAAGAGACAGTAAAGGTAATATAAAAAATAAGCCACATAAAGGTAGATATTACACAGAGAGTATGGATTATATCAGCTTTGGGATTTTTAACTGCAGTGAGACATTTGATTGTAAAAGCTGCTGAGTTAAATCAACATGTATATTTTAAAGATATAATGATTTAAAAATCATTATGTCTAATGATATGTTGCATTGGAAAAAAAGTTCTACTTTTGTATCCACAGAAAGTGAGAACCTATGGATTGCTTCTAGGCTCGTATAGTTTGATCAAGGAAGACCCCCTGAGAGGTCTCCAGATGATCCATCATCTAAAAACAGCTTCAAAGCAACTGGTTCAGACAATACACACTCACAGACTACTCTACTCAGGACTTGACCATGATTCTTAATTTTCTCAAGATCCCCATTAGGTTGCCAACACCCTTATCCAGCAGGAAGTAGTATGAGAAGCTATGCCCAAATTCCCAAAATATTGTTTATAAATATTTATTTTTATTTAAAACAGGTTGACTATAAATGCAATTACTTTCTAAAAAATAAAAAGGGATAGTATAGATATGATAGAATAAAAGGGTAGATTAATGAACCTACTTTGAAAGAGCAACAATTTGTTTGAAATGTTTTACAATGCCATGGATTTTAGTTTATTGATACAAATTTAAAGTTAATTTTGTTATATTGTATGCATATTTCTACTCTTGTTTAAGGTATTTCATTTGTGCAATTCATTTGAAATTGTAGTGTATAGTTGAGAAATACAGATTAATATTCAGTCATCTATGATAGTCAAACTTATAGTCATGTTAGTTAATTTTTCTAGGTATACATAGATATATTTCAATTAGGTAGGCAATCTTCAAACACTTCAAAGACCTACAGAATATGGCATTTAAAATGTTTTTAAAGCTTAGAATTTCTGGACAGTGAGACACCAATTTACTTCAAAGAGAAAAATGGACATTGAAGAAACTCTATATAGAGTTTATATTCTTCTTGGCAAAAATAGCCAACTGTTCTTGTCTGAACTCCTGGAAAAAATGTTGTATCGACTAGACATGCAAGACCCATAGAGAGGTGATGACTGGTCTTTGTGAGGTGAGATGATCCTTCAGGTTTCTGTTTTACAGAGTTGACTTCTAGACATTCTACAGGACACAAAGAAAAAAAAATGATGGAGAGACTAGGCCTATGGGATGAAAATGGATTTCCCAACATTACAGAAGAACTTTGGGTAACTATCAGGGCAGATAGCTGACTGTCATTTCCAGAATTTTAGAAGTTGCTTATAATTTATTTCCTGTTTACTTAGGAAATAATATATCCTTCTGTGGTCTTCGATGTAGTTGAAGACTAAATAGTTTTAATTTCCCTTGTTTATGATAAAAGAAAAGATAGATATAAAAACTTAGACTCACAAATGTAGGATAAATAGAATATTTCTTTGAATTTGCCAAACATAAATAGACTAGTTATTGTAACTGTAATTCTTGCTTGATAACTGTTTTGTTATATATAATTTTACTATGTTAAAGTTAAAATTTTCCTTTTTAAACAGAAAAGGGCAAATGCTATGAAATAATACTTTTATATACTGGTTTAATAAAATGCTGATTGGCCAGTAGACAGGGAGGAAGTATAGGTGGGATAAGCAGACAAGGAAAATTCTGGGAAGAGAAAGGCTGATTCAGGAGACATCAGCTCACCATCCAGGTAAAGCCACAGAACACATGATGACATATAGATTAACAGAAATGGGCTGAGTTTAAGTGTAATAGCTAGTCAGTAGTAAGCCTGAGATAATGGCCAAGCAGTTTTAATTAATATAAGCCTCTGTGTGGGTCCATGTGGTTGTGGATTGGGCAGGACACAAGAAAACTTAGAACTACCGAAGTATAGTATCCCACAGTGTATATTCAAAGTTGTGGAACCCAATTCCAATATATATATATATATATACACACAGGAATCCCCAAAACTAAATCTCTGAAAACATTGTAGAAGAGGAGACAGGAAAATTATGAGTCAGAGGATCAATGAATTTCCTGTGACACTGTGCCTTTTAGAATGTCAGAAATGACACCTATAATATATCACCAACATAACTGTGTAACCATAAACTGAACAAAGACAACAATAAACATACAAAAGTGGGCAGAGGAAAGCCCATAAGGAGTCAGTTCTACACAAAGAACTATAGGGAACTAAGGAATGCTGAAAGTAAAAGCATTAGTCTTCTCCAGGGCATAGCACATCAATTGGATATCCAATACCAAAATGTCAGTCTGTAAAACATACATAATGGTGCCATTATGCAGACTGAGTCTCTCTATCCTTCTCCCTCTATCTCCTTCCCCTCTGTGTAATTCATTTAATAAAGAAAAGCATAGCCATAAGTTTGAAAGTGAACAAGGAGAGGCATATTAGGTATTTGAAGGGAGAACTTAGAAGAGAGAAATTATGTAATTCCATTAATAAAAGGAAAATATCACTGAAACAATAAATCTACAAAACTTTTAATAAATAATAGAAAAAATACTATGTCCTATATGACAAGCTGAAAATATGATTCTTTTTTCCTTCATTTATGAAATGATGAGCATTAGCTGCTTTTATCATCTTAGTTCTCAAGCCTATAAGAGAAAAATGTTAACTAAATATATACATGAAAAGTTTTAGTATAATTTATCAGTCTGATTGCTGTCTCTTAAAATTACTAGAATATTAAGTTGAGTGCATATATATATTTAAATTTATCATATTTGTGTTTTATTTTTACACATCAGCCATGGGTTCCCCTGTCCTGCCCCCTCCCGCTCCTGCTCCCACCTTCCACCTAGCCCCTCCCCCCTATTCCCATCTCCTCCAGGGCCAAGACTCCCCTGGGGATTTAGCTCAACCTGGTAGATTCAGTCCAGGCAGGTCCATACCCCTCCTTCCAGGCTGGGCAAAGTGTCCCTGTGTAAAGCCAAGGTTCCAAACAGCCAGCTCATGCACTAAGGACAGGTCTGGGTCCCACTGCCTGGGTGCCTCCCAAACAGTTCCAGCTATTCAATTGCTAGAGAGGTTCGCAGAAATCCACAATGATACATCCTCTGTAGACTACTGGCAATGGTCGAGAGAAAGCCTGATCTGACCTAGTCTGGTGATCAGATGGCCAAACACCCTAACAGTCGTGCTGGAACTCTCATCCAATAACTGATGGAAGTGGATGCAGAGATCCTCAGCCAGGCCCCAGGTGGAGCTCCAGGAGTCCAATTATTGAGAAAGAGGAGGCATTGCAAGAGTGTGAATTGTTGAGACCAAGATTGGAAAAGCACAGGGACAAATAGCCAAACAAATGGAAGCACATGAATTATGAACCAAAGGCTGTAGAGTGCATTTATTTTATTGGAAATATGATATTAGTGATAATAGTTATCTCTGAATTATTTGACTTCTGCTAATTACAATTTTAAAGTGACTCACTTTAATTTACTTAATAGTTTTTAGAAAAACATGTATAGCAAACATTAAGAATGATTAAAATTAAAAATTTTAAGGTGTAATAGTTTCACTTAAGGTAAATTTTTAATCATAAATTTAATTGTATTTCTCACTTAGCTATATATTTTCAGATAGTTCATATTTTGGGAGACTTATTCTTGATGCATAAATATTTTTAAATGTTTTCTCAAATGTATTGTTTTAAATTTTTGGCTTATTTGAGATTCCTACTTCTGTGATAAAAACACCATTAGCAAAAGTAAGTTGGGGAGGAAAGGTTTTATTTTGTTTACATCTCCACAACATTTTTCATCATTGAAGGAAGTCAAGATCAGAAGATATACAAAGCAGGAACCTGGAAGCAAGAGCTGACATAGAAGCCATAAAGGAATGCTACTTACTGGGTTACTGGATTCCTCCCTATGGCTTGCTTACCCTGCTTTCTTATAGAACCCAGGACCACAAGCCCAGGGTGGCACCACCCACAATGGGCTGAGACCTCTACCACCATTCCCAATTTTAAAAATGCCCTGGAGTCTTGGCTACAGCCTGGTCTTTGGGAGGCCTTTTTTTTCCCGGTGAAGTTGCTTCCTCTCAGATGCCTCTGGCCTGTGTCAAGTTGACATAAAAACTATCCTGGACAGCTTTCCATACATTATACCTTGGTTATGCTCACACAGTCACCAGATCCCACCAGATCCCTGTCCTCTGTGCAACACATTTCATATTATTTTCCTCTCTTAAAAGAAACCAAATCTAAAACCAAACAAAACAAAAAATTACAAGGCAAACAAATAATAGCACAACATATGTAGTTTGTTTTGTTATGGCCTTTTCTTCCAGACCATATTTAGCATGCCCAGAAATCTGGTTGATATATTGAACATCATTTCATTTGAACAACAGAAAGAATATACAACATTTGTTTTTTCTCTCTTGACAGCTATCAATCACATGTAGCTTCTTGGTTAGGGGTGGGACTTGTGCCCAATCCCCCTTTCCAGACAGAGATGTGTCTGTTTTGAATGGGTTAGAGTTCTGTGCAAGCTATCACAGTCTCTATGAGTTTATATATGCATCAAGCCTGCTGTTTTTGGATGACACTGTTTCCTTGAAGTTGTTCAGCACCTCTGGATTATACACTCTTTCCACCTCCTTTTCCACATAGAGTTCTGATGCTTGAGGGGAAGATTGTGATACAGATGTCCCAATCACCCTTTTGCACATTGTCTAGTTGTGTATCTCTGCTATATCACCTCCTGCAAAAACAAGCTTTTCAGATAAGGGTTGAGTGATGCACTGATCTATGAATCATTACAAGTCATTATTTTTGACTATGTCGATTCAGTAGAATAAATAAAGTAGGTTTTCTTTAGGGCTTATTACCTGTCTCATCTCAGTGTCTTAGCTTCATTAAGTGTCAAGTATGGGCTCCACATCATGAAGGAGGCTTGAAATACAATAAAAATTAGTTGCTCACTCCTGTAATATTTTTGCTACTGTTACACAAGTGAGTATGTCTTTGGGGCAGCTCACTATTACATCTAACAGGGGTCATAGTGGGTAAGAGTAATGATTACTTTTCTCTTTTAGTACAATGTATCCTACCTTTAACATTATGAATCTAGTTATTAGAAATAAATCTTATATTTCAGCACCAGGTCAATTTTTCCATGTCTAAAGACAAAACTAATTACTGTCCTCAGCAGTAGGATATGACTCTAAGTTTGTGGAGGGTAAACAATAGCATTTTTGATAGTCTATAATGTTTTTCAGGGCCTATGGGGCACCATTTTTAACAATGACTCATAAAGATTTAACTCATTCCTGGGACACAGGGTTTTATTCTGTATTGTATGATGCGAGTTAAGCCATTGTTTCTCCCATTATCTAGTGACTCCACTAAGATTCCACTTATATATGCATGCATTTTTGGAAGTTTCTACAATGGTAGCTTTAAATGTGGTTTTTCAGAAAGCCTTTAGCAATATTTAAGTGTCCCCAAATTGCTTTCTTTATCCTTCCCTCTAATACCCTTCATTATTTAATCTTCCACCTCTAATTCCCCTTTCCCTTTGTAATACTATGTTTTATTTCCCCTTCTCTGAAAGTTGATAAGGTTAAAAAAAAACCCGAAAAGATGTATGTAGGAAATTGTCTTAGATTTTCTATTGAAGAGACACCATGACCATAGCAACTCTTATAAAGGAAAACATTAATTGAAGCTAGCTTACAGTTCAGAAGTTTAGCACATTATCCTCATGGCAGGTGGCCTGCTGGCAGACATAGTGCTAGAGAAGGAGCTGAGGGTTCTACATCTTGATCCACAGGCAACAGGAAGTGGACTGTAAAGTCTACACAGAATCCATAGAGCCTGAATATCAGAAGTTAAATATCTTTCCTTCAGCATGTAAGCGATGCCAATTTCCAAGGTTTTACTATTGAAAGTTTGATTGTGAACCTTAGTCTTTAACAACTGAACCTGGATTTTGCATTTGTTTTAGAATATTTAGTAGGGAATATTTATAGCATAAAAATCAGCAAGCATAATTTAGCAAATTTGTATGTATGTATGTACTTAGATTTTTCAGTTTACTTATGCAGTGATATACAACTTCCTTTCTCCTAATCATTTGTGGATTAAGATATACCAAGGAGATAAAATGAATCAATTTTTTTGAAAATATAAAACAAAATGAAACTGTCTGGGATTTTGCTCATTTAAAATATGAAATAAGAGTTATTAATGACATGGGTCAGTTATTTAAATATATGTGTCCCCTGAGAATAGTTATTCAAACACTTATGAATTAGTAGGAGGCAACTGTGACTTAGTGTATAATATATCAAAGTAAAAAGGTATATCTCTAATTTAGAAAGTTTTTTTCTAGTTCAATAGATGATGTTTTAAAATCATGTATATCAACTAACTTAGTAGATTATACAACTTTGTCATTGAAATATATACCTGAAGTAGAAGGAAATATATATTTTTCACCTAATATATCAAATTCAGAATATGATCCAATTTATCCAATAGGCAATTAATTTTATTTATAGTTGATCCATTTATTTTACCCTAGATGTTCTAAAAGTTGTTCATTTATACATTCAGAGATGGTATTTATTAATATAAAATTTGATGTCAAAATTATTCATATTCCTAGATTAATCTGACATCAGCTACTCCATTTTTCACATTTTAAAGGGAAGTTTCCAGACTTCACAAATTTCCCACTGTTCAGGAATGCTTTGTAAATACGCTGCTTGTTCAGAGGCCTCACAGATCTAATAATAGTAGAACTGAGCAAATTGCATATGTAAGCATGGCATAAGATAATTCTTAAGCAAGTGAAATGTCATATTCCAGGAAGAGGAAAACTGGTATATTTGAAAAAAAGAGGTGTAGTAAAGACAAGGAGAAGAACTTGTATGTTTGATATGCCTCAAACTTATTTGATTTTTTAAAGTTGCTATTATCAGAATATTTCATCTATATCATTTCTAATTCAATATACATAAATTTCTTTATATATTATTCAGTAACTGCTCTTTAAAAGAAGAAAAGCTTTTATAAGGACTGAGTAAGTATACACACATTTGTGTGTGTGTGTGTGTGTGTGTGTGTGAGAGAGAGAGAGAGAGAGAGAGAGAGAGAGAGAGAGAGAGAGAGAGAGAGGCAGACAGACAGAAAGATACAGAGTCAGAGACAGGGACTGAAACAAAGGCAGGGAGATCAAAGCAGAGCGTGAATTTTGTCCAACTTCTCAGGAGCTCAGAGTTTTCAGGGCTTGTTTGTTTTCAAAGTTTGTGGGTATCCTTGTGCCTTAACTTAGGGAATTTTCACATTGAACAATGAAAGGGGGTCTGATAGTTTCCCTGCTTTGTGTTAAATATGTCCTGATCTTTCCTTGAACTTTTCAGAAAAATTCTATCAGGTCTTTAGGTCTTTGTTATTTTTTGTTATTGAAAATGAAGTTATTTTCATACAATATATTTTGATCACAGTTTCCCCCAAATCATTTCTTCTTAGATTCTTTCTGCCTCCCCATTCTTCCAACTCTAGGCCATCTTTCTATCTTAAGAAAACAAACAGGCAAATAAAAAGATGAACACGAATAAAAGATGATAAAAAGGAGAAATAAAGAGTATGCAAATTGACTCCACAAAACAAAACCATAAACACAAACAAGAAATTATAACACACAAGCAAAAACCAATAAAGTAAAATATCACCAAACAAAGCAATATGTGACAAAAAAATCTCCAAAAAATACCATTGAGTTAATTTAGTGTTGGCCATTTAATGCTGTGAATAGGGTCTGTCCTTATTCCTAGATTTTATAGCCTTATAAAACAAAAGGTTCCATTTTCTCCCTTCCTAATGAAAATTTTTATTTGTATTATATTATCTATTTTTTACCATATTAATGTTTTTGTTTCATAATTACACTTCAGATATAGAAGAGTCACATCTGTACCCAATGAAAGGATTACTTTGTTTGATTCAGAGGTCTTTGATTTTTTGAGTTTCATTTGAGCTTTCTTTATTGACTCCAGGGGAGATTTCTGTTTTGATTCTCCTAGAGTAATACTATGATACTCTGTGTGAAGACAAAGAGAAAATTGAAACCTCATGGTCAGAAGGGCAGAATGCAGCAGTTAGTAATCTGTAACCATTCATGTATTATCCTTCTCTTTTAGTCTAGATTATGTCCTTTGTTCCACAAAGTAACTTAGGGCCACCTGAAAAGTTTAGTAAATGAAGGATGAAGAGATATTCAATGCATAAATTCTGAAAGGAAGTTTTATGACAGAGTTCACATTCTCACATTAACTTTGCCTTTATCACTGTGGTCAAAGCATCTTGGATGCCGGCCACTCTTAGCTTGAGTCTCATAGTAAAGAAAGAAATGGGATGCCAATCATAAGCAACTTGAGACACATACGGAACATGAGGAAGAAATAAATCTTTGTTGCTTAATATCCATAAAAATTTGAGTGATTACCAAAACTTGTCCTCCATGGCAGCTTGACAATATAAAAGGCTCTTCTAATTTCACTGTATGATATTTTTTTTTTGTTTTTAAATATTTTCTGCAGAAATATTCAGACTTACCAGTTCATATGTCTAGATGTATATTTCTATTTTTCCATACTGATAGCTCATTAATTCTAGTATTTATTAGCATTTTATAAGATAAGGAAGGTGTTTAAATGAGTTAATTGTTTAATATGTTGACAGCTTCTCTAGAGTAGCTTGAGAAAGATTCACCTTGGCCAAATATAAAAACTAAATTGAAAAATGTCCAAGAATTCCCAGGTATAACCAAAGCCGACAATTATGTTTTTGGGTTTTTTTTTTCTGGTTATGATTAAGGGCATATTCCTAGCCATGGGGATCTTAGCTTATATTTCCACTTTGGTTCTAATTATATTATAATGAGATACTGGCAGGCTTAGAAATAATCATTCATGGTTAATTGTATTATCTTATATTAATTCTTATCAGCAATTACTTCACTAAATAAAACGTGTCCTGCCTCAGACAATAACAGTGACCTAAATAAAGAACCAGAAAACTGAAACTTCAGGTGAATCAGATTTTCCAGTATAGTATCTTTTTAATATGGATTTCAACCAAGTAATGAAGTTTTATATATTTAAGAGGTCACAAAAATCCTAAAAGAATATTTTGTGAATGAATTGATACTATATTAAATTGAAAATTTTATGTTACCAAGTGTAGTGGTTAGCCATCCCAGCATTGGCCGGGAAGTTCCAACCCCCATTGAGGCTTCGGTAATGGTCACGCCCACAAGGAGGGCGGAGAAGGAAGCAGAAGACAGAGGATTGAGAGGAGGTCACGCACTTGGTTCTGGGACCCTGGACGCTGGAGGTAGACCGAGCAGAGTTCTCCAGAGAACACCGCCGGACTGCACTATACCTTTGCCAGACCCTGCAACCTACCCCTTCATTGTAAGTTACCCCACAAAATAAACCTCCCTTTTAACTACGTGGAGTGGCCTAAATAATTTCACCAATATCTGGCGCTCACGTGGGGCAAATCCCAAAGGCCTAGCGGGCTCCCTCCCTCAGCCTCCTCCCTGGCTGGCGGGTACCTAAACCCGCCTGCAAAGTTAGCTTAGCCCCTAGACAAGTGAACACCCACTGTAAGTGAGGCCTTCCCACCCCTCTGAGTGCCGGTTCCCCGCCATCTTGGCTCCTGCCTTCAGCTGCCACCAGTCAACGTCGCCAGCAGGCCCTGCTTTGGAGCTATACCAACGCCTCCTGCTGGCTGAAAAGTGCTACTGCACCTCCCAAAACCACAGAAAGGTAAGCTTATTTTAGTAAAAGTACTTGATAATTTTACACCTTAAAACTGACTAACAAATTTTGAGTAATTCTTGTAACATGGCTGACAACATTACCTCACAAGGATTTAAAAACCTTTTTGCCTGTATGATGAATGGCATTCTCCTGGAAATATACGTCCTCCCTAAGACATTTCTGGCCTGTACCATTTTGACATTCATTGTAATAATTCACATAGTGTTCAAACACTGGTTTAATAATAAGAACAAAGATGACTCATTATTGGGACTGATACAGGCTTTAAAAGATAGCAATGAAGGCTTACAGAAAAAGATTATCTTTCTGGAATCTGCTAACCAGGAAATACAGGTTTTAAAAGATAGCAATGAGGACTTACAGAAAAAGATTCTCTCTCTGGAATCTGCTGGCCAGGACTTACAAAACAAGCTTGTACCCAAAATTGCTTTTATTGATAATAAATATGAAATTTAATGGATAGAACACTAACTCTCCAGAGTGAAGTTGTAGCTACTCAGACACTATGTAAGGAAGAAAAATTATCATTACTTGATAAGATAAGGTCCATGGAATCATGTGTTTCAGAAGAACATAAAAACTTCCATGATTCCATGAAAAATCTGGAATCCCTTACAAGAGAGGAGGTTTATTCCCTGGAACAGACCCTAGGTGCTCGTTTAACAAGCCCTGGAGGAAACTCTCAATAAACATGACAAGGGACCTAATAAGCAGAAGGGCAAGACCATACAGGTTGTAACATCTCCAAATGGCTCTCATACAATGGCTTATCATGTTATCATCCATGAGAAGCCAGCAGATGACACACACCCCGAGCCATATACGACATATACATTACAACCAATTTCAACAAGGGACTTTAAAAATATAAAGGAAGCAGTAGTTACATATGGGATACACTCCACATATGTAAAACAGATGTTAAATTCGTGGTCTACCTCACATAGAATCATTCCAGATGACTGGCATCAGTTAAATTCAGCTGTTCTAGAATATAGCCAGCAGTTACAGTGGAAAAGCTGGTTGAGAGAAAAGGCAAGAAATTTAGAACAACAAGGTAAACTCACAGGTTTTGAGATCTCCCAAGATCAAATACTTGGTGAGGGATGTTTTGCTGATAGAGAAAATCCCAGGACTGATAAGGGGAAATGGACACAAAGTCCCACCTCAAAACAAAAAGGTATTTTCAATCAATACCCCTAACCAAGAATCTATTTTCAATTGATATATACTAGGAATGGGAAAATCAATTTTCTCAAATAGAATTGTACTGGGTATATCATCCATACTCCATGGCAGATCATATGGCCAGGATTAGGTGGCCAATAATATATGGACTCTATATTTGTGTGCATACCTTCTGTTTTGTCCTATTTTTGTTTGTTTGTTTGTTTGTTTGGTTAATTTGCTTTACCCTGTGTTGATTTTAGTCTTTTGCTTTTTTTAAAATATTAATGTTATTTTAAGATATATGGAGAAAGTAAATGAAGTAGGGTATGTACGGGGCTGTGGAAAGATCTGGGAGGGTTTCTGAAGAGATGAATACAATCATAACATGTTGTGTGACAAAACATTAGGAGAATCAATAAACTATGTAGAAAAGAAAAATCAAATTTTTTAAAAGTGTAGGTCATAGATTAATTTTCTTCTTTTTTTTTAAATAAATACCTAAACAACCTCATTTATTGAAGAGTATTCCCTTTCCCCATTGTGTGTTCTCAGCGCCATTGTAGAAGATTACTTCCTCATTTATGCTGAATATTTAAGAAAGACTTATTTATTTTTAATTATATGTCCATGTGTGGGTACGTGTACATGAGTAAACACAAGAGTGAATGTAACCACAGAGGACAGAGGAGGCATAAGAGCCTCTGTAGCAGAATCTACATGCATTTATGAACCACATAATGTGGGTGCTGAGAATGCAGCTAGAGTATTATGGAAAAACAGCAAACTCAGTTAACCACCGAACAGTTTATCCAGGTCTTGAACTGCACTACAGCTTTTTAAATTTATTTATTTACATCTGAGTGGCAGCCTCTCCACATCCTCCCCTCCCAGTCCCTCTCCCCAATGTCCCTCCCACCCTGATCCCCTCCTCCTTTGTCTCTATCCAGGAATGGGAAGGTATAAACAAAACACTACATATCAAGTTGTAGTAAGACCAAGCACTGCCTCATATATTAAGGCTCAGCAAGACAACCCAGCATGAAAAGTAGGGTCCCAAAAGCTCACAAAAGTGTCAGAGACAGCTTCTGTTAACTGTCTTCAGTCCCACTAGAGGACCAAGGTACACAACAGTAAGAAACATGTACAAATACCTAGGTCAGTTTCATACAAGTTACATGGTTGTTGGTTCAGTGTCTGCAAGTCCCTATGAGCCCAGGTTAATTGATTGTGTGAGCCTTCCTGTGGTGTTCTTGACAGCTTTGGTTCCTACACTCCTTTCTTCTCCTCTGTAGGATTTCCGAACTCTAATGTTTGGCTGTGGTTCTCTACATCTGTCTCCATTAATTGTTGGATGACGCTTCTTTAATGACAATTGGGCCAGGCACCAATCTGCTCTCAAGAGAGGGCCAGTTCATGCTACTTATCCACTATTAATTACTTGGAGTCTCAGCTAGTCTTCTATCCATAGACTCCTGGGAGATTTCCCTATGACAGACTTCCTCTCAACCCCAAAATGCACTCCCCATCAGCCTCTCTTAGCACTTTCCTGGTCTCTGCCCTTGATTGCTCACATTCTCATCCCCACCCACCTTCAGTCCACTTAGGAAGTATCTTCTATTTCTACTTCCCAGGAAGACCTGGGTGGTCTTTTGAACTTTCCTTGTTACCTCATCTCTCTGGTCTGTGGATTGTAGCATATTTATCCTTTATTTTATAGCTAATATCCACATATGAGTTAGTACATACCATGTTTGTCTTTATCTTTTTTGCTTGCCTCACTTAGAATGACTTTTTTCTACTTCCATCCATTTTTTTTTTCAAATTTCTTGATGTCCATTATTTTAATAGCTGAGTAATACTACATTGTATACATGTATCACATTTCCTTTACCCATTCTTCAGAAGAAGGACATCTAGATTTTTTTCTAGTTCTGGCTACTACAAAAAAAAGTGCTATGAACATAATTGATCAAGTATCCTTGTGGCATGATTGAGCAACTTTGGGATATATGCCCAAGAGCAGTATAGCTGGTCTACTGTTGTAGGTTGATTCCCAGTTTTCAGATAAAACACCATGCTGACTTCCAAAGTGTCTGTACAAGTTTATATTCCCACCAAGAGTGGATGAGTGTTCTCCTGCTCCACATCCTCACCAGAATTTCATCCAGGCAGAAACTAAGCAAAGAAATAATGGAACTAACATATGTTATGACTCAAAAGGACCTAATAGATATCTACAGAACATTTCACCCAAATGCAGAAGAATATACCTTCTTCTTGGCACCACATGGAACCTTTTCCAAAACTGACCATAGTCTCATCAGATATAAAAACAATTGAACTAACCCCCATATCTTATCAGACCACCATGGATTAAAGCTGGATTTCAACAACAAAAACAACAGAAAATATACAGACTCATAGAAACTGAACAACTCTCTCCTGAGTTACCATTGAGTAAAGGATTAAATAAAGAAAGAATTTAAAAACTTCCTAGAATTCAATGAAAATGAGTACATAAAATATCCAAACATATGGGACACAATGAAAATGATGCTAAGAAGAAAGTTCATAGCACTAAGTGTCTTCATGAAGAATTTGGAGAGATCCTATACTAGGGACTTAACAGCACATGAGAAAGCTGTAGAACAAAATAAACAGACATGGCTAAGAGGAGTATATAACAGGAAATAATAAAATTGAGAACTGAAGTCAATGAAACAGAAACAAAGAGAACAATACAAAGAATCACTGAAACAATGATTAGTTCTTCAAGAAAATAAACAAAATAGGTAAACCCTATGTTACCTAAATGGTCAAAAAGGCAGAAGGACAGAATATCCAAATTAACAAAATCAGAAACAATAAGAAGGACATAACAACAGACTCCAAGGAAATACAGAGAATCATTAGGTCATACTTCAAAAAATCTGTAAATTGGAAAACCTAAAAAAAATGGACAATTTCTTGATAGACACCACTTATCTAAGTTAAATCACAATCAGACAAACAATTTAAATAGATCAATAAACCCTAAGGAAATATAAACAGTCATTAAATGTCTTTCAACCTAAAAAAAAATAATAGCCCAGGGTCAGATGATTTTAGTGCAGAATTCTGCTAAAATTGCAAAGAAATAATACCAATAGTCTTCAAATTATTCAGCAAAATAGAAACGGAAAAAAAAAATGTCAAATTCTTTCTATGAGGCTACAGTCACCCTGAAACCCAATCCACATAAAGATCCAACAAAGAAATAGAATTACTGACCAGTTTCACTCATTAACATTGATGCAAAAATATTCCATAAAATGCTGGCAAATCTAATCTGAGAACACATCCAAAAATTTATCTACCATGACTAAGTAGGCTTCATGATAGAGATGAAGGAATGGATCAACATAAGAAAATTGGTCAATTTAATGCACCATATAAACAAAATGTAAGAAAATAAACACACAAGATCATCTAATTAGATGATGAAAAAGCCTTTGACAGAATCTAGCCCACACCTCTTCATGATAAAAGTCTTGGAGAGATCAGGGATAAAAAGGTCAAGGGTCATACCTAAACATCATAAAAATGGTTTATAGCAGCTCCATATCTAACATCAACCTAAATGAAGAGAAACCCAAAGCAATTCCACTAAAATTAGGAACAAGGCAAGGTTTTCCACTCTCTCCATATCTATTTCATTTAGGACTTGAAGTTCTAGCTATAACAATAAGACAACTAAAGGAAATCAAGGGGATACTGATTGGTAAGGAAAAAGTCAAAGTATCATTATTCACAGATAATATAATAGTATACATAAGTGACCCCCAAAATTGTACCAGGGAACTCCTACAGCTTATGAACACCTTTACACAAGTGGTTGGGTACAAGATAAACTAAAAAATATTGTTATCCCTCTTATATCCAAAGGATAAATGGGCTGAGAAAGAAATCCAAGAACCAACACACTTTACAAGTAGCCTCAAATAATATATCTTGGTGTTACTCTAAACATGCACTACACTTTTAATACTAAAACTTTGTAATATAATTTGAAATCAAGAGTGTGCTATGCTTTTGTTGGTCTTCTCTTTCAAAATTGGGTTCACTATTTGGGATCTTCTGTGATTCTGCACAAATTGTACTATTGCATTTTTGTTTATGTATAAAATCTCACTGGAATTTTGATAATGAATTGAATCCATAAATATTTTTGATAATATAGGGATTTTTATCAGTAATAATTTTCTTAAATGGCAAACACATATTTTCAAAATATATATTAATTAAATCTATTTATTTTCAAAACTAAAATGTAAGATTGGCAAATGATGATTTCAAAAATATCAAAGGGGAAAAAGTACCTTGATATTGGTTCTGGCTATCATTTTATATGGTATCAAAAGGACAGAAAATAACCAAAAAAAAAGTTGTACTGTGTGAAATTACAAAGTTTTTACAAAATAATATTTATAACTAAAGAGCAGAAATAAATAGTATTCTTGATATTCTTCCAAAGATTATAGTGGTCAAAGCTTTAGAACATAGGGTCTACTTATAGTAAGCATTTCATTGGTGGCATGAATTGTAAGGATAAATCATGCCCACAGGCCTTTCCTCCCTCTCTGTCTCTCTGTTCACCAGATGTCATGAATTGGGCAGGTGTTCACATTACTCATTTGTTACAAGAAGTCCACATAAATAGTATTTGAATAAGAACACTTGCAAACATGAACCAAAATGAACCTTTCTTCCTTTAATTTAATATTTTAGGTAGTTTGTTGCAGGAATGGAAAGTTGAAAAATGAAGGCACCTGATGGGAAAAGGAAAAAATATTAGTAAGCATCAAGGCTAATAATAGCTTATTACTCAACAGTTCCTTTTCTTCCATATATTAGATATAGTGAAAAATGCTGCAGTTAACAAGGGGGTGCAATAATTTTTTAACATAAATGAATATTTTAAAAATGGAATTTCTATATCATGTGGCATTTTTATTCTTACTCATTTTGATAAACTCAGTACTGTAGTAGTTATACTAATTAACACTTACTGAAAGGGACAAATTAATATTTTTCTATCCCCTTATGAGATGTTCTCTTTTTCTATAAAGATAAAATGATGACATCTCACTGTGGTTTTGATTGAAACAAAAAGGGGAACATAACAACAAACTCAAGATAATACAAAGAATCATTTGCTCATATCTCAAAAACCTGTACCCCACAAAATGGTAGAATCTAAAAATAATGGATAATTTTCTGGATAGGTAGTACATATCAAAATTAGATCAGGACCAGAAAAGAAATTTATACAGACCTTTAAACCCTAAGGAAATAGAAAAAGTAATTAAAAGTCTCTCAACAAAAAACAAGTCCAGGGCCAGATATTTTTAGTGTAGAATTCTACCAGAATTTTAAAGAAGAGCTAATACCAGTACTCTTCCAATTGTTCTGCACAACAGAAACATAAGGAATGTTGCCAAGTTCATTTTGTGAGGCCATAGTTACCCTGATACTCAAACCACATAAAGATGCAACAAAGAAAGAGAATTGCAACCAATCTCCCTCATGAACATTTATGCAAAACTACTCAATAAAATAATGGCAAACTGAATCCAATAACACATCAAATAAATTATCCACCATGATCATATAGGCCTCATCCTAGAGATGTAGGGATGGCTCACCAGACAAAAATCTTTCAATGTAATCCACCATATAAAAAATTGAAAGAAAAAATCCACATGATAATCTCATTAGATTCTGAAAAAGCCTTTGACATAATCCAACACTGTAGCTGAGGTTTTCTCCAGTCCTGCCCACCTTTAGGACAAATCTCTCTTATCCACCAGTCCTGCAGCTGCTCAGACCCAACCAAGTAAACACACAAAGACTTACATTACTTATAAACTGTATGACCATGGCAGGCTTCTTGCTATCTAGTTATTCTGTCTTAAATTAACCCATTTATATTAATCTATAAGTTGCCACATGGCTTGTGGCTTACTGGTATCTATACATGTTGCTTGTCATGGCAGCGAATGGCAGCATATCCCTGCCTCAGCCTTCCACTTCACAGAATTCCCCTCTCTCTTTGTCCAACCTATACTTCCTGCCTGGCTACTGGCTAATCAGTATTTTATTTATTAACCAACGAGAGCAACACCTTTAATAAACAGAACATCCCACAGCACTTCCCATTTTCTCTTTTTCAAAATGGAAGGTTTTAACTTTCACATAGTAAAATTACATATAACAAAACAATTATCAAGCAAGAATTACAGTTATAATATCTAGTTGGGGGCTCCACAGATTTTGGTTCATAATTCATGTGTTTCCCTAGTTTGGCTATTTGTCCCTGTGCTTTTTCCAATCTTGATCTCAACAATTCACACTATTACAATCCCTCCTCTTTCTCGACAATTGGACTCCTGGAGCTCTACCTGGGGCCTGGCCAAGGAGGATCTCTGCATCCACTTCCATCAGTTATTGGATGAGAGTTCTAGCATGACAGTTAGGGTGTTTGGCTGTCTGATCACCAGACTAGTTCAGTTTGGGATTTCTCTTGACTATTGCCAGTAGTCTACAGTGGAGTTATCATTGTGGATTTCTGGGGATCTTCTAGCACTTTGAACCAAAAGCTGTGGAGCCCCCAACTGGATCAGGCCCTCTGGATAAGTGAGACAATTGAATAATTTGAACTGTTTGGGAGGCACCCAGGCAGTGGGACCTGGACCTGTCCTTAGTGCATGAGCTGGCTGTTTAGAACCTGGGACATATGTGGGGACACTTTGCTCAGGCTGGAAAAAGGGGACTGGACCTGCCTGTACTGAATCTACCAGGTTGAGCTGAATCCTCAGGAGAGACTTTGCCCTGGAGGAGATAGGAATGGAGGGGAGGGGCTGAGGGAAAGGTGGGTGTGGGCGTGGGAAGGGGAGGATAGGGGAACCCATGGCTGATATATAAAACTAAAACACAAATATAATAAGAAAACAATATCTAGTCTATTTATAATATCTAGTTTATTTGTATTTGGCAAAAATTAAAGATGATATTCTATCTATCGTATATTTGTGAGTATAAGGTTTCATATCTAACTTATCTCTTATCTTATCTAAGGAAATTATAACTAGTCTTCAAGTATATCACAGACCTCAGAAGGATATATTGTTACCTGAGAAATGGGAGAATGATACAAGCAACTTTTGAGAGTCTTGCAAGAGTAGTTAGAGACATCTGGCAGCCTGTACAGTCATCCAAAGTTCCTCTGTAAAGTTGGGGCATCTCTCTTCAGCCTACAGGGCTTGAGTCTCTCAGTTACTTCTCTCTGTGTCCTGTAGAAGGTCTGGCAGTTTCCTCTGTGAAGCAGGAACCTGAAGGACCATTTCACCAAGTAAAGTCCAGTGGTCACGTTTCTATGGGTCCTGTATGTCCAGTAGATCAAGTGGTGCAGGCAAGAACAGTTCCTTGCCCAAATGACTATTTTTGCCAAGGCAAAGATAAACTCAATATGGAGTGTCTTTGATGCCCATCTTCCTCTCTGAAGTAAATTGGTACTGCCAGGAGCAGACATGTCTCACTGTCAAAAAGTCTAAATTTTTAAAAATATTTTAAATGCCATATTCTGTAGGTCTTTGAAGTGTTTGAAGATTACCTG
Source organism: Onychomys torridus (assembly GCF_903995425.1). NCBI lineage: Eukaryota > Metazoa > Chordata > Mammalia > Rodentia > Cricetidae > Onychomys > Onychomys torridus. Next base: position 107,872,538 of record NC_050466.1, read on the forward strand.
TCTATCTGAAATATATCTATGTATACCTAGAAAACTTAACTAACATGCTACAAGTTTGACTATCATAGAAGACTAATTATTAATCTGTATTTATTAATTATCCATTACAATCTAAATGAGTTACATAAACATAATATCTCAAACAAGAATATATATATATATATATATATATATATATATGTACAGTATAACAAAATTAAGTTTAAACTTACATCAATAAAATAAAACTATACCAATGTAAAACATTTCAAACAAGTTACTCCTTAAAAGTAGGTTCATTAATTTACCCTTTCATTCTATCATATCTAAACTATCCCCTTTTCTTCTTTAGAAAGAGATTGCATTTATAGTCAACCTGTTTTAAATAAAAATATTGGTTTTTATCTGTCCCACCCCAGAGGTCTTTTCTGATTTAGTACACAAGAATCTTCTAACCATTGTTTTTAGGAATATGACTGGGTTTAGAGAAGGAGCAAGCCAATTCCATCTCCAAAGCCAGCTTGGTATATGTGGGAATTTGAGTGTAGCTTCTTTTACTACTTCCTGCTGGAAGTGGGTGCTGTATCTTATGGGGACACAAAGAAAATGTTAGGATTATGGAGTAGTCCGTGAGGGTGTTTCATCTGTGCCAGTTGTCTTGAAACCATTCTGGATGTTGGATCATCTGGGCCATGCTGTCATGAGAGACCTTTCAGGGATCTTGGCTGGTCAAACCTGATGTATCTTAATCTGGAACAAATCCATAGACCCTTGCTTTCTGTGGAAACAAAAGAAGAGCATCCTTTCCAAAGCAACATATTCTTACATCCAAATTTTGAAGTCAAGGTACCAAGATACCTTAAAACTATACGTATTGCCTTAACTCAACAGCTTTTACAATCAAATGTTTTTCTGCAGTTAAGAATCCGAAAGACAACACAATGCAGATTATCTGTGTGATGTACATCTTTACATGGCTTAGTTTTTTTTATTACCTTTACTGTCTCTTTAAAGACTTTATTTTTTAAAACTATTTCTTTATATAACTACACATAACTGTATATATATTTCATGCCTACATACATTTTTACACACATTGCAAACTGTTCCAACTGAATCTGTCTTATTGTGAACCTATTTCTTTAAACTGTAGCATTCTAAGACTGAAACAATGCTGTGGCTGATGGCTGTGCCTACCTCAGCTTCCAAACATGGTGGTGGTACATTTACTGCCAGCTCTGGGAGCCATCAACTCTTAGAAACAGTATGTCTATGCTTTTATCAAAGCAGTGTGTAGACCAGAAATCTCTTTTTTTTTAAAAAAAAAACTAGTAAATGCTAAATCCACCATGCAGCATAATGTGCAGCTTAGAGACACCTCCTTTTGCCATACTGCAGGTCAAGCTAGTACACCATGAACCTACCATTTAGTAGCTCAAGCATGCAGGCTGCAGCTAACTTGAGAGAGACAGCTAGGAAGCTGTTTTGGCTCCATTTTAGAATTGTCTTTCTCAGGTTTTAGATGGAAACTCGAGCCCTTGTGCACCATTTGTAGCTGAAGTTTACTCCAGTCCTGCCTGTCCCACCTTCAGGACAAATCTCTCTCACCTGCCAGTCCTGTAGCTACTCAGACCCAAACAATTAAACACACAGAGACTTACATTACTTATATACTGTATGACCATGGCAGGCTTCTTGCTATGTAGTTCTATATTAAATTAACCCATTACTATTAATCTATATGTTGCCACATGGCTTATGGCTTACTGATATCTTTACATGTTGCTTGTTATGATGGTGACTGGCATTGTCTCCCTGCCTCAGCCTTCCACTTCCCAGAATTCCCCTCTCTCTTTGTCTTGCCTATACTTCCTGCCTGGCTACTGGCCAATCAGTGTTTTATTTATTAACCAATGAGAGCAACACATTTAACATACAGAACATCCCACAGCACAACACCCCTTGATGGTAAATGTTCTGGAGAAAAAAGGGATACAAAGAACATACACACACATAATAAAGGCAATATACATCAAGCCAACATGAAATTAAATGGAGAGAAACTCACAGTGATTTCACTAAAATCAGGGACAAATCAAAGCTTTCTAATCTTTCCATACCTATTCAATATAGTTCTTGAACTTTTAGCTACAGCAGTAAGACAACAAAATGAGAACAAGGGGATAAGGCTTGGAAAGTAAGAAGTCAAATTTTCATTATTTGCAGATGATATGATAGTATATATAAGTGACCAAAAATTCTACCCAAGAATTCCTGTAGCTGATAAGCACCTCCAGTAAGGTGGCTGGATACAAGCTTAACTCAAAAAATCAGTAGCCCTCCTATATAGAAATGATAAATGGGCTGAGAAAGAAAGAACTCCCTTTACAATAGCTGCAAATAATGTAAAACACCATGGTGTAACTCTAACCAAATAAGTGAAAGATCTATATGACAAGAACTTTAAGTCTTTGAAGAAAGAATTTGAAAAAGATACCAGAAAATGGAAAGATCTCCCATGCTCATGGATCAGTAGGATTAACATAGTAAAAATGCCAATCTTACCAAAAGTAATCTAAAGAATCGGTAAAATGCCCATCAAAATCCCAAAATAATTCTTCACAGATCTTGAAAGAATAATACTCAACTTCATATGGAAAAATAAAAAAAAACAGGATAGATAAAACAATCTTAAACAATAAAATTCTGGAGGTATCACTATCCCTGACTTCAATTTTACTATAGAGCTATACTAATAAAAACAATTTGGTACTGATATAAAAACAGACTCATGAATCAATGAAGTCAAATTGAAGACCCTGACATAAATCCACACATCTATGAACATATAATTTTTTTACAAAGAAGCCAAAGCTGTACAATGGAAAAAAAGAATGCATCTTCAAGAAATGGTGCTGGTATAAATGAATGGCAGCATGCAGAAAAATCCAAATAGGTCCCACATCTCTCACCCTGCACAAAACTCAAGTCCAAGTAGATCAAAGACCTCATCATAAATCTAGTTTTACTGAAACTGATAGAAAAGAAAGTAGAAAGTAGCCTTGAACTCATTGGCACAGGAGACTACTTCCTGAATGTAATACCAGTAGCAAACATACTGAGATTAAAAATTAATAACTGCTATGCCCTGAAACTGCAAATTTTCTGTAAGGCAAAGGACACTGTCAATAAGACAAAACTTCAGCCTACAGAATGGGAAAATATCTTTACCAACCCCACATCTGACAGGGTGCTGATCTCCAAAGTATATAAAGAACTCAAGAAACTAGACATCAAAATACCAAATAATTCCATTAAAAATGGTATACAGATTTAAAAGGAGAATTCTCAACAGAAGAAACTCAAATGTCTGAGATACACTTTAAAAAGTGCTCAACATCCTTAGCTATCAGGGAAATGCAAATCAAAATGACTCTGAGACACCATCTTACACCTGTTAGAATGTACAAGATCAAAAACACTAATGACAGCCTATGTTGGAGAGGATGTGGATTAGGGGCACACTTCTCCACTGCTGGTGGGAGTTCAAACTTGTACAGCGATTTTGGAGATCAGTATATCAGTTCCTCAGAAAACTGGAAAATGTGAAAATCTACCTCAAGTCTCAGTGAAACCACTCTTGGGCTTATACCCAAAGGATGCTCAACCATACCACAAGGACACTTGCTCAACTATATTCATGGCAGCATTATTCATAATAGCCAGTACCTGGAAGCCACCTAGATGTCCCTCAAGAGAAGAATGGATAAAGAAAGTGTGGCATATCTACACAGTGAAATATTACTCAGCAGAAAAAAAATGACATCATGAAATTAGCAAGCAAATGGATGAAACTATAAAAACTCATCATCAGTGAGGTAACCCATACCCAGAAAGACAAATACAGTGTGTTCTTACTCCTAAGTGGATATTAAATTTAAAGCAAAGGATAACCAGACTACAATCCTCAGCCTTAGAGATACTAGTTAACAAGGAGGAACCTAAAAGGGATGCATGGATCTCTCTGAGAAGAGGAAGTAGATGAGATGTCTTGGGTAAACTGGGGGGAAGAATAGGGGAAGGGCATGGAAGAATGAGAACATGAGGGATCAGGGTAGTCGAGTTGGGAGCAGGACAGAGGGGGAGAGTAATAAAAGAGATATCTTGATAGATGGGGCCATTAAGGGGTTAGGAAGAAACCTAGTGCCAAGGAAACTGCCAGGAAACCACAAGGATTACCCCACCTAAGTCTCCTAGTGGTAGGGGAGAGGATGCCTTTTAACTGGCCTTCCACTGTAATCAGATTGGCAACTCTCCTAATTGTCACCACAGGAGTTTTATCCATTAACTGATGTAAGCAGATGCAGAGATCCACAGCCAAGTACTGGGCCAAGCCTATAAGAATTATAAGAAGGAAATCAGATACCCTTCTTTCTTCTTAATATTGTATATGAAACTAATTTATGAGTCTTACTAAACCACATGACTTCTATCCAACTCTTTTGTACACTGTACTTTGTATACTCTATTTGCATATATATTCCTATTACTTGTAATAGTTGTTCAGATCTTTGCTTCTTTTACTAAATTCTCCATGTTTTGAAGTTATTTAATATACAATCTGGTATTTGTCATTATATATAGTTGCAAATATGACAATGACCCATAGAATGTTCAAATATTTATTGAATGCGAGATCAATAATGTCAAACTTTACAATGAAAGACAGAATTCAATTTACAGAAACATTGGCATAGTTCTGACAAATAGTTTGTGTGAACAGTTCTAATGTGTTAAAATCAAAGAGAATTTTGCTTGTAGTCAGGTTTTCTCATTTTTTATTCTTAATTTTGTAATTATATATACTACCAATTTTATAAATATAATTTTATCTGTGAAAATTAAGGATATTTGACTTATGAAACAATCTATGAAATTGAAGTGTATTCTAAACTATTTTTTTCATATTTATTGTTTTGATTTATAAGTATTAAATCCTTAAATATTGTGTTACATAGCCTACTTATAGAATAAGAGCAGTAAAATAATTTCCTAAATGCTGCAAAACCAAGTAATAAAGTTTTACTTTCAATCTATCTGATCTCAATTTTCAAGCCTGTTATCCATGAAACTATTCTGTATCTCATTCTCAGTTTCTTCATCATCTTTTATGTGCTATGATAAAAGATGCTCATCAATAATGAATGCCTGAAATACATATTTGTCCTTTAACTCTGGAGTAAAAAAAAAATTGATCCCATAAAGGTAGATATGTGAATAGAACACATGAATTAAGGAATGGGTGTAATCAATTCCTAGTGTTCTAATGCAAATAACCTTTGCAAGGCACAGAGGTAAAAACAAAGAACAACAGAAGATACTATGTCTGTTATGAATGGGTGGGTCTTATAGGCTATCTTTTTAAATTGCACACTTGAAAGATGCAAATAAAGGGTCAGAAAAATAGTAATAATAAGAGGAGACTAATGTTTGAAATTCCATAATTTACCTCTTGGCATCACACTTTGATTTATATTAGCATGCAGAGACCCTGGGGTTGGTAACACTTGAAATACTTATGAATAAATTTGTCTTAGTGTTAGGTAAAAAATAACTAAGAACATATTTTTCAGGGATAGAAAATTAGGTCAAAATGGAATTTGCATAATAATGAAACTGATGAGTAAAACATTTGCAATAGTGAAAAAAACAGGTTCTTATACTCAAGAAAGCACAAAGAAGCCAAATTCAGCCTTAAAATGTCTGTTGTGAGTTCTGTGTTTCCAGATACAGCAAGAATGACTTGTTTACATCCTTGAAGTCCTCTTCCTATATTTTGAACCTACCAACAGTTTAGTGTTAGTCCTCATTTGTAATATATGTACATATGAGATGTGGTGGGACCTGCAGGAAGAACATTATGAAAAGCTGTTAGTCATTTAGGCACAGGCTTAAAGGGGAACTGATACAGCTTATAAACACCTTCAACAAAATAGCAGGATACAAGATCAACTAAAAAAAAATCAGTAGCCCTCCTATATACAGTAGACAAACAGGCTGAGAAGGAAATCAGAGATACATCACCCTTTACAATAGCCACAAATGATATAAAATACCTTGGGGTTACTCTAACTAAGCATGTGAAGGAACTATATGACAAGAACTTTAAGTCCCTGAAAAAAGAAATTGAAGAAGATGTCAGAAAATGGAAAGATCTCACATGCTCATGCATAGGCAGGATTAACATAGCAAAAATGGTGATCTTACCAAAAGCAATTTACAGATTCAACGCAATCCCCATCAAATTACCAACACAATTCTTCACAGACATGGAAAGAATAATACTCAACTTCATATGGAAAAACAAAAAACCCAGGATAGCCAAAAGAATCCTGTACAATAAAACAACCTCTGGAGGCATCACAATCCCCGACCTCAAGCTCTACTATAGAGCTACCGTAATTAAAGTCAATTTTGGAACCCTGAATCCTTCCCTCTTCTTTCTTTTGCTTCATGAACATGTTATCATTTTTTTCTGCCATGTGCTCACTGACATTGTACTAATAGTTTCTAGATATAAGAGAAAAAAATAGGAGCATATTTAGCAAAGACATTTGTTTTCATTCTTGGCTTTGGTACACTAAGCTATTTGACTTAGGTCATGTTTTATAACCTTACTTTTTTAGTCCTTTATTCAGAGGAATTCTCTCACAAAAAATGGAGGAATGTGCATATGTATCGACAATGTATCTACAAATCAGTTTAACTCAATAAATGGTATCATGATGATAATTATATCAGTGATGATAACAATAACAATAATGAAAATGATAGTATAATTTTCTCTGTGTAAGTTTTTGGCAAAAAATGGGTATTATTTTGAATTAGTATTATATATATAATATATATATATATATGTATTGCATGAAATTTTTAATAATAAGTAGAGCATGATAAATAACAATAGCCAATAAACAATTTATTCCATGAGGTTTAAAGGCCAGGTACATAACATTATTAAGTAAAACTGTTCTAATATAATTTTCCTTAAAAACAAAACTGTTCCTTCAGGCTATTTTAGTTTTTGAGCAATGTGATTTACAGATGTGAACAAACACATGCATACATAGAGACTAGAGAATCAAGGATAATAAATAATGAAGACATTTCCCTTAAGAAAATTGAACTGGAAAACCACTAATATGCCCTTTAGGTAACCATGGTTTGAATGAACCAGTTGTCTCAACTAAACATAGAGAAGTTTTGCTTATATGGTCCAGTAATCAGTAGTCAGATTCTCTTATTTGACCTACTTGTTTGAGGGATTGGTAATTACTGGAGTTTTTTCAAAGATATGGGAAATCTATAATAGCAACAGTCCTAATCTAAACTCTAATTATAGTGAACAAATCTTCTTTCAATGCATACATACCAAACATGGTACTTGGATAGAAACTAAACAAACAAATAAAAAACTATGGGAATTTAGACCTTGGTTCACTGGATATTACAAATACAGAAAAAATAGAAAATACAATTTTGTAAAAGACTGCCAGAGATAGTAACGTATTATATGATCCAGTCCCTCAGAGTTATCTATGATCTAATAGCAGAGATAAATATATAAATAAATCTATTAAAGATACAGTAAGATAGCTACCTGAAAATAAAAAAAAATAGTTATAAGAAAACTGAAATGTGAACCTAATTAGTTTTATTAATAAAAACCAGGAGTTAGATATCAGGGTAATAACCTGAAAAATCATAAAAACAGAGGAGCAGCCACCAGTGACTTTTTAACCTCTCCGGAAGAGGAATGAGCTCTTGTCTCTGAGCTATCTTATCACTTCCTATTTCTGCCTTTAAGCCCTGGGATTAAACTCATGAACCCCACCAAATTCTGGGGTTAAAGGCATGAGTAACCACCACCTGGCCTCTCTGGTTAACTTGTGGCTAGCTCTGCCCTGTGGTCTCCATGCAAGCTTTATTTGTCAGAACACAAACAAAATGTTGCACAACAGAAAATGTCATATATGAGTCATAAGCCATAGAATTGTACCTATTATAAAACTATAAAGTGAAAACAGGATTTTTGGAATATATAAATGTATTGTGAACTAGATATAGACAGTTTATTGATAAGCAGTTGTAGAATGAAAATATATTAGAACTTTCACTTTGTTAAAAATAATAATGAAGAGCCGGGCATTGGTGGTGCATACCTTTAATCCCAGGACTTAGGAGGCAAAGGCAGGTGTATCTCTGTGAGTTCGAGGCCAGCCTGGGCTACAGAGTGAGTTCCAGGAAAGGCGCAAAGCTACACAGAGAAACCCTATCTTGAAAAACCAAAAAAATTAAAAAATAAAAATAATAAATAAATAAATACATACATACATACATACATAAATACATACATAAATAAATAAAATAATAATGGGAAGATTAAGTCGTTTTATGCCTCGTCACTAAAAAATTAAGTCTGTGCCACCCTTACTTACCCCAGCACTTCCCAGAGGCAGAATAGACTGAGTCATGGGAGTGACAAACCAATGACTCATCAAGCTTCAGACCAATGACACAAGAGTGAGCTCAACCCTGATACTGCCTGGAGTACAAGGAGCCAGAAGTTGGATGGCCCAGAACCCTAGTATAGAACCAAACACATCTGAGAAAGAGTTGTAGGAGAAAATTTCAGGATGGAATATATACATATCATGGTAAAATATCACACACACACACACACACACACACACACACACACATACACACACATACACACACACACACACATACACATATGAACTTCATAAAAATAAAGAATGATTTTATAAAGCAGATTCCTGAAAAGTATAAGTATTCACACATTAGTGAACGACTTACTTTAAAAATTTGCTGTTCCTACTGTGGATGATTTCCATATGATCAGATGAATTGGACTTCCTCAAAACCAAAATTCTACTTCACAAATAACAGCAAAATGAAGAGAAAATATAATCCACATAATGAGGCCATCATGGAATAATGCCTGTGCTCACCATAATTAGAAAATTATAGTAAACACAAAAATAATTCAAAACATACAAAAAATTGACAACAAAATCACTCAAATGAAGATATTCAAGAGATAACAAACATGAAGAAGCAGGGAAATTGAATAGAGTTGTACATAATGCCAATTAAGACCACAATGATCGATCGATCGATCTATCTCTCTCTCTCTCTCTATCTATCCATCCATCTATCTATCTATCTATCTATCTATCTATCTATCTATCCATCTATACACACACACACACACACACACACACACACACACACACACACATATATATATATATATATATATATATATATATATATTATATAATATATATGTTTTAGAGCTTCTAATACTGTGAAGAGACACCATGACCGCAGTAACACTCATAAGGAAAATAGTTCATTGAAATGGTAGCTTACAGTTTCTGAGGTTTAGTCTATTATCATCATGTTGGGACATGGAGGCATGCACAATTTTGGTATGGTGCTGGCGAAGTAGCTTAGAGTCCTCTATCTTGCAGACAAAAAGAAGTAGTCTGAGTGTCACACTGAGGGAAGTTTGAGCAAAAAATACCTCAAAGCCCAACCCCACAGTGACACACTTCCTCTAACAAGGTTATACCTACTTTAAAAAGGCCACATCTCCTAATCATGCCACACCCTTTAGTGGATATTTTTTTTCCAAACAACCAAAATATACTTTAGCTACACTAGAAAGAGTCCTTACAAGCAAATGAGAAAATGTGAAACCCTTATAAACAGTGTTGATATAAAAGTAAAATAATATCTACTTGAGAAAAAAAAAACTGGGCCCTTGGGTATGGATTAATGGTGGAGTACTACACTATTGTAGAAAAGGTTCTGGATTTGCTATTTAGTGCAAAAATAAATAGTGTGCAGTTTCCCATTTACACTATGTGAATATATGATAAATCACTGTCTACCTGAGTAATTATAGGTAGATTTCCCAAAATTAACAATCATCAAAATGGTAGGTAAAACTCCAGTTGCCCATCATTAAATGAATGGATAACCAAAATATTATATATCTATATAATTTGTAAGATTTAGCAACCAAGAAGAATGAAATAGTTATATGTGCTAAAATTTGGAAGACACACAGAAACTGTATTGTTAATGATTTTAGTCGTCAAGGCCACATATAATATCCAAATTATGATAATTACCTTGAGTAAATATATGTGTAGAGAAAGAAAATATCAGTGGTTGCCTATGGCATGTGTGGATGAAATGATTAGAGATGACATGGATCTTAAATAAATTATGCTTTATATAACATCTTATATAAATATAAACAGTTTGTAACTTCAGAACTGCTGATTGTAGTAAAAGCCATTTAATTATACACTTCAAATAGATAAATTATATGGTATTTTAATAATAGCATAAAATCAAAGAACACTAAATGTAGTCTAAGTAACCATAAAGAGAACCAATTTTAGAAATAAAATATATAACATGAAATTAATTAAAATTATTTAATTTAGAACACAAGTACTTAGGGATGTATTGTTAAATTTTAAATGCTTCAAGAGTTCATAAAATAAAATAAATCTTGGATATAAAAATAATTTTAAATATGATATTAAATATATTTTCTTTAGAAGTTAGTAAAATGCATCTTTAAACCACTATTATCAAAACAGTATGCTGTTGCTGTAAATTTCAGGCCATTTTAAATAATAAATGCACTTAAGATATAGCCCACATTTCTGAGAGTGGATATTTTTTCCATTCTTTTGACAATATATCTGAAATAATTAACTTAAAAATAAGGGAAGTTTATCTTGCCTCATGATTATACTTTATGTTTGTTTGTATCTATCCCAAGTCTGTTACAGTCAGGCTAAGTAGGATATTGACTATGAGAATGGGTAGGACCTAAATTCTGTCCATTAAGCTTTATCTCATAAAGGTCCAACCAACTACCAATTGCATCACATTCTGACAAGGCAAGGCTTTGGGAGGAAGCTGACCATATAAACCATTAAAAATGACCATTATAATATGTCAGCTGCTTATGTAATATCTCAGTTAATATTCTTTCCTCAAGATATCTAGAGGATTTTATTTGCATAGCATTACTGTATGTAACTGGTGAACATTTGTGAAAAAAAAAACATCAACATAGCCAGGCGGTGGTGGTGCATGCCTTGTACATGGGAGGCAGAGGCAGGTGGATCAGTCTGAGTTCGAGGCCAGCCTGTTTTTTGAAGTGAGTTCCAGCACAGCCAGAGTTGTTACATAGAAAAACCATGTCTCAAGAAGAAAAAAAAATGACATAATATAATATACCATTAAAGTACTTTCTTAAACATTCAGAGATGACAATGTGGTAATATAAATAGATTTGAAAGATTTTTGGATCCATTTTTAAAAATTATATTAATGCTATGATAAAACTCATTCATGGTTCTGTTAATTGACCCAAACCAGTGACTGCCTAGAACATAGGCCCTGAGAGGAATTCTAATATCCATTGATAAAAAAATACAATTAGACTAGTCACAAATTCTCATACCAAGGTTGGATAAGTCAACCAAGTAGGAGTAAAATTGTCCCAAAAGCTGACAAAAGAGTCAGAAACACCCCCACTGTGTTAGTGTTCCCATAAAAATATCAAACGAAAAAAAAAAAATAACATATTTGTAGAGGCCTGAGGCAGATAATGTCTAAAGCACTGGATCATGTCTTAATCTAACAAAGAGCTTTGACATGCACAGTAGTATCCTGACCCAGAAGGCCCTGAAACTGGACCCTCAAGATAACCACTGCTGACATACGACCCAGAGCCAACCAGGAAACATCACAGTAGCTGGAAGCAGAGCCTGCCAAAAAGTACACACATAAATACCTCAGTCCTTTGTTTAATAAATGAGATTGCTTACATCCCTGAACCTGTGTCCTTTGGTACTGCAACTATTCACTCCATTCCCCTGCGATCAGAGACAGTGGAACCTGCAGAGCTACAGAGCAAGCAACAGAGGCCCTAGCATAGATCCATTCAGGCTCTCTCATTGTCAGTGCAGTCTCTGTGAGCTCTTTGAGTCCTTCTTAGTTGAAGTCTGTGGGACATTGTCTCTAGGTATCCTCAACTCCTCTGCCATCAACATTTCTTTCTTCCTTTCTTCCACAGGGTTCCCTGATCTACAGTGGGAGGGCCACAGTTTAGATCTCTAATATGGGCTCTCTTTCTGCTTAATGTTTGTCATTGGGTATCTGCATCTGCTCTGATCAATTATTTGTGAAAGCATCTCTGATAAAAATTGTGGTAGGTATTGATTTATGTGTATATAAGCATATAGTTAGGAATGAATTTAATGAATGTTTCTATCATAGTTCTCTGAGCTATCCAGCCTCCAATTCTTGGTCACTCAGGCAGTGTCAGGTATGGACACTTCTCATGGTGTGGGCCTCAATTTAGACCCATCAATGGTTGGCCACAACCACAAGTTGGGCACCTATATTGTGTAGTACTTTTTGCAGGCAGGATAGATTATAGTTCTAAGGTTTTGTGGTAGGGTTGTATCAGTCTCAACTCTGCAAACCTTGCCTGGCTACAGAGGATATCTGGATCAGTCTCCAAATTCTCTGTTTCTAGAATTCCTCACTCAGGTCACACTTGTAGAATCCTAAGATCTACTACACTAGGTTTCCACATCACCCCTCGTCCAAGTGCCCTTCAATTCCAGTTATCTCTTCCAGTACTGAGTACTTCCATTTGCATTCCTGCTTAATCCCTCCTCTTCCCATCCCCATTCATCCTGAGACTACCCACAAAATATGTTTTATTTCTACTTACCAGGGAGATCAATGGATTCTCATTAGAAGCCTCCTTGATACTTAGCTTTTTTGAGTCTGTGGATTGTAGCATGATTACCATCAACTTAACAGCTAATATCTACTTATAAGTGAGTACAAACCATGTTTGTCTTTCTGAGTCTGGGTCACCTCATTAGCAAACTTTTCTAGTTCCATCCATTTGCCTGAAAATTTCATAATGACAGTTTTAAGAGCTGAGTAATACTCTATTGTGTAAATGTACCATATCTTGTTTATCCATTATTTGTTTCAGGGACATCTAGGTTGTTTCCAGTTTCTGGCTCTTATGAATAAAGCAGCTATGAACACAATTGAGCAAGTATCCTTCTGGTAGCATAGAGCATACTTTCAGTATATCCCCAGGAGTGATATAGCTGGGTCTTCTTGAGTTAGATTGACTCCAAATTTTCTGAGCAACACCGTGTTGATTTTCATAGAGTCTGCACTCTGACAATCAATGGAAAAGTGTTCCCCTTGTTCCATATCCTTGCCACTATGAGCTGCCATTTGTATTTTTGATCTTAGCCATTCAGATGGGTATAAGATGGAATCACTAAGTAGTTTTGATTTGCATTTCCCTGATGGCTAAAGGATGTTGAACATTTCATTAAATAAGTCTATATCATTTTGGTTTCCTCTATTGAGAATTATATTTAGATATGTATCCCATTTGTAAATTGGATTATTGTGTTTGTTGATGTTGTTTTTTTTTAAATTTTCTCTTTTAAAATATTTTTTATTAAGAAATATTTATTCATTTTACATACCAATCATAGATTCTCCTCTTTCCTCCTTTCACCCTTCCAGCCTCCCCCCAACCCACCTCTCATTTCCTCCTACAAGAAAGTAAGTCTCCCATGGGGAGTCAGCAGAGCCTGATATATTCAGTAGAGGCAGGTCCAAGCCCCATCCCCTGCCCCAAGACTGTGCAAGGTGTCCCATTACAGGTAGTGGGAATGGGACTGGACTAGGACCTCTGCATAAGCAGAGACATTTGTGTAGTTGTGCAGCTTGATGTCAGTTTTCTCTAGTTCTTTATTTATTTTGGAAATCAGCCCTCTGTCAGATATTGGGTTAGTGCAGATTTTTTCCCATTCTGTAGGCTACAGTTTTGTCCTATTGATGACTTTCTTTGCCTTATACTAGCTTTTCAGTTTTGTAAAGTCACATTTATTAATTGTGAATCTCAGGGCCAGTGATAGCAGTGTTCTGTTCTGGAAGTTGTTCCATGTGCCCATGTGCTCAAGGCTATTCCCCACTTTCTGTTCTATCAGGTGCAGTGTATCTGGTTTTATGTTGAATTCTTTGATCTGTTAGGACTTGCATTTTGTTCAGAGGGATAAATATAGATTTCTTTGCATTCTTCTACATGCAGACATCAAGTTAGACCAGCACCGTTTATTGAACATGCTTACTTTTTTCCATGGTGTATTTCTGAATCCTTTATAAAAAAAACCAGGTGTCCTTAGGTGTGCGGATTTATGTCTGGGTCTTCAATTAAATTCTGTTGATCAACATGTCTATTTTTTATGCCTATATCATTCGATTTTTATTTTTATAGCTCTGTAGTATAGCTTAAAATCAGGGATGGTGATACTTCTGGAAGTTCTTTTTCTGGATTTTATTTTACCTATTCTGGTTTTTTTTTTTTTCCATGTGTAGTTGGGTACCATCCTTTCAAGATCTGTAAGGGATTTTGTTAAAATTTTGAGAGGATTGTGTTGAATCTGTCTATTGCTTTTTGTATCATAGCAAACTTTTACTATGTAAAACCTAGGATCAATGAGCATGAGAAACCTTTCTTCTGATATCTTCCTCATTTTTTTCTTCAAAAACTTGAAGTTTTAATCACACAAATCTTTCACTTGCTTGATTCAAGTTAACACAAGATATTTTATATTATTTTTGTCTAATGTGAAGGCTGTTGTTTCCAAGATTTCTTTCTCAGTTTATTTTTCATTTGTATATAGGAAGACTACTGACTTTTTTTTATTTAATCTTGTATCAGATTACTTTGCTGAAAGTGTATATCAGCTGTATGAGTTCCCTGATAGAATTTATGGGGTCCCTTATGTATATATTATCATATCATGTTAAAATAATGATACTTTAACTTCTTCCTTTCCAATTTGCATTCCTTTGATCTCCTTTAGTTGTCTTATCGCCCTAGCTAGAACTTCAAGTACTGTATTGAATAACATAGAAAACTTTGTCATGTTTCTGATTTTAGAGGGACTGCTTTGAGTATTTCTCCATTTAATTTGATATTGGCAATAGGCTTTCTGTAAATTGCCTTTGCTATGTTTAGGTACTTCCTTGTATCCCTACTCTTTCAATAACCTTTTTCATAAAGGGTGTTGGGTTTTATCAAAGCCTTTCCATTTGTATGGTGGACTACATTGACTGATTTGCATATGTTGAAACAACTCTGAATCTCTGGGATGAAGTCTACTTGTGTATGGTAGATGATCATTTGGATGTCTTTTTGGATTTGGTTTTTGAGTATTTCATTGAGTTTTTGGCATATATGTTTATAAAGAAAATTAGTCTGTAATTCCCCTTCATTTTTTAATTTTTTGTATTGTTTTGGTATCAAGGTGACTGTGGCCTTATAAAATGAATTTGGCCATGTTCCTTCTGTTTCAATTTTGTGGAATAGTTTGAAGAGGAGTAGTATCAGCTCTTTCTTGAACATCTGGATTGGGCATTGGCTTCTTTTGGTTGGAAGATTCTTAATGACTACTTCTATTTTCTGAAGGGCTATAGGCCTATTTAAAATGTTTATCTGATTTTGGTTTAACTTTGGTAGATGGGAAGCCTACCAGAACTTCTAGCATTCTGCATGATCTGTTGTAGAGCAGCAAATCTCCTCCCTTGGGGAAGGCTAGACTGCTGGTAGTTGGCTTTGTCTCTGGTAAATGCCTCAGTTGGGGGCTAGGTCATTGTGACTAAGAGGACACAGGGCTGGAAATAGGGTATGCAGATAATGAGAGAGTGAGAGATAAGGGGAGTTTGGTGTGTGAGCAGTCTATTTGGACTTCTTACAGTCTGTGTGGTCTCAGTTAGATAGTATTTTATGTTAAAAGGACATCTTAGTAACTGTTCCCTAAGTTCTTATTGTTATCCCCATTGAATGGTACTCTTTGAACCCAGAGAAATCAGAGAAATTTGGAGTAGAGCACTAAAAATACAGAGACTGACAACTGTCAACATGCAAAGAATAAGAGACTATAAGGTGCTCAGTTGCATATGTGGCGTCTATGTCACATTCCTCTTCCAAAGGCCAAAGATCATCATGAAAGAGTGGTGGGAAGAGCCAGCACTATTTAATATCTGCAGTTACCATTTGCCAGACATGGCAGGTATTTTGGTTGTGAGCCTAGCCTTTAATGACTGAGCCATCTCTAAAGCCCATGGCAGGGATTTTGTATACATAAACTCACAGTAGCTGTGAGTGCAATCACAAAACATACAAAAAAGCAAGCCAGAAAAAAATTCTACCACATTCAGGGAAAGAGCTAGTAAAGTCTGACAGGTAGCTAAAAATCTAATGGCATATAATAGCATCTGGGAAAGAGAGAGTCAGTGATGCAACCCCTGAAAGGCTCCCACATTCCAGTAGATGACCCTACAACCATATAAATATAGGCAGCACTAAGTAGACTTGTTTGTTTGTTTGTTTGTTTTTGTTTTTAATCATCACATGAATTTGGGAGTGAAAAGCAGTGGAAGAGGGATAGAGGAAGACTGAAAAGAAGAGAATGGGGAATAAATTTGCTCAAAATAAATTAAATGCATCTTAGAACCTCTAAAACAGTAGGAAAAGAAATAAAATACTGTATATTAGGTAACTGAACAAACATTTCTTTTCTAAATTTTCAATGACGTTAAGTCTTCTCTATAACATAAAGTTGAAATTAGGAAAAGTAGCAAAATAAATGATACATTAATTTTGAAAAAAAAATTGTGTCCAAGTATAAGGGTGTGATAATTGTCTTGGTTGTTCAGAGTACTTCCTTCTTTTCCAGAGGATATGAATTTGGTCTTTAGAACTCACATTAGGTGTCTCACAACTGCCTATAATTCCATTTCCAGGCGGGGGGAAATGCCCTTTTCTGGCCTCAGTGGAGAGCTGCATATGTGTGGTACATATAAACTCATGCAGACATACATGCATGTGAACTAAAAGAGATAACAAATATTTGAAACATTACAATCTATCTGGGTAAGAAGTAGACAGTAGTTGAAAATAGTATGCCACATTAAAACAGTAAGGAAGTTTTATCACATGAGTTTGGAAGTCATTTGAAAAGGATAACCCACAAACTCAGGAAGTAAATGAAATACTCCTATTTTAAAAAAGAAAAATAGATAAAGGAAGTAAGACTGACAGTGATGGCTAGTCTACTATGTGTTCTTAATTTTGGGGGGGGGGGAGCAGGGCATTGTCTTTTTTTTTTTTTTTTTTTCATTTTTTTGGTACTAAGGATCAGCCCTAGGGTGTTTAGTGTGTTAAATAAACCTTCTACAACTGGACCACATCTGCAGCCTAAATAGTAGTAGAGAACAAAAGAGGAACTTGGTGAAAATAAGGAAAAGATTTGTAAGAATCTTAATAAAGCAAATGGCATGCTGAGAGTTTTAAAACAGTGTAAGTCTGACAAGACAGTATTGGTCAAGAGTGTGAAAGACTGCAGAGTCTTGCCATTTTTTATTTGATGTTATGGAAACCTTGAGTTTTTGTTTTCTGCCCACACAGTATGATCTCCACTGAAGAATTTATTTAGCCTATTTTTATCTCAATTGTCCTTTCAATTAAGCCTACTGTCAAGACAGATTTTGTTTTTTTACAAAAGATGTGGCAAATGGCCGAGGTCCCATAAGTAACTGTAACCAAGATCTCTATTTACTTTGAGAAACAAGAAAGAAAACAATTGTTGTTTTGGGTATTAGTTGAATTACACAAATGTGATAACATGCTAACTTTTATTTAAATTGGCTCTTATAGCTTAAAAAGATATTTGAATCTTCCCTCTGGTTTTGAAGAAAGGACAGCCATTACAATGTACATATAGAGGTATATCAAAGTATGACAGGAATAACCTTGAAAATTCTGGGAAAAGATTGAATACTAACTTCCACCAAAAGAAATAACAAAAAAGCCTGTTGTTCAGATCTAACTTTTTCTTAGTAGTTGGGCTTGAGAAGTAAAGAGTCTATTAGAGTAGGCAACATACTTACTATGGGAAATTCTTAGTATAAACGAGTTCATTAAGATTGCAGAGTCCTTTAACACCTCAATAACAGCTTGCCCGAAGGTTAACATTTATTGTTTTGAACTGCCAGCATCTTGCTTTTATGGAACACATTTGTATGCTAAATTGCCTATTATGTTAAGTTGTACATTCCCATTTAGTAGCATCAGAAATAAGATTTGACTATAAGTGTTTGTATTTTATTAGTGCTATGCCAGGCTTCCTAATAGCTCAAGCTTCCTAAAGGCTGAAACTCATTGCATCTTCTTCAGAAGGTGCTTGCTTAAAATAATTTGTTACAAATGCTGCATTTGCATAGATTTGAAGTTTCCAGACTTAGGTCATCAGGAAAACAGGAAAAAAAAATTACTTCATTTGATCTTACCCTTAAGCAAATCATAAGTGACACATTTAAGCAATTATATAGAGAAAATAAAAGTACAATCTAACTAATGACTGCTCTTCTCTTAATGATTCCAGAGTAAATCAGTAGGAAACTCTAGGGAAATGGATGTTGAGTAATGATGTGGTTTTGTAAGCATTCTCATAAGCATATAAATTTTCCTGACGTTTCTATAGTGTATCACTGAGTTCACAACTTCATTGACTATGATATTATATTTAAAAAGTTAACAAAGAACCTTTAATGCTAAAATTCCACTTAATGCAGTTAGGTAGAAAAAGCATTGGTTAAAATCACTGATATATAAAACAAATTGCAAACTTGTCCTCTAAATTATGTCTCCTTGCTGGTGGATAGTAGATAAAGATAGAAAAGGACATGTTGCATTTGGGAAATATTATTGAACCCAGTATTTCTCATGATTCTTCAATTACATTTTAAGATGTGTATTACTTTTTAATTATGTATACACATTCATGTCTCTGTGTGATCAAGTTCAACTGAGTCCAGGCACCTGAAGAGTCCAGAAGAGACTGAACAATCCACTTGAGTTGGAGCTACAACAGGTTTTGAGCCAACTCATATAGATTCTGAGAATAAAACTCAGGTCCTCTGAAAGAACAGAAGAGCAGTGCCTGTTCAAAGCTGCTGAGCCATCGACACCAGGCTTTATTTACTTTATATTTATAATTGTACATATGTATGTATGTACACTGGTGGATATTATCATGCAACAAAGAGTTTTTGGAGGCCCCTTGGTTTTCTCCTTCTACCATGTGACTTCTGGGAATCAAAACCAGGTCCTCAGGCTTAATGGCAAGTGTCTTTACCTGTTGGGACTACCTACATAACCATTCAAAATGATTTCCCATCCCACTGAAAATGTGATAGTTTTTGCCTGTGTTTATGTATATTTACCACGTTTGTACCTTGTGCTGGTGGATGTGAGAAGAGGGCACCAGAACCCCTGGAAATGTAGTTACATATCATTGCGAGCATCCATGGAAGTGCTGGGAAATAAATCTGAGCTCTTCAGAAGAGCTCTTAACTGCTGAGCCACCGCTCCAGCCACCCTGTTAGAGTACCTAGTATGGACCACAAACTATACCAGCCTATGTAGGTCAGGTTCTGCACTTCCCTAAAGTCTGTTGAATATTTTCAATTTTTTCACATACGTTTCATTTAAATGAGCTTTACTGCCACTTATTCCCAGCCATAGGTTAGGTACTGATTTTGTTTAAAATAATTTGCTTTACAAAATGGGCTAAAACAGAGAAAATCAAGTAAAGGGGAAATCCTATTCGGTGGACAGATGGTACATTCCAGTTTTCCATTTTAATTAAATAAGGAAGGAGATAGTCCTGGAAAGTACTCTCAGACACCCAGCTGCAAGAACTGCCAGCCTTGGAAGAAAATTTACATGAGAAAAGGAAAGAACTGTGAGAAGTTCAGAAAAAAACATCTGGTTGCAATACTGGTAGTGTCACTAATATCCATATCTAAACAATTTTGGAACCCTTTATATCACTAATCATATCTATCTATCTATCTATCAATCAATCTATCTATCTATCTATCTATCTATCTATCTATCTACTTTATTTATAAAATATATCATTTTCCCTACTCCTTCCACATAAATTCATATAGCCTCTTTTTCATGAATGTTTAATTTTACCTATATTTAAATGTTTAAATGAACTGTAAAATGTATTGTTTAATAAATCTTTTCAAAATGAATGAATTTGTTTGTTTCTTTCAAGCTCTGTTTTGAACCATGAGGGAAAATGGGGAGCCTTTCTTGCTTTGATCAGATAGTTATGGAATTCTCACTTTTGAGAGTATATATTCGCCTTGCAAAGTGCTTTCATTATTTCTAATGATTCAAATCCATGCTTCATTTCTACAGTCTTCAATGCGTTATGATTACATTTAGAAAAAAAAAAAAACAAAATAAAGACGGCTGTACTTAAAGGAAGGCATAGCTCAGTGGAAGAGAAACAACTTAAATGCTTTAAGTGATAGTAGAGAAATAGGACTAAATGTTTTCTGGAAAAAGGGAGGGGGAGGCAAGCAAAGCTATGCCTGAATTTTTGTATTTCTATTTGGATGTGTGTCTACCATTCCATGTGTCTACTGTGGGAGTTAAGTTGTTTCTCTTCCACTGAACTAAAGGATGCCTTCTTTAAAGTCACCTTTACTTTGCTTTATCATTCTAAATACAAGCATACTGTTTATCAGATCATAGTGGTGTCATAGTTTTGAATGGTTAGATGAATGAGAAATTCCTAAAGAATGGGAAAATACACATTCAAGGGTGAGAAATTCATAAATGACTGATTAAATCAAGAAAGACTCCTCATTTTCCCTCATGGTTTAATACAGAGTTTACAAAGAAACAATGAACAAAATCATCCATTTTGAAAAGATTTTCTAGCCACAGTTGTCATAGTATATTTAAATATATGTTGTTAAACAACAAACAACTTAATTTCAATCAAATATGGATGTATTTTATTTTAAAATAAATTTGTGGGCCTGGAGAAATGGATCAGTGCTGGATAATCTTCCAGAGTACCCACTTTAGGTTCCTAGAACCCACATGGCAGCTCACAAACTTTTGTAACTCCAGTTATAGGGGATCTAACACTTTTTTCTAGCCTGCATAGATACCAAAGCACAAATTTGTACCTTTACATCCTTTCAGAATAACACCAATACACATAAAATAAAGATTTAACATATTAATAAAACTTGTTTTAAAATTAGAAAGATAAGTACCTAATAGAAAATTTGAAGTATAAAGAGAAAACTCATAGGAAATTTTTACAACATAGCTATTGATACTTTGAATACAGAGTATGCTTGTAATTTTATGTTACATTTTCATTAATTTCTGATCATCAACATCCTATTTTGTAATATAACTTACAACAGATCTCATGTAAATATGGCTACTACAATGGATATTCTACCCAAAACTGATACTATATAAGGTATCTTATTGTTTCATTATTTAATAGCACTTTGAGTTTAGTATGTTTCTCTGTCTAATCTCTATGATTTTTGTCTTTATCTTAAAAATATACAATTTAAAATTTATTTATAAAATGATATTTTGAGACTTAAAATGTATGTAAAGATTATACTGCTGTTGAAGATTTAGTTGCTTTCAATTTTGCCTCATCATGAATCATACTGATAAGAAATCATATGTATGTGACTCTTTAGATACTTTAGATTATTTCATAAGGTCAATAATACCAAAAGTGACATTATTAGTTTTAGCTTTGAAGCAGTTTTTAAATTTTCAATATATGCCATTCCCAAAAGTTCTAGTGGTTTTTGATGATGTTATTCATATATGAAAGTCACTGCATTGCCACTTAGTTCATTAAAAGAAATTCTCAGTTAAAGGTATATAAGCTATGGAGAAAATCAGATACCAGATCAGCATTTTGGTATCCCATTGTTTTTCTTTATACAAAGCCATAAATTTCTACATATTTTTTCTTTGCCTTATAATATTTGGTTTCTGAAGCTAATTTTGTCAATGGCCTAGTGATCATTTTTTTTTCAACATATTGCCTGTGGTACCAGAAGGATTTATCAGTCTTAGAAGACTAGCCTAGAAAAATTGAAGCCCAAACCAGCAGAAGGCTATTGATTATATATTGACCCTGAATGATGTTAACTGATAGCACAGAAGTACAAAAGCTTTCCTTTGTTGTTCTTAGGATTCTAGATGTCGCTTTAATAAAATTTGCATTATAAATCTCACCATGGGATTAGAATGAGAACAGATTCATATGTGAAGAACTTCCTTATAGATTGTTGGCCAGGGAGGTTCACAAAGGCCCCAAATACATATTCCCTTCACAGGTATCATGTTGATTGTCCAATGAAGCTAGATGATAAGACACTTTTCTAAAGACACTACACACTTTGATTAACATAACATGTTAAAAGCAATTGGAAGTTATCTATAAACGTTATTCCTTCTTGTTAGCTTTCACATGTCTTTAAGGTCCTAAACTGGCTGAGGAGAAAAAGTATCCATGACATTAGACATTTGTGATCCCTGTGACAAGTAAGATTCTTCTACTTGTATAATCATGACCAAAATGTTTTAGGAGTTATCAAACATTGTTCAGGCATATCCTCAGAAATCAAGCATTATATCCTGGAGGGAGAATACTTAAAGCTTAAAAGGTTCTAAATGAAATGGAGATACAAAGGTTTCAGTAGGTCTCTAAAATTGTTTGGTATTCATAAGACAACTCCATCTCCAAGGTTGTACAAGCACTAGGGACTAGTGAGGAGAAAAGTATCTCTGATTTATTATGTTTCCTGCAAGTCCGTCAGAGAGTGCCAGGGTCCTAGTTTTTTCATCTTATATGCTAGTTTGAACTTTCAGTGATTCAGCTGCCTTTAAGTCATCCATGCTTCAGTAGACACTCACTCATAATTCTTTAATTTACTCCAATTGACTCATTGATTCATAATATTATAATTTTGTTTATTGTCTGTACTCTATTTGTAATGTGTATCCCCAAAAATTGTATCACACTACACCAACTGCTCTCTGATTGGGGATGAGGCCCATTTAATAAATTATAACTCATACTTGGCACAGAAATCCAGTTAATAACTTATGAATGAGGGTGACATAAACCTTACAGGTGAACATAATACTATTTTTAATATTGTTCTGATGATAAACTGTCTTCTAAAATATTCAGGTTTATATCCACAGAGAAATTGCAGCTTTAATTGGAAGCCCTATTCTCTTCTTATTAACATGAACATCAGTGAAGTTACAGAGAATAAGTGATAGGTAAGTGTTCAGTTCTACTAAACAGGATATAAACCAGCCCCTAGAAAGTTCAGGGAATGTAATAAAAGAGGAGGTAGAAAGAATGTAGGAGGTCGAAGGTAGGAAGAAGAACTCTGAAATATTGTATTCTAAGCATAGCACAGCTATTGCTGTCATGACTTCCTAGCATTTGTGGCTCCCTGCAATGGGTATTCACAGGATGGGTCCTATCAGCAGACAACCATGGATTTCAATAAGTTTATAGAACTCCTACCCATTCCTGCTGAACTATTGGCTACTAATGAATTCTTAGTTGGTGGAGGCACTGTATACAGTTGTGTACTTACTGTGGAGCACACCAAACATAAATGAATATTTCCAAACCTGTGGTCACACAAATGATCTTGATAAAACTGAGTAGATCCCAAATCAACAACAAAGTCTTGGATATGGGAGAAGGAATTTCAGGAAGTAGGTCAAGTGATAAATCTGGAGAAAGATTAGAGAGTGATTTTAATAATAAGAACAGAAGTTTCATACATATGAAAATGCCAAAGAACAAACTTAACAAAAGTTTGGTTTTTTGTAAGGATAAACTTCATATGAAGTCATATCTTCTTATAGCCTTACTTTACTTCCTTACTTACCTCTTCAGCACCTTATGAGTGTTAACTGAACACATTATCATAATAAAACATATCTAATTTCAGATACACACACACACACACACACACACACACACACACACACACATATATATATATATATATATATGCGTGCCATGAATCTTAAAAGGTCTTATTAATAAGAACAAACCTGGAGCCAGGTATTGGGGTGAATTCTAGAAGATCAGTGAAACAGAACCAACCATAACTAACCACATTACCAGTTCCTCAGCTGATCCTGTTTCCTCAGACTGGAAGCTTCTGAGTCCTCATCCAAATGGATCTCAGCTGAATTGCTGCTAAAAGCCTAAAATCTTAACCAGGCCTACTTCCTGGTCCTCATGTCTTATATACCTTTCTGCTTCCTGCCATCACTTCCTGGGATTAAAGGTATATGTCACCATTCCTGGTGGTTTCCAATGTGACCTTGAACTCACAGAGATCGAGATAAATCTTTGCCTCCCAAGTGATAGGATTAAAGGTATATGTGTGCCACCATTTTCTAGCCTCTATGACTGTATAGTGGCTGTTCTGTTCTCTAACCCCAGATAAGTTTATTAGGTTGCACAATATATTGGGGGACAAAATATCACTACATTTCACCTTTTTGTCTAAAATTAAAAAAATCTTATAACTAATACAAGAAAAACTATATTCAATAAGCATATACAATATATACAGTCAAGAATTACATTAATAATGTCTATTCCATTAACATTTGACAGATTCAGACAAAAACATCATATATATAATGTCCAGTCCTTAACATCTGATAAATTCATTTAAAACAAGTAGTTTCTTTTTAAAAGTAGATTCAATAATCTTCCTTTTTTATCTTATATATAATTATATATATATATATATATATATATATATATATATGTTGTATATATAGTTTCAGGGATTATATATGTATGTGTGTGTGTGTGTGTGTGTGTGTGTGTGTGTGTGTGTGTGTGTGGTATATTTTGCATATGTTAGCACTGTACATTTAATGAAAGTTTTCAGGTTTAGGTTTGCTTTTACTGTAAAGTTATGTGATTCTATAACATTTCTATAGGAAAACAGACCCACAGGATTCTGTTACATTTTTTAATACAGAGTAAAATATTTTAAAAATTCATTTATTTGGAGAAGCTGGGCAGTGGTGGTGCACGCCTTTAATCCCAGCACTTGGAAGGCAGAGCTAGGCAGATATCTGTATGTTCAAGGATATAGCCAGCATGGAGACACACGCTGTTAATCTCAATACCAACCATAGAAGACCTGGAGGTCTGTATAGACAGACAGTGACGAGGAGGTCATGTGGTTGGGTTTACAACCAATGAGAAGGCAGAACAGAAAGTCTATAAAAAAAGATAGGACACAGGAAGTAGGCCTCTTGCAGAGAGGAAAGATAGCAGCAGCAGTGAAGGGTAAGGTTTTCAGCTCTCAGGTATTGCTCTGACCTCTTGGCTATTAACTCTGAAAAAAAAAAGAAAGAAAGAAAATTTAATACAGGGAGGTCTCATAAATATTTCTATGCGAGCTAGGAAAATCCAGTACTAGAATAATATACTCTCTCTACACACAGTAAGACCAAAAACCTTACTTATTCTAACCTATATCTACCACAGAAAACTGCAGGAAATAATCCAGGAGATCAAGCCAAATTTTAACCTCTATTTTTCCTCCTTTTTGTACTTTTAAATAACCCAGTCTCTGTTATCCTTTATATTACATCACACATCAAATATTTCAACAAAATAGTCTTATCTAATAACATCTTTCTAGAATATGATCAATTCTCACCAAATTTTCTCTTCTCATAGACTATATTCCTAGCTTCTCACATGGCATACCCACAAAGAATTCTGATTATAAGAGCCCGAGGGATTATAATAAATGGTGCTATTTTCTACATTTAGTTTTTCTTCAGCATGTACTAGAATTTATATTACACTACCCACATCTTCAAGCCTATATGGTCATATACTTTACATAGAACAGTGTCAAAATGTAATAGCAATTGCAAATTACATACTCTAATATAACCAAATAAGAAGACACAAAGTTCTAATGGCTGGTATGTGCTTGAAGAATCTTTCTTTTTATCACTGTCATGAGAACTGGTACTGCTCTGCCAGTATGTGTATCAAAGTGATGGGAATTCTGAGTAGAGTTCTCAGCAATACATGTGAAGCATAGCTTCAGACAACTGAGATTAAGTGACTGTTACAAAGTTGGGGCTTACAATTGATTATTACAGTGTTTCTTTGAAAATGTAATTCATATCATGTCATGATTCAAAGACTTCTTGCTCTCAAGATTTAAGCCCATGTTCCCTTCCAAAGATGTCTCTTTTCAGCATGTTCAAGTTCTCCAAGTGGGAAGACTTTTTAGTATAACAGGGACACTGCTGCTCTGGAAATTCTCCCTCAAATGTCTTCTAGCTGAAATGATTTCCTTCCAAACATTTGATCTTAGGCTACATTCTTAGGAAAGCTTTTTATGACAGCTCTTCTTTGTAAATTAATCTTTAGCCTCACTTTATCCCTTCTTTCTCTCTTTTAAGTTTATGTCTGTTTATTTTGAAATCAATAATTTACAAATATAAATTACACATATTCAAATTACATGCAACAATTTTATATACAAATATACTGTAACTGTTGAACAAAATCAAATTGAAATACACATAATTATCCTTTATATGTGAGTTTATTTATGTGTATGTATATTCACATTAACTAACCTAGGCTCATAGGAACTCACAGGGGCTCAAAGGAGATGCTCAGATCTCCCTGGGAAGAGGAAATAAAAATTTTTTGGATGGACTGAGGGTGGGTGGGAACAGGAACATGAGGGATCAGGTGATGGTGGGGTGGAGAGTACTGGAAGAGACCACTGTAAAAAGTCATTTCAGGGTCAGATAGAAACATGGTAAAAGGGAAACTACAAAGATAACCCCATCTTAAGACTCCTAGCAATAGGGGATACACAGCCTGAACTGGCCATTTCCTGAGATCTGGCAAGACTTCCAGTGGAGGGATTAGGACACCAATTCAGGCACATAACCTTCCATCTGCAGTCTGTCCTGTGTGTGGTATATTCCAGGGTAAGTGTGGCACAGAGATCCTGGGAGTAGCCAAACAATGAATGGTCCTGACTGAGACTCATAACAAGAGAGGAGCCCATTCCTGATAACAACCTGGACTGTCAGGACCCAAACACCAGATGCTACAGAGACCTAGGATAGAATAAACATGACTGGAGAAAAAAAAGTCCAATGTAAAGATGCCAAATGATATTCTCCTATATCTATAGATTGGTGCCTAGCCAAATTGTCATCAGAGAAGGTTCACACAACTGGTGAAAACAGATACAGGAATTCACAGTCAAACAGCAGGCCAAGTTCACGGAATCCTGCTGAACAGAGGGAGGGTGGATTGTAAGAGACAGAGGGGTTAAGGACACAACAACAAAAAAAAAAAAAAACCAGAGAATTAATTAACCTAGGCACATAGGAGCTCACAGGGGCTCACAGAGACAGAACAGACAATAAGGAAGCCTGCATGGGACTGACCTAGGACCTGTGCATGTATGTAACAACTAGGTAGCTTCATCATTTTATGGTATTCCTAATGGTGGGAGCAAGGATTGTTTCTGACTCTGTTGCTTGCTTTGGGGACAATTTTCCTCATACTGGATTGCCTTGGGCAGCCTTATAACAAGGTGCTTAGTCTTACTGCCACTTGATAGAACATGTTTTATTGCTATACATGGGAGGCCTGCTCTTTTCTGAATAGAAATGGAGGAGGAGTGGATTGGAGGGGCAACAGGAAGCCAGGAGAGTGACTGTGAGGAGAGGAGGGAGAAAAATAACTGTGGACAGAATATAAAATAAACAAATAAATACTAAAAGTACAGTAGAGTCGGACAGTGGTGGTGCACACCTTTAATCCCAGCACTCACAGGCAGAGGCAGGTAGATCTCTGTGAGTTTGAGGCCAGCCTGGGCTACAGAGTGAGTTCCAGGAAAAGCACAAAGCTACACAGAGAAACTCTGTCTTGAAAAACAACAACAACAAAAAATACAGTAAAGAAATATGATCAAATAAATAATTTCCTCTTAGAAAATGCCATAATGAAATCTATCAGCTGTACAATGAGTCTATGTTTAAACTAATTTAAATATTAAGAGGATTGAAATTATTGACTAAAGTGGAAAAAATCTTGGATGAAATCACTTAGACTTTTTTCAAGGTTTAGCATCTAATTATGTGTACTTAAAACCACTTCTGTTATTTTATAGAATTATTATTACTTTCATCATTTTTTCATTTCAAAACACCAACATTTAGATTAATTTTTCCTGTGTCACCCATTTATTTTAGGTTGCTAAAATTACCATTATTTATAATATTCTTGTTTTATTTAATGTAGTTTTTATTCAATCTTTGGGAATTTCACATCATGCACCCCAATTCCACTTACCTCCCAGTCCCTTCATATACTCTCCTCTGCCCAGGAGTGGACCCCAAAATGAAAATTGAAAAAAAATTGAGACAAACCAAAACACAGAAACAAACAACCCCCCCCCAAAAAAAAACACAAAAGAACAAAAACAAAACAGAACAGGACAAAATAACAATAACAACAAAATAACAAAAGCCTCTTTGCTCTTCCATCTTCCCTACCTCTCCAACACCCCTTCATTCATCTTAGTGGCATTAGAAACTGTAGTATGTTACACAATATACCCTTTTGTTCAATCAGCTTTACTTGCCAATGTTCATTGCAATGAGTCACTGGTCTGGTTCAATGTCTCTGGCTTCTAGTACACCATCATCACTGGATCCTCACTAGAACTTTTCTAGGAGACCCCTATTGGATGAGAACTCAGAAGCTGCCAGTCTGAGGAAACAGGATCAGCTGAGAAGTTGGCCAGGTGAGGTAGCTCTGGCTTGTTCTGTCTCTCTGATCTTCTAGTGTTCACCCCAATAACTGGCCTCAGGTTTGATTTTATTAATAAGAACTTTTAAGATTCCTGCTATATCTGGCGCCCAATATTCGTGGTATGAATTCATGAAAAAGCTCCTTGCCTGTGGCCTTGCTGGCCCCAGCTCAGGCCTGACCTCTACATTGCCAGTTGTGGTGGCACATGCCAGTTGGATTTACTGAAGGAGGCAGAGGCAGGAGGATCCTGAGTTTGAGGCCAGCCTAGGAGGCTTGCTGAGGAGAAGCTTTGGCTGGGGACAAACTACAAATGGTGGCAGTGAGACCCACTTAGATAAAGAAGGAGAGGCATCCAATCTGAAGAAACAGGATCAACTGAGTAATTGGCAAGGTGAGGTGACTGTGGCTTGTTCTGCTTCTCTGATCTTCCAGCATTCACCCCAATAAATGGCCTCAGGTTTGATTTTATTAATAAGACCTGTTAAGATTCGTGCTACACCTGGAACCCAACGTTCTTGGTACGAATCCTCGAAAAATCTGCTTGCCTATGTCCTTGCTGGCCCCAACTCAGGCTTGACCTGTACATTGCTGGTTGTGGTGGCACACTGGTTGGATTTACTGAAGGATGCAGAGGCTGGAGGATCCTGAGTTCAAGGCCAGCCTGGGAGGCTTTCAAAGGAGAAGCTGCAGCCAGGGCTGATGCACAAATGGTGGTCATGGTACCATGGAGGCAGCAGCTGCTGCTCCAAGTTGCTGGCTCCTTCTCATCATTTTGGTGACTGTGGGATGCTGCTACCTGAGATGAAAGGCTTACTGCTGCTTGTTCAGAGAAAAATTCCCAAGACCATCATGTTACAAGAAAGCATAGGCAAAGGTAAGTTTGGAAAAGTTTGGCAAGACAAATGGTGGGGAGAAATTGCTGTGAGGATTTTTTTCTTCTAGGAAAGAACATTTATGATTCCCAGAGACAGACATTTATCAGACTGTATTTGCTCCAAACCACAGAGGAGACAAAAAAAAATCTTCAGGGTACCATGACCACACCTAACAGCAACTTTGAAATCTTCAAAAGGATGACAGGACCTCACAAAGATGATTCCACATGGACTTTATGTTAAAGCCATTAAGCTGATTAACACCACTGAAAGATCGACTTTGGACTACAAACTACTCAGGACAATTTTGAGATGGCTAGCTGAGATGATCCAGCCTGACAGACTACTTGAACAAGGACTTGAAATAAGCCTTGCACTTTCTCATTATTCAGTGACTGGATAAATGATACAGGACTTGACAACTAACCACAAAATTTTCTTTTCAGAATTCCATAAATATGTCTTCACCCCTATAAAGTAGGAAGTAATTTTAAGAAAACAATGTCCATATTCCCAAGAGGTGGTATGGGAGGTTTTGGTTGTTTAATGAGTTATGGATATTGCCATTGTTTATGATGGTTGGTTACAAGTTGTTAATTGTTAATGGTCAGGAAAAAAGCTGAACAAGGAGATTAGTTTCAGATTTTTTGTTAAAAAAAAAAGAAAAGAAAAAAGAAAAAGAATATAGATATAAGGTAGATCATTAAGTCAACTCTGAGAAAAAAGATAAAGAAATAATGAGATAAATGGTTAGATAATTGAATCTACTCTAAAAAGAAAAAGGTAAAGATATAAAAATGAAAATAGGTAGATTATTGAATCTACTTTGAAATGAAAAAAGAATATGGATATGTTACGATAAAAGGTCAATTATTAAATCTACTTTTAAAAAGGAACTACTTGTTTTAAATAGGATAAATAATGACGTTTTTGTCTGAGTTTATCAAATGTTACTGGACTGGATATTGTTTATCCATTGTTTATATATATATATATATATAGAGAGAGAGAGAGAGAGAGAGGTTTTTCATCTGAATCTGTCAAATGTTAATGAACTAGACTAGACATCATTAATGTAATTCTTGACTGTATTATTGTATATACTTATTGAATATAGTTTTTCTTGTATTAGTTATAAGCTTTTTTAAAATTTTAGACAAAAAGGGGAAATGTGGTGGTATTGGGTTCCCCAAAATATTGTGCACCCTAATAAACTTATCTGGGGTCAGATAACAAAACCACTAGATATAGAGGCTAGAAAATGCTGACACTCATGCCTTTAATCCTAGCATTCCAGAGGCAGAAATCCAGCTGGATCTATGTTAGTTCAAGGGCATATTGGAAACAGCTAGGCATGGTGATACATACCTTTAATCCCAAGAAGTGAGCCTTTAATCTCAGGAAGTGAGGGCCGAAAGCAGAAAGGTATATAAGGTGTGAAAACCAGGAACTAGGGTGGTTAAGCTTTTAGGCTTTTGAGCAGCAGTTCAGCTGAGACCCATTTTGGATGAGAACTCAGAAGCTGCCAGTCTGAGGAAACAGGATCAGCTGAGGAATTTGCGAAGTGAGGAAGCTGTGGCTTGTTTTGCTTCTCTGATCTTCCAGCATTCACCCCAATACCTGGCTCTTGGTTTGTTCTTATTAATAAGACTTTTTAAAATTCATGCAACAGCCAGGCAGTGGTGGCACAAGCCTTTAATCCCAGCACTCTGGAGGCAGAGGCAGCCAGATCTCTGTGAGTTCAAGGCCAGCCTGGTCTACAAAGTGAGTTCCATTGAAAGGCACAAAGCTACACAGAGAAACCCTGACTCAAAAAACAAAAACAAAAACAAAAAAATTCATGCAACAGTCTTCTATCTCCTTGACCTGGAGAGTGAAGTAGATAATTTTGTATTATCTTCTTTATTATAACATAAAACATTTAAAGATATAAATTTCTTTCTAAACAGGTGGTGGTGGCACATGCTCTTAATCCTAGCACCTCAGAGGCAGAGACAGTCAGAACATTGTGAGTTAAAGGCCAGCCTCATCTACAGAGTGATTTCCAGGAAAGGCTCCAAAGCTACACAGAGAAAGCCTGTCTCAAAAAAACCAAAAATATTTTTCTTTTTATATGATACTTTAGCTGCTTTCTACATGAAGAAATATATGTTATCATTATATTATATTTTCAAGTTATTATAATTTATTTTATGGTTTCTATTGTGACTTAGAGAATATGTAAAAAAATTTTTACACAGTTATATGAGAAATATTTTAGCAGTATTTTATTGGGTTTCTAAGTCACTTTCTTTGAAGTTAGAGAACACAATTTGCATGACAGTAATTCTGTTTTATGTTCCTCTTTTAAGTCAGTAATTTTTACCATGCATAGTGTATATTTGCTTGAAAGTAATTTATATATTACCTTATCTGTTAGTGGAGTCTTGAGAAAGCCTGATATAAAGCATTTGCTTCTGTAAAAGCCAAAGAGAAAATCAAGTTGTGATTAAATACAGCTTTTGTCACTGGTCTATTGGTCTTAGGTGATATGGAAAATATTACAACTAGGGAAATGAAATTGTTAAAGCTAAACCACAGAATTAGGTTCACTGATTAAGTTTCAAACAATAATGGATGACTGCCATTCTACATCAGCTAAGCAGGGAAAAAGGTGTTACTTCTGAGATTAGGTTAGGTAACCAAAGGAAAATAATGAATTGAATTGTTCTTACATAGTACTTTATTAGAAATTAAAAATAATCATTTGTTCCTATATTCAAAAATATACAGACAAGGGCATATTTAGCAAATGTTCATTAAATTGATCTTATAATAATATTTATTATTTTATATTATTATTTATTTTATTTTTATTTATATCTTTAAATTTATATCTTGAAATGTTTTATGCTTTTATTATTATTATTATTATTATTATTATTATTATTATTATTATTATTAGGTTCATTTATACATGTCGATTAGATCAAGCATAATTGTGCCCAAATCTAAATTCTTGCAATGATCAGTTTGATACATCTCTGACTTTGCAAGATTTACTGTATACTCTTAGCAGTAAATCATTATCTTTCTTTTATAGCCTCTATTTTCTGCTTTATGAAAATGAGTGCTATATCATTTGTTGTCCTTGTGATAGTCATATTTATTGCTGTATATCTTATATGTGAAGTTTTGCATTTAATGTCAAGAGTTGAAGCTGGGCATGGTGGCATATGCCATTAACCTCAGCATTCAAGAGGCAGAGATTGACAGATCTCTGTAAGGTGCAAGCCAGCCTAGGGTATACAAAAATTTCTAGGCCAAGCAGGACTTCATCATGAGAAAGACCCTGTCTTAAAAGACAAACAAATAAATAAACAAATAAAAAACAATTAGAAAAATAGAGGAAAATTGACCTGTAATTTTCCGCTATTAGAAATTTATTTTCTGACTGTACCGATATTTGAATGAACTTACAACCTCACATATGATAGCATAGTATTCAATCACTGAGCTTTACATTTAGCTACATTAGCTACTAATACATTAATTATTAGACATTTTATAAAGGCTTTTGGTTTGAATTAATTTGGATAGCAGCAGATTTTAGTAAAGCAATTTGGGGTATATTGGGTCTATTTATACTTAGATTTAGTTGGAATAGATGTTATGTCCTCTTAAGATCTTTAGTGTGTATTGTTTATAGATGGGATCATGTGGGCTGGGAATTTTCTTTGGGAGAATGGTTTTAATTAAAGTTTCAATATATTTAGTCCTTAGATAGCATCTCATTTGTAATTTTTTTATACTTTAAAAAAGTTGTGTTCTTTTATTTTGCATTTTAGATTTTTAAATTTTTAATTACTTTTATGTGTATGGGTATTTTGTCTGTATGTGTACAAAGCACCATGTATGAGAAGTGTCTGTGGAGGCAAGAAATATGCATCAGATCTCCTGGAAATGGAGTTGGAGATAGATATGATCTAACCTGTGGGTGCTGGGAATCAAACTCATGTCACTGGCAAGAGCAGCCATGACTCTTAAGAACTGAGTTGTCTCTCCAGACTGTTGCAAAAATATTTGTTTAACTACACAAAGATGTGTGGCATTTGTTTAACTATGAAAAGTTGTGTTGCATTTTTTATGTTGTAGAATATTTGTTTAATGGCATAAAGATGTGTTGTATTTTTTTAATTGTGTAAAGATGTGTTGCTGTTTTACCTTGCCTGCAAAAGGCATTTGATTTGTCTAGTAAAAAGCTGAACAGACAATAGTGAGAGAGGAGATATAGGCAGGAATTCTGGGTGAGGAGAGTAAGAAAAGGGAGGAACATAGGTTCAAGGGAAGAAAGGAAAAGAGACATCAGGGAGATGCCAGGGACAAGCCAGCCAGCCATGGAGGAAGCAGGAAAGTAGGACATACAGAATGAGAGAAAAGTAAAAAGCCCCAAGATAAAATGTAGATGAATAGAAACAGGTCAAATTAAGTTGAAAGAGCTAAGTGGACAAGCCTAAACAAAGGCCAAGCATTTCTAATTAATAATAAGACTATATATGTTGTATCGATTGCTAAAGGTTTTATAATAAAAAATCTGGGACCAGATATTGTGGTAAATGCTTAAAGGTCAGAGAGACAAAGGAACAAACGCTGCCATGTCTCACCTCTAGGACTCCTCAGCCTGAAAAGCCTCTAGTTCCTGTCTCCTCATGCCTTATATACTTTTCTTCACTCTGACATCACTTCTTGGAATTAAAGGAGTGTATACTTCCTAAGCAAAGGCATAAGATCTCAAGTGCTGGGAGTAAAGGCATGTGGTTCCTAAGTACCAGGATTAAAGGTGTGTGCCACCACTGTCTGGCTCTGTTTCTCTCCTAGACTGACTAAATCTCATGTAGTCCAGGGTGGGTGTGAACTCACAGAGATCCAGACAGATCTATGCCTCCCAAGTGCTAGGAATAAATGAGTGTGCCACCGCTGTCTGACATCTATATTTAATCTGGTGGCTTGTTCTGTTGTCTGATCTTTAGGCAAATTTTATTAGGGTACACAATATATCACTACATCCTGGTCTTTATTTGGTAGCTGGTTGGTGGCCCAAAGAAAATGCCAACTACACCAGCCCCTAATTAATTTCATAATTGATAAACATTTATAATATATCCAATACAAGTAAGATCTATAATTAAATGCTTTGTTATTTTTGGTGTTAAAGAAGACATTTTTCTTTATGTTTCTACTTTTGAACTTTAACCTTCTGTCTAGGATTTAAATAAATGTCTTCAAATATTCAAATTTCAGTGATGTTATTCATTTATTTTCTTGCATCATAAATACCTGTGTTTAGTTCTCTTTTAGATTCTCGGGTTTTTGTTCTATTATTTTTGTTATATCTCTAAATATAGATGCAAGTAATTTACAGCTTTATCCATTAATATTAAACTGTGGCTTTTATTGTTCCTACTCACATATATTTACCTCATCCAACAAGTTATATGTCAGAAGTACACTGCCTATTTCCCAATCACATTAATATTTCCTATTTATTTCCATGGCATGAATTTATAATTTAATTTAAAAATGGCCAAGTAACATGATTCTATATGATTACTCCTTTTAAAATTGTGGAGACTGAATTTATGACTCATAGTATGGCAAATTGTTGTAGTATTTTTGTCATTTGAAAAGATAAATGTAAAAACCGATACATCTGCAGTCAGTAGTTGTCATCTTTTAACTTGTATACTAATTTTTATAATGCTCATGGTCTATTATCTTTATCATTATTGTAATATAATATTATTGGAATATAGAACTTGAGTTTTAAAAAGAAGTGAATTTAATTAACTCCCTAAGTGAAAAGCATATTTGTATGGAAACTACTTAAATTCTGTGTTTTACTCTTAATGTCATAAATTGGAAAAGAAAGTACTGGTGATCAAATTTTGTAAGCCATCAAAATAATAACTAAAAGTGCTTTTTGAAGTATATGTGTGGTGGTATTGTGTTCCCCCCAAAAAATTGTGCACCCTAATAAAGTTATCTGGGGTCAGAGAACAGAAAAGCCACTAGATACAGAGACTAGAAAATGGTGGCACTCACACCTTTAATCCTAGCATTCCAGAGGCAGAAATCCATCTGGATCTCTGTGATGGTGAAAATCTTTTCCCATTCTTTGGGCTGCCTCTTTGTCCTATTAAAAATGCCCTTTGATTACAGACACTTTTCAGTTTCATGAGGTCTTTATCAATCTTAGTGCCTGCTCTATCAGAATCACAAATGATTGAGACACACTTAAAGAAATGTTCAACATTCTTAGACATCAGGGAGAACATCAAAATTACCTTTAGATTTCTTCTACATCTTTCAGAATGGCTAAGATCAAAAATACCAGTGATAGCTCCTGGTGATGAGGATGTGGAGCAAGGGGAATACTCCATTGCTGGTGTGAGTGTGTACTTTTACAGCCACTGTGGAAATCAATATTGCAGTTTGTCAGAAAATTGGGAGTCAGTCTACCACTCCTGAGCATAAATCTAAAGAATTCTCCATCTTACAAAAAGGACACTTGCTCAACTATGTTCATAGAAGCTTTATACATAATAGCCAGAAACTGGAAAAAACCTAGATGTCCCTCAACCAAAGAATGGATAAAGAAAATGTATATTTACAAAATGGAGTATTACTCAACTGTTTAAAATGACAACATGAAAATTGCTGACAAATGGCTAGAACTAGAAAAATTCATCTTGAGCAAGGTAACCTAGACCCAGAAAGACAAACATGGTGTGTACCCACTTCTAAGTGGATATTAGCAGTCAAGTAAATAATAATCATGCTACATCCCACAGACACAAGGAGACTAAGGCAAAAGAAGGGCTCTAGTATGAATGCATTTCCCTACCTGGGAAGAGTAAATAGAATAGATTTTGTAAGCTAGGGAATAGTGGTTCATCCTTTTAATCTCAGCAGTCAGGAGGCAGAAGAAGGTGGATCTCTGAGATCAAGGCCAGCCTGGTCTACAGAGTGAGTTCCAGGACAGTAAGGTGTACACAAAGAAACCCTCTCTTGAAAAACAAAAAAAAAACAAACAAGCAATATAGGTTCTGTGGGTGGACTGGGTGTCAGTGGGGATGGGAATAGGAGAAATGGAGCAGGGAGAGATAAAGGGAGATAATACAGAGAGAGATGACTGGAATTGGATGAAATTTGCAGGGTGATGTGGGAACTTAGTACATTAGAATCTCCCAAGAATATATGAAGGTGAGCCTAGTGAGGAATCCTAGTAATGTAGAATGTTGGACCTGAACCGCCCATCTTCTGTAATCAGGCAAGGCTTCCAGTGGTGGGATTAAGATACAAATTTAGGCACAATACATTCAGCCTAAAATCTGTCTTGTTTTCAAGATGTGCTGGGGCAATGGTGGTGAAGAATTTGTGGGAGTGGCCAACCAATAAGTGATCCAATTTGAGGTCCACAACAAGAATGGGAACTCATACCTAACACTGCCTGAATGCCCAAGAACCAGAGGCTGCATAGCCCAGAGACCTAGGGTAGAACCACACAAGACTGACAAAACAAAAAACAATGAAATGATTCCTAACAATTCTAGTGATGCTCTGTTATACTTATAGATTGGTGACTAGCCAAATCAGCACCAGAGAGGCACCAGAGAGGCTTTCCCTGAGGGTGAATGGGAGTGGATGAACATTAGGAGGAGAGAAAATACATATTAGAGATCTTCATCTGATCTCTCCTCTTATACTTCAGGAATCTCCAAGGAAGAGGGGGAGGAGAAATTTTGTGAACCAAAGGAATCTAGGACAACTAGAGAGCATGGCATGTGGAATCAATTAAGTAGGGCTCATGGGGCCTCACAGACAATGAAGCAGCAATCAAAGAGCCTGCAGACATCTACCCAATGTCCTCTGAATATATATTATGGTTGTTAATGTGATGTTTTGGGGGGACTTCTAACAGTGAAAGGCAGGGTATCTCTGTTTTTCTTGCTCTTGGGGCCCATTTCCTTATGCTGGGTTTCTTTGCTCAGCCTTGATGCTAGGGTTTCTGCCTGGTCTTATTTTATCTTGTTATGCCATATTTAGTTAATGTCCCTGGGAGGCATGCTCTTTTCTGGGAGAAAACCAGGCAGAGCGAGGGGATCTCGGTTTTGAATTTCATTTTCCAATAAAAGGAAACAGCAAGCCTAATTAGGCAATTGTTGAGCATGAAATATATGATGAGCCTTGGAGTCTTTGTAGTGACAGAAATATAAGTAAGTTATAATAAACACCATAGTAGTAATTGCTCAGAAACACCACAAACAAAATGAAGCCTATAAGCATAGTTAATATGTCAAAGAGACAAATGGGCAAACTAAAATAGCTCTCGGTGTCCAATGTTGGAATAATTAAAGCAATATAGTAAAGGAGTTTTTAATTGAGTGTATGTTAAATACCTATGTGTCTGTATTTAAGCAGATATATTTGTAAGTAATAATTGGAAAAGAAAATAGTAATCTCTCATAAGAATAATTCAGATTAGCTTCTGCATATATGCTCTTCCATATATGAGTAAAACCTACACCTATAACCATAGATGTGGCTTTCTACTAAGGAAAGGAAATATCTTCATTTTTATTTTTTTAATGGCCCCCAAGCCAGGTGGCAGTGGTACATGCCTTTTTAAAAAATATTTATTTACTATGTATATAGTGTTCTGCCTGCATGTGTGCCCGCAGACCAGAAGAGGGCACCAGATCTCATTACAGATGTTTGTGAGCCACCCTGTAGTTGCTGGGAATTGAACTCAGGACCTCTGGAAGAGCAGCCAATGCTCTTAACCTCTGAGCCATCTCTCCAGCCCCAGGAAATATCTTTATAATAAAGAAAAATTATAAATATTTGCTCAGCCGGGGTATGTTATAAAGGATGGTATGCTTATAGCATATACCCTTGGTATGTATTTTAAAAGGCATCATGACTTATCAAATTAATACCACAGCATAGCAACTATATAAAAGGTAGATTCAGCACACTTATCAAATTAATACCACAGCATAGCGACTATATAAAAGGTAGATTCAGCACTAAATAAACTGTCTACAATGTCCTTAATCATAAAATTACAAATGGGTGTGACATTCTGGTGATTAGTGAGAGAAACAGTTATCATATCGAATGTGTCTTGTTAGGTAGGAACTATGTTCTCATTAGTAAGGGCAGTTTGTTCATTTGTCTCTTGCAGAGGTTCACTTAGACTGGAATTAAAGACACACTGCAACCACTTCTTCAAAAACATCACTCCTAAACACTATATACTTTGCTTTTAAAATAATTTTAAATAGCTAAAATTATAGGAAAACATTACATTATTCTGCATAGGGTGTTATCGCACAGATAGACAGACAGTCACACACACACACACACACACACACACACATACACACACACAGAGGGAGAGGGAGAGAGAGGGGGGAGGGGGAGAGGGAGAGAGAGAAATGCATCTAATATCTATTAAATTATACCATTGTGGTTCTTGAACAATAATAATTTAAAATATACTCACTTATCATTCCTTTTTTTACTGTTACACAATTGTCTCTAATTTGTAATTTTGGTGCCAGAGGAAGTGCAAATGACTTAAATTCTAAGAAACCTAATTCTAGAATTACTTCTCAATCACAATATAAAAATAACCACATGCCCTCCCTTAATTCAAGCTATGTTGAATCAATTTTATCCTCCCTTGTCCTTTATATGAACTTTATTACATTAATAATAAGTGCCCAATAGGACCTGTTGATGTTTCAATATTTGAACTAAAGTTGAAAAATTGTTAATAATTTATACTTCTTGCCAAAGCACAAGACTTCTATAAAACTGAAGACTTTCAAAATTATTTATACATTTGTTTTATTGTCTTTTTGTTAGTATTTCTAAATAATCCTATGTTGTATATAATTGACTTAATTATCCCCTAATAGTTTGTAATTCAGAACCCTCAACTTTTTATACTTCCTAAAACAAATTAGCTTCAGTTAATGCATGTGAAAAAATGAAAACACTTGAACTAAAACCTGTGTCGTTTCATTTCCTATCCAGTGCCTTTTCATTTATATCATGAGAATTTTATGAGCAATAGAAAATCTCTTTTGCAAAAATCATGCCATCTGTTCATCTGAAATAATTTCTACAAGAAAAGAACACCATTTGGATATTCATATTTTGTGGACCAATTCTGAAATAATATTCTTTTCAGGTTTAGATAGGAGTAAATTTTCAATGGCTTAAAATATTATAGTTAAGTGTATTAGGACATTATAAGTATGAAAAGAACCCAGGCTAGTTATTTTTCACCTCAATGAGTTTAGTAATACCCACTGTTTTGTTTGTTTGTTTGTTTGTTTTGAGACATGGTTTTTCTGTGTAGTTTTGTTGCCTGCCCTGAATCTCGATCTATAGACCAGGCTAGTCTCCAACTCACAGAGATCTGTCCACCTCTGCCTCCCGAGTGCTGGGATTAAAGGCATGAGCAACCACAGCCTGGCAACAATAGCTACTTTATATGCAGTAAACTAAAATATTGACATGATCTTGCATTGTGGTTGTTCCCTTTTTTCTACTGTTCATGCCGTTTTGGAATTGTTAAGCTTTCCTCAGAGATGGGATTCTAATGTTTCAAATATTAAAGGGTAAATCACATTAAAGCAGGCTCTGTATGCAAAGGCAGAATTTACAATTTTAAGTGTATTGAGAAATCTGTAAAATAAATAGTAATGTATGAGTATATTTGTTTACTTAAATGTAATCTAATCTAATGTATATAATAAACACACAAAGATAGATAATTATATCTTTAAAAAGACGTTTGCCAATATTATCCTTTTAGGAAATATTTTTTGTCTTTTAAAGAACTGTTTGAATGAAGTGCATGAATTAAATCCAATTCATACAAAGATGACACTTGTAATTAAGTTAAAAAATTAAATTCAAAAATATAATGTGATTCATAACCTAAATATTTGTTTTCCCTGTGAGTACTTTAGGTATGGCTAATAAATGCTTTAAGTCTTCCATTACCTCTTCTGTGTTTTTAGTAACAACTGTACTAATGAGCAAAATCTAGCCAAAAATATTAGAAATTCTGCTACCTGAGATACCATGTGTTGTTGTTATTTTTTTTTTTCAGTTACAATTTACCAACACTTGAGTTAATGAGAAAGCATTTTAGAAAGTAAAATCGGTTGAAGAGGTCAAATGAAATGTTGCTTTATATATTTTTTTCACAAATAGTTAAGCATAGTAGGTTAAAATTAAATCTTTCTACTTTCATTGCCCAAGAATGGTGTATTTACTAATCTGCTTTTAATTTTTCTTCTTCTTTTGTTTTGCACTTTAATTGGATCTTGACTTTACTCTACTGACCAATAAATGAAGAGAAAATATAACAATTTATCAGTTTGATTATCTTGTTCTTGGTATTTTTTTCTGGGTTGTAAAGTTACTCTTTCTGTTAGACAAAGGAGAAGTCAATACACAGGTTGAAAAGAAAGTTCGGTATTCAGCTTTGCAAATGAAGTTTCTCTTTTAACGCACAGAATAGAAATTCTAATAGAAATCATTTGAATGCATGGTCACAATTATTGAAAACATACAAAGCAATATTGGCTTGCCAACTGCTAAAAAACTGAATACCAAATGTTTTCATTTATTTTAGTAGAAAATTATTCTGGAAAGGAAATAAAGGGTGTTAATATTTTCTATTAACTTCTTGGCTGTTTTTATAATTTCTGTTAAGAGAAAGAGTTCTATTACTTTCAGCACATTTCTGCCAATTGTGATTAGGGACAGGCATGTTTTTCAGTAACTTGACAGGATGGTTGCATCATTATTGAATCTTTTTGTTTCTGTTCCTTGAATATTTCAATATATTCATATAGACATTCCAAAGATAAAACTTTTTTGAATAATTTATGATTATATCTTAAAATTATAATAATTTTTATGTCCACATTCTCTTTTTCTTGGATAATAGGAATGACAGTAGAGGAGGGTAGGGAAATTGTTGTTAGGATCTAAAACAAATAAAAATTATTAAAAGAAATAAGTTAACATAAAATATGTCAAGTATATATTTTTTCCAATTTGCTTCAAATTTAAGATACCAAATACATTTAGGTAACAGTATACTATCTCTATTAGCTCTATTGAACTAAATAATGAGCTTAGAGTCAATCACAAAAATTTAGTGATATTTCTTAAGTATTTTAGTATATATCTTGTTCACTTTAAGAATAGTATTAGATTAATAAATTTATTGTCATGGAGTCATTAAATATATGTTATTAAGGTTTTATCACTACTAATGAAAATATGGTAAGCTATTATTTTGAGGGAGACCTGACTATGAAATCCAGAATGGCCTGGAACTCATGATTATGTTAATTCAACACCAACGAGTTGGAATTAAACCATTATTAACCTTCATTCCTACATGGTATATTGTGAACCTTAAATGATAACAAATTAATTTCATCTGTTTTCAAAAGGTGGAATTCAGGTCTAAATTTGGAGGTCAAAGATGCAATATGACATGTTTTAACCATTGAAATAAACAGAATTGACATGGTACACATTTTTAATTTAGGACTCAGGAGATTTTATAACTTCTATTCTTCCCTTCTTGCAGTACTGTCACCTTTTGATCAAGAACATACTAATCTGTTAGAGGATGAGTTTCCATGTGCAGACAAAATAATGGGAACTTCAGCTGCTCAGCTATGTGCCAGCTCAATATTAAGCTTCAGAGATTATAGAAAAAGATTATCTACACTTCCTCAGCATAGACTAACATTGTAAAATAGAACTATGCATAAAGAAATACGTTTAAACTACTATGTTTTTATTTGTTTGTTTTTGAGATAAGGCATCATGTAATGTAAGGTGACCTCAAACTTCCTAAGAAAATGGAGGTGATTGTTATCCTAATTCTCTCTTTTCCACCCCCAAACTGGTAGCTTAATAGACATCTACAACCACGCCTGATTTTAGATATATGGTAGCTGAGGGTTAAGATCTCCTGGGTAAACTGAGAGAGGGTAATAGAGGGGATGAGAGGGGAGGGATAGGAGGTGGGAACATGTGGACACATGGGGGAGAGAAAGGGAGGGAGAACAATTAAAGTGATATCTTGACAGAGTGTGCCATTTAGAGGATAGGGAGAAATCTCCAGCTAGGGAAAACCCCAGGAACACACAAGATTCTCCTCAGCTAAGACTCTGCAATGATGGACAGGGTGCTTGAACTAGCCTTTCCCTGCACTTAGATTGGTGTCTACCTTAACTGTCATCATAGAACCTACATCCAGTGACCGATGGAAGCAGATGGAGAGACTCGCAGCCAAGCACTTGGCCAAGATCCTGGAGATCAGTTGAAGAGAGGGAGGAAGGATTATAAACACAAAGGGGGTCAGAATCATTATGGTTGGGGAAAAACCACAGAAATAGCTGACCCAAGCTAGTGGGAGCTCATGGACTCTGGACTGACAGCTGGGGAACCTGCATGGGACCAAACTAGGCCCTCTGAATGTGGGTGAAAGTTGTGTGGCTTCATGTGTTTTTTGGGTCCCCTGGCTATGGGCCCGGAACTTATTCTGGGTACATGAACTGGCTTTTTAGAGCCCATTCTTTATGGTGCAATGTCTTACTCAGCCTTGATGCAGGGGAGAGGGCTAGGTCTGGCCTCAACTAGGTATGCCAGGCCTTGTTGACTACCCAAGGGAGGCCTTATCCTTTATGAGGTGGGGATAGGAGTGTGGTGGGGGTAGGTGGGGGGAGATAGAGAAGAGGAGGGAAGAGGAACAGAGGTTGGTATGTAAAAGGAAAGAATCAGTTGAAATTAAAAAAAGCATTTTACAAAAGACTAAAAAAGCTCAGACAAATTGCACAGGTCCACTTTCATGTAGATTTTTTTTTTAATTTTCACAATAATTTGTAAAAAGGAGATGAACTATCATTATAGACATATTGATACACCAACTATCAGGTAAGAATATGCCATGAAAGCATATATGTGTGTGTGTGTGTGTGTGTGTGTGTGTGTGTGTGTGTGAGAGAGAGAGAGAGAGAGAGAGAGAGTACAGTATATCTTATCACTTACTGTAAAAAAGTACAAATATATTGTTTAAATTGATAAGAATTCATATATACAGACCTAGAATGTGGTGCTGCTTGGGGCGCACCCAGGCAGGGGGATCTGTCCCTGGTCTATGGGAAGGTTTCTGGGAATTTGGGGCCTGAGGTATGATGCTTTGCACAGTCTTGGTGCAGTAGGAAGTGGCTTGGACCTGACTAGGCTCAGTTTGCTGGGCTCTGTTGACTCTCTATGGGAGACCTTGATTT
The DNA here is from genome assembly GCF_903995425.1 of Onychomys torridus. Lineage (NCBI taxonomy): Eukaryota > Metazoa > Chordata > Mammalia > Rodentia > Cricetidae > Onychomys > Onychomys torridus. The sequence continues at coordinate 107,916,731 of NC_050466.1, forward strand.
GGAGCATGTGGGGATGCCAGGTTTCTTGGGAAAAGGGGCTAAGGGGTGGTAGGAGGGGGGATCTGTAAATAATATGTGGGGTGAGCAGAAATTTTTTTAGATGGCCAAACACCCTAACTGTCATTCTAGAACTCTCATCCAATGACTGATGGAAGCAGATAGAGGTCCATGGCCAGGCCCCAGGTGACGCTCCAGGAGTCCAATCAGTGATAAAGAGGAAGGATTGTATGAGTGAGAGATGTTGAGACCATGATTGGAAAAAGCACAGGGACAAATAGCCAAACTATTGGAAACATATGAACTATGAACCAATAGCTGAGGGGCCCCCAACTGGATCAGGCCCTCTGGATAAGTGAGACAGTTGATTAGCTTGAACAGGTTGGGAGGACCCCAGGCAGTGGGACTCGGACCTGTCCTTAGTGCATGAGCTAGCTGTTTGGAACCTGGGGCCTATGCACGGACACTTTGCTCAGCATGGAAGGAGGGGACTGGACCTGCCTTGACTGAATCTACCAGGCTGAGCTGAATCCCCAGGGGAGTCCTTGCCCTGGAGGAGATGGGAATGGGGGATGGGCTGGGAGAAGGCAGGGGGTGGAGGAGTGAGGAGGGCAGGAGGAGGGAGGACAGGGGAATCCGTGGCTGATAAGTAAAATTAAATTAAATTATAAAATAAAAAAAGACAAAAATAGACATGATAAGAAATTATGTTAAGATATGTAAAGAGTCATTTGAAAATGAGGCAAAATTATATCCATTCCTTAAATTGGATTTCTACCTGAAGAAGAATAAAATTAGATTTATATCTTTCACCTTAACAAAAAAATGAAAAAAAAAAAGATTACCTATGTATAGATTTTTAACTATCAGTCCTGGTGTTATGAGTTTTAGATTAATCCATTTGTTACAGATTTTGCAGAGTTTTAATCATAACCAATGAGCTTACAAATCTTGAGGTACAGGAAGTTTACACAACAATTTTACAAATCTGAGATAAGATTGATACCTTAGCAAAATTTTTAGAATTCAACTCAAGAGTAGGAGATAAGTAGTGATAGTCCCCACTGGGAATAGTCTGTCCCTTCATTTTCCTTTGCTCTCCTTTCTCTGTCACACAGCAGATGGCTCACCTGATATAGGACAGATATTTTGGAAGAAACCTTTAAACAAGCATGCTTGGGTATAGAGGAAGGGGATCCATAACCTAACTCTAGTGTCAGATTTTAATTTCAAGTGGGACAGCATAAAACAACAGTCTAATGCCACTCATGCCTAAAAGACACCTGAGTCCCTGTAAAACTGAATCTAGTAAGTTGTAAACAAAGAATTATTAGAGATAAGAAATTTTTGAATCCTGGCTACCGACAAAGGATGTTCTAGGAAGGAGCTGAGTGTTGGCATCTAATGTTAGTTTGGATTCAGGTCGTGAGGCAGGGAATAGGTATCAGCCCAAGGAAAAGTTCTGACCACTAGGTAGATTGCACTCAAGTGGTCCTCAATAGCTTGAGTCATTTTTTTTTTATACTTAAAAAGAGATTTTCTTAACAGGGTGACATGAACAGCTTTATTATTGGTTCCTACTTCTGACTTTTGAGAAATACATCATACTGGTTTGATTTTATCTTTTGGATTTTTGTTCTTTGAGGGTGTTGCCATCCAGCTCTCATATAACTCACACAGAGGCTTATTTTTACTTCCAAATGGCTGGCCATATCTAGCTTATTTCTAGTCATTTCTTTCTTAAATTATTCCATCTACCTTTTGCCTCTGGGATGTTTCCTTTTCTTAACTTCTGTATATCTTTCTTTTACTCTTACTTGGCAGCTGGCTGTGTAGCTGGGTGTCTAGCCTCTCTGTCCTCCTCCTTGGCCCTGTCTTCCCAGATTTGTCCTCCTACTTATTCTCTCTGCCTGCTAGCCCCAGCTATCCCTTATCCCACCTTGATATTGGCTGTACAGCTCTTTATTAGATCCTCAGGGGTTTTAGACAAAGTAGCACAGCTTCACAAAACTAACAAATACAATACAAAAGAATGTAACACACCTTTGCATCATTAAACAAATGTACCACAGCATAAACACATGCATAGAGTTCAGCATTTCCCAGACTTAACTAAATATCGAGCCAGACCAGCCTGCACTTGTAGCTCTTTTGTCAGCTGGCAGCTACTTGTGGTTATAAAGTTAAAAAGTAATAGACATGGGTACAATGCTTTAAGGATAAAAATATTCAAACCCAAACAATTCCTTCATGTCTGCAAGGTACACTTTTATATAGTTCCCTTCTCTACAAAAGGGTCCCATGCCTCAAACTCTCTGAAAAGGCAGACTTTGGTAAGGCACTCTTTTCCTATCCCTCTATACCATATTTCTTCCATGAATATAAGCTCCTGTGTATGGTAAAAGATGAGTCTTTCAATACCATATTTTGACTGCATCTTTTCATCTTGGAGCATACCATATCCTACCATTGATTCAACATGCTTGACATTCAGGAAACCTCTTCTCAACATTTGGCACATTGTGCATTCCTGAGGCTTCTTCTCTATTTTGTGTATACATGCCTTACTGCTTTCCAGAACTGTGAGACATGGTAAATGTTCCAAATGTTCTTTTCCCCCATCTACCTAATTATCTCTATTGAGTCAGAAAAGTACCCAGGATTAGAAGTTGTTGTTAGTAATTCTAGTTAAGAGATTTGAGAAGCATTAGGCCCCTGTTGAATCTTAGGGGAAAACATTAAAGAAATAACAGAATTTTCAGGGAAAATTACAGCTATTGCATGTGTGACTGACAAAGTAAAATTAAAAATCACCCAAAATAATCACCAATATAATGAGAGAGAAAAGAGTCTGCAAGCTGTATAAATTTTGCAGATTCCTACATTGACTGCTGGTCCTTCCTTCCCAAGTGAGAGTCTGTTTCCACAGGTGTCTTGCTGATCAGAGACTAGGCTGAAGGGCTCCAGACAGCTTAGAGAAGAACCAGCCAAAGAAGAGCATGTGCAGGGTGTGTGAATGTTGCAGCTGGCCTATGTCTTTGCTTTCTCCTTTTCCTGCTAGGTCTTTTTGCTAGCTTCCCATTTGTAACAAATTTACAGCTCTATCTAGGGTAACTTGAAAGACAGAACAATTACACAGTGTGTGGGGAGGGTGACTAGACAAAACAAACAGTGCTTGGATCTGAGAAATAGGGAATGGGAAAATCTTTTTTCCATTCCCCCGATTGCTCACAGTATTTGTAAAGATCCCCAATAATATTAGGATCTAAGATGCCATTTAGGTGGCCCTTTGGATTGATTATCTAAGGGGTATTGAAGCCAAATTTGATTACAAAAATGAATACCTTTAAGGCCCATCAGGTCTGGTGTCAGGTGGAGAGGATGGAGGTTTTCTAAGAAGGATCCCAAGGAGAAATGAGAAGAAGACACATTCTCATTAATGAGAGAAAAGGAAAATCTCACTGTAGCCATTAGTTTTAGTCATCTGTGGACTCGGGGAGGACAAAACTAGGGAGGACCAAGTGATTCAGTGGGTCATCACTACACTCAATATGTGTCAGGGCATTAGCCTGGCTAAAGCAGTTGGGAGACTCTGGTGTAGCATGCATCCTAATTGGTCTTGTTACTAAAAACCTGAGGTCAGATATCAGAGTAAAAACTGAAAAACCAGTGAAGCAGTGTAGTCACCTACTAGTTCTTTCCTCTAAAGTATCCTCAGACAAAAAGAGACCTGAGCTCCTATCTCCTCCCCCTTATATTCCTCTCTTTGCCCAGACATATCACTTCCTGTCTCCACCTTCCTAGTGCTGGGATCAAAGGTGTGTGCCACAACTGCCGGGTTCTGTTTCTCTTTTAGACTAGATCAATCTTGTGTAGCCCAGGGTGGCCTTGAACTCACAGAGATCCACCTACCTCTGCCTCCCTAGTACTGGGATTAAAGTTGGGTGCCACCACTGTCTGGCATCTATGGCTCACTAGTGGCTCAGTAGGGAAAGGGGGCTGGCTAAAGAAACCCACTCTGGCCCTGGAGCCCAGAACTAGGGAAAGATGGGCCAGTTAAGGCCAGTGAAAGAAACACGGTTTGGCTCAAATCAGAACAATCTCTGCCTATGGCTAACTGACTTGTTAAATCAACCAATCACAGAGCAGGACAGTAGAATCCTGGCCCTAGGGCCCAGGACCAGGGAAAGAAACACAGCCTGTGTTTGGGACCTGAGCCAGAGAAATGAGCACCTTATCCCAAAACCTAGAACTAAGAAAATATGTCCTGAGTCTTAAACTAGTGTCAAAATAACACTCTTCATCCCTAGAATCAGAGTCAGTGAAAGAAATGTGCCCTGGCCTTAGAAGTAGTGTCAAAAAGCCAAGAAAGGCCAGTGAAAGAAACACAGTTTGGCCCTAAAATTGAAAGGCCATTGTAAGGGAAACAAGCCCCCCGCCCACTAGCTCTGCTAATTGCAGATTCAGTGGAAAATACTGCACTCTGCCCCCACGCCCCATATCAGAAAAGTTAGCCCATCATGCTGTGCTAACAGGATGCTTGCAGGATGACCCCTGCGGTTGTGTTTGCAAGATAAATTGCTTGAGAAGAATGCTTACCAAATAACCCCTTGCTAGATAAGCTTGGAATTCGTTTACCTACCCAGACTCTGAGAAAGAACGTGGAGACATCTGGCATCTAGGTGTCTGCACTCTGGGTGACCCCACTCCCCTGCCCTGGTAGAACTGCCTCATAAAAGGCCTGTGAGCCTTAAACTCGGGGTCACCAGCTACTCCTTGCACTGGTGTCCCATGAGCTCATGCTAGAATAAAGCTTCATTTGTGACCCGATACCAGAGTGAAGCTCTCTGTTTTGTACGCCAACCCTAATATTTGGAGGTTCCACCGAGATTGGTAAGGACTGTGGTGAGTTGGCGGGGAAGCAGCTGTTCAAGCGGCCCGTGAGGACCCTTGGACGGTGGGGGACAGACGTGTCCTGAACCCACAGGCTGCAGCTCTGGAGGACGCTCTGGAGTGTGGGAACCCTGAGACAGGGGCCCCGTCTGATTCCCTTTTGTCTAGGAGATTTTTCAGATGGCCCGGGCCAATAGACAATCTTTTGGCTTCATTTTCCCTACCATTTTGCCGGCTTGTCTTGTTTGTGTGTTGTGTCTCGATTTTTGTGTCCTTCTGTGTCTGTTTCTACTTGTTTGGAATGGGACAGTCGGCCGCCAAGTCTGCCTCCACCCCTTTGTCCCTAACCCTCTCTCATTGGTCGGCAGTGACGGACCGCGCATTGAACCTGGCTGTGCGGGTGAGGAAGGGAAAGTGGCAGACTTTCTGTTCGTCTGAATGGCCCACCTTCGGAGTCGGGTGGCCAGTAGATGGTACTTTTGATCTTAATATAATCAGGGCAGTCAAACAAAAGATTTTCATTCCAGGTTCGCATGGACACCCGGACCAGCAGGCCTACATTTGGGTATGGGAGGATATGATGACTGACCCTCCTAAGTGGGTCCGACCCTTCCTGACTGCTCCTATAGCACCTTCACTCACTTCTCCGATTCTTGCGACAAAACCTTCCCAATCGACTCCATTACCGACTGCATCCCCTCCTCAACCCCCCTTACCTGAATCCCAGAATGACCTCATTTCATTTGCCTTAGACTGCCCACCACCGCCACGACCGCCTCCCTATCAGCCTGAACCACGACCTCCGGCAGAGACTGGGCCCGAGTCTGTCTTGGTCTCTCTGTTGGGTCCAGCACAGGGAACCCGCCAGAGGAGAGCAAGGCCCACGGATGAGGCACCCCCGGCTATCACACTGCCTTTGCACCCCATTGGGGGAACAGTCGATGATGGGGCCAGGGGTGACATGTCCGCTCTCCAATACTGGCCCTTTTCCTCCTCTGATTTATATAACTGGAAAAATAATAACCCTCCATTTTCTGAGGACCCCTCCAGATTAACAGGTCTCTTAGATTCCATCATGTATTCCCACCAACCTACTTGGGATGATTGCCAGCAGCTCCTAGGGATCCTCTTCACTATGGAAGAGAGAGAGCGCATTTTCCTAGAAGCCAGGAAACTAGTCCCTGGGCCAGATGGGTGACCGACTCAACTCCCCACCCTGATTGATGAGCGCTTCCCACTAAGACGACCAACCTGGGACCCAAATACCCCAGAAGGTAGGGAGCATCTGTCCGTCTATCGCCAGACTCTAATGGCGGGTCTCTGTGCGGCGGCCAGAAGGCCCACTAATTTGGCTAAGGTAGGTGAGGTTCTCCAAGGGCCTGACGAAACCCCCTCTGCCTTCCTTGAAAAGCTCATGGAAGCATACAGGAGGTATATGCCTTTCGATCCACAATCTGAAGAACAAAAGGGGGCGGTAGCGATGGCCTTTATAGGACAGTCAGCTGCACACATAAGACGCAAGTTACAGAGATTAGATGGTTTGCAGGGACTGAGTTTGAGAGATTTAGTCAAGGAAGCAGAAAAGGTTTATTATAAAAGAGAAACTGCAGAGGAAAAAGAAGCCAGGTTAGAAAAAGAGAGAGAAGAAAAAGAAAAACAAAGAGAGAAATGGCAAAATCAAAATTTATCACGGATCCTGGCAGTGGCAGTGAAAGACAACTCAGGGCTTCGAGGCAAAGGAGGTCGCCTGCCTTTAAAGCCTAACCAATGTTCATACTGCAAGGAGGAAGGTCATTGAGCCCGAGAGTGCCCCCCAAAACAGAGAGGACGAGGCTGGTCAGTCTTGGCCCTTGAGGACTGAGGAAGTCAGGGTTCGGAACCCCTCCCCGAGCTCTGGGTAACCTTTGAAGTGGAGGGGATCCCAGTCGACTTTGAAGTAGATACAGGAGCAGTCTTTTCAGCAATACAACGACAACTCGGGCCACTATCTTCCCACAAATCTCTAGTCCAAGGGGCCAACGGGAGTAGAGAGAGACCCTGGACCACTCAGAGAACAGTCAACTTGGGGAAAGGTACTGTGCAACATTCTTTTCTGGTCCTCCCTGACTGTCCAGCGCCTCTCCTGGGGAGGGATCTTCTGACAAAATTAGGAGCCCAAATAACTTTTACTGCCCAAGGACCTGAATTAAAGTTTGCCCATCCCATGGTTGGGGACCTCCACCTCCTCACTCTAGAACTCCCAGCAACAGAGGAATATCGGCTGTATGGGACCACCATCCCCGCGGCCCAACTGACCATGGTCCCCGCAGGATTGGGAAATGAAGAATGGATCCACAGGTTCCCGGAGGCTTGGGCAGAGACGGAGGGGGGGGGACCTGGACTGGCAGTAGAAAAGCCACCCGTTGTGGTCACCTTAAAACCCACAGCAGTTCCGGCTCAGGTAAGACAATACCCCCTCAGCCGAGAGGCCAGAGAGGGCATTAAACCCCACATAGAATGATTCCTAGAACTTGGCATACTAAGACCATGCCAATCGGATTGGAATACTCCACACCTGCTGGTAAGGAAGCCGGGAACTAATGATTATAGACCCGTCCAAGACCTACAGGAAGTAAACACTCGAGTAATGGGCATACACCCCACAGTGCCCAACCCCTACAACCTTCTAAGTACGCTGCCCCCAGAATGAAATTGGTACACAGTTCTAGACCTGAAGGATGCTTTCTTTTGCCTGCTCCTTCACCCGGACTCTCAGAAACTTTTTGCCTTTGAATGGTCAGACCCCGAGAAGGGAAGAACAGGGCAGTTAACTTGGACCAGGCTCCCACAGGGATTCAAGAACTCATCTTCGATGAGGCCTTGCATTGGGACCTCCGAGAGTTCTGAGAGACAACCCCCGAGGTCACTCTCCTCCAATACGTTGATGACCTCCTACTGGCTACTGACAACCGAGATGCCTGTAGGCGGGGGACAGAGAAACTACTGGGTACCTTGGCAAAATTGGGATATAGAGCATCCGCCAAGAAGGCAAAAATTTGCCAGAACCGAGTCACCTTTCTCGGCTACTCTCTTGAAGGAGGGAAAAGATGGCTGACAGACGCCCGAAAGAATCCCAGCCCCATGGGATCTCCGTCAACTGCGGGAGTTCCTAGGTGTGGCAGTGTTCTGTCGCCTATGGATCCCAGGATTCGCCGCCATAACTGAGCCATTCTCCCCCTTACTCAAGGAAAAGAACTCCTTTGTCTGGCAGAAGGAACACCAGACAGCATTCGAGACGCTGAAGAAGGCACTCCTTTCGGCACCTGCCCTCGCCCTTCCTAATGTGAGTAAACCCTTCACTCTGTACCTCCATGAGAAAAAGGGGGTGGTGGTAGGTGTACTAGTGCAAGCTCTCGGACCCTGGAAAAGGCCCGTCACCTACTTATCCAAACAACTTGACCCAGTGGCTAGAGGATGGCCTACTTGCCCTCGGGCAGTAGCAGCAGCGGCTACTCTGGTGAGAGACGTGGACAAATTGACTCTGGGGCAGCACCTGACCATCATTGCTCCCCATGCGCTGGAGAGCATTGTTTGCCAGCCACCCAAAAGATGGCTGAGCAGTGCCCGGGCCACCTATTACCAGACAACGCTACTAGACCGAGACCACATCACATTTGGGCACCTGTCCCTTTTAAATCTGGCCACTCTCCTTCCAATCTCCCTGGAGGAGGGTGAGAATGAATTAGCCCATAACTGTGAGGCCATCCTAGTTGAAGAGACCGGGGTCCAAAAGGACCTAACAGACCAGCCTCTAGCCCATTCTGATCTGATATGGTATATGGATGGCAGCAGCTTTCTGAGTGAGGGGCAGAGGAAAGCAGGAGCAGTCATACTGGACAAAAATCGGGTAATTTGGTCTAGTAGCCTCCCGGAAGGAACTTCAGCCCAGAAAGCAGAACTGATGACGCTCACATGAGCTCTCACTATGGCTGCAGGGAAACGAGCCACAATCTATACTGACAGCCGGTATGCATTCGCAACAGCGCATGTACATGGGGCAATATATCGAGAGAGGGGGCTACTAACATTGGCCGGAAGAGAAATTAAAAATAAAAGAGAAATTGAGGCCCTATTGGAGGCTGTAATGTTGCCCCAAGAGCTGGCCATTGTACACTGCCCTGGGCACCAAAAAGGGGACTCCCCAGTGGCCATGGGAAACAGGAAGGCCGATCAAGAAGCAAAGGAGGCTGCCCTCCGGGATCCAAGGAGCCTGGCCATTCACGCCTCGACTAGGGAGGATCCAGCTCCTGAAGAGGCTCCACCCCCGGAACTTCTGAAAGACACTCTGGAAAGGATCCACAAATTAACCCATCTGGGCAGCAGAAAATTGATCCAGCTGACTACAGAAGATAAGACTCTCTCCCCATCTGAGAAGAAACAAATGGCAGAGAAGGTGGTAGCTGCTTGCCGGGCCTGCCAGCAGGTAAATGCATATCCTGGGAAACTGGCCCCCGGAAAAAGACTATGAGGAACCCGCCCTGGCCAGCATTGGGAAGTAGACTTCACCGAGGTAAAGCCAGCTAAGTATGGCCTAAAGTACCTGCTAGTGTTTGTAGATACCTTTACAGGATGGGTAGAAGCCTACCCCACCAAAAAGGAGACTGCAGCAATAGTCGCTAAGAAAATCCTGGAATAAATCTTCCCAAGATTTGGACTGCCTCAGGTAATTGGGTCAGATAATGGCCCAGCGTTCGTGGCCCAGGTAAGTCAGGGACTGGCAAAAATACTGGGGATGGATTGGAAGCTGCATTGTGCATACAGACCCCAGAGCTCTGGACAGGTAGAAAGAACCAACAGGACCATTAAGAAGACCTTAACCAAATTGACCATGGAGACTGGCTCTAGAGATTGGACGATGCTCCTACCGTATGCCCTCTTTAGAGCTAGAAATACCCCTTCCTTCATGGGTCTTACCCCCTTCAAACTGCTCTTCGGGTGTGCACCCCCAGTTAAGAACCTAACCATCCAGCAAGGAGAAATCATGCCTTCCCCTCTGTCTGACAGGCTGCAAGCTTTAGCATCTGTCCAGCATACACTGTGGAAGCAGCTGTCCGCGGCGTACCAACCCGGTGGGGACAGCGCTGCCCATCAGTTCCACGTGGGGGACTTCGTATACGTCCGCAGACACCAGCATCAGACTTTGGAACCCCGGTGGAAGGGACCATACCAAGTCCTGCTGACCACCCTGACGGCAGTCAAGGTGGATGGGATTGCTGCCTGGATTCATGGCTCCCATCTCAAACCTGCCCCTGTCCCTGACCTGGAGGCTGATCTGGACTGGACTGTGGAGCGGACTGAGCATCCCCTCAAGGTCTGCATTAGGCGCAGAAGCCGGCCAGACAAACCCCCACCGGCCACAACCACAAACTTGGCAAGTGATATCTGGGACGGGAGATGTGGTATGGACAGTGTCTAGCTCAAGCCACCCGTTGGGAGCTTGGTGGCCAACTCTCCAGCCAGATATCTGCCAATTGGCAGCCGGACTATATACCTGGGACCTACTGGAACAGGAACCTGGTAGCTTCCTTCCCCTAACAATTAGAGGGGGAATGTTTAATGATTTGCTGACCAGGGGAAGGATCCAGGGATGCGCCACCCCCCTGAGGAGGTGTCTCCTTAACTATTTACCTTTCTATGTATGTCCCCGAGATGGTAGAAAAAGAGGGGGGATTCATAGGTGCGGGGGACCAGAATCCCTATACTGTAAGGCTTGGGGGTGCAAATCTACTGGAACCACATACTGGAAACCTAGCTCTAGTTGGGATTGGATCCGGGTAGGCCAAAATATCACTCATCCTGAACCAGCTAGCAGCCCTTTTGGCCCCCACAATCCCTGTCCCCCTGGGAACCTTGAATCGCAGGGTAGACATGTCACTGGATGCCAGAGCACCCCTTTATGCAATGTGCTAAACATAACTTTCACCACTGAAAGGAAAAAGTCCACATCCTTAGCCGACTGGTATAGGGGCCGAACCTGGGGTCTGAGATTCTATGCCCATAGAGATGATTTCAGGCTCCTCTTTAAGATAAGGTTAAATAAGGATAGTATGCTAACACGCACAGCAGTCGGCCCAAACACAGTCCTTATGGACCAAAAGGGATTCCCACCTAAGGTCTATCAACAAACGGTCTGACCTCACACGCCTACGTCCCAGACCCTCCAACCCGAGGTCCACCCCTCACCACAGGATATCCCAGACCCTCCGGTGAATCTCTCACCCCCGGGGTCAGGAGAGAGACTCGTGGACTTAATAAGAGGAGGATACCAGGCTTTAAATTTGACCTACCCCAATCTCACTAAGTCCTGTTGGCTCTGTCTTCAAGCTAGCCAACCTTACTATGAGGGAATGGCTATAGATGAAAAATTCACTTACAATACCTCGACTAGCTGTAATTGGGGGACAAAACACATGTTAACCTTACCTGAAGTGACTGGCTTGGGAACTTGTCTGGGACACCCCACTGCTTTGGAGAGAAATCTCTATGCCCAAACAGAAAGCATCACCACCATAGATGAGTCTCTTTTCCTTGTCCCAGCCCCTGGTCTTTATTGGGCATGCAACACAGGACACACCTCATGTGTCTCGGTTGCTAATTTCAACCAGTCCCAAGACTTTTGCGTCCTTGTCCAAGTCTATCCAAGGCTAGTCTATTACCCAGCTGAAGAGTTCGAGGAGCATTTTGTGGGCAGGACTCGGTTCCCCAGAGAACCTGTCAGTGTCACCCTAGCCATGTTGCTAGGAGCAGGAGTGCTAGCCAGGTTAGGAACCGGAGCAGCAGCATTAATTGAAGGCCCTAGGCAGTTGGGGATCCTAGAAGCGGCAGTCCAACAAGACCTGAGAGCAATCGAGACCTCCGTTACTGCCCTAGAGAAGTCTTTAACTTGGTTATCGGAAGTGGTCCTGCAAAATAGATGAGGATTGGACTTACTGTTCTTAAAGGAAGGTGGTCTCTGTGCTGCCCTGAAGGAAAACTGTTGCTTCTACACAGATCATACAGGTGTGGTAAGGGAATCGATGACTAAACTTAGAGAAAGATTAGATGCCAGGGAAAAGAACTTATGAGGCTCTCAGAGCTGGCTTGAGGGATGGTATAATCAATCCCCATGGCTAGCTACATTATTGTCAGCCCTCACAGGACCACTTGTTGTATTAATTCTTATCCTCATGATTAGACCATGTATCCTCAATCGAATCTCGGCTTTTGTATGATCCCAGGTAAATGGGGTTAAGATGATGGTCCTGAGACAACGGTACCAGCCAGTATCTGGCAGTGACCTTTAGGATTAAAGGTCGGCACAAGAGAAAGGGAGGAATGAAAGGCCATTGTAAGGGAAACAAGGCCCCCCCCACTAGCTCTGGTAATTGCAGATGCAGTGGAAAATACTGCACTCTGCCCCCACGCCCCATATCAGAAAAGTTAGCCCATCATGCTGTGCTAACAGGATGCTTGTAGGATGACCCCTGCTGCTGTGGATATTGCTCTGTGTAAATAAAGTTCTGATTGGCCAGTGGCCAGGCAGGAAGTATAGGCGGGACAAGAGAGAAGAGAATTCTGGGAAGTAGAAGGCTGGGGAGACACCACCAGCCGCCACCATGAGAAGCAACATGTAAAGACACTGGTAAGCCACAAGCCATGTGGCAAAGTATAGATAAGCAGAAATGGGTTAATATAAGATAGAAAAAGTAGATAACAAGAAGCCTGCCACAGCCATACAGTTTGTAAACAATGTAAGTTTCTGTGTGCTTTCTTGGTTGGGTCTGAGCGACTGTGGGACTGGCAGGTAAGAGAGATTTGTCCTGAGTGGGCCAGGCAGGAAAACTTAACTACAAATGGCGCCCAACATGTTGGCAAGAGTTTCCACCTAAAACCCGAGAAAAAAGATTCTAAGACGAAGCTAAAAACAGCTTCCTAGTTGTCTCCCTCAAGTTAGCGGCAGCCTGCTGGCTTGAGCTACTATGGCGGGTTCCTGGCGTGTGCGTCTGACCTGCAGTGTGGGGGGAATGAGGAGTCTATAAGCGACACTTTACTCTGCTGCATGGTAGATTTAGCCTTTGCTAGTTTAAAAAAAAAAAGAAAAGAAAAAGAAAACAGGGTTTCTGGGCTATGCACTACTTTGATAGAACTGCTTCTGATAGTTGATGGTACACATGGCTCCAGACCCAGAGCTGGTGGTAAACTGTAAGTTGGGAAGCAGAGGTGGGCGGAGCCAGCAGCCACAGCAGCGTTTCAGTCTTACAAAGATGGATATTACACAGAGAATCTGGTTTATGTTATCTTTTGGATTTTTAACTGCAGAAAAAGATTTGATTGTAAAAGCTGTTGAGTTAAACAAATATGAAAATTTTAAAGGTACCTTGACTTCAAAATTTGGATATAAGGATATGTTGCTTTGGAAAAAAGTCGGAAACCAGATGCTGTGGATTAGTTCCAGATTAAGATATATCAGGTTTGATCAGCCAAGATCACCTGAAAGGTCTCTGATGACACCATGGCCCAGATGATCCAACATCCAGAATGTTTCAAGGCAACTGGCTCAGAGGTTCACCCTCATGGACTACTCCATAATCCTAAAATTTTCTTTGTGCCCCTATAAGATACAGCGCCCCCCTCCAGCAGGAAGTAGTAAGAGAAACTACACCCAATTTCCTAAAATTATCAAGCTGGCTTTGGAGATGTAATTGGCTCACTCCTTCTCTAAACCCAGGCATATTGTTAAAAGAAAAGGTTGAGATTCTTATGTCCCAAATCAGAAGAGCCCTCTGGTGTGGGACAGAGAAAAACCAATATTTTTATTTAAAGCAGGTTGATTATAAATGTGATCTCTTTCTAAAGAAGAAAAGGGGATATGATATAGATATAATAGGATGAAAGGGTAGATTAATGAACTTAATTCTAAAGAGCAACAACTTGTTTCAAATGTTTTACATTGGTATAGATTTTAGTCTATTGATACAAACTTAATTTTGTTATACTGTGTGTATATTTCTAATCATCTTTAAGGTATTATGTTTGTATAGCTCATTTTAAATTGTAATGGATAATTAAAAATAAATTGATAATTAGTCATCTATGATAATCATACTTGTAGCCATTTCAGATAGATAGGTAATCTTCAAATACTTCAAAGACCTACAGAATATGGCATTTAAAATATTTTTAAAATTTAGACTTTCTGGACAGTGAGACATGTCTGTTCCTGGCAGCACTGATTTACTTCAGAGAGGAGGATGGGCATTGAAGACACTTCATATGGAGTTTATCTTCACCTTGGCAAAAATAGCCATTTGGGCAAGAAACTGTTCTTGCCTGGACTGCTTGATCGACTGGATGTACAGGATCCATAGAAAGGTGACCACTAAACTTTGCTTGACAAATTGGTCCTTCAGGTTCCTGCTTTGCAGAGGAAACTGCCAGACATTCTACAGGACACTGAGAGAAGTGACCAAGAGACTCTAGCCCTGTGGGCTGAAGACAAATGTCCCAACTTTACAAAGGAACATTAGGTGACTGTCCAAGCTGCCAGCTGTCTCTGTCTATCCTGCAAGACTCCCGAAAGTTACTTGCATCCTTCTTCTGTTTCTTAGGTAATATTATATCCTTCTGAGGTCTTTGATGTGGTTGAAGACTAGATAGTTATAATTTCCTCAGTTATGATAAAAGATTAGTTAGATATAAAACAGACTCACAAATATAAGATAGATAGGATATCTTCTTTAATATTGTAACTGTAATTCTTGCTTGATAATTGTTTTGTTATATGTAATTGTACTATGTAAAAGTTAAAACCTTCCTTAGAAAAAAAGAAAAGGGGAAGTGCTGTGGATATCGCTCTGTGTAAATAAAGTTCTGATTGGCCAGTGGCCAGGCAGGAAGTATAGGCGGGACAAGAGAGAAGAGAATTCTGGGAAGTAGAAGGCTGGGGAGACACCACCAGCCGCCGCCATGAGAAGCAACATGTAAAGACACTGGTAAGCCACAAGCCATGTGGCAAAGTATAAATAAGCAGAAATGGGTTAATTTAAGATAGAAAAAGTAGATAACAAGAAGCCTGCCACAGCCATACAGTTTGTAAACAATGTAAGTTTCTGTGTGCTTTCTTGGTTGGGTCTGAGCGACTATGGGACTGGCGGGTAAGAGAGATTTGTCCTGAGTGGCCAGGCAGGAAAATTCCAACCACACCCTGCAGTTGTGTTTGCAAGATAAATTGCTTGAGAAGAATGCTTACCAAATAACCCCTTGCTAGATAAGCTTGGAATTCGTTTACCTACCCAGACTCTGAGAACGACTATGGAGACATCTGGCGTCTAGGTGTCTGCACTCTGGGTGACCCCATTCCCCTGCCTGATAGACCTGCCTCATAAAAGGCCTGTGAGCCTTAAACTCGGGGTCACCCGCTACTCCTTGCGCTGGTGTCCCACGAGCTCGTGCTAAAATAAAGCTTCATTTGTGACCCGATATCGGAGTGAAGCTCTCTGTTTTGTACGCCGACCCTAACAAAATCAGGTCCATCTCTGTCCTTAGTCCACAAAACTGGCTAATCCCTGGGCAAAAAAAACTAACCAATCATAGGTTGACTCCTCTCCCAGGACATCCTATATAAACTGCCCTGCCTGGTCAGTTGTGAGCTGTTCTCTCCACCCTGGTAGAGGACACTAATCTCCTGGACCCCTCCTTCCCAAATAAATCTTTTTCTCAAAAGAGTTTTGGGTGTGAAGATCATCATTCACTGGTGCACAGAAGATCCTTGCTGGGATGTCCCATAGTGGATTGAGCAAGGGTGACCTGAACAGAAGAACCTTGCTGAGACATCCCATAGTGGATTGAGTAAAAGGGATATGAACAGAAAAACCTTTCTGAGATGTCCCACAGTGGATTGAGCAATGGGGAGCTGAAGAGAAGAACCTTGCTAAGATGCCTCACAGTGGATTGAGTAGGGGGAGCTGAACAGAAGAACCTTCCTGAGACATCCCATAGTGGATTGAGCAAGGGGCAGCTGAACAGAACAACCTTGCTGAGAAGACACATAGTGGATGTAGCAAGGGTAAGCTGAACAGAAGAATCTTACTGAGACCTCCCTTAGTGGATTGAGCAAGGAGGAGCTGAACAGAAGATCCTTGCTGAGAAGTCCCTCAGTGAACAGAGCAAGAGCTGAAAAGTAACACTTTTCTCCTGAGCCAGAGGAGACTGCTACATTTTTGCAGTTACTTAGGCCAGAGAAGCAGAGCTCTGCTAGGAAGCTCCCTTAAGTGGAGGCTGAGCAAAGCTCAGCTGTAGTGGCTCTCCAGGAGAGGAGCAGGATTGCTATATCCTGCAAGGATATCATCCCCCATGGTCAGGAAACCATGACTTTCCTGAACAGTCAGTATATCCTTCCCTACTAAAGCAGTTCCTGGCCTGATTTTCCCAAGAAGTCAGAAAATTTTCCCTCCAGGATTAGGGTGTTTCTTTGCATCCCCAGCTGTCAGAGCTGTCCTAAACAGCTCTAGGTGTCCAGGATATCTTCAGGGCAGAGCTATTGTTCTGAGCAGCACATGGTGTTCAGGATACCTTGCCCTCCAGGGTTGACCTTCCTCCTTGAATTTACAGCTGTCAGAACTGTGCTAAACAGCTCCAGGTGTCTGGAACACCTTCAGGGCAGAACTATTGTTCCAGGATACCTCACTCTCTAGAGCTGAACTGTCTCCTTGCAGCTTCAGCTGTCAAAGCTGTTCTAAGCAGCTCAAGGTGTTGACTGACTCTCCAGGTAGTCAGGACACCTTTCTCAGAGTTTCAAAACTCATGTTTTTGTGCCAAAATCTGGGACCAAACCCAGAGTTGTTGTAATCAATTTACTTAGAGCTTAGCTCTGCACTCTGATCTTCAAGCAAGATTTATTTGTTAGATCACAAACAAAATATCACCACAGTCTGGTACCAGGGCTCTTGTAGAGGTGAGAAAGCAAGAACTAAAGCCAAATTCTAGGAGGCAGAGTCTCATCCACAGGAAAGGGTTAGGGGATAAGGATGCAAAAGCCACAAGGACCTAACTGAGTTGTGAGATTATAGGAAGCTCCAGGAGGGTTGGTAATAAAAGAAGGCAGGAAGGGAGGCAGCAGCCTGTTTTCCACAGCAGGATTGCAGCTCCAAGAGAGCCTAGATTGGGTCAGGTAAAGAGATTCAGCCATAGCCTTAAAGACTGTGGCTGGGGGTGCCTCTACTTCCAAAAGTAACAAAGAGATGTCAAACATTGCACAGTTACTTCCTTAGATTCATGGAAATGTTTACATTGAACAAAGGGAAAATTTACCTAATTGCTGCTGATAGATGGGGTGTTTAGAAATCCATGAGCCAGAAAGTGAATCTGTTGCAGGTGGATTGGAGAAAAGGGATAGGGCCCTAGTGAAGCTTAGAAGATGAGGGAAAATGCAGACACTAGGAGAACCTATCCAAGACTCAGCACCAAATATTAGCATTATAGTTCAGAGGGAGAGGAATCCTGGCAGCCATGAGTTAAGGAATATCACAGTCACAGCTCACAACAAACCTCTCACAAGGGCTGTATACAGAAGGAGAAAACCAGGAGGTTTCTGCCTCTGCTCAGATGAGAAACAGTAGCAAATTAAAAAGGATACTGGGCTTATATAGAATTTTGGGGGAACTGAGTGGAGCTTTCCAGGGTGGAGTTTGGTGGGAATTCATGTCAAGAGATTGGGCTTTTATGCTGTAGTATGTGGACCAGGTCCAATAGTTAGTACAGTTAGAGTATCCTGTGGGTGAGACCTGGTAGTTAGAGGTCCTTGGGAGAGGAGCCTGGCCACTCCTATGGCTTAAGAGGCTTACATAGACTTGTAGATTGTTTAGCTTCTCCCAGAGGTTCATGGAAGCCTAGTTAATAAACACAATTGAGATGATTTAATGTTAAAGTGTGTAAATTTTGAATTATGGAAAATTGATTTATCTTCTTCAGAAATAAAAACTGTTTAGAGTCACAGCAAAAAAATTTCTTGGAGTAATAGCAATTCATGCAGCCTTTCTTGAGTGATACAAATAGTACACTAAAATCCTATTTTGGAAGGAGTAATCATGTGCACATATTCCAAAATTTTCATTAGTTTGAAAAGAAAATCTTTATGTCTACTTTTCTAATATTTCTATCTCACTCCTCACTTTCCCCTTATTTATGATTCTCTGATATTAAATTCTCAAATGATGTTTAGACAAGCCAATAAGGTTAGTTTACACCTCCATTTTTACACTTCCATTTTCTTAATTTTTGTTTTGTTTTGTTTTTTGTTTTCTTTGAGGCAGGGTTTCTCTGTGTAGCTTTGCGCCTTTCCTGGAACTTACTTGGTAGTCCAGGCTGGCCTCGAACTCACAGAGATCCGCCTGCCTCCCGAGTGCTGGGATTAAAGGCATATGCCACCACCACCAGGCCACACCTGCATTTTCTATGGAGATAAAGTTACAATACTTCATAAGCACATGATATTTTTAAGTGCCAAAATACAAGTGTTTTAAGTAGAATAGGTCTCATGAGTATAATCCAGGCTAGACTTACATTTATGCAAATCCTTTTTCTAAATGCCTTTGGACAGAGATTATTGACATGTAAAACCATGCTTGTCTAAAAGTTTATGGTTTTTTTTCTACTGTTTAAAGCAAGGACTTTAAATATGCTAGGGAATTATGCTACCACTAAGCTAAAAAACTTGGGATAATATAAGATTTTTGGACACAATAATCTAGTAGGGAGTCTAACAGGTAATTTATTATTTTATTCCAGGTGAATGCTAACATTTTTAAAAATAGTTTTAACAGGGAAAAGATCCTGAATAGACTTGATTTGTAATGCAGTTTGATTAAACAACAATATGTATAAAGGACTTGACAGGGGTATAGTTGTAAGGAAATTGAAAGGAGTAAGAAAAATAAAGTATGTAGTTTGAGTTGCTGGGTAGAATATTTGTATTATTTTGGTAATTGGGGTGTAAGTAGGATATATGGGCCAATGGGTAGGTAGATAGAGATAAAAGAAAAATAGGAAATATTTTGAGTTCTTTTATTTCATAAGTTTAGTAGATGTTAAAAGTCAAGTATTAAACTAAAAAATAAAACTTGAAGTCTTATATTTTTGGTTGTGAGCCTATCCTTTAATGGCTGAGCCAGGGTTGGGGATTTAGCTCAGTGGTACAGCGCTTGCCTACCAAGCATAAGGCCCTGGGTTCAATCCTCAGCTCAAACAAAACAAAACAAAACAAAACAAAAACTTTGAAGTCAAAATAGCTGTGATAGGATGTATAAATTTAGAACTCACTAGGATAGAGATGGTACATTTGTATTCACAAAATTGAATATTAACTTCAAAACTGGACAGTAGCATAATACAATTTTCTAATAATTCAGTGATGTGGGTCAAATATTTTAGTGAAATTAAATAAAAAACAAAGAGAATTAGCATATTTTAACACATCATCCTTAGTATGAGTAATTTAAAACATTATTTTAGGAATGTATTAATCTTTATATTCAATTATAAGATAGATGATTCAGTGTAGACAACAATAAAAACAAACACATATATTTAAGTAGAAATTCTAAAAAAGAGAACTGAAGAGTTCTGGGACACGAATCAATGATAGAATATTTATATAGGCAGCACAAATCATGGATTTGTTCCCTGGTGTTATAGAAAGCAGGGTGGGGTATAGGGTTAAAGAGCTCTATGTTAGTTCTAACAATTTAGAAGGTAACAATGAATAAGAAAGTGAAAGCATCCATTAAAGTAAAAGAAAAGTTCAAATACAGGCACAAAAAAACAAAAGAAGAGAATTTACTTTATCTTGTAAGAAATGTAATTTAAGGGTGTCATCAAAATAGATTAAAAACTGAGAAGTGAAACAAATGGCATTTAAATATAAATATTCTGATATCTTTCTGAATAGTTTTATATTATAAGGAAAAATACAAAGTTTCTATCAAGGAGTTCCTCAG
The DNA here is from genome assembly GCF_903995425.1 of Onychomys torridus. NCBI lineage: Eukaryota > Metazoa > Chordata > Mammalia > Rodentia > Cricetidae > Onychomys > Onychomys torridus. Next base: position 107,936,632 of record NC_050466.1, read on the forward strand.
ATGAAGAAATATACTAAAATATGGGCCAGCATCTGGTTAATATCTTATTCTAAATCATGAACAAATATTATTTGAATTAATGGACAAAATTGGTATATGCTTTTTGATGTAACAATTCCTTGAAGGGATGGATTTGTAGGTTGACTATGATAAAAGAAATTTATAGAGAATTCTATGATAAAATAATATACTGAGCAAGGTCTTGTTAGTAATACTATCACATAACTTTTAAAACATGAGAGAAACAAAACAAGGAATTTTGACTAAATAACAGAAAATAAAACAATTTAAAAATCATGCAAATTTGAGAATAAAACAAGTTACACTGTACTCTCCAAGACAACTATCTTTTACATAAGATAAAAAAATTTAAAAATCTGCAAAAATATTTAATCAGTTGTGGCCATCAATGTATAAAATCATTATAAATTATGACTAATAAAATTTTAGGGAACTGAATATTCATTCACATCAATAAAGGAAAATAACATGACCATATTAATTGATGCTAAATATTATTTAAGAAAATCTAACATTCAATACTCTTTTAGATGAGAATTCTCCAAAACTAGAAATATAAAGGAAATTTTATAAAGTTGATAACACTCATTTTAAGAACATTTGGAGTTAACTGTATATCATTGTGAAATATTTACAGTTTCTACCTAAGATCTGAAAGAACAGAGAGACTTTTCATCACTCTTATTCAACATAGTATTAGAAGTTCAGACACCACAATAATAAACAACCAGAGTACAAAATAAACACACACAGACACACTTTTATGAATATATACAATTATATGCATATAAAATACATATATGCATAGAATATCCATGATGTTTTATGCAATTGATTCTAAGCTGTCAATGAAAATCTATCAGTCCTAAAGAAATTAACCTTTATTTGGATATTATTATATACATAGAAAGGCACACTAAATTTCAGAAACATAAAATTAATACTAAAAAGTTAATGACATTTGGGATGACAAGATGATTTAGTGGGTAGGGGTACTTTCAGTCAAGACTGGTAACTTGAGTTCATTTCCTGGGATTCACTTGGTAGAAGAAGAAACTCATGCCGTCTAGTTGCTCTTTAAACTGAACAACTCTATACACATAAAAATAAATAAATGTAACAAAAACACTACTTTAAAAGTGAATGGTATTTTCTGTGTTAATAATGTGCATGCCTGCATTTAGGTTTATAAAACAAAGAGAGAAACTTCAAATGAAATATGAAGAGGAAATATTTTCAAATATGTATGATGAAGGCCTAGTAACTACATTAAAATTCATACAACTCAGTAGTACAAAATAGTTGTTTGAAAATAATATATACATGAAGAAATACTCAAAGCAAAAAAAGATTTATTCTTCCACCAAGAAAGCTGTACTTACTTTCAACAGGTCCTTGTTAGGTCCAGAAGATTCATCTCATGACAAAACTGTGGAACTGAAAACGCAACCAGACATACCAGTCTCAGAAAGTAGATTAAACTAATACATTAATCTGCTAGAAATAATTACCCTAAACATCTTCTCTGAGCTATTCTTCTAAAGAATCGCTTTTAAAACTGTCTGTAGCAACATCATGGTATCTCCATCACCATTCAAGTATACACACTTGAAGGCTTCATTTTGAACTGTCTTCAGAGATTTGTGAAGAAAAGATTTTGACTGCACAATAGATTTGGTTATCTGGATAAGAGTTTTTTAGGAAGTCTAGATCCTTCTTCAGAACTTTTTCATCAAGAATCTCAAAGTTTTTTCTTGAATTCCTTTTTGATTCAAGAGAAGAATTACATGGGAATTTACTTCTCTCTTCAGCAACCCCAGGCTAGATTTCTTTCAGTCTTCTTACAAACTCTGTATTAAAGATGTGTTTGAAGTTAGCATCAAAAATAATTTTTACCATGAATCTACATCACCATACTAAGGAATCAAATGTATCTTTCATTCCACTAAATATACCCAACAAATAGTGTTCATGAGTTCCTAGATTCATGGTAGGGAGGTAACTATATACTGAAATCAGCATACTGTTTGTCATGTGATGTCACAAAGGTGGCTCACAGCCAATCAGAAACAGGACATCTAACCAAGTGTGGGGAAGGGAATGATAATAGGATGTCAACTTCACTCTTTCCCCCTTAAAGTGAATAAAAGAAGGTGGTACAAATTCTAGGAAAATATTCCTTTCTGCTGCCAAGCACATCTTGCCAACATATGGTCCTTCTTGCAATAGGAAACAAATTCCACTGCTTCTAACTCTGGAAGATTAAGATGGCTTTTGCCAACCTCCTTTCATTGTTCATTGTCCATCTTTCAGATTTTAAGTATTAAGACTGATATAGTCAGGTAAGCTCTAGGTGACTACACCTGTAACTCAAAGGTATAAGGGCCTTGCACTTTTTGCTACCCACATCCCCATCTCCATCTCCATCTGCTTTGGTATCTTCTAACTGTTCTAGTTAGTTTCTTTTGTCTATTCAAATGAAAACAAATTGTTAGTACATTTCTTTGCCACTGTATCAGTCTCCTGTCCCACAGGAAGGCTGTTCTCAGTTCTGCAAGACAGGAACACTCTACTTTTTTTTCTTTAGGGAATGTCCACTCTAAGCAATGTTGTGTGTTTGAATGACCACTTGTTCATCCATGATTTGAATTTTCACATGGAGCTTTACTTGCCACTGAATGAGAATATAACGATAAAATCCAGCCTCTACTCAAGCCTCCTCTCTCAGGTATTGACATGTGCCCTAATGGCATATTTTCTGTGAGTCTCTAATTAATTGCAAAATGAATTAATAACAAAGTAGTATTCCTACTTGTTTGGCTAGACATGGGTAAAGTGACTTGAAATTGATAACAGACTAATGTGCTTTGATGACTCTTAATACATGGAGTAAAATAGGCTACAATGCTTGTAATCTTCCTCCAAAGATCAGATATTCTGTGGCACACGCATATCTGATGGGTATAACAAAAGTCATAAATCCAGCAGAGCTGCATGACAAAGATCCAGCAAATCTGAGCCACATGATGGCCAATGTGCCACTTGTGGTTTTGATCTTCATGTGTTGCGTACTTGGGAGACCTTTAATATTTGTACAGTTGGGGGATAATGTATTAATGGAAAATTTCATATAAATCATTTATGCCTTCTCCCAGGAGTACTACTTCAATGTTTCCCTAGGGAGGTCCTGAGCATATGCCCTCTCCTGATTTTAGGGGGAAGTCATTATCTAGTTGGAGGTCTTCCTTAGCCTTGGAAATTGAGACACATATAGAGACACCTGAGATCTCTTTATGAGACTCTTAGATATTCTTGAAACATCTGCCCTCTACTTACTCAGGAACAAGATAATCAAACCAAAGTAACCTAAAAAGGTAAATAAGACTCACTGGGCTAGAGGAGTTGGCCACATATCAGACTACAAGTCTCTTCTTAATATATACTCATGCCATAATGTGGCAGATACAGCAACAAAGTTAGATTAGCTAGAGTCACCACTGCCCTACACAAGGACTTACATTGATGAACAAAGAATGTTGTAGGAAAATGATAAAAGGATGAGGTGTCATGACCTTCCTTTCTTACAAAAGTTAGATTGTGCAGAACAACTATGATATCATATGACCAAGGAGTAAAAAAAATACCATGATTATATACATAAAATATAAATATAATCTATAAAGATATAAAATTATTATTATGACAGAAATTGAATAACAACTGCAGCAGCGTTGACCTGGGGATGTTTCTTGGGCCTATTTGACAATTTGCACTCGATTAAGAATTAATAATACATTGCATAGTACATGGCAATCTGCCCGGCCTGGTTTGGAGATTTTCTTTCCATCTGATGTCCTTGAAGCCTTATGAGCTACCAGCCTGGGAAAAGGCTGTCATATGCCTCTAGATTCTTAAAAATAAGGTTATGCTAGTCTGGTTATCCTGTGCTGATAATCATCTAGTATCCACATATGAGTGAGTACATAACATGTTTATGATTTTTTTGTCTCAGTTACCTCACTCAGGATGATATTTTCTAGTTCCATCCACTTGCCTGCAAATTTTATGAGGTTATTGTTTTTCACTGTTGAGTAGTACTACATTGTGTATATGTATCATGTTTTCTTTATCCATTCTTTAGTTGAGGATCAACTAGGTTGTTTCCAGGTTCTGGATATTACAAATAATGTTGCTATAAACATAGTTGAGCAAGTGTCTTTGTGGTATGCTTGAGCAATCCTTGGTTATATGCCCAAGAGTGGTATAGCTGAGTCTTGAGGTACATTGATTCCTAATTTTCTGAGAAGCCACCATACTGATTCCTAAAGTGGCTGTACAAGTTTGTACTCCCACCAACAGTCGAAGAGTATTCCCTTTGCTCCATATCCTCTCTGACATAGACTATCATCAGTGGTTTTGATCTTAGACATTCTGACAGATATCTCAGCTATCTCAGAGTCATTTTGATTTTTATTTCCCTTATGACTAAGGATGTCTAGCAGTTTCTTAAATATGTTTTGGCCATTTGAGATCCTTCTGTTGAGATTTCTCTGTTTAGCTCTGTAGCCCATTTTTTAATTGGATTGCTTGGTATATTGTTTAGTTTCTTGAGTTCTTTATATATTTTGGAAATCAGCCCTCTGTCAGATGTGAATTGGTGAAGATCTTTTCTCATTCTATATGCTGGTTTTTTTTTGTCTTTTTTTTTTGTCTTTTTGACTGTGTCCTTTGGCTTACAGAAGCTTCTCAGTTCCACCGCATTCAAGGCTATTTCCTACTTTCTCTTCTATGAGGTTCAGTTTAAGTGCCTTTATGCAAGGAGGACTGTAACTGTAAGTTTTTCTGTGTCCCACCCAGCCTCACAGTCCCTCAGCTACTTATAAAATAATCACATAGAGGCTTAATATTATTTATAACTGTTCAGCCATTAGCTCAGACTTATTACTGACTAGCTCTTACACTTAAATTAACCCATAATTCTTATCTATGTTTAGCCACGTGGCTTGGTACCTTTTTGCAGTTCTCTCTTGCCATCTTACCTCATCTGTGTCTGGCTGATGATTCCTGACTCAGCCCTCCTCTTCCCAGAATTCTCCTCTCTTCTTGCCTTCCAGCCTGGCTACTGGCCAATCAGTGTTTTATTTATCAACCAAATCAGAGCAATACATATTCACAGCACACAGAATAACATTACACAGCACCTCTCTATGTCTGTCTAATCAAAAAGGAAGGTTTTAACTTTAACATAGAAAAGTTACATATATTAGAACAGTTATCAAGTAAGAATTATAGTAACAATATCTAGTCTAATTATATTTGGCAAAATTAAAGGAAATATTTATCATCTATCCTATATTTGTGAGTCTAAAGTTTCATATATAATTTATCTTTTATCATAACAAAGGAAAATTATAACTATCTGCTCTTCAACTAAATCAAAGGATTTGGAAATTATCATATCACCTAAGTAAACAGGAAGAGCATTGTAAACAATGTCCAAAATTCTGGAAATGCCAGAGACAGCTGGCTACCTTAACAATTATCCAAAGTTCCTCTGCAACATTAGGGCATCCATCTTTAGCCTATAAGCTTAGAGTTTCTTGATCACTTCTCTCTGTGTCCTTTAGAATGTCTGGCAGTTTCCGCTATGAAACAGGAACCTGAAGGATCACCTTCCCTTGCAAAGTTCAGTGGTCCCTTTCCTATGGATCTTGCATGTCCAGTTGATACAACATTTTGTCAAGCAGTCCAGGCAAGAACAGTTTCTTGCCCAAATGGTTATTTTGTCAAGAAAAAGATAAATGCCATATGGAATGTCTGTGGTGCCTATCCTCCTGTTGGAAGTAGATTAGTGCTGCCAGGAGCAAACATGTCTCACTATCCAGAAAGTCTACATTTTGGGGAAAGGGAGGCTGGGGTGCAGGAAGAGGGAAAAGGGGGATCTTTGACTGGTATGTAAAATGAATGAAAAATATTCTTCTACTGCAGAGGCTGGACTCTGGTTTTCAGTCTCTCCATTTTCTGCAGGCACATCTGTTGTTTGCTCGTCTGCCACCTCAGCCTATTTACCCTTTGTTCCCCTCTTCCCTTTTGTTTACACATTTTTTTTGTCTGATGACTTATGCTTTCCTGCCACCTTGGCAGGGGTGGGCTTGGCAGACAGCCTTGTGGAGCATAGCTTAGGCTCCACCTTTAAAGATCAATTGGCACTAACCTTCCTCTTTGGCATCTTGGCAGCGCTGGGTGGGAGGCCCATGGGATGGACCTGTCACAGAGCTATACTGCCTTGGCTGCAACTACATGAAGAAGCCAAGTCCAACTAAACATCCAACATGTCTGTCAGTGTTCCCTACAATCCAGAGGAATATTTTTATCAACTACTTAGTAAATACGAGTTTTTTAGTAGCTCTAGAAACACTTTTAAAAGGTGGCAGGAAGTCCTACCTCATCCCATTTTTTTAAGTATAAATGATTTTTTAAGAGGTTAAATCACTTGCTGGTTGTTTATTTTTTGGTACAACCAGAAAATAGCAAGATATTGAATCAGGAGAGGAGAGGCTGTAACTGTCTCGGGGATCACCATAATATTCCGTAGAGGGGGCTAGTTTTATATCCTACAACACAAAGCATACTAAATGGTAATTTGGAGTCTTGGTCATGCATTTGTGTCTGGAATATTTTCAGTTATTTCTAATCTCATGTTTCTAGTAGAACTGTATCCTTAAAAACCACTCCTCGGTCCTTGCCCTGTCATATCTGTCTCTGGTCATGGCAGTCCATTTTCCTAACAATTGTGATAATGTGTTGTGAATGATTGAAATTTTGAATATGTACTATATGTGGCATAAAATTGTGAGTCAGTGGAATTAAGGATTGTGAGCATTTGATTGTTATGTGAGATCTTAGGGAAAACTTGGCAAGCTTAGGATGGAATATCACTGGAATAAATTCAAAGAGAAAAAATAGATGGCTCACTTGGGTACATGAACACAATGTATGACTCTTAGAGTTTGGGTCCATGTTTTAAGAATTGAAATGTCTGTGTACTCAACCAATAAAGTCTCAGTTGTGAAAGAGTAAAAAAAAATTTCTTAATAGAAAATAGAAAACATTTTAAATGCCATATTCTGTAGGTCTTTGAAGTCTTTGAAGATTACCTACCTAATTGAAATATATCTAGGTATATCTAAAAAACATAAATAACATGACTATAAGTTTGATTATCCTAGATGACTAATTATCAATCTGTATTTCTCAATTATACATTACAATTTTAAATGAGTTGTACAAACAAAATACTGTGGACAAGAATACAAATATATACATACAGTGTAACAAGATTAACTTTAAATTTGCACCAATAAAATAAAATCCATAGCAATGTAAAACATTTTTTTTAAATTGTTGCTATTTATTATGTCATATCTATAATATCCCATGTTCTTCTTTAGAAAGAGATTAACTGTGACCAATCACAATTTGTAAACAATCTCTAAACTAAGACAAATATCCATAATCTAGTTTTTTTGGAAATGTGGGTATAGTTTTCTAGGCTACTTCCTTTTTGTGGAGACTAGTAATCTTATGGAGATCTTAAGAAAATTCAAGATAATGGTCAAGTCTTCCAGGGAAGACCAGATATAACCTTTGCTGATAGGTACCATCTATTAAGGTTCAGGAAGTCTGGCTTGACCTGGAACAATTCCATTGTCTCTTGCTTCCTGTGGAAACAAATGCAGATCCTCCTTTCCAAAGCAACATATCCTTAGATCCAAATTTTGAAGTCAAGATACCTTTAAAAAGTACATATTGCTTTAACTCAGCAGCCTTTACAATTAAATGTTTTTCTGCAGCTAAATATCACAAAGAAGGTTTATGTGACTCAACTCAGTAACAATGTATTTCAATTCTTACTGTGTATTTTATATTGCTGCTGATAGGTGGGGACTAAATTGCATGCTCATGGTTATTTATAAGCCTAAAATTTCTAAATGTACTTTACCTTTGTTTGATGTCAATTTTCTTTTCTGTCTTGTAATAAGTGGTTGCTTCTGGTTTTATTTCTGTCTTTGTTTTTATGGTGTGACATTCCAAAAGGATGGGATAATAAAAGTGTAACCTACCTGTTAGAATATGCCTCAAATATGTTCCTGTCTCCCTTATTCTTAATATTTTGAGATATGTGCTCACTATTTAACCAAGGATGACCTGAAACTTGCTGTCTCTCAGTCCCATGCCTAGTTAATACTGAACCAAGCTCATAGAAACTCACGAACTTTAGACCCACATCTGTGGAGCCTCCATGGGACTGGACTAGGCCCTCTACATAAACTGGACAGTTGCATAGCTTAGTCTACTTAAGAGGCCCCCTAGCAGTAAGATCTGGATCTATCCCTTTTGCATGAGATGGCTTTTTGGAGCCCATTACCTATGGTGGGACCCCTTGCACAGACTTGATGCATAGGGAGGGGTTTGAACCTACCTCAACTAATGTTCCATGCTTTGCTAACCCCCCATGGGATGCCTTACCTTTTTGGAAGAGGGAATAGGATGTGGGTTGGGGTTGAATGCTGGGGGGGGGGGCAGGAGGAGTGAAGAGAGGGACATCTGTGGTTGATACATAAAATAGATATAAATTTCTTCATAAAGAAAGAAAAATTTAAGTTATGGTGTTGATGAGTAAAGATAAAATGATAAAAGATAATTCTGTTTATTAACAATGACTAAGGTTGATGAACATTATTATAAAAGATAGCTCTGTTCTGTCACTGTTTATCAATTATGACTAAACTTATGACCCCATATGTTTAAAAGAAAAAACCTATACACGTGTTCAGAAAGAGAAATAATAAGATCTATGTTTTAGAACAATGTGAATTTATCCCTGCTTACCAAATTCTGTATAAATAAAGATGTGCTCTGGGTGCTAGTTAGCCAGGCTGAAAGATTCTTGCCACCACCATGGCCTGGCTCACTTCTTCCTTCACCAATTCCTCTTTGCCTCTTCTCTGGAACCTGTCAAACCACAGGGCAGGCCCTTGGCAACACAGCAGAAGTTTTGATGAGATATGTCCTATAGCCATGTCAACTATAATATTCACTTAGCTTTGGATACTGGGCAGCTGCACCCAAAGCTGAAAAGATCTTGGGTTTCTATCTCATTACATAGTATCCTTTGCTCTGATGGCCATTTGCTTTTAAAACAAAATCTAAAGCACCTTTTTTCCTACTGTGTGCATAAGGAAAGTTATAAAAAATATGAAGAATAATTTCTCAGATATTTTATAGTTTAAGGACACCTTAATTATGTCCCATATATAAGTTTAAGACTTGATGTATTATGATGATTTTAAACACATTTACAATGACTTCACTGAAATATTTTGTTGTTTGCTCTGTAAGTCTGTGCACCTAGGGACCAAGACACAAAGTGGGATTATTAATGGATTTTATTTAAGCAGCCTGTGCCTTTCACTTTTATAACAGTTGATTTAAGCCAGTTATTAAAACAAAATATTTTCTGTCATTACATTTACTAGCCAGTTTCATGTTATTATGAAATACTTGATATGGTATATTAGTTAATTTTCTATTGGTATGGTAAAACAACATGACCAAGTCATATTATAGGAGAAAATGTTTATTTTTTATTATGATTCCAGAGGCTTAGTGTCTGTCTTTGCAAATAATTGTGGCAGGATTAGGTATCTAATTGTTGACATCTTGAGCCATAAGCATAACCGATAATGAGATGGGAATGCCATGTGGATATTGAAAATACAAAGTGTGCCACTTGCTTCCACATGCAAGTCCAAACCTTATAAACATTCAAACAATGATCAAGTATTCAAAGCCCATGGCAATATGAGGCATTCCATTCAAACCACAATGGTAATTTTCTAAAAAATATTCATTCAGCTTCCATGACAGTGCAGTTCTAATGAGGGTGAAACATCCTTATAGAAATGGGCCATAAATTGTAAAGCAATGTCCTTGGATGGTGTTGATGTGACAGGGGTCAGGTCATCAGCCATAGAGCAAATTTTTTATAACTGAAGACAGAAAGCATACAAAGAGACACTTTCAGAATGATACCAAACTACCAGACAGAATGAAGATATATTAAACAGACCATTGTATCCTTTAACCTGTTTTTGAGACAATTAAATTTGTGGGGCCCAAGAAATTAGAATTTTCTCAGGAATCTCATGCTCAGAGAAGAGAAAGCCTAGCCAGCCAAAACTGAAACTTTTCTCCTACAGAGATATTTCACACAGACCCCTTGCTGAACAGACTTCAGTCAAGACAATGGTGTGGTTGAACCATCCCTTGATCAGAGAATGATTAATATGCATACATACTGTCCTCTGCTTGAACATTAACCTCACTTCAGGACTCTAAAGATAGACTTGGGGCAAAAGGAGCTACTGGAGTAGTAGGAAGAAGCTAATGTATCTCTTTATCTTCCCAGTATGGTTTTATGATATAATATATATATTTTGTGTTGAAAATAGTCTTTTCTTATAAAATATATTCTGATTATAGTTTGTTCTCCATCTGTTCCTCCAAGTTACTCCCTTTTCATCACTGTTTTGTGTTGAAAATAGTCTTTTCTTATAAAATATATTCTGATTATAGTTTGTTCTCCATATATTCCTCCAAGTTACTCCCCACCTACCCAATATTCTGGATCCACTCCCTTTCTGTCTCTCATTAGAAAAGAACAGGCTTATAAGAGATAACAACCAGACATGAAAAAATAAAACATAATAAGATGAAGCAAAAATTACATATGAAAATTGGACAGGGCAACCAAAGAAGAGGAAAAGTGTTCCAAGAGTAGGCAGTAGAGTCAGAGACCCACTCTTTCTCATAGTCAGGAGTCCTATAAAAATAATAAGCTAATAGATACCATACATATACAAATTACTTGCTGTAGCCCCATGTAGGTCCTGTGTTTATTGTTTCAGTCTCTGTGAGCTCATATACACCATGCTTAGTTAATTCAGAGGGCTGTGTTGTCCTGGTGACCTTCCTCTTCTTTGACTCTTACAGTATTTCTGACTCCTCTTCAACAGGATTCCCTGAACTCTGGGTGGAAGAATTTAATGAAGAATCCAAATTTAGACTGTCTCTTGGCTGTGGGTTTCTGTGTCTGTTTCTACCTTCTGCAGGAGAAAGCCTCTGTGATGATAACTGGTTAAGGCCCTGATCTATGAATATAGCAAAATATCATTAGTAATCTTTTCTTTAAATTTTTTAAATTTTAAACCCGTGGTGTTTGGTTTTATTATGGGCCTCTAGGATATCTAGTCTCTGATTCTTGGTTATACAAGCAGTGTTGGGTATGGGTTTTTCCTCATGCAGTGGGCCTTAATAAAAACCAGACATTGGTTATATACTCCTACAAGTTGTGTGCCACAATTTTCCTAGTATATTATGCAGGTAAGATAGATCACAGGTTAAACTTTTGGGGCCTGAGTTTGTGTCCACATTTAGGTAGACTGCTGTGTACCTCCCAATACCAAAGAGAGTCGAAGGTAGGGGTGAAGGCTCCATGTAGGAACCAGCTCAACTTTTCTGTGTTCAATGTGTTATATGGATGTTGTTCTTGACAATACAACTCAGTTGATTTAAAACCATTCCATCCACTGGAATGCTTGCCTGGAGATAAGAGTTAGCCAGCTGTGACTCTATACTCCTCCATTATTAGGAGTCCTTATTAGATCACCCTCATAGATTCAAGGAAGTTTCCACTGTGGTAGTTTTTCACGCCCCTACACACACACACACACACACACACACACACACACACACACACACACACACACACACACAAATGTGATGCTATTCAAGATGTCTTTTACCACAATGTCTTCTACCATCCTATCACCCTCACCTCATACTCCCCACGCCAATCACCATCTTCCCTTAGTTCACCCAGAAAAATCTATTATATTTCCAAGGAAAATCCATTTATTGCCCCAACCTGTCCTCTTTACCTAACCTGTCTGTGTCTATGGATTGTAACTTGTTTATCATTTGCTTAATGGCTAATATCTACTAATAAGTCAATATATACCATGTTTGTCTTTCATGTTCTTGGTTACCTTACTTGTAGCTAGAGTGGTCTCCAGTCCTGCCTGGGGCCAGTAGCCACTCAGACTCAATTGTATGGCCATGAGAGGCTTCTTACTATCTAGTTCTTATATCTTAAATTAACCCATTTCTATTAATCTATAAGTTGCCATGTGGCTTGTGGCTTACTGGTATTTTACATCTTGCTTCTCATGGTGGTGACTGGCAATGTCTCCTCATTCAGCTTTCTTGTTCCAGAATTCTCCTTTCTCTTTTTCCAGCCTATACTTCCTGCCTGGCTACTGCTCAATCAGCACTTTATTTATTAACGAATCAGAGCAACACATTCACAGCATAGAGAACATCCCACAGCACTTCCCCTTTTCTTTTTTCAAAAAGGAAAGTTTTAACTTTCATGTAGCAAAATTACATATAGCAAAACAATTATCAAGCGAGAATTATAGTTATAATATCTAGTCTATTTGTATTTGGAAAAATTAAAGAAAATATTCTATCTATCCTATATTTGTAACTCCAGCTACACTTACCCAGTGTGATTTTTTTCTAGTTAAATCCATTTGCTGCAGATTTCATGAGGCCATTTTTTAAAATATGAGTAAGACTCCATTTTGTAAATGAAGCACAATTTATTTATTCATTCTTTTATTGAGGCATATATAGATGGTTTCCAGGTTCTGGCTGTTATGAATAAAGCCACAGTGAACATGGTTGATCAAGAGTCATTGTGGTAGAATGGGGTGTCCTTTGTATATCTGTCCAAGAGTGGTACAGCTGGATGTTGATTTAGATCAATTCACAATTCAATGAGGAACCACCATATTGATTTCCATAGTGGCTGCACAAGATTGAACTACCACCATCAAGGAAGGAGTGTTTCCCTTGCTCCACATTCTTGCCAGTATGAGCAGGCATTTGTTTTATTTATTTATTTATTTTATCTAAGCCATTCTTGCTGGTGTAAGATGGAATCTCAAAGGGCATTTCCATGATAGCTAAAGATTTTGAAAATTTTTAAGTATTTTTGGCCATTTTAGATTTTCTAATTGAGAAATACCAGTTTAAAACTCTGAAAAATTTTTTGATTGTATCTTTTGATTTTTTGATATCTAGGTTCTTGTGTTCTTTATATATTTGGGAATGGTAAAAAAAAAAAAATCCTTCCCATTCTGTAGGCTGTTACATTGTCTGAATGATGATGTACTTTGCCTTACAAAAGCTTTTCAATTCAATGAGGTTCATATATTAATCATTGATGTTAGTGCCTGTGCAGAGTTTTCCACTCAGAAACTCTTCAGTTACAATGTGTTTAAGGCTATTCCCTACTTTCTCTTCTCTCAGGTTCAGTGTATCTGTTTTTATGTTGAGGTGTTTGACCCACTTGCACTTTTGTTTATATCAGGATATAAATACATATGCATAGATGTATTCTTTTAGATGCATACAGAATGTTTGAATAGCACCATTTAGTGAAGATGCTGTCTTTTTCCCAGTGTGTATTTCTGGCTTCTTTATCAAAAGCCAGGTGTCCATATGTGTTCAAATTTAGGAATGTGACTTTAATTCAATTCCACTTATCAACATGTATGTTATTATGGCAATATCATGCGGTTTTTATTACTATTACTCTTTAGAATACCTTGAAATCAGGGATAGTTACACCTCTTTTCAGCTTTTCATTATTATTATCAGAAAAATTTTAGCTATTCTGTGTTTTCTGTTTTTCCCTATAAAGTTGAGAATTACCCTATAAATGTTTTCCTTTTTAAAAAATTAGAATTTTGATGGGGATTACATTGAATCTGTAATCTGCTTTTAATAGAATTGTCATTTTTACTGTGTTAATCCTACTTATATAGGAGCATTGGTATCTTTCCATCCTCTGATAATTTCCTCAATTGGGGACCCTATGAAAAGGCAAAATAGAAATAGAGGGAAAAGAAGAAATCCAGGTCAAAGGCACAGAAAAGATTTTCAATGAAATGACTAAAATAAATTTATCCAAGTGAAAAAGGAAGTGCCTAAAAATGTGAAAAATCGTATAGAACACCAAATAGCTAGATCAGAAATACCAAATCCATATGGTATACTCCATATCTTATAATAACCAATCACTAAACATACAGAACTAAGAAATAATGTTAAAAGCTGCAATGGATAAAACATATAACCAATAAAGTTAGACCTATTAGACTAATGTCTGATTATTCAATGAAATAAATGCCAGAAAAAATTTGACAAATATTTTATGAATCCAGAAGAACACAAGTGCCCACCCAGATTACTACACTGAGCAAGATGTTCAACCACAATAAAGAAAGATATTTTATGATAAAAACAAATTTAAGCAGTATTCACCTAAAAATCCAGCTACAAAAAAAGAGATATAAGGAAAATTTCCACCTGATGAGGCTAATGACATCCCTTCAAAAAATACACAAGGAATAAATAATACTAGAACAGCAATTTGAAAGGGAGATCCAACACCACTATATCAAAATAAAAGGAATCAATCAACATTACTCATTGACTACTCTCTACATTAATTATCTCAGTTCCCCAAAGAAAAGAACATATTAACAAAATGAATTAAAAAACAGCATCTATCTCTCTGCATCCAAGAAACACATATAAACATAAAGGGTAGACATCACATCAGGCTAAAATGATGAAAAAAGATTTCCTAAGCAAATTGCTTGAAGAATCAGGGCAGTGTAGCAATTTTACTATCTAAAAAACAAAACAACAACAACAACAAAAAACAACTTCAAATCAAAACCAATCAGAAGAGATAGAGAAGGATACTACATAGTCATCAAGTAAAAAATACACCAAGATTATATTTCAATACTTCAACGTCTATGCAACAAATACAAGGTAAACATTGATTATAAAAAAAAAGCAATATGAGAGATAAATTCATATATTGTTACCCACGCTTACAGTGGGTGACTTCAACACCTCACTCCTACCAATAGAAAGGTCATTCTGAGTAATCTAGAGAAATACTAGAGTTAATTGACCTCAAAAATCAAAAGAACCTACCAGATACTTACAGAATATTTTGCCCAGACTAAAAAGGAATATACCTCTCTCTCAGTACCTTGTGGAATTTCCACCAAAATTGTCCATATACTTGGACAAAAAGCAAGTCTATATAGACACAAGAAAACTGAAATATCCTGTGTCTGAAATAATAGAAATTTTACAACCTTATCAAAACTAAACAACTCAGTACTAAATGAAATATGTATCAGTAAAGAGATTAGGGGAGAAATGAAAGAAATTCTAGACAGAATGAAAATGAAAAAAACAACATAACTAAACTTATGGGACACATGGAACGTAGTTGCAAGTAGCAATATCATAGCACTAAGTACCTATGTTTAAAAAAATAGAGAGGATGCATATTATTAGGTTAATGGGATACCTGAAAGCTATAGAAACAAAAGAAATAATATCCATAAAATTAGACTGCAAAAAAATAAAACTCAAGAGTGAAATTAAGTATATATAATATTTTAATATATTATGATATATAATACATTTATAAATATGTACATAGTAAGAAAAATATATATAGTTAGAAAAATATAAGATTACAAGTATCAATAAACCACACAGTTAGTTATTTGAGAAAATCAATAAGCTTAACAAACCATTATCCAAACTAAGTATAAGGCAGAGAGAGAGAGAGAGAGAGAGAGAGAGAGAATGGAAATTGAGGGATAACAACAGACACTGAGAAAATCCAGAGAATCAGAAGGACATACTTGAAAACCTCCACTCAACCCAAAAAAGAAGGTGCCTACCACTTAACAAAGTTAAATATAAACGAGGTAATCAATTTAAACAGAACTATAGTACCTATTGAAATAGAAGCACTTATTAAAATATACCAACCCAAAACAACCCAGAGCCAGATGGTTATAGCCAGCAATTCTACCAGATTTTCAAAGAAGAGTTAATCCACTGCTCAAATTATTCTACAAATGGCAAACATAAAAACAGTTCCCAATTCTTTGTGCAAGACCACAGATACTCTGATGCATCAATCACAAAAAGAAACAGCAAAGAACTACACACCAATTTCCTTTATAAACATAGATGCACAAATTCTCAAACACTTGCAAACCAAATGCAAAAACACATCAAAATGATCATTCAACATGATAAGTAGGCCTTACCTCAGGGATGCAGAGCAGTTTCAAAATTTTTAAATTGATAAATGTAATCCCTCATACATTTCAATCCCTTTTGACTAAAAGACAAAATGATATGATCAACTCATTAGACCCAGAAAAAGTCTTTAAGAGAATGCAGCAACTCTTCATGTTAAAAGTCTTAGATGGGGTCCCTGGCAGTGGGACCAGGACTTATCCCAGATGCATGAACTTGCTTTTGGGGTGTATTCCATATGCTGAGATACCTTGCTCAGTCTTGATACAGTGGGGAGAGTGGCTAGGTCCTGCCTCAACTTGATATGCCAGACTTTGTTGACTACCCAAAGGAGGCCTTACCAACTTTGAAGAATGGATGGGAGTAGGATGGGGGATGGTGGGGTGCAGGAGAAGGGGAGGGAGGGGGAACTGGGGATGGTATATAAAATGAAAAAAAATTAAAATAAAAATGTCTTGGAGAGTCTATTGACACAAGAGACACATCTCAATATAACAAAAGCAGTTTACAGCAAGCCCATAGCCAATGCCAATTTAAATGGAGAGAAACTCCAAGCATTTTCACTAAAATCAGGAACAAGGTATGTATGTCCACTCTCTTAATAACAGTCCAATACAATACTTGAAGTTTTAGCCAGAGCAACATAACAACTGAAGTAGATCAAGGGGATACAAATTGGAAAGGAAGAAGTCAAAATATTTTTATTTGCAGATGATATGATAGTATACATAAGTGTCCTTAAAATTTCCACCAGGGAAATCTTAAAGCTGATCTTAACCTTTTACCAAAGTAGCTGAATTACTAATTAACACACACACACACACACACACACACACACACACACACACACACACACATTTAGCCGTGCTATATACAAATGACAAGTTGAGAAATAAGTCAGGGAATCAACACCTTTCTTAACAGCCCTAAATAAAATATCTTGGTGTTATTTTATCCCAGCAAGTAAAAGACATGTATGAAGAAAAAAAACAAACAAAACAAACAAACAAACAAACAAAAACAAACTTTGAGTCTTTGAAGAAATAATTTGTAGAAAATATCAGAAGCTCAAAATATCTCTGATGATCATGTGTTAGTAGGATTAACATAGTAAAAATGGCTATCCTATGAAAAGCAATATACAGACTTAATGCAATCCCCATGAAAATTTCAACAAAATTCTTCACAAAGCTTGAAAGGACAGTTTTCATATTTACATGAAAATACAAAAACCTAGGACAGCTATAACACTCCTTGATAAAAGAACTGCTGAAAATATCACTGAATTATAGGAATATAGTAAGAAAGACAGTATGATGTTGTGACCTAAACCTACAAATTTATCAATGGAATCAAATTGAAGACCAGAAATACACCTACACACCAATGGACATCTGACTTTTCATAAGGAATACAGAAAGACACACTTTAAAAACCAGTATCTTCAACAAATGATTCTGTTCAAATTTGATGGCTGCATATAGGAGAGTGCACATAGATCCATACTTAACCACTCTGCAAATAACTGCACTCCAAATGGATCAGAGACCTCAGTGTAAAACCAGATACAATGAACCTGATAGAAGAGAAAGTTATGAGTAACCTTGAACACAGTGGCACAGGAGACAATTTCATGAACAGAATAACTGTTATCACAGGCACTAATATTAACAATTAATAAATGTGGCCTCATGAAACTGAGAAGCTTCTGTATAGCAAAGGACAGCAGTATACAAAGTGGCAGGCTACAAAATGGGAATTTTTCCTAACTCCATATCATATAGAGAAGTAATATTCAAAATGCATATAGATCTTTTTTTAAAAAGTAGACATCAAGAAAACAAGTAACTCAATTTAAAAATGTTGTACAAGTCTAAACATATAATTATCAAAAGGGGAAACTCATATGACTGAGAATCACTTAAAGAAATGTTCAACATTCCTAATCATCAGGGAAATATAAACCAAAACTGATTTGTTATTTCATTTTAACACAAATCAGAATAGCTAAGATCAATAAAACAAACAAACAAAAAAAACCCAGCTCATGTTGACAAAGATGTGGGGTGTTTACTTTTCTCCTTTGATAGTGTGTAGATTACATTCCAGTACCAATGAACACTAGTTCATAGGGTGAAGATTATAGCCAGGCATCATCCCAACTTCTCCATATAAAATGAATTGATACATGTTTACATTCTTGTTGAGAGTGCAAACTTGTACAGCTACTATGGAAATCAGTGTAGCAATTCCTCATGAAGTTTGGAATCTATCTACCTCAAGATCCAGCTATACAACTCTTAGGCATATACCCAAAGAATGTTTCATCTTTCCCTAGAGACATTTGCTCATCCCTGTCTATTATTTCTCTATTCATAATATCCAGAAATTGGAAAAATCCTTAATGTCCATCAACAGATGATGGATAAATATAATTGAATACATTTACAGAGTGGAATATTATTATTCAGCTTAAAAAAGAATGAAAACATAAATAAATCATGAAATTCATAGTCACATGGATGGAACACTGAAAAATCATCCTGAGTGAAATAATCAAGAATACAAATAGTATACTTCTTCATTGACATGTGGAAGTTAGTTAAAGGGTCATTGATAAGCAAGCTATAATTCATATACCCACAGAAGTTATGTATAGAATAAGGTGCTAGAAGGAAAATATATATATATATATATATATATATATATATTCATTGGTAAACAACAACTCAGATACAAACCCTTCTGTACAAGAGTGACCTGTCTGCAAGATACACTGGTGTAAGAGTTGCACAAAGCTTTTGAGACTAATCAGCCAATATCTCATTGGCTTTAAGGCTTCCTCCATGGGATGTAACCCATACCCAGTGCTGCTTGGGTGACCAAGAATCTGAGACTAGATAGCCCAGGGACACAGGGGGAAACAAAATACCACTGTCTTATAAAAGAGCATTTAAAGAAAATGATTCCTAAGGACATTTTTCTATAATAATAGACCCGTTCCTTGCTCTTCCATCATGAGTGAAGCTTCCTTCTACATCAGTTGGGAACAGAAGCCCATAGCTAAACAAAATGCAGAGAGTAAGATACTTTGGAACACTCACCACTAAAAGAAATGTCTACATTAAATCCTTGCCCTCAAAGCTTAGGGAACTCCTGAAATGGCCAAAAGAGTATAAGAGCCAGAGGGGTTACAGAATACCAAGGAATCAAAACCTGTTAAACATAAAAAGGCAGGTAAACATAAGAAATACACATGACCACATCATGCACAGGGGCCTTCACAGGTCTAAATAAGATGGAGTTCTAGAGCTGAAAGAAAAAGGGACACAAGTGCCAACCTCTAACCCAGAAACTATCTCTAATTGATAGACACTTGAGAATAAAAAATTAGTTTTCTCTATGGGCATCTCACTGGGAAAAGAAACCACTCTTAAGGGTAGGCTTCATTTCCATCAGGTTATTGCCTACAAAAAACAAACTCAATGACTCCTTTGTAGATTTCTTGTCTCAAAATGTTAAGTAATCATGTTATTTTTTTTCCTGTCATACAGGTCATTTGTGTATATATCATGGCTTCTGCTTTTGTGTTTCCTTGGGATTCCTAAGTGTATAAATGTGTGTGTGTGTGTGTGTGTGTGTGTGTGTGTGTGTGTGTGTGTATCTGCATCTGTATGTATTTATTGTGCTTTTTCTTTGACTCTTTTCCTAGTTTAGTTGTTTTTTTCACACTCTAACCTCTTTTTATTTTTATTTATCTCACTATGTTTTATTACTATTCCTTAGGTGCCTGTTTATTTTCCTAAGGAGAGGCAGAAAGGGTATGGATTTGCATGGGAGAAGAGGTGGGGAGGAACTGGGAGAAATTAAGGGGAGGGAAATGTATAACCAGAATATATTGTATGAAAAAAAAAAACCTATTATCTATAAAAGAAAAAAATTACAAAAGTGAAGGGTAGGGAGAGCTTTTTAATTTAATATTTATAGTATATGTCAATAAGAAATATGATAATCTATGATTACTTCAAGAACTAAGTATTTATTTTTGTTTTTATTTTGTTTTTATTTCTTTCTCATATATTACATCCCAAACACAGTTTCTCCTCCCTTCCCTTTCCCCACCTGCTCTCTGCCCCAGATCCACCTTGCCTTTATCTACCTTCAGAAAAGGGCAGGCATCTCAGAACCATCAATCAAACATTGCATAATATGCTACTATAAGACTAGGCATATACTACCAAATCAAGGCAGGATGAGGCAGACTAATAGAAGAAAATGGGTTCCACAAGTAGGCAGAAGAGCCAGAGACAGCTCCAGCTCCAACTGTTAGGAGTCTGACAAGAACACCAAGTAACTGAGACATAACAAATATGCAGATGACGTATGTCAGATCCCTACAGGCTTCTTGATCTCTGCAATCCCCCATGAGTCCTGATCAAGTGATTCTATGGGCCCTGTCCTCATCGTATCCCTGATCCCGCTGGTTCCTCCAATTTTTCCTCTTGGTCCTCAGTACTCCTAAAGCTCTGCCAAATGTTTGGCTGTGGGACTCTGCATCTGCTCCCATCATTTGCTGGATAAAGTTTCACTGGTCTTGTTGATGGGGATTCTGCTAGGCTCTGGTCCCAGAACACTCTTCAGGCAGGAGTAGCTGTAGATTCATAATGAAGTTTGGTGACTTGGTTGGTGTCCCAATCCCTCCACATGAGACCTTGCCTGGTTATTGGATAAAGTCTTCATTGTCTCTATGATGGGGATTCTGCTAGGCTCTGGTCCCAGAACACTCCACAGGCAAGACAAGCTGTAGATTGCAAGTTTAGTGACTAGGTTGGTGTCCCAATGCCTCCACCTGAGACCTTGTCTCGTTACAGAAGATGGTTGGTTCAGGCTCCATTTCCTCCATTGGAGTGTTTCCAAGGATAACTCATAGATTCCATGGAGTTTCCCTTATACTAAATTTCCACCTCTCCTATAAAATGCCCCTCAATTCCAGTTGTTTCTCCCAGTATTTATTATTCTCCCCTTGATCTTTCTTCTAACCAATCCCACCTGCCCCCAGTCTACCAGAGAAATCTATTCTATTCTCCCTTCCCAGGGAGATACTTTTGTCCTTCCTTAAGACCTCCTTGTTACTTAGTATCTCTGAGTCTATAGAACTTAGTGTGATCATCATATAATTTAGAGCTAATATCCACTTATAAGTGAGTACATACTATTTTTGTCTTTCTCATCTGGGTTAACTCACCCAAAGATTTTTTTTCTAGTTCCATACATTTGCCTGCAAATTTCATGCTGCCATGTTTTATCAGCTGAGTAATACTCCATTTTGTAAATTTACCAGGCTTTTTCATTCTATTATTCTTCATTGAAGGGATAACTAGGTTGTTTTTCTTTCTGGCTATTATGAATAATGCTGCCATTAATGAAGTTCAGCAAGTGTTCTTGTGATAGGATGTTGCATCCTTTGGTTACATGACCAGAAATGACATGGTTTGGTCATGATGTAAATTCATTTCCAATTTTCTGAGAAATACCAAATTGATTTCCAAAGTGGCTGTACAAGTTTCCACTCCTACCAAAAGTGGAAGAATGTTTTCAATTCTCCACAACCTCTCCAGTACAAGCAGTTACTTGTGTTTTTGATATTAGCCATTCTGACAGGTAGAAGATGAAATCTCAAAGTATTTCTCAGCCATTTGAGATTCCTCTGTTGAGAATTCTCTGTTTGGATCTGTAACCCAACTGTTAATTGGGTTATTTAGTTTGTTGATGTCTAGTTATTGAGTTCTTTATATATTTCAGATATTAGCACTCTATTGGATCTGGAGTTGGTGAAGATATTTTTCCCATTCTGTAGACTGCCTTTTTGTCCTATTGACTATATCCTTTGCATTACAGAAGTTCTTCAATTTCACTCTGCCTAATGACCAATCAAAATTCCATTTCAGTATTCTGTGAAGAGTTGATTTAATGTGATTATACTTATGAAAATAAGAGGACACAGTGTCATCTCTTTAGTACATTCACCATGAGTCATGTGGCAACTTAGAGACGAATAGATATGGGTTAATTTAAGATAGAAGAACTAGATAGCTAGAAGCTTGAGCTATTATGCCAAATATTTTAAATAATATAAGCACCTGTATGTTTATTTTATAAGTGGGCTGTCAGTCTGTGGGGCTTGGTGGGAGCTGGAGAGAAACTCTCCAGCTAAAAATGGTGCCCAACAGCTCCATTTTCCACCTTAAACCTGAGAATATTTAATAAGCAATTCAAAACAGAGCTAAAAACAGCTCCTAGTTGTCTTTCTCAAGTTGGCGGGTTTCTGGCATGTGTGTTAGACCAGCAGTATGGCAGGAATGAGGCATCTGCAAGTGGCACATTACACTGAATGGTGAATTTAGACTTTGCTCATCCAAAAAAAAAGTGGTTTCTGGGCTACTCTCTGCTTTGATAAAAAATATAGACCAGTTAGGGATCAAGATTTCAGGAACCAAACATGAGCCATGGAAAGTAGTAGCTAAGC
Organism: Onychomys torridus; assembly: GCF_903995425.1. Lineage (NCBI taxonomy): Eukaryota > Metazoa > Chordata > Mammalia > Rodentia > Cricetidae > Onychomys > Onychomys torridus. The sequence goes on from NC_050466.1 coordinate 107,959,454, forward strand.
CAGAGAACAAGTCATAAACCCACCACCCTCCCTTAGAGCAGTAACACCTGTTTGCTAACCTGAGGCTCCCAAAGATAAGACATTCCACAGTCAGGTGCCATGGCAACCAAATGTAAAGAGCATTCCATGGTCAGGTAGCCTAGCAACAGAACAAATGGCCCCTGACCAGTTACCTTAGCAGACTTCTTTCAGTTGCACGACCTGCACATCTCCCATGTTCTGCACACCTTCCATGTCCCTTCTCCTTCCCTCCTTCCTGCCCCTTCCCCTCTTATGCTATATAAGCCATGTGGAGGAAAATAAAGTTTGGTGGCTTGATCAGAATACTGTCTTGCTGCTGTCTCTTGTGTCCCCTGTTTCTTTCATTTGCTCCCACAGGTGGGTCCTCCTCCCCCATTGAAACCCCGCTGGCTGGGGCATAGACCCAGTATTTCTAAGTGTTGATGGCTCCCAGAGCTGGTGATAAACTTACTACTGCCATTTTGGGAAGCTGAGGTTGGCAGAGCCACCAGCCACAGCAGCCATTTGGGTCTTACAAAAGCTGCAGTTTAAAGCAATACTTACACAATAAGGCAGATTCAGATGAAATAAGACTTTAAATTCTTTACAATGTGTATAAAAATGTATGTACATAGACTTGGAAAATAGAGAAAAAGGAATATGTACAGTTATATAAAGAAATTGATAGTTTTTTTAAACTAAAGTCTTTGAAGAGACAGTAAAGGTAGTATAAAAATAAGCCATGTAAAGATGGATATTACACAGAGAATCTGGATTGTGTTGACTTTGGGATTTTTAACTGAAGAGAGATATTTGATTGTAAAGGCAGTAGAGCTAAACCAATATGTATATTTTAAAGGTACCTTGACTTCAAAATTTGGATGTAAGGATATGTTGCTTTGGAAAGAATGCTCTGCTTTTGTTTCCACAGAAAGCAAGAGGCTATGGATTTGTTCCATGTTAAGATACATCAAGTTTGACCAACCAAGACCACCTGAAAGTCTTCTGATGACACCATGGACCAGATGATACATCATCCAGAACAGTTTCAAGGCAACTGGCTCAGATGATACACCCTCACGGACTACTCCATAATCCTAAAATTTTCTTTGTGTCCCCATAAGATACAGCGCCCCCCTCTAGCAGGAAGTAGTAAGAGAAACTATGCCAAATTTTCCAAAATTATCAAGCTGGCTTTGGAGATGTAATTGGCTCACTCCTTCTCTAAACCCAGGCATATTGCTAAAAGAGAAGGTTGAGAGATTCTTGCATCCCAAATCAGAAGAGCCCTCTGGTGTGGGACAGAGAAAAACCAGTATTTTTCTTTAAAGCAGGTTGATTATAAATGCAATCTCTTTCTAAAGAAGAAAAGGGGATAGTTTAGTTATGATAGGATGAAAGGGTAGATTAATGAACCTACTTTTAAAGAGCAACAACTTGTTTGAAATGTTTTACATTGGTATAGATTTTAGTTTATTGATACAAGTTTAAACTTAATTTTGTTATACTGCATATATATATATATATATATATATATATATATATATATATATTCAGCTGAGGTATTATATTTATGTAATCCATTTAGATTTTAATGGATAATTAGTAAATACAGATTTAATAATTAATCTTCTATGATAGTCAAACTTGTAGCATGTTAAGTTTTCTAGGTATACATAGATATATTTCAGATAGACAGGAATCTTCAAATACTTCAAAGACCTACAGAAAATGGCATTTAAAATGTTTTAAAAATTTAGACTTTCTGGACAGTGAGACATGTCTGCTCCTGGCAGCACCAGATTTACTTCAGAGAGGAGGATGGGCATCAAAGACACTCTATATGGAGTTTATCTTCTTCTTAGCAAAAAAAAAAAAAATAGCCATTTGGGCAAGAAACTGTTCTTGCCTGCACTGCGTGATCGACTGGACATGCAGGACCCATAGAAAGGTGACCACTGAACTTTACTTGGTGAAATGGTCCTTCAGGTTCCTGCTTAACAGACGAAACTGCCAGACCTTTTCAGGACACAGAAGTGACTGAGAGACTCTAGACCTGTGGGCTGAAGACAGATGCCCCAACTTTACAAGGGAACTTTTGATGACTGTCCAGGCTGCCAGCTGTCTCTTATCTCTAATTTTTAATCCACAGCCCCTTGCTCAGACATGGTGAATGGGTGGTGGTAGCACAGGTGTTCTGCAACACCCACCAACTATCAATTGTCATCATCTCCTTATTTAGGGGTAAGGCTGAACAGCCTAGAGACCTAGGATAGAGACAAGCATTACTTGCAAAACAAAAAGTCAATGAAATGATTCCCAATAATATTCTGTTATACTGATAAATCATTGCCAGTCCAACTCTCATCAGAGAGGCTTCACCCAGCAACTGATGGAAACAGATGCAGCCAAACATTAGACAGAACTCAGGGAATCCTGAGGGGGAGGAAGGCTTATGGGAGACATAGGCAATAAAGACTCTACAAGAAAGCTCACAGAATCAACTAACTTGGGCACATAGTGCCTCACAGAGACTGAACTGCCAACCAGAGAGCTTGCATGGGACTTACCTAGGCCCTCTGCAACTACATTACAGTTGTGTAGCTTGATCTTTTAATGAGACTTGTAACAGTGGGAGCAGGGGCTGTCTATGACACTGTCACCTGCTTTTGGGACCATTCTCTCCTATGGGATTGCAAAGTCCAGCCTTAATAGGAGGGGAAGTGCCTATTCTTAGTGCAACTTGATATGCCATGGCTGACTGATATAACTAGAAAGCCTGACATCTTCTGAAATGAAAGGAGGAGGAGTGGATTTGGTGTGGGCAAGGAGGTTGGGATAAGGGACTGAGAGGAAAGGAGGGAGTGCAAAATGTTTCCAGGCAAAGAAAAATTAAGTAATTAATTAATTTAAATTAATAAAATTTATGATAATTTACCTATCAGTCTTAATAATTGTATGCATCTGTTTTAGTTATTATTTATTTCTCAGGTGATTTGCTTTTACATTCTATATTAAAGTTCATTAGCACAAAATATATAATTTACTCATTTATTCTATTATTACTTCTTTGATTATACTTACCTAGTATTTTTATTACAATTTAAAAAGTGTTTTCTTTAATTGTCTACTTTCTATTTTCATTTAAATATTTTTTTAATAGTTACAGTATCTAGTCTATTTGTATTTGGCAAAATTAAAGAAAATATTTTATCATGTATCCTATATTTGTGAGTCTAAAGTTTCATATCTAATTTATCTTTTTCTCATAACCAAGGAAAATTATAACTATCTAGTCTTCAACTGCATCTAAGACCTCAAAAGGATATAATATAACCTAAGTAAACAGGAAATGTATTGTAAGCAACTTTTAAAATTCTGGAAATGACAGAGACAGCCATCTGCTTGGACAGTGATCCAAAGATCCCCTCTAACTTTGGGGTATCCATTTTTAGCATATAGGCCAAGAGTCTCTCAGTAGCTTTTCTCTGTGCCCTGCAGAATAGATGGCAGTTTCTTCTGTGAAGCAGAAACCTGAAGGACCATCTCACCTTGCAAAGTTCAGTGGTTGCCTTTCTATGGGCCCTGCATTTACAGTCAATACAACATTTTGTCAATCAGTCCAGGCAAGAGCAGTTTCTTACCCAAATGACTATTTTTGCCAAGAAGATAAACTCCATATGGAGCATCTTTAGTGCCCAGCTTTTTCTTTGAAGTCAGTTGGTGCTGCCAGGAGCAGATGTGTCTCATTGTCTAAGATTTTAAAACATGTTAAATACTATGTTTTGTAAGTCTTTGAAATGTTTGATGATTATCTACCTAACTGAATTGTATCTATTTATACCTAAAAAAACTAAACATGACTATGTTTTTATGTTTGACTACCATAGAAGACTTATTATTAATCTATATTTTTAATTATCCATTACAATTTAAATGAGTTACATAAACATAATACTCTAAACAAGAGTAGAAATATAGAGTATAACAAAATCAACTTTAAATTTGTATCAATAAACTAAAATCCATAGCAATATAAAACATTTTCAGCAAGTTGTTGCTCTTTAAAAGTAGGTTCCATGTTAAATAAAGACACCAGGGGAATAGGGAGAAGCAGAGAGCTAGAGAGGTCCCTGGGAATCCCCAAAGACCACTCCACCATACATTACTGGCAATGGTCAAGTGTGTGACTGAGCTGACCTAATCTGGTGATCAGATGGCTGAATAACCTAACTGTCATCATAGAACCGACATCCAGAGACTGATGGAAGTAGATGCAGAGATCCATGGCTGAGTCCCAAGAGGAGCCCCAGGAGTCCAATCAATGAGAGAGGGGGGATTCTATGAGCAAGAGCTATTGAGACAATTATTAGAAAAAGTACAGAGACAATTAGCCAAACTAGTGGAAACACATGAACTGTGGACCAATAGCTGAGAAGCCTCCATGGTACTGGACTAGGCCCTTTGGATAAGTGAGACAGTTGTTTAGATTGAACTGTATAGGGACCCCCAGGCAGTGGGACCAGGACCTGTCCCTAGTGCATGAGCCAGCTTTTTTGAACTGAGTGCCTATGTTGTTATAATTTGCACAGCCTTGGTGCAGAGAAGAGGGGCTTGGACCTGCCTCAAATGAATGTACCAGGCTCTGCTGGCTCCCCTTGGGATACCTTGCCTTGGAGGAGGTGGGAATGTGGGGTGGGTTCGGGGGAAAAGCTGGGGGGTAGGAAGAAGGAGGACAGGGGAATCTGAAGTTATTATGTAAAATGAATAGAAAATTTCTTAATAAATAATGAATAAAATAAAAAAGAAAAGCTATGTCCAAATTCCCAAAATATTGTTTATGAATGTTTATCTTTATTTATAACAGGTTGGTTATAAATGGAATCTATTTCTTTAAAAAAGGGGATAATACAGATAATGGGATAGAATGGTAGATTAATGAACCTACTTTTAAAGAGCAACAACTTGCTTAAAATGTTTTACATTGCTATGTATTTGAGATAATTTAAATTTATGGTTTTAGTTTTCCTTCTGAATTTCTGCTTTCTCATTATCTAAAAATTTTCTTTATATAGTATTGTTCATATTGCTATTACAAATGTTTATTAGTTCTTTGATAGTTTTTGCAGTTTCTTTTGATTATAATCATTTCTTTTCTCAACTCTATCCAGATCTTTGCTCTCTTGTTTGTTGTTTTTCCTCTTTGGTTTTTGATGCCACCACCCAGCCTCCAAACAAATACTCAGTCTTACTCTTTCTTATGAATGCCAGGCCTTAGATTGGCTTGTTTCTAGCTAACTTTTCTTAAATTATTTCATCTACTTTTTGCCTCTTGGCTTTTATCTTTCTCTATTCTATATACCTTGCTTTACTTTTTATTCTGTGGCTTGCTGTGTAGATAGGTGTCCATCTTCTGATGTTCTCTGTTTTTCTCCTTTTCTCACTCCTTGAACTTTTCTTCACAGAATTATCTTCTTATTTAATTCACTCTGCCTACCAGCCCCACTTATCTGTCTCCTGCCTACCCATTGGGCATTTAGCTCTTTATTAGACCAAATCAGGTATTTTAGAAGGGCAAAGTAACACAACTTTACAGAGTTAAACAACTGCAACATAAATAGTGCAGCATATCTTTGCATCATTAAACAAATATTCTACAACATAAACTAATGTAACACATCTTCAACTAATATTCTACAACAACCTCTACTCTATCTGCAAAACTTTGAGTACTTTTTTCCTACCTACCCAATTCATCTTATGCTGCCCATCTAATGAGTTATTGTTATTTCCAAAGATTAATTCACTTCGCAGCCCTCATTAGAAATGCTTCTTTTTGTAGTAGATGCTGATTAACACAGAGACTCAGAGCTGGCAAGGTACAGAGAATAAGAGGCTATGAAATGCTCAACCATAAGTAGGACATTGGTATCACCCCTCTTCTTCCCAAGGCTCTGGTATCACTATTGAAGAGCACCAGAAAGAGCATAAGAGGCACAGGCAATGGAAAACCGCAATGAAACTTTTTTCAGTACAGAACAGGGGATTTGTACATATGAACTCATGACAGTTGTGACAAAATCCATGAGATCTTCAAAATACAAAGTCAGACAAAAATCTCAGCATGAAGGAGAGAGGTGGACATGAAGACTCTCCTAGAAAAATGAGAATCTTAATCTGATTAGGACTAGAGATGTAGCTTACTATCTGTATGAAATACAAAGACAGAAGAACTAGTTAACTGATGCAAGGCAATAATATGCTCCAGGATGTGGGGAAACTGTTTGTTAAATTGTTCACTCACATCAATATATGAATCCTAAAGGAGACACAGGGAGGTTTAATTTGAGAACATATAAAGTAAGTGACATTGTTTGGATCCTCACTTAAACAAATAAACTGTTAATCAAAGTAAACCTTGGTTGGAAAGATGGCTCAGTGGTTAAGAGCACTTGTTCTTACAAAGGACCAAGATTGAATCCCCAGAACACACATGGTAGCAAACAGTCATCTATAACTCCAGTTTCAGAGAATCTAATCTCTTTCTGACTTCTGAAGACATGAAGCATACAAGTAGTACACAGACATACATGCAGGGATAATACTCAAACACATGCAACAAAATAAATAAACCTGCTGTGAATGATTGATTGATAAATAAAACATTGATGGGCCAGTAGCCAAGCAGGAAGTAGAGGTGGGACTTAGCAGAGTGGAGAATTGGGAAAACAGGAAGGCAGAGTCTAGGAGACACTGAGAGCCACCACAAAGAAGAGCAGGATGTAAAGTTCTGGTAAGCCACCAGCCATGTGGCAAGGTATAGATTAATTGAAATGGGTTTATTTAAGATAGAAGAACTAGATAACAAGAAACCTGCCATGGCCATACAGTTTGTAAACAATGTAAGTTTCTGTGTGTTTACTTGGTTGAATCTGAGTAGCTACAGAACTGGCGAGTGATAGAGATTTGTACTGACCATGGGTCAGGTAGGACTGGAGAAAACTCCAGCTACATAAACCTACTTTTAATTTAAAACGTTTTGAAAAAAAAAGAAACATTTTACTAATACATTTACTGTTTTTAGGTGTGAGGGTGAAATTGATAATTTTAACCTCTTTTACATATGTATAGTGACAAAATCGGGCAAAATAACAGGGTTTCTGAATTTCATTATATTTTCTGTGTGTGTACAAATAGTTTAGTTTTAGCATTAACAGATATATCTGAAATAAGATTGACTACAGTTTATAATTTGTTGAAGCTGGAACACATCTAATTTGCTTTATTGGTCTATCTTGTGTATATTTATATTTTGAATGTGAAAGTACTTTGAAAAGAAAAACAGTTCCCAATATGAGATATTTTTACACTTGTATTTGTTTGCTACTGGCATTTATTTATTTATTTATATTTAAATTTCAACCCATCTGGAACGTATTTTGCTGTGAAAACTGTGGTGGGGATTCAATTTAATTATTTCCAGATGGTAACTAACTTATCTCAATGTCTTTTTTTTTGTAGAAACCATATTTCACTTTCACTCAATGTTTTAAAATTACCACATTAATACCACACTTTAAACATTTTTTGGGGGGAGGGGATGCTTCAACCTTCTGCTACAGGATATGACACAATAAGTAGTTTTGTAGCATGCTTTTACCAAAGAAAATTGTACAACTGAGAAAGACAGAGGAAATTACAAATTTTTAGATGATGAGTGAGAGTGACATGGGGCAATGATTAGAGAAAGAAAGAAAATACCGTAAGGATATTTCCAGATCAGATGGGTTTTCTACTTTGAGGTATTTTCCATTTGTCAGAATAGGAGCATGGAAACTTACATTTCCACTTCACAGAAGCTGGAGCTTGGTGTTATTTGCTTTTTTCCAAAACAGAATGTCAGCAAAATAGAACTACACACCAGAAGAGCTCCATGGACTTCAAGAGCATAAATTTGAGGTTTTGTGCATTTTTATCCCTTACCTTATCAAAATATTGGTTTGTGCTTGTGAATGCACACATTGAGCACCCTCATTGATGAGAATTCCAGCTGAGACTCTGGAGTGCACAGTCACAAACAGGAGACATATGCTGCTCCCTCAAATGCTCAGCAATGAAAGAACAGAGTGGAAAGAATATAGAAACTGGAAGGAATTGGGGAAAGCAGAAAATCTTATCAAACTATATTGTCTAAAAATATTTTTCAAGAAAAACTGAAAATATGCAAACTATTAATAACAATAAAAATTAATCTAACAAAAAGAATCTAAGATTCAGAGATTGGGAAATAATTCAATGACTAACATCTTTTGGACATCACATAGTCACTGTAGTCAGGAGCTTCCTACAGCTACAATTACCTGTAAAAGACTAGATATGTTACCACTTTATCATGAGTGAGGTAGGATATGATGAAACCCCATACAACCCTCACAGACCAACGAGCTACAGACCCTTAATGGATACTGGGCATGGGCAGTCATTGCTTCAGGTGTATAGCTACTAGAAACTTTCCCATGTTCCAGTAAATCACCTTCACATATCTTCATGCAAACAACCATAACTGAATTAAATAGGTTAAAAAAAATCAAAGTAGAGTGGGACTTTTTGGGATGAATATCTTCAGTTAAAGAAAGGGAGAGTGAGAGAAGTCATGTTGGGTGGTAAAAATGCCAAAAACTCAGTGTGGACATGCAATGACTTGTTAAAAAAAAAAAAAAAAGCTTGGTGGTGGTGGCATATGCCTTTAATCCCAGGACTTGGGAAGCAGAGACAGGAAGAAAGATCTCTATGAGTTCAAGGCCAGCATGGACTACAGAGTGAGTACCAGGAAAGGTTCAAGGCTACACAGAGAAACCCTATCTCCAAAAAACAAAACATGAGAACAGGAAGAAGCAAAGTGGTAGAGAGGTCCCCAGAAATCCACAATGATACATCCACAGTAGACTACTGGCAATGGTTGAGAGAAAGCCTGATCTGACCTAGTCTGGTGATCAGATGGCCAAACACCCTAGCAGTCGTCTTGGAACTCTCATCCAATAACTGATAGAAGTGGATGCAGAGATCCTCGACCAGGCCCCAGGTTGAGCTCCAGGAGTCCAATTGTCGAGAAAGTGGAGGGACTGTAAGAGTGCGAATTGTTGAGACCAAGATTGGAAAAGCACAGGGACAAATAGCCAATTGAATGGAAGCACATGAATTATGAACCAAAGGCTGTGGAGCCCCCAGCTGGATCAGGCCCTCTGGATAAGTGAGACAATTGAATAGCTTGATCTGTTTGGGAGGCACCCAGGCTGTGGGACCGGGACCTGTCCTTGGTGCATGAACTGGCTGTTTGGAACCTTGGGCTTACACAGGGACACTTTGCTCAGCCTGGAAGGAGGGGACTGGATCTGCCTGTACTGAATCCACCAGGTTTAAATGAATCCCCAGGGGAGTCTTGGCCCTGGAGGAGATGGGAATGGAGGGGAGGGGCTGGGGAGAAGGTGGGGGTGGGAGGGGGGAGGACCGGGGAATCCATGGCTGATGTGTAAAATTAAAACACAAATATAATAAATAAAAAAAGAAAACAAAAATAAGCAGAGTAATGAAGATATATTAGAGAAGATCTAATTTTTATGAAAGGATAGAAGCCATTAATTGCTGACTATTAATGATACATATATCAGGAAATTTTTGCACACATCAAAAAGCAACAATGTATGAATAGACTAATCTTATCATAATGTCTATTGTAAACTCACCTTAACCAATCCTATATTTAGCCTCAATACCATAGTGATGATCTGGAACTTATTTTTCTCACAAATAAATTATAATATTATATCATTAAGAAAATAAAATCTAAATTTTAAATGGCATAAAAACTTAATGTCTCACTAAAAATAAAAAGTGATAAAAGAAAGTATATATGGACCTGTAGCATAGAGAAAAATAATTTCAACACCAAACACATAAAAGAGAGATGATGAACTCATCATATAAGGACTTCAAAAGTAGACGTTTTGAAACTGTTCAACAAGTAAATGAGAATTAAACACAATGAGAAAACAGCAAGGATATCTTAATAGTGAAATTAAGAGTAAAACTAATTATCAAGTGGAACTTCCGGAACTAAAGGATCCACTATCTGATTGGAAGAATTTAAAACCAAGTATCAACTGGATAAAATTTTTGAAATAATTTTATATAAGATAAAATTCCAATACAGGCAATGGAAAAAATTCAAACTACTGTATAAAACTAATCTATAACCTATCATGGTGGTGCATGATTATAATTCTTGCACTGATCAGATTGTGTTAGGAAGATTGTGAGTTCAGAATGAGGCTTGGTATCATAGAAGACCTTGTTTTTCTGTCATTCAATATTTTTGTTTGTTTCCTTTACTTCCTTTCTTCCTTCATTCTTCCCATCCATCCTTTCTTCCTTCCTTCCTTCCTTCCTTCCTTCCTTCCTTCCTTCCTTCCTTCCTCCCTCCCTCCCTTCCTCTCTCCTTCTCTCTCTCTCTCTCTCCCTTTCTCTATTTCTTTCTTTTATTCTTTCTTAAGAGAAAGAACATAAAATTGAGTGAGTAAGGAGAGGGAAAGGTTGTAGACAAATTTCTAAATGGTCTTATTAAATAAAAAACATGAAGCCAAATGTAGGTTTGAAAGTCTTAGATCAGGGAAATAGGGAAAGTCACCAGCCAACCTTACCTCACCAACTTTGCAGCTTCCAAATGAGAGTTACTTCCTGTCTACCCACACATTTATTGCTTTGCTGTTCTCTCATTGGTTATCTTAGCCCAGCTACAACAATTCTACCTCCTACACAGCTCTGTCACTTTCTTTCTGTCTGTACACACCTCCAGGTCTCTAAAGCTGGTATTGGGATTAAAGGTGTGTGCTTGGCTCTGTTCCTTAGTGTGGTCTGCAACACACACAGATCCTGCCTGCTACATGATAGGATTAAGGGCATGTGCTACCACTGCCTGACTTCTTTGATTACTTAAACTGGCTTGCTATTTCCTCTGATTTCCAGGCAAACTTTATTAAAGCAAAAATAAAATATCACCACATTTCAGCACAAATAAAATATCACATTTCCCCCTTTTGTCTAATGAAAATAAAAAAGGTATAATTAATATAAGAAAAACTATACATGGTAAGTATAATAACTATATAAAATATGTACAAGCAATAAATATATCAACAATGCCTAGTCCATTTGCATTTGAAAAATTCAGAGAAAATATTCCATTATCTATCCTATTTTGGTGAATCCAAAATGTACCTAATTCACTCCCTATCCTATTTTGAATTAACAACAGAAAACTATCTTATGATGTCTTTGAAATCTACACACTTTACACCTCTTAATGTGTTTCTTTTCTGAATTTCTTAACAAGGAAAACCATAACTACAACTATCCAATCTTCTACTACCAAAGAGACTCAAGAAGGAAATAATATTACCTAGTTAAACAGGAAGTGACTTCCAAAAAAATGTAAGTTAACAGAAACAGCTAGCTTTCTGGACAGTCAACTGAGGTTTCTGTGCACATTGGGACATCATCTTTGGCCTACAGGCTTGGCATATCTGACAGACTGATTTGTGAAGTAGGATAGACAGAACGTCTACAGCTCATCCTCACATTCTGTGTGAGTATTCCATGTACCAGATAAATTAGAATTCTGCCAGTGTCCTGTCATGATTCAGGATTTTAAATTCTGGAATTTGGCTGCCCATTATTCTTGGCTTGTGGGTGGCTTCATCTAAGCATCCTGTAGATGTAATTCTAAACAGTCTTATTAAATAAGAAACACAGAGCTAAGTAAAGAGTTAAAAGCCAAGAGATCAGAGCAGTAGCTAAGAGCTATCTTACCACTTGCTGCTGTCCTTCCCCTGAGAGAGAGACCTTCTTTCTGTGCCCTGTCTTTTTATTGCCTTTCTGTTCTGCCTTCTCATTGGCTCTAAACCCAACCACATGACTTTCTCATCACTGCCTGTCTATACAGACCTCCAGGTCTCTATGGTTGGTACTAGGATTAAAGGTGTGTGTCTCCATTCTGGCTGTGTCATTGAATACACAGAGACTCTGCCTGTCATGTGATTGGATTAAGGGTGTGTGTTACCATTGCCAGACTTCTGCTAAATGGTTTGCTGTTAGCTCTGACTCCCAGGAGACTTTATTCATTAACATACAAATAAAATCACATTTTAGCACAAATAAAATATCACCATTAGTGCTTTATTTTGTGTCCTATTTGCCCATTTTGGATAGCATACTGTCAGCAGTCTATGCAAGGGCATTTTCTTGCCCAGTGGTTAATTTTGCCACAATAAAAGTTGACTCTATATGCATTTTCTTCTCTGAAATATAGTGATATTTTATTGGTGCTGAAATGTGGTTTTATTTATATGTTAATAATAAAAGTTGCCTGGGGGCAGAGCAAGCCATTTAGTAGAAGTCTGGCAGTGGTAGAACATGCCCTTAATCCAATCACAAGGCGGGCAAAGTTTCTGTGTGTTCAAGGACACAGCCAGCATGGAGACTCATGCCTATAATCCCAGTACCAACCACATAGAACTTGAGGTATGTGTAGACAGGCAGTGACAAGGAAGTCATGTTGTTGGGTTTAGAACCAATGAGAAGGCAGAACAGAAAGGCAATAAAAAGACAAGTCTCACAGGTCTCTCTCTCAGGAGAAGGACAGCAGCAGTAAGAAGGTGGTCTTAGCTCTTGGCTACTGCTCTCTGATCTCTGGGCTTTTAACTCTGCATTTGGTCTGTGTTTCTTATTTAATAAGACTGTTCAGAATTACATCTACACTGAAATAGATTGGTGCTGCCAGGACCAGACATGACTCATAGTCATAAAAAAGAAAAAAAAATCTATGTTATTAAAATATTTTAAATACCATATTCTGTAGATCTCTGAAGGATTTGAAGATGATCTGTCTATGTAAAATATGTCCCTGCTTGACCTTAAAAACATACCCAATATGACTACAAGTTCACTTATAATGTCTAACTACTAACTTTCAATTCTTTACATCCTAATAGTTGGTAATAATAACATTAAAGTGTTAGCAAATTGTGTTATGTTGCTAAATGAACTATATAGGTACAACATCCTGGAAATGATTAGAAATATACATAAAGCATTTTTTAACAATATCAATCTTCCTATATAATTTGTATACAATATATAAAAATCCAATGTAAAGTATTTAAAACTGGTAGTTGTCTTTTAAAAATAGATTCAATAATATACTTTTTCATTCATATCATATCTATATCCTCTCTTTTTCTTTTCTTTTCTTTTCTTTCATGGTGCCCTGGTTATGATAAGAGATAAGTTAGACATGAAACTTTGGACTCACAAATATAGGATAAATAAAATATTTTCTTTGATTTTGCCAAATACATGTTGCCTGAATATTATAACTTTGATTCTTGATCGATAACTGTTTTATTATATGTAATTTTACTATGTGAAATTTAAAACCTTCCTTTTTGAAAAAAAAGTAAAGGAAAAGTACTGTGGGATGTTTTTCAATATGCTGTGAATATGTGTTGCTCTCATTGGTTGATAAATAAATCTGTTTGGCTTATGGCAAGGCAGCTTAGAGGCAGGCAGGAAATTTAAACAGCTACACAGGAAAAGAATGGACAGCAGAGGAGAGGCTGCAATCTGCCACCTATGAGAAGCAAGATGTAAAGTACTGGAAAGCCACAAGGCACGTGGCAAAGTATAGATTTATAGAAATATGTTAATTTAAGATGTAAGCTCTAGCTAGTGAGAACTTTGAGCCATTAGGTCATATCATTTGTAGATAATATAATCCTCTGTGTGTTTATTTGGGTCGAAGTGACTGCAGGACTACAGGACTGTGGGAGCCGGGTGGGACCACAGGAAAACTTTCAGCTACAAAAGGTTATGGGGATAGTTGGCAGAGGGTAAAATTTATGATCAAAATTTGTTACATAATTTTTAAGAAACAGTAAAAATAAATCCTCTTTACCAAAAGTTCAAACAACAGACTACATGTAATGAAAGCTTCCACTTACCTAGAAAAGCTTCCAATTTTACATAGTAGGTAATGGACCATTAAATAGCCTTTGGTTCAAGAAGAAATAAAAAAAAATATAGGAAAAACAATTAACTAATAATGCTCCACAACTTAAAAATTTGTTCTTAATTCTTATAACTAAAGTGCTTTGTTTACATCCAATATTCTCCCAATTACATTTATTAATTTGCATGCTCATTCAGAAGGTAAATCTTTAATAAGAGCTTATTCTTTGTACCAAGTGCCTTTATTCTCACAAGTGGCAGAAGAGGTTTCTTAACTGTAATTTAAATACACTTGAACAGTTATTTTCAGAATTCTAGGAAAAAATGTATCAGCTATGTTCTTCTTTTCTCTTGTTGTAATTAAGACGAGTGTCATCAACCTCAAAGCTTGTAGTAAGACTCAATCTATAAGGAGCTGTCATTTTTCACTCCACAAGTATCCAACCATGTCTGTTCAACATTATTTCTGTTACCCCTCCCCCTTTTTAGTATTAGTGGCACAGTTATGCAAAGAAGACCAAGGTTATGATATCAAGCTGCTTACATCTAGTTGGTTTCCTTGGGGAAGCTCTTCTTTGTATAAAAAGCTCATATTGAATTGAGCATTTTGAATCCAAGTATTTTGTTCTGGTCCTAAGAGATAATGTCTAGATGTTTCATCTCTGTTTAAAACAATTACTTGAAGACACTTTACTCATTTTCCATTATGAAAAAATGTCTTTCTTGTATTTCTGCCAATGTATTAATATTATCCTTTGGTCTAATTTGTATTTCCACCTGCAAAGGAGCTCTAACTGACAAAGCATGTCTCGGAACCAACACTCTGTGGGAGTGCAGATAGGTGAAATTAATTCTATTTTGTAATTTACATAATTATAGTTCAATATTTTTATACATTTTCTCATGTAAATCCTCTTAGAAACCTTGTGACTAAGATATTGTTATTACTTTCCCTTCATACTTTAGCAAATGTGCCCAGGGAATACTAAATGACTTCCCTCAATGTTGTTGGTAGCAACTGCCAGATCCTGGTCCCAAGCCAAATTCAGCTGAGATCATTTGATGCTCTTTCCTTCTAAATTCTGTATGGTTTATTTCCTGTCTCTCTAAAGGCACAACACTCATTTCTATTTTGAGATGCTTGCTTTATATTCCAGGAAAATGTCAATCAAAAATATAAATTTATCTGGCCAACATTTAACATTCAAATATATGTTTCAGTTTTCTGAAGCTTTAATTTAAGTTTCAAAATGTTCCTTCATCTAAACTCTCAGCTTATCTGTGGAGACAAAAGGAATAAAAGAAAAAAAATGTAAGTAGAATTTCACATACTTCAACAGCTAGAAACTCATTACTTTGAGTCTGAATGCCCCTGACTCTACCTTTCTTCCTGTAACTTTGCTTGGATTTCCTGCATAGCTATAACCTATCTTGCTATAGGCCAAAGTAGCTTTTTTATTAACCAATGGTAGCAACATACAGTCACAGTATACAGGAAGACCAACCCATAGCACTCTCTTGCAGCATATTTTATTTTAAGTAAATCTCTCTTGTTCTACAACTCTTATGGTATGTTAAATACTTCTTTAACAGCTCCTTCTTTAACAGCATTGTTAGCATGTTAGCGTTGTTTCTGGCATGATGCTTTCTGTAGCCTGAATTAGGAACTCTCTCTTTGTGCTGCACATTGCATTCTCTTTCTTCTGGGACTAGAGAGTTTTGATGATCAAACCATGGGCAATTGAAGGTTGCTACATAGGACTGATATTCAGTGTGTTCCAAAACCATTGTCCTGTGAATCCAGAATATATTTATTTTTGGAACTCAAGTTAAGGAATTCTTTCAGTTCCTTGCTGAGGCCTTCTCCCCATTTGACACAGAAGTACCCTAGCCAAGCCTACCCTTAGACGGAATCTGAAGGCAATGACAAAAGGAAGACAGTCTGCAAAGTCCCATAGGCATAATGGGTTATATTCTTCTATCTCAGATCCTGTTAATTCTTAGTAAGTGCTGTAGTCAGTAACAGTATCTTTTCTATGACAAAACTATGCAGGCTATGAGAAACCTCCTCTGTCTCTCCTCTTCTTTCTCCCTACCCCATAATTTACTGCCACTCTTGATAGTCAAAGAGCAGAGCACGTAGCCAAAGATGTTAGCATTTGCAATTTTTCATTACTGGCTTGAGTTTATATTCTGAGAGACCTGTAAGTAACCATATTTTCACTTAATTCAGAACAGTGAGCGCTCCCCTTTCAATGATGATCAATTTTAGCTTGTAAAATTTTTCCTTTAAGATCAGTCTGGCCTCACCACCAAGATGAATTTGGTTCTTGAATAAAAACCAGATCTCACTTCCAATAGTCAGAAGGCTTTTTATTTTTGAGGAGCACCCCAGCTTATATCACCCTTCAGGTTAGTAAGTATGGTGAGTATGTTGTCACCACTGACAGCAGGGTAGGCCCATTGTTCTCACACATTTTGTTCTGTGTGAACATTGTGCTTCAACTAGAACCCACACTATGAATCTTGTGATCTTCATTTCCTCTGACTAATTCCTAAGAAGTATGTGGTAGTATTGTGTTTGCCAATATGTTGTGCTCCCTAATAAACTTATCTGTGGTCGAAGAATAGTACAGCCACTAGATATAGAGGCCAGAAAATGGTGCCACACACACCTTTAATCCTAGCATTCCGAAGGCAGAAATACATCTGGATCTCTGTAAGTTCAAAGCCACACTGGAAACAGCCAGGCATGGCAACACATGCCTTTAATCTAGGAAGTGATGGCAGTAAGCGGAATGGTATATAAGGTTTAAGGATGATAAGCTAGAAGTTTTTGGGCCTGGTTAAGCTTTTAGGCTTATAGTCTCAGTTCAGGTGAGATCTATTTAGGTGAGGATTCAGAGGCTTTCAGTCTCGGGAAATAGAATCAGCTGAGAAGTTGTTGAGGTGAGGTTAGCTGTGGCCTGTTCTGTCTCTCCAATCTATCAGCATTCACCCCAATAGCTAGCTCCAGGTTTGTTTTTATTAATAAGACCCTTTAAGATTCCTGCTACAGAAGTAATCTAAAATAATGTTCTAAATTTGTCCCTTGTCCTCTCAGAAAACACATTTACACAACTATTAATATATGTGATTCTTGTATTTACTCCCAGGTCAGGAACATTGACCACCAGATTATACACTTCGTTGCAATTAGATTTGTTTGCTGTGATTTAAGGCACTAAAATTCCTTATACAAAGACATCTGTAGCTTTTTCATAGGACCCCAAAATTTTGAGAAGGATTTCCCATGTGCCATACTAGCATGTCTTACATTTACCCATGTTTCCTTTTTATTTTTTCACATGGAGAGTTTATTATCATAGAGAGGTGAAGGAAAGAGATGATAGGAAAGAAAAAAGACAAAGAGAGAGAAGGAGAGAGAGAGAGGGGGGGGGAGAGAGAGAGAGAGAGAAACCATGTTTCTTAAGTACAGAACCACATGACATTTTTTTGGTAATGTTTTTGTATAATCAGGCACCTGCTAAGCTTCTAGCTTCCCTTCCATTCCATTCGACATCTGCTCCAAACCTTTCACTTTTTTTTCTCCCATTCCTTTTTCTTGAAGACCTGTTTTCAATGGCTGTTCTTCCAGATACAGTCTTCTTTCACAAATTTGTTGAGAAATTTCATACTGTAAATGTGGGGAATAATTCAAAGATTTTCTTCCTCTCCCAAAGAATCATTTGTCTGCTTTTTTAGTAGATATAGGGGACTTCAGCATTATCTGGGTACATGTGTCCTTCCCCCTCAAAAATAAAATCCAAATTAGAGCTCTATAGCTAATATATCTCTACCACTCACACAGAATTCAAATAGCTCACTCTTGTAGACAAAATTCTAAACAGTCTTATTAAATAAGAAACATAGAGCCAAATACAGAGTTAAAAGCCCAAGAGATCAGAGCACTAGTGAAGAGCCAATACTACCTTATCTTACCAGAGAGAGAGAGAGTTTCTCCCTGTGAGACTTGTCTTTTTATTGTTTTTCTGTTCTGCTTTCTCATTGGCTCTAAGCCCAGCCTCATGACTTCCTCATCACTGCCTATTTATACACATCCTGGTCACTATGGTTGTTACAGCGATTAAAGATTTGGGTCACCACACTTGGCTATGTCCTTGACCACACAGAGATTCTGCCTGCCATGTGATCAGATTAAGGGCATGTGCCACCACCACTGGACATCTGCTTATGGCCCACTTTTACCTCTGATCTTCAGGCAACTGTATTTATTAACATACAAATAAAATCACATTTCAGCACAAATACAATGCCACCATATACTCTAGCTTTTGAACTAACCTGGTAATCCATCTATAACATGCATGAGTAAGAATCTTACATGTGGTCTTTAGCATATGCCTGGAGTGATAAGGTTTGCAGTCCTATTTCAGGTATAGCAAGTTCAGGATCCATTGCTGTGTCTAATGCAGAGCTTCAATGGTTACTTTAAGCCACTGATGTGAGCAATGACCCATCGAGACTATATTATTACCCATTAGAATGAATAAAAAGAGCAATTTGCAAACTCATTAACTATCACCAGTTGTGAGAAATACCACTGGGAGCTTCTGAGAACCAAGCTCTTTTTGAATCTAGGTTAACTAAAATCTTGCACAGGTATATTATTCTATATCCAGACATTCAGGAAAGTTAGAGCATTCTGCTTAAATGTTTTATAAATTAATCATCTGTAGATGTTGGACAAAAACAAACAAAAAGACCAGGGATCCCATACTGTTTTCCCCCAAATTATTGCATGTAGTGTTCAAGTTCTTTTAAAATTTGGAAGAGACCTTAAGACCCAAAATTCCAAAATGGAGGATGAAAGAGACAAGTGATAGGCATAGCATATTGCTACAAAAATAATCTGCTTCTGGCACTGGAAATCCTAGAATTATATCTAGTAGCTGTCTGGCTCAATATAAGAGAAGGAGCCCGATCTTAGTTTGGATGATTATTTTCACTTATTGTTTCCATCAGCCAGGATATTTTGCTTGGGTATACCTGAAGGAAAGGGCAATAAAGCCTCTACTGGGGCCATAGCACATCTGTAAATTGGGGATTGGGGACACCTGCCTACATAAAAGAACCTATTGCTCCCGTCAAACATGACCAAAGGCAAATATCTCTGACTATGTTTCTAGACTAGATGAAACTCTAGTTTCTCCCCCTTTAGCAATTGACAGAGCCTTGAGGATGTACATGTTCTGATATTCCTCAATTTTATGGTTGAAATTGGAGTAACTCAAATAGTTGTGGGAACCAGAAATACTTTTCATGTGGAGCAAGTTTTTACACTATGATCATATTCTCTGATTTGATCATTTTGTCTCTGTTCACCTTCAATAGTTTAGATAGAAAAAAACATCCAGTCTGCTCTATACCACTATTAAACTATATGATAGACAAACATACCATTCACTCATTCGTTTTTGTTCATATATGGTTGTCTTATTCCTTTCCTAGGTCTAAATATCATGGATAAACCTGGCATTTCGAAACTCTAGAAGCTCTTACAGAAACCATAACACTGATGATATGTTTTGTAATGTCCAAGAACTGTATCCATTCTCAAAGTGCCACTTTAAAATCTCTATACAGGCCCCTACTATCTCACTGACAAATACATTGATGTGAAGAATATCTCCATGCCTAGACACTAACAGCCATTTCTGTAGCAGTTACACTCAGGAACTCTCACAGGTTTTCTCAAAGGTCTCAGAATCCTTTCAAGTCTGAGGCATGGAAAAGATTGGAGTCTCTCATTGATAACTGTGGAGCTACTGAACCACTACCCTCCTGTTGCTCTCCACACAACTCACTTATGTTTGAGATTAAGCACTCTGATGGGCCCGACATAATGGTCCCAAGCATGAAGGCCATAAATGTGGCTATGGTCCCATTTCCCAATCCTTATATGGTCTTCTGGCAAAAACCCTCAAAAGTATTCTGATTCATTGTGTTGTATACAAGAATGATTTATTTTTTATTCTTGTATACCTAGACTCAGTTTCTATTTACTTTTGAATGTCCAGAAACCTTCACCAAGATTATTCACCCAGCAGTACAACCAAACTGGCTTACCTCAGGAATTGCAAAATAGTTTTATTTGTTTGAGCAGGCTTTTGCTAAAGTTGTGTTCTCCACTAGGTCTCTTTCATACCTATGAGTATCCTATTTTATCACACAAATATATTAATATATTAATCAGTCCCCCCCCCAAAAAAAAGCAACTCAGTACAGTATACTAACTCTTCAACATTGGCCTCAGGGAATATAAACTTTCTTATAAAAGTCCAAATATGTCTGAAAATGTCAAGTTCCTAAGACTTATAACCCCAAGCACACAGAAAAAAAAATTATATCTCATTTTAACTGGGAACAGTGGGGCATACTGGGACCACAGACACAAAACAACCAAGGATGGGTAAGACAGTATTTTGAGGAATCTGGGTTGCCTAGGTCAGTCTGATATATAAAACCCTCCTGCTTGAGGGTAGCAGACAAAGAGATATTAGATTAGACTTCTAAAATGAGCCCCTTCTAAAAGGAATATTTGGACTTCTCAAACTAGAAATTTATCCTTGTCCCAGAATGAAATGTAGTATCATTGAGAGAATTAGCTAAACAGTGTGATTCTCCCAGCATCTGGAAACTTCTTTCCAGATCATTAGAATTGCTGGTTCAGGGCTTAACTACTTGCTTTAGAAGAGTGGGCACCTTTGGCAGTCTTGGTTGGAGCTGTCTCTAAATTAACCCTAGGACAGAATGTGTTGGTTTACAAATATTACCATGTTCTTGAAATTCTAAAGTCAAAGAACTTTCCACTGTATTTCATCCAGATAAAATAATTAACAAGTATCAGATTCGTTTCTTGCAAAACTTGCACTTATTATATAACTTTGACAGGCTTTAACTCTTTTCTAATGGTATTTCCTATGGTTTCTCTATGGTATTTGTGCATGGAGACATTGACCTGTACTACTAGTCTAGACCTTAACTTTGTCTACCCTAGGCTCTCAAGTCCATGGGTTGTAATAGTTTTATTGAGACATGACAAAGACTTTGGGTAAATAGAACAGTGAGCCACACAGAGGTCATAGGATCTGGGCCCATGCCAGGTAATTTCATGTCAACACAAAACAATAAACTAGTTTTCCTCAGAAAGGATATCCACCTGGATGCAGGAATGAAGTACATTTTCACAGATTCAAGCTGTGATTTCTTTGTGAGCTTTGCTCCAGCAGCATTCTGGACAGAAAAATGTAACCTTACTGTCTTTAATACCCTGATTGAACATGCCCCTGGTAACTTGTCTGTTTCTGGCAAATTGCTATGCATCATTACTAGTCAGACTCAAAATGTTGAGGTATGACATCACAAGTTAGTGAGTCAAAATCCAATCTTACTGTTAAAGTGTGGAAATTGCTGTTCTCATTTTTCTCTATACATTTCCATTTGCAGATCATTAGAGTCAAATCACTGATAAAGGATGAAGGTCTCTTTTCCTTCTGAAACCACCTCAGAGTTGAATAAGAGAGGTAAGAAGCCCTCTTTGGTTAGCTAATTTGTCAGAGAGCACATTTATCACAAGAGTTTGAAGGCTAGATTGTGATATCACTTGGAAGTTGAAATGTGTTTCATGATGGAGATGGAGGAATGTGTTAATAGCAATGGTTGATATCAACATCAGGAGGTGCTCACATATATATTCAGATATAGATCCGCATAAAATTGACATTCAAAATATGACCAAATAGCCTCTCTTAACTATCAAAATGAACTGCCTAGTCATATCTGTAAAGTTTTTTCTATATAGGAATTATCCTATTACAAATCAGTCTCTCTGAGAGCATATTTTTAGAATACTGTTTCATTTATTAGATGCTATCTACATTTGTTTTGGTCTGGTAAAACTTTTACCATCAAGCTTTTAAGTTGTCATTATCATTCCTATGCATATCCAACTTAGATTACTATCTCTTTGAAAGTATTCATAACTTTAGTCTAAATTAGCGGACCACTCAAATGAATCATCTAGTTCTTTTATTTTGCCCAAAAAACCAAAGTACTAAGTGCTTGATCCCTAGACTATCTGGCTATTAGGAAACAATGTAAATCTAGGAAGTGGGACATATTGGAAGGAAGTTAAATCATTGCCTATATGTATTTGAAGATAAAATTAAAGAGAAATCCCTGTTTCTGTTTGTTTCTTGGACATTGTGAGGTCATCAGGCCTCATCTGCTATATCTTCCCATGTGATATATGGTATTGTGTTACTTCCTAAATAATAAGACTAAGTGATTATGGACAGAAACCTCTTAAATTGTACCTAAACAAACTTTTCCTCCATTTAAGTTGATTACCTCAGGCATTTTGTCACAGCAATGAAAAACTAATACAATAAATATTTGAGGTTTTTCACAAGCAATAATCCAGCCCAAAATAATCAAATTTAAAATATCATATAGCCACGGCCAGGCTCCAGGTGGAGTTCCAGGAGTCCAATTGGTGAGAAAGAGGATGGATTGTATAAATGAGAATTGTTGAGACTAAGATTGGAAAAAGCACAGGGACAAATAGCCAACTAATGGAAACACATGAACTATGAACCAAAATATGAGGATCCCCCAAGTGGATCAGGCCTTCTGGATCAGTGAGACAGTTAATTAGCTTGAACTGTTTGGGAGTCACCCAGGCAGTGAGACCCAGACCTGTCCTTAGTGCATGAGCTGACTGTTTGGAACATGGGACTTATGCAGGGACACATTGCTCAGCCTGGAAGGAGGGGACTGGACCTGCATGGACTGAATCTACCAAGTTGAGCTGAATCCCCAGGGGAGTCTTTGCCCTGGAGGAGATGGGAATGGGGGATGGGCTGGGGAGAAGGTGGGGGCAGGAGGGGGGAGGGGGAGGACAGAGGAACCCATGGCTGATATGTAAAATTAAATTAAATTATAAAATTAAAAAATTAGAAAAGATCATATAATTAATGTTCTAATTCTTTCCTTCCTACTGAATTCAAAATTTTCCCCTCAAACATAATCTTTAATGATTTTTGCAACTCTTGTCACATCTATATTATGGAGAGTTGCTTAAAAGATATTATTTTTTACAATGATCAGTGCTTAAATTACTGTATATAACATTTTTTAACACATTTTTTCTATCACTGACTCTGATACTACTGCCTAAGTAAGTTTCTTCATTATACTATATCTTTTCTATTGGTGTTCCCTTTCTTTTCTTTTTTTTAAATCACTTTTACTATTTTAACTTGCCATCATTTTAATTCCTGCCCTTTGTTATTTGCAGTAAGCAATGATTTATTGTATATTGTTTTCATTGCTACGTTTATCAATATCATTAATAATAACCAATTTAAGAAGTTTTGCCTAATCTCCACTCTTTCTCACTTGCAAATACAATGGAAGCACTAATGTTGAAAGTTGGACCAGGAAAACAAAAATATTGTATAGTCATTCATTGTACATGTGCATGTGTATAATATCTAGATACATTTATTTACATTATATATTTTATGTGATATGTCATATAAATAGTTACATGTATATGCTACATATAGTACCATGTTATAAATACATATTTTAAACATTTAAGCATTTTTCTGCCTGGCCCAGGGTCAGGACAAATCTCTCCCACCTACCAGTCCCACAGCTGCTCAAACCCAAGCAAATGAACACACAGAGACTTATATTACTTATAAACTGTATGGCCATGGCAGGCATCTTGCTAACTGTTCTTATATCTTAAATCAATTTATTTCTATTAATCTATAAGTTGCCATGTGGCTCATGTCTTACCAGTATCTTAACATGTTGCTTCTTATCATGGCAGCTGAAATCATCTCTCTGCCTCAACCTTTCACTTCCCAGAAATCTCCTCTCTGTTGGTCCCGCCTATACTTCCTGCCTGGCTACTGCCCAATCAGTGTTTTATTTATTAACCAATCAGAGCAACACATTTAACATACAGAACATCCCACACCACTTCTGCTTTTCTTTTTTTTTTTCAAAAAGGAAGGTTTTAACTTTTACATAGTAAAAGTACAGATAACAAAACAATTATCAAGCAAGAATTACAATTACAATATCTAGTCTATTTATAACTAGTCTATTTGTATATGGCAAAATTAAAGAAGATGCCCTATATATCCTATATTTGTGAGTCTAAGGTTTTATATCTAACTTATCTTTTATCATAACTAAGAAAATTTATAACTATGTAGTCTCTAACTACACCAAAGGCCTCAGAAGGATATACTATTACCTGAGAAATGGGAAAATGATTCAAGCAACTTTTGGGAGTCTTGCAAGAGTAGACAGAGACAGCTGGCAGCCTGGACAGTCATGCAAAGTTCTTTTGTAAAGTTGGGGCACCTGTCTTTATCCCACATGCCTAGAGTCTCTCAGTCACTTCGCCTGTGTCCTGTAGAAGGTCTGGAAGTTTCCTCTGCAAAGCAGGAACCTGAAGGACCATTTTGCTAAGTAAAGTTCATTGGTCACCTTCCTGTGGGTCCTGGATGTCCAGTCGATCAAACAGTGCAGTCAAGAACAGTTTCTTGCCCAAATGGCTTTTTTTTTTTTTTGCCAAAGTGAAGGTAAATTCTATATGGAGTGTCTTCAATGCCCATCCACCTCTCTGAAGTAAATCTGGTGCTGCCAGGAGGAAACATGTCTCACTGTCCAGAAAGTCTAAATTTTTAAAACATTTTCAGTGCCATATTTTGTAGGCCTTTGAAGTGTTTGAGGATTACCTATCTATCTGAAATACACCTATGAATACCTAGAAAACTTAACTAACTTGTTACAAGTTTGCCTATCATAGAATACTAATTATTAATATGTATTTTAATTATCAGTTAGAATCTAAATGAGTTACATAAACCTAACACCTCAACCGAGAGTAGAAAATATATACAGTATAACAAAATCAACTCTAAATTTGTATCAACAAACTAAAATCCATACCAGTATAAAACATTTTAAAGAAGTTGCTGCTTTCTAAAGTAGGTTCATTAATCTACCCTTTCATCCTACTATCTATATCATATCCCCTTTTCTTCTTTAAAAAGAGATTGTGTTTATAGAAATATTGTTTTTTTTCCTCTGTCCCACACCAGAGGGCTCTTTTGATATGGAACATAAAAATCTCTTAACTTTTTTTTTCTAGTAATATGTTTGGGTTTAGAGAAGGAGTGAGCCAATTCTGTCTCCAAAGCCAGCTTATATATTTGGGAATTTGGGCATAGCTTCTCTTACTACTTCCTTCTGGAGGAATGCACTGTATGTTATGGGGACACAAAGAAAAAACTTCAGGATTATGGAGTAGTTCATGAGGGTATATCATCTGAGGCAGTTGCCTTGAATCCATTCTGAATATTGGATCATCTGGCCCATGGTTTCATCAGAGACCTTTCCAGGGGTCTTGGCTGGTCAAACCTGATGTATCTTAATGTGAAACAAATCCATAGCCTCTGGATTTCTGTAGAAACAAAAGCAGAGCCTCCTTCCCAAAGCAAAATATCCTTACATCCAAATTTTGAAGTCAAGGTACCTTTAAAAATATACATATTTGTTTAACTCAACAGCTTTTACAATCAAATTTTTTTTCAGTTAAAAATCCCAAAGACAACACAATCCAGATTCTTTGTATAATATCCATCTTTACATGGCTTATTTAATACTACCTTTACTGTCTCTTTAAAGACTTTACTTTTAAAAAATTTACTTTATATAACTGTATATATTCCTTCTTTTTGTCTTTTTCAAGCCTATGTATATGTTACACACACTGTAAACTATTCCATCTGAATATGTCTTATTGTGAACCTATTGTTTTAAACTGCAACATTTGTAAGACTGAAACAACCACTGTGACTAGTGACTCCGCCCACCTCAGCCCAACTCCTTCCCAACATGGTGGTGGTACATTTACCACCAGGTCTGGAAGCCATCAACTCTCAGAAATAGTGGTTCTGTGCTTCTATTGAAGCAGTATGTAGCCCAGAAAAACCTCTTTTTTTTTGTACTAGCAAAGGCTAAATCCACCACACAGCAGCGTAATGTGCTGCTTGCAGATGCTTCATTCCTGCCACACTGCAGGTCAAGTAAGCACACCAGGAACCCGCCATAGTGTAGGTCAAACCTGCAGGCTGCAGCTAACTTGAAAGAGACAACTAGGAAGCTGTTTTTAGCTCCTTTTTAGAATCTTTTCTCTCAGGTTTTAGGTGGAAACTCTTGCCAACGCGTTGGGCACCATTTGTAGCTAGAGTTTTTCTCTCTGGGTTCTGCCAAGCCCAGGCAGTCCCATAGTCCACTTATAAAATAAACATACAGACACTTATATTATTTAAACTGCTTGGACATTAGCTCAGGCCTACCATTGTCTAGCTCTTACTTTTATACTCAGCCCATTTTTGTTAATCCATATGTGGCCATATGTTTCATGGCTTTACCTGCTGCCTTTACATCATGCTCCCTGGATGGCAATCTGGCCTCCTCTCTTCCCTACCTTCCTGTTATCTCAATTCTCCTCTCTGCTTGTCCCATCTATACTTCCTGCCTGGAACAACACATTTAACATACCAAACATCCCACAGCATATATACACAATATCCAGCTTGGTAAATTGTCTGTTGATATTATATATGGTAATGAAACTTGAAGTTTACAAAATAGAAAGTTCTGAAGTAGGAGAGGACAAGGGCATATTAGAAGCCACAAAGTAGAACTGTGTTTCACTTTGTTTTCTTATCTCTTTGAACTTCTATGATGAAGGAGAAATGCAGAAGCTGATGCCCTTCACAAAGGAGTTCAGTTCTCATCTGTCTCTGGAGTCAAAGAACCTTGAGGATATAGGATAGTGAGGAACAGCTGAAGTCCTGCTTATGTTCCATGCCAAAACGATTAGTCAGGAGATAAGACACCGCATGTGAAAAATCCAACAGCACCTGGTATTTCTGTATCACCCTTCCAAGTAGAAAGGTAATTTGGCTGCTTATTCATTTATGCCTTCCAAATCGCACATAAAATGACTCTTTTGACCCCAGCTAAGTAAGATATGTGTAAGGAAGAAATTTAGGGTAAATTGTTCAGGCTTACCTAAGATGACACAATGCAAATATGTAGGATGCTGGCCATGACACAACTGAGACTACGGAAAATCAAGACCTCAGTCTTTGAAAACACTGAGCATTTCCTGAACCTCTTCCTAACTATGAACCTCAGCTTAGGAGGGCATGATTTACTATACTGTTTGTGTGTATTTGTTTGGCTAGTCTCATGATTGAAGGCCTTTTCATACACTAATCATAATGCTAACAATAATAATATCATTTTCATGTAAGGAAAGTGTAAGAGCACGGAACCTACGTTCCTATGGAGAGCAATGTTTTGTTGTTGCTACTGTTTATGGGTTTTTCTCTGATTAATGGAGAATGATTGAAGACAGTATGCAATATAAGGCCTTGTTTGAAAGCTTTGAAATATTAGTAGTAATTACCATAGGGATCCATTCAAGATAGGTCACCTATTTTCTCTTCTGGCAGGAGGTCAGCAAAGAAGGCAAATAAATAACATTTTTGTTGTGTCTTTTACATGTAATAATATCATATGTACTATTTTTTATTTTCATTCAAAAAATTTAATTCACTAGATCACTTGTCAGATTATGAAAGAAAAACCAAAAAAGTACTTTATGGTTAGCTTCCTATGAGAGAATGCACACAAATGCTGGAATAAACTTTATTGTAGTCACATGGAAAAAGTGAATTAAAAGAAAAACAAGAAAATATCTTCGTTTTCTAAACATATAAGAGCTCAAGACAGCCTTCTTTTTTCATGTAAACTCATCTCTAATTTCTTCCTTCCCTTCAGATTTCCAGTGACCTAATTACTCAAATCCATCCAATAGAAAATGCTAGGAGATGAGTTGAGAAAATAGAAAGGAAAATACATGTAACAAATAACAAATAATATTTGGGAGGGCGTAAACATAGATGAAATGTTTGCATAATTTAATTGTGTGGTTAGAAAATATATTCACAATATTATCTTATGTTCTATTATCTAGCTGTATAATTAGCGCATGTTCACACTAGATATATGAGTACATTTTAGAAAGAGTATGCAAATGAATACTAATCCCGCAAACACATAGTTGATAAGATTTTCAACTGTCACCAGAGCTGATTTAAGCTCTTTTTCATAAACCATGCAAATAATTCTGTATAAATGGCCTTTTGTTGTTAAAGTGCTCATAATCACAATACTTGTACTCTCAGGCATAATATATTATTCTGTGAAGCAAAAAGAAATGAATCTGAGTTTGAAATACATCCCTTTCCTTCATTGCTTTGAAACCACTTAAAACCCTTTTTATATTGCTAGAAAATATGCTAAGAATTCATATTCAGCTCATTATTATCAGAAATTTCAGGTCCCATATGTTGAAAAATGACAAAGCAACACTAGACTGAAGGAGAGTTTATGAAGAGAAAAGTAGGTGTGTTTAATGAATGGAGAAAGATAGGAATATCTGACAGAGAAATTCACATATAACCTCTAAAAGTTACTATGTGATATTTTTCAAGAAATCATCATCATCCCAAGGAACTATTAAGTATCAAAATGACTCAATATCTAAAATACTAGTCTGGTTAAACAAAAAAGAAAGTGGATGTTCAAGGTTGGGGATATACCTAAGTGGTAGAGAATTTGAGTTGTGTGTATGAGGATCTAGTTTCAGTCCCCACCATTGGAAAAAAGACATGAAGACAAAAAGAAAAGAAAATTAGAAAAAAAAATAAGCAGGTTAGATACAATGTTAACATACAAAAAATAGTTTTAGCTTCACATGAAACTGTTCATTAGAAAATTCAGTTAGACATTGTTATATTAACATGAGAAATGAACTTTACTTTTCAATTTACTGCTATATTTGCTATTCACTTGTTAGAAAAGGCTCAACAGAAGAAGATGCTTTAAAAGTTTACCATTTGGTGGCAAGAGTAAGTTCTAATATTCTAAAGCATAGCAGGGTGAACTTAACTCATGTCAATTTATTGTAATCTGTATAATACTGGAAGAGAATGATTTTGATAGTTTCTAGCAAAAAGAAGGAATTACATGTTTAAGGAGACATTAAAGCTAGTTATCCAAACTTGATCATTACATATAACATGTATTTATAAATTAGAACACTACATTCCATAAACATGCATCACTCAAGAAAGTGTTAAAACTTGAATTTAATTTTAAGAAAAGTATACACTGTGCTGGTCTTATGGCTCTTAGACTATTTCTACCTCCTCTTTCATGGTATTCCATAAGCTTTACACATAGGGTTTCTTTTGTAGATAGTTCTTCTGGGGTTAGATAATTCACTATCACGTACTACAGGCATTTTTACCAGTTGTGGATTTCTCTAATAGTCTAGGCTTGCTGGAATAACTAGCTTCTTTCAATTTAAGAATTTCACAGTTGCCTATATTTCCTTTTTTTTTTTTTTAGGGTTGAGGCCCAGTTAGATTTTCCTCTTCAGTATTAGCACGTTCATTTGTGTCATCATTGTACTGATTTGATAAGGCCTTGTGGGTCTAACCACTCTGACATTTCTAGGAGGCAAAGTCTCAATGCAAAAGTCCCATTCTTCTGGTTCTTAAAATCTTCCTGCTCCTTCTTCTGTTATGACCCCTAAGCCTAGGTGCAGGCACTGTTTGGATTATTTATCCAATGCTAATTGGCCAGCACTGAGATCATTTATATATATAGACCAATTAAAGAAAGTGAGGGCGGGGCTGGGGATTTAGATCAGTGGTAGAGCACTTGCCTAGTAAGCACAAGGCCCTGGGTTTGTTCCTGTGCTCCGAAGGGGAAAAAAAAGTGAGGGCATGGATTTAAGATAATGAGTAGTGGAGTTGCAATGGAAAGGATTTGAAATCAGAAAATTCTATTATTTTATGATAACTCAAAAAATTTTTAAAAAATCCCCAAAAGAAGCAACTTTGATGAAATGTGAGAGCTACAAAGATCTGTGGGTATAAGGATAAATAGAATGCAATTAGAAATTATGCAGTTTTAGTGAACTAATATTAGAGTCTCCTTTAAAGTACATGATTTTACTAGCATGAGTAGTGGTCTAGGCTTAGAATACAATGCAAGAATTTCCTTCTGTTTAGTAGGGCTAAACAGATACAACAGGTGGTTCACATGTGTGTATGTGAAAAAATAATAATTAAAGAAAAATAGAGCAGCATAAGAGTGAAAGGCATTGAAGGTACTGGGAAGGTTGGAGAGGGGAAAGTTGGAGTGAAATGATGAAAATAAAGATTAGAAACATTTTAATTAAATTTAAATTTAAAATTAATAAGAAATGCAGGCCTGGCATAGGCAAATGGTAGATAAAAATCAGTATACTGCCTCATGCTAAGGCTGCTCTGTTGTAGCGATCATTTTAAAACTTTTTTGTATGTGGTGCAGATACAATCAACCATTGTAATACTGTAAACTTTCAGATGATGACAGTGAGAGTCTTTGTCAGCTTACATCACATGCTTCAGCAATACTTACTCCTTGAAGAGAAGTCTTTTTACAGAGCACTCAGAATAGCTAACTATAGTCTGAGCTCATCTACATCAACCAAGTACTATGTTATAAATAGCAAGAAAGAGGCCCGCATATGCAAACATCATGAATATTTCTTACTCCTCTTTCTAATTCTATCATCTCAGTGGCCACAGAGAGTACTTCCTAAGGTAAAGCAAGCAAGTGTATACCCAAACGCTTTGTCACTATGCAAAAGGCTTCCTAGTTTAATATTATATTCAGCTTTATATTCCTTTCATTAATCTGGGTTACTTATAGAATGTAAATTACAAATACCAAAATCTATGTATGCCAGATTGATTTTTGTTCATGTATATAAGTAAAAATACAAAACAGTGAATCAATAAATTAATTCACTAGTTAAAATTCAAAATTAATCTTCCTTTGGCTTACATGAATATCTCAAATAACTTAAACATCCATAGAATTGTAACTACACTTAGGAGAAATCATTAAATCTTCTGTGCCACAAAAGGATTCTGTGAAAGCCAAAGAAGACAAGAAATCAACAGTCTTACCTAGCTTACCATAGTATAGTCTATGAACTGTGATTATCAGTACGCAAGATATCCACAGAATGCAACAAATAGTGGCACTCACATTTTGTGGGTAACCAATAGCTGTCTCATTTAAAACTGTAATTCTAGCTAATAAACAATGGCTAGTGAGGTTGTGACCCTAGAGGAGCATCGACTACTGCCAGTTTCATAAACTAGCATATATTTTTAAAAAAGCTATTGTAAAAGGTACTGTTTCCTGGGTACACAGTACAGAACTGTGTATCCTGCTACTATGATGAATGTATTTATTAGCTGTTGCAATTTCCTGGTGGAAAATATTACTATCTGTAAATGAAGGACACTTTGGCTCCTTTCCTTTGTATTCTCTTAATCCCATTACTTTTCTTATAACTCTAAGACTTTTAAGTACTATATTGTATTGAATAGCCATGAAGAGCATAGACTTCCTTGTTCCATTCCTGATTTTAATGGAAATTCTTTGAGGTTTTTTTTTTTTTCTGTTTAAGTTGTTGCTGGCTTTAGACTTGCTATAAATTGGCTTTATTTTGTTGAGATGTGTACCTTGAATCTCTAGTCTTTACAGTATTTTAATCATGGAGAGATGTTGGATTCTATCAAAGACCTTTTGTACATTTAATGAGATTATCATGTGGGTTTTGTCCTTCACTCTTTTTATATAATTTATTTATATATGTATATGTATATTTTCTACTGCTCCCCCTTCCCCCCTACAAAAATACAGCGTCATTTAATATTATTATAAATTAGTTTTCCATGAGTTACTGATGGAAGTGTAAATTAATGCTACCATTATGGAAAGTAGTATGGAAGTTTCAGATAAAATAATTTATCAGTACAATGTTACAACTATTTGTAACAAAAATATAACTACCATGTTACCTAGTTATACCACTCCTGTGTATATACCTAACAAATTCCTAATTCCTATCACAATGATACATGTACATCCATGTTTCTGTGCAGCTACAGTATCCACAATAGCTATTAAAGGGTAAAAGGCTAGATGGCTACCAATAGATGGATAGTGAAATGTGGTACATATACACAGAGGAATTTTATTCAGCCATGAACAAAATGAAATTATGGTATTTTAAGGAAAATGAATGTAATTGGGAATAATTATGTTAAGCAAAGTATTCTATACACATGAAGATAAATACCATGTATTCCATTTTGTGGAAGGATACCA
The DNA here is from genome assembly GCF_903995425.1 of Onychomys torridus. NCBI lineage: Eukaryota > Metazoa > Chordata > Mammalia > Rodentia > Cricetidae > Onychomys > Onychomys torridus. The sequence goes on from NC_050466.1 coordinate 107,991,920, forward strand.
GATTTTAATATTTACCCATATATATGCATATATATCATGTTGGTTATAAAATAAACAAGGATACTAGGCTACAAAAATACATATTATACATGAAATCAGAAGTAGACTGTGGATACAACAGATGAAACCACTGATGAAGGTCAACAAGAGGGTGGGTTGGGTGGGGAAGGCTGAGAGGGGAGTGGGAGAAGGGAAGAGAGGGGGATCTGTGGTGGTATGTAAAATGAATAAAAAATTCATAATAAAGAAAAAATAAAATATGTATGAAAATATCATTAACTTTCCAAGCAGAAAATAAGCAGGAATCATGCTTAAAAAGAGTGTTCAAGGGAAGATGAGTAAAAATTCTAGCATCAGAGCATGGAATCAGGCCAGCTAAATTAGTGGCTAGTAATAGTCATAAATATGAGATTGAATGTCATGAGCAGTGAAGGATTACTACAGGAAGACCCAAAGAGATACAGAATTGAAGTCAGTGTTCATTATGCTAAGAAGATGAGTGCTTCTGAAAAATTTAAAAACTGTTGCCATCCTGTAAGTTGTGACTAAATCTGCTCAGCAACTCTTCCTAATGAAGGACTCTGATTTATTTAAGCAAAACACCTGAGGGTCTAATAAAGAACTGGCAAATAGCATGGCAGGAGAAAGGATAGGAGGGGCTGGCAGTCAGAGGATATATAGAGGGGAAAATGTGGGAGGAGGTAGAGCTAGAAGTCAGAGAAGGCAGGAGCCCACCACCCAGTTACACAACCACCTAGCCATTGAGTAAGAGTAAGATTTACAAAGTAGGAGAATAGGAAAAGCCCAAAGGCAAAAGGTTGATGGGATAATTTAAGATAAGGAAAGCTGGCTAGAAACTAAGCCAAGTTAAGGCTGGACATTCATATGTAATTAAGTCTTTCCTATGACTGTGATCACAACTTATGTCTTAACAGTCTTTCAACTGTTCCCTGAACATTCTCAGTGATGTGAAACAAGAAAACTAAGAGGAAACAACAATAATAGGGTATACCTAACTAAATACTCTCACAAAGTCCATCAGAATCATTAAGATAATTGAACATTATTAATAGTTGTTAGCTATGGGAACTCATGAAAATTGGAGAAATTGACAAAGTATTTAGTTTCCAGAGAACACAGGAATTACATCAAGTCTTTTCTTATCCTTCTTGATCTATTTCATGTATTTTCTAAGTTTCTAATAATTCTCTTAGTATACAGAAAATGTATTGTGCTCAGGCCAGAGACTGATAATTTTTTTTCTAAACTCTTTTTTCAGGTTGTATTTCTCTCTCTCTCTCTCTCTCTCTCTCTCTCTCTCTCTCTCTCTCTCTCACACACACACACACACACACACACAAACACATATACACACATATATACATATGCTATAACTATGTGTGTATACATATCATATATGTATATATGAATGTATGCACATATATGTATTATGTATGTGTATTCCTAGACAAAGGATAGAGTTCAGTCAGCAAAGTGCATGACATGCATTATGGTGACATGATTTTAGATTCCCCAGTAAAACTCTGTGCATGAGAGTGTACCTCTTGTAATTGTCAAACTGAAGTTCTGTGTTTAGAGACAAATGAATCCTAAAGTTTATTGACTGGCCAGCCTAGCCAAATTGAAGATATCTCATACTTATTGAGATATTTTCTTTCTTTCTTCCTCTGTCTCTGTCTGTTTCTCTGTCTGTCTCTGTCTCTCTGTCTCTGTCTCTGTCTCTCTCTCTCTCACACACACATGCACACGTTCAAAAACTTAGAACATAATCAAGAAAAGGCATCTGACAAATACTCTTGGCCTAAACATATCACACACACATGCACATGCACACATACACAAACATTAATACACACAACACACACAAATTTTCACTAAAATTCATACAAAACATGCGTATATCACCATAGAAAAACATGTTTCCTGAAGGATGTTAATCAGCTCATTCAACATATTACAATACATATCGTTTATTTAGAAAAAATATCATAAAGACAGGACTGAAATAATAGAAAAGAATAGGAATAAAGGAGATAGCAGAGGGCATGAGATGCCTTAGTCTAAGAAACAGATCAAAGAAACAAAGCACACTGAATTGATTGTGGTCAGTGTTAGAGATAACTAAGTCATGTGAAGTAACTTAATTTTACAGACAATTTATTGTACTATTTGATTTTTGTTGTTAACAACCAGGAAAAATGTCCAGAAAAAATATTTCACTGATGGCAGACTTGATTATCTCACAATACCCTATGATAACTTGAATTTTTGTTCTGTTTAATGTCTGTATTAATGAGAAAGTGATTTTGAGTTCTCTGAATGACAGCTTTCAACTGACACTAAGCCACATTTAATGAAGAGTGAAGCTACAATTCAGTCTTTGATCATTATCAGCAACCACCTTAGTTTTTCCCAGGAGTTATCAGTATGCTGCAGTGATATTCTCACAAGGGGCTCAAAATTTCTTTCTTGTTAGTTATTTTCTCGTAAAAGAATCACTCTGTAATTTGTCTGGTATAATTTAAAGCATTATATTACAAGTCTATAACTCACTAACCAAATTTGACTGTGGAGTTAATCTTAGGCAATAATTTCCCTAGCTACCCGTGGGATTTCACACTTCATGTTGTTGTTAAAGACTTCTTTTGTTCAGATCCTTGAAAGTCAGCATAGTTCTAGTCATTGTAAAGGTTTTTCACTAGGAGAAAATAAATATCTAATAAGGTTGTTTTTCACAGTATTACAATGAGAGTGAGTTTAGTTGAAATAGCTCTGCAGTTCATCAGTTTTTATGCCTATATTCAGCACCTTTCAGTAGCTAAAGATCAATGACACCATAAAATGCCTTTTGTCTTATGCATACTTTAAGACAGCTCAGAGTAAAGTATTCAAGATAGTGTGTCATAGTTGTCTCTATACCTTATGATTTAAAGAAAGGCAAACATTCTGACAGTTTATATTATCCTGTTTTAAAAGTTTTATTTTCTTTAAAAAAGTATTCTAGAAAAGATGATATATCTTCCAAAAATAAACTGTACATTCATAATGGCCAAAATGAAATCTACCATGCTAATCTTATTAACACAACACTGTAATTAATTATGTATGATTCATGCATTTGGGCCCAAATGCTAGCTTCAACTTTGTAGTTAGATTAAACAGTGTGAACTAATACTTCATACAATTTGAATGTCTAACTTGCATGTTTCCTCTCAGACTCAGCGAATAAGAACAACGAACTTTCTTTCAAGTTCACTCTCTCCCTCCCAACTCTTTAGTCTTCATAAAATAATTGATTCCCAATGTTTTCTTAACAAGTTCAAAGAGTTTTAAAGTCCTTCTTATCCAGTCTTATGAATGGAAGCCTTGAGGCACATTTTCTTCTCTTGTGGTCCTATCTTGAACAGGTCTCATGTTTTTCGTATCTTCTCTGTAGTTACATTCTTTATCACCTCTCCATAAATGAGAAATTATATTCTTGATCCAATAAGAGTAATATTAAATTTTATTCAACTGTAGCATCAATTTAAATTAGCAAACAATAATATCTTGAAGCTTTTATTTCAGTTTTTGTTTTTATTTTATTTTGTCTTAACAAAATATTTTATTGATTGTTTGTGAAACATTAAAATGATATCAACACATTTGCAAGAAATTTAGGAAAAATTTGCCAAGTCTACAAATACCACATGATTTTTGCTGCCTGTGAAACTTTGGTTTATACTTTCAAATCTAGTGTTATTATTTCTCACACCGTCCTAGCTGCTTCTGGAGTTACATGACCACACATGTGCAGTCAACAGTCAGGGAAAATGCTTAGTAATTCTAGGGACTTACATGCTGTGGATATCACTCTGTATAAATAAAATGCTGATTGGCCTGTAGCCAGGCAGGAAGTATAGGCAGGACAAGCAGAGAAGAGAATTTTGGCAACAGGAAGGTTGAGTCAGAGAGACACTGCCAGCCACTACCATGAGTACCAACATGTAAGATACTGATAAGCCATAAGGCAGGTGGCAAGGTATAGATTTATAGAAATGGGTTAATTTAAGATGTAAGAACTAGATAACTAGAAGCCTGAGTCATTAGGCTAAACAGTTTAAATAATATAAGAGTCTGTGTGTTTATTTTATAAGTGGTCTGCAGAACTGTCAGCGCTTGGTAGGAACTAGAGAGAAACTCTCCAGCTTCGCTTACACCCTAAGTAATCTATAGTGTAAGTGCAGCTGTGTTAGCCCCTATATGCATAGGTGAGGTGACCCTTAAAAGCAGATTCTGCCCTGTTCCTCGCTCTCTCTGCATGTTCTCTCATCTTTCTCCCTTCCTAACAAACTCTCAAAGTGGGTTTTGTTGTGCCTTATGGTTTGCTTCTGGCATCTGGTAAATAAATAACATTGGTGCCATGCCAAGCAGGCTCTCCAAGTGCCCCTGTGCTGGGATCCTGAACTGAGGTTGGTTCATCTACAACTGCCCATATTCTATCTGCCTGGCCACTGCATCACTGCACAACATTGGCTACTTCGATTGTTGCGTTTTCCCTATACCAGACTGTATAAATACTTTCTTTGACCCATGAAAATGAATATTGATGAACCAGTACCCCCACTGGTGTCTTTGAAAGTGGAGAAACCCCCATTCCACGGATTTAATGGCGACAGTAGGCCCTCATTGTTGACTATCATCCCAGGCCATTCTGTACAGTTGCGGTCTGAGGCCGCATTTTTATTTAGTTCTCAACTCTCAGAGGCCTGATATTAAAGCCACTGGATCTCATTTATTTATTTTTTCTCTCTGCCACAGTCATGGGAAATAAGCCCTCCAATCCCATAAGCCCCGCATTTCTGGGATGCCTTTTAAAAACCATCAAACCTCTCAGCTTAAACCCCTACTTACAGACTTCTAAGCTTATCAGCCTCTGCCCTAAAAATTGGTCTAAATATCCCTAAGATAACAACAAAAATGGCCACCTAATGGCTCCTTGGACCCCAATATTTTGTGGGAGTTTTCTAACTTCTGTCAAAAATGGGCAGATAGAGTTACCTTATATTCGAGCCTTTTTCTAGCTAAGCTCCAAATCCTCTCTCCTTGATTCCTATTCACCTGCCCATGTGCTCCAGGCTATGAGACCTCCTGTTCCTTCCTCTCCTCCAGCAACTGTTCCTTCGGTCCTCCAGCTCTTTCCTCCTCTCTGGTACTGGGCCACTCCAACTACCCACCTCTGGATCACACTTTTACTTCCCCTGTCATGCATTTTTGAGCTACTAAGGAACCCCACACCAGTCAAATCAACCAAGCAGCCATCCTCCCTTTGCAAGAGGTAGCCAGGGTTGACGGACTGGTTAAGGTACATGTCCCTTTCTAATGGGCAAAATTCTCACAGATAGAAAAAAACTGGGTTCTTACATATCCAACTCTACCTCTTTCATTAAAAAATTCTAATATATCACCTAATCCTACAATATCACTTTTTTATGATTTTTTACATGATCCTAACTAACAACCTACTTCCTGCGGAGTGCAGACAAGTCTGGAAACAGCTAGAATACATGTGAATGAGGGCTATCAGACTAATGCAGAACATCCTCCCAGAGCTAAGACAGTCCACAATTGGGACACACCATAGGATTATAATACCCCAGGTGGCTTTCCAGCCAGGCATAAGTTTATGGCCTGCCTCCTAGCAGGTCTTCTTCTTCTTCTTCTTCTTCTTCTTCTTCTTCTTCTTCTTCTTCTTCTTCTTCTTCTTCTTCTTCTTTAAATTTTGAGACAGGGTTTCTCTGTGTAGCTTTGCACCTTTCCTGCAACTCATTCTGTAGCCCAGGCTGGCCTCAAACTCACAGAGATCCACCTGGTTCTGCCTCCTGAGTGCTGGGAATAAAGGTGTGCACTACCACCACCCCGCCCTAGCATGTTTTGTGAGGCTGCCCTCAAACCAGTAAATTATGAAATACTTCAAGACATAGTTCAGGACAGACAGGAAAATATTGGTGAAATTATTAAGGCCACTCCACATAGTTAAAAGGGAGGTTTATTTTGTGGGATAACTTACAAATGAAGGGGTAGATTGAAGGATCTGGCAAAGGTATAGCACAGTCCGACGGTGTTCTCTGGAGAACTCTGCTCGGTCTACCTCCAGCGTCCAGGGTCCTGGAACCAAGAGTGAGAGCCCTCCTCTCGATCCTGGGTCTTCCACTTCCTCCTCTGCCCCGCCTTGTGGGTATGACCATTACCGAAGCCTCAATGGGAGTTGGAATTTCCAGGCCAATGCTGGGATGGCTATCCACTACAGGAAAATCCATCTCAATTCCCAGAATGACTTATAAAGGCTCTCTTACAATATACTAATTTAGATCCTGAGAGCCCAGCGGGCAGAAAACTCTTTATGACCCATTTCTTTTCTCAGAATTTCCCCAGCACTAGAAAGAAGCTCAAGTGTCTGGAGAAAGGGACCCTGACCCCACAGGCAGAAGTCTTAGTGCTGATTTTTAAGGTGTACCATGGGAGAGACAAGAAAAATCTATAAACAGAAGTACCAAATGCTGTCCAAGGCCATCCAACCAGCCGCAGCAAATGCCCATGGCCCCCCAGGGCCTTGTTTTAAATGGTCAGGAAGGCCATTGAGCTTGTTCTTGTCCTGCCCCATGTGGGACACTTGTGGCATGGAAACATCAAATGCAGACCACACTTCAGCCAACCTTCTAGGCTTGGCCATGGATGACTGATGGTACCTAGGCTCTGACCTGATAACTGTCATCTCCCATAGGAAGCCTCATGTAGCCATTACTGTATTGAGGTGATCCATTTCCTTCCTCATGAACACTGGAACCAGCAGCTTCTTCAGTCTTAAGTGAGTTTTGGGGGCCTACCTCTCCTTCTCATCTCCCTATTGTCAGTGTAGGGGGACAGTCTTACCTACCTCATCAGACCCCACCACTCAGTTGAGGTATTTTCAGTGATATCCTTCTTACCCACACATTTTTGGTTGTGCCAATTTGCCCTATGGCTCTAATGGGAAGAGATATTTTATCCAAGGTAGGAGCTTCCATTTTGTTTGATCCCCCCATTCACCCGACTGCACTAGCAGCTCCTCTTCTCCTAATACTAGCCACCCACACCACTGGCTCTAACATCATTTTCTTTGCCAGCCTTTCAGTTGGACCCCCAAGTCTGGGACACCAAAACCATTCTATTGCTATGCACCATTCCCCCATTGTCTTCCAGTTACACAACCCTACCCAGTGCATTACCCAAGCTCAGTACCCCCCTCACACTCCAGAGCCTTAGAGGACTTAAATCTATGCTCTGATTTTCTAAGAAAGGCTCCAGCACCACATCTCCCATCTAACTCATCCCTTCTCCCTCTATGTAACAGAATGAGAGAGGTATGCCCTTGGACCCTTAGGTTACCAGCTGGTACCCTCATTTGCACCTGTAGCATACCTGTCAAAAAAAAAAAAAAACAGACCTCACCACTCAGGGATGTGTACCTTTCATATGTGCTTTAGCAGCTGTTGAGCTCCTTATTTGTAAATCAAATAAACCTTTGGGTCACCTACCACTATCTTCTCCCACCACAACCTGTCCCATCTCTTAACTTAAAAAGGCTTATAAACTTTATCTCTTTCCTGCTTTCTTTCTCTCCAAATTGCACTATTGGAAGATGCCACACATACTTCCCAATCTTGCCTACTCCTTAGTATCTCAAACCTTCTCCCTCAACCTAATACTGACTATTCTCCATCTCATTCCTGATTGAACCCCTAGAGGAATTATTGCCCCATCTTTCACACATACAGGAGGGTACATTGCCTCAGGCCAGTTATACCTGGTACACAGATGGCAGCTTCTTTTACATGAGGGGACCTATTTTGCAAGTAGCAAGAATATCTTCTAGAGATTCAGCTGTATATGACAAAGCTAAACCTAGAAGAGTCAAAGAATTCTTCTAGAGGAAAGTCAAATATCAGGAAATATTTGATGATATTTGTTTTTTAATATATCAGCTGTCTTCAGCTATGAGTTTCTTGTGCACTTATATACTACTAGGCCATAACAGCAAATAGTATAAGCTTCCCAGACTTACTGTTGATCTGAACTAGGTAATACCCCTAGAGAGACAAATGCCTGTCTCCTAAGACAAGGAGACAGGTTGGTATGTAGACATAATTCTGTTTCTTGTGAAAATGAAGCTCAGACCATCCATTTCCTTCAGGCCTAGTGACATTCCATAGTTATTGAATCAGGGCAAAAGAGTTTTTGTTTGTTTTTTTTTTTTGTTGTTTTGTTTTTTGTTTTTTTCATATCCAGGTGTGAGTGAAGGTCAGGCAGAATCACATGGCCAGAGAAGGGAGAACAGTGCAGAGTGTTTGGATGAGTAGGGATTGGATAAGATCAGGAGAAGAGGAAGGAAAGATGCAGGATGAAGTAACAAAGGATGAGGATGAGATCAAGAACATAAGAACTTAGTTATTAGTAGGACTATGAGAGGACAGGAAAGAAGGAACAGAGATGAGCTAAGCATGAGGGCAAAATAGAGGCTGTGTAGAGAGAGAACTGATTCAGAAAAATAAAGTATATGGAGTGTTTCATGTACTTAGATTCATTCATTTAACATCCTCAAATATTAGATTATCATCTGGTTGTAGACTCTTCCTGAATGCTGGGAGCAGGTTATAGAGGGGCTGGACCTCACAAAGTCTGCATTAATTAGAAAAGCAGGCTATGCCATAGTTTCAGATATTGCGCTGGTTGAAGCACAGGCACTACCTGCCCACACATTAACCAACAGGCTGAACTAATAACTCTCAACTGTGCCTTCCAATTGGCACAGGGAAAATTCCTAAATGTTTACACAGACTCCAAATATGCTTTTCATATCCTCCTGTCCCATGCTGCCATCTGGAAAGAGTGGGGGCTTCTTATAGCAAAAGAAGGGTCCATATCTAACTCTGGCCAAATAAAGGCCATACTAAAAGCCTTCCATCTACCTAAAGTTATAGAGATTAATCACTGCTAGTCCCATCAGACTAATAGCTTCATCATCTCTAAGGAAATAACTGAGCTGACCAGGCAGCTTGGACAGCAGCCCTCCAGCCATCTGATCCACTGCAGGGAATCCTTACACAACACTGCACATCATCATAGCCACAACAAGACACCCAACAAATTCTGTCCTAAATATAACAGCTCTTTCATCCTAATACTCAGGCTCTGTCTCATTTTGTCAAGTCTCACCTACAACCAACCTCTGAGGACTTATACTTCTTGAAATCTATTACTGCTTTTTGTAAAATTTGTCAAAATTCAGATCCCAATGTCAAATATCAGAGTCACCCTTTTCCCACCCATCAGGCTAGTGACTCCCTTCCAGGAACTGACTGGCAACTTGAGTTTACTCATATGCCCACCATCAGACAGGTTAAATACCTCCTATTCCTAGTGGATACCTTCGTGTGCTGGGTGGAGGCTTTCCCAATTATTAATAAGTGGATTCAGTCTCTGACCTCCTTCTCCAAGAGATTATGTTCCAGGATCCCCACCTCTCTCCAGTCTGATAACAGCCTGGAGTTCACCTCCAAGATTTCCCAAACCCCATCTAAAGTTCTTAACATCCCTTAATATTTCCATATCCTGTGCCATCCTCAGTCTTCAGGAAAGGTACAATGGACTAAGTGCTTGCTCCTTTAAAAATATTCTTATTACAATGTCACAGTAACGTCACCTTGACTGGGTAAATCTATTGCCTCTGACTCTTTTCAGTTCCCAGGCTCTTTCCAAGAAACCCCTTTCAATTGCACTATTTGGACTCATGTGTGGGAGGCCAGTTCTAACCCCTGGTCTTTCATCCAAACCTTCACCTCTCCCTGACCACCTGCTCATCCTCTTACTCTAACACCTCTGTTCCCACCTATGAATTTTTTTCTGACCATTCCCTACCCTAGCCATATGACAACCCCTGCCTACCTCCAATCAGAATCAGGGATAACGTCTCCCTCCTCCCAGGCCACGCCCCTCACCCATTTTCCCTAAAATGCAGGGACTCTTCAAGGTAATTCTTGTAAACCCCACAGCTGCTAAGCTCGAGGGCTTCCCTCACTGGATTCACCTATCTTACCTAAAACCTTTTACCCCAGCCCACCCCAGGGTAGTTCCTTTTCATACACACTGACATATATAGGGCACTTCTCTCTTAAGTTCCAGAGTACATGCAGATCAACTGCCTTGTCTCTAATTCCAGAGAATGAGGCTTCATCCCACAACAATATTCAACCCCACTGGATTGAGAGCCCTGTATGTTTTCCTTCCTGATTTATCCTCCACATTCTCCTTCATCTACCAATCACATTCTGCATCATCAGTTTCTCTCTGTGTCTCTAATAACATATTCAAATTTATAATTAACTAATCAGCTCAAAGTTACCACACTACCATCAGCCATAGAGCTGGAGGCACAAGGAACATCAAATATACCCAGGTGTTAAGAAACAGAAACACTCCAGAGATATTCATAGCCCCAAACTCAAAAAAGACTGGACTCTGCAAAACAGACTTTCATATAATAGTTTTTATTGTTAAATGCCCTCAGTAATCAATCACCTGTGTCTCTTGGACGCTGAAGTGATGCTGCGATAATGAAAAGAAACAGGTGCCTTAAGGTTTGTCTCAGATGAAGATAGGGACCCCAATTGATAATAATGCAAAGAATAAAGCATATTCCAGATCCCCAACTCTTTGTCTCCGAAGACTCCATAATTTTAACACTAACCAATAAAATTTTGATAGCAGAATACTGAACACTATAATATCATAGCTATAAACTCAGGATCTTAAATTCCCTTTGGTTGCTTCTTAATATGTCTAAAATTTGTCTCCTTTCTGAGCTCCAGGAATTGGCTTGGACCCACCTGGACAGATCAGATTCACTTCAGTTAAGTATCACTCAACCTTTCCTGGTCCTGGGACTCCCTTCCCTCATCCTTGGACTCCTGGGGGAACACCTTCATCTCCTCCCAACACCAAGTACCATCATGTAAGAAATTTCTTTTCTGAACTTCATCTTCTGCCTTTCCAGCATCTAGTCTGGTCCAAGCTGTTAAATCCAAGCTGTCAGATCCAAGCAGTGCTGGATGACTCCACATGGCTCAAAACAGTAGCAAAGACAATCAGCTACCTCATGATTACCAGCTACCTTGGGAAAAGTGCCCCACAAAAACAATTAACCAATGCCCACCAAGTCAATTGGAAGCAATTACAAGAGACATGGTGCCCCCAACCCATTCACCCACCACCTCTAATGTCTTAGATTTTATAATAACAGAAAAGGTGGAAGGTTATTATTCCTGACACCTCCTAGCAGCTTCTGGAGTCATGTGACTGTGCATGCACTGTCAGCTGTCAGGCAAAAGGCTTAGTCACTCCAGGGCCTTATGTACTATGTAATCTATGCACATGTGTAAGCCCATGTACACATGTGAGGTGACCCTTAAAGGCAGACTCCACCCATTTTCTCTCTCTTTATATATTCTCTCTAGTAGGCCTACTCATACCCATCTTTCTCCCTCCCTAATAAGCTCTCACAATGGGTTTTTTGTGCCTCATGGTTCATTTCTCCTGTCCAGGAAAATAACATCAATAAATAAATAACACATAGACTCAGTGTATGTGTGTGTGTGTGTGTGTTTGAAAAGAAAGGATAATGTGAGAGGAAGGAAGAGATTTGGGGAAGAAGAGAGGGCGATGGAATATATGTGATATTTCCTCCTTTATTCTTACCTACTATTCCCTCCCCTTGTTAAGCTCTTTATTCTAGTTTGCCCTTGGTCTCTCCACAACAATATATGCAATTTCCCTTCCTTTAGGTGGTCCTTACCTTACTTTTTCTTTTAAGAAATATTTTTTATCTAGAGGAGTGGAGTCTCAAATTCACTGGTGATAGAAACCAGGTATTGGTACATGCTAGCCAAGACCTCAACATGATGAACCTCATCAGCAGCTCTCTGTAGATTCTCTGTATATTGCATTTTTCAGGTTTTAGAATTTACTTCACTAGTATACTTTTATACTAATGAAGTTTTTCCATAAAAATGTAAGAATATTTTTGCATTTATGCAGTGTGTGTGTGTGTGTGTGTGTGTGTGTGTGTGTGTGTGTGTGTGAATGCATGTGGATGTTACAGGACCATATACAGGACATTGCTCTCTTTCCACCATGTGGATTCCAGAGACTATACAGGTTGTCAGATTGTCACTTGTCAGGAAAGCACTATCACCTACCTAGCCATCTCTCCAGGCCAGAGTTTGTTGTTGTTGTTGTTTGTTTTAATCAAATATTTACTTTGTAACTTCAGGTGATCATGTGGTTTTGAATTTGTAATTGTTTGGTATGGTGTGTGACACTAATTTGTATTTAAATACTAAAACATAACCTTACATTATTAGGTGATATCTTTATGTTCAGGACATATTCAATACAAAAAAATGTGCTGATAGATCCAAGGAAATTAAAATTGTGATGAATTATTTAGCCATGTTTTTAAGACACATTGATGTGTGATTATTTTTTTCTCTTGACATTTGTGGCATGAGATAATATTAACATATAATAATGGTGAAAGAAAATTTCCTGTTTTGTTTTTGGAAGTGTATCTTAGTTGTTTGCTTGGAAAAAAATGCAATATTAAAGCCACTTTTGGCTGGGCCTCTGTCTTAGTGTTTTGAGTTTCAGACTACTTTTTGGAAATGCTATTCATATATTCAAGTTTTCTATATTTTAATTATTTCAAATATGTTGCAATTTCCTAAAATTGTTCTTTTTTATTTAGTTATAAAATTTTAGAATAAAGCTGTGTATTATTTCTAGAATTATTATTTATTACTGAAACTTAATGATATCATCTTCTTCTGATTGTGTGATTTAACCTTATTTCTCATGTTCCTTCATAGCAAATTGTCTTAATGGAATCAAATTTTGACATCTTATTGATTTCTTTAATATTTTGGTGTTTTATGTTTGCTTTATTTTTAATCACTCCCACATTATTCCTTTCCATCTACTTCATTTTTATGTAGTTTTCTTTATATTTTTTTCATATTTCTAAAGTAGTAGATTTGCTTTTATTTTGGGTCTTTCTTCATTTTGAATATAGGCATTTTCAGCTCTATGTTTCACTTCATGTACTGCTTTAGCTACATTTCATAAATTTTGTATAGTTTCCAGTTTGGTTTGTTATTCGGCCAACTCATTATATGGTTGGTTTCCTTGAATTGTGTTTTTTATATATAATTTTTCTTACTATTTATGTCTAATTCCATTTGAATACAGAAGGAGAATGTAATTTTTGGACATGTAAGAAAGTGTACGTTCCTTATGCATGTGCACACATTGACATATGTGTAGCTATGTCCAGTGAGGTATGCTTGTGTACATATGTGTGGAGTCCATAGTTGATGATCAATGTATTCTACTACTATCCATGGTTTTACTTCATTTATTTTAAGATGAAGTAGCTGAATCACATTGATGTTCACTTATTCAGCAACATTGGTGGTCCCGTGGGTGCCTGGGATACCCCTGTCTGTTTTCCTTGTACTAGGATAAAAGGTTTGTACCAATTGCCCAGCTTTTTACATGAGTGTTAGGGATTCAAACACAGGCTTTACTCTCTGTTTACTATTATGTGTCTTGTTTCTGCTATTTGTCATTATTGACAAATTCCAAATTTATTTGCTATTAATACACCTAAACAACCATATTATACTACTTCATATATTTTAAATGTGTTTGATAAGAAAAGAAAGGAAAAGAAATCTGTAATTATGCTATCATTTTTTTCATTTTTTAATTGCAAAATTGTCCTTACTGCTGTATATTTAATTTTATGTGTATTTTACTTAATTTATGGAGTAACTTACCTTCAGTATGAAGACATTCTTTTAGTGTTTCTCACAAGACTTGTTTGCTAACAATGAATTCTCGCTGGTTTTGTTTATCTGCTATGGAAATTTTCCCTTATTGCTAAAGATTATTTTGCTAAATATATAATCTTTTTTAATTTATTTTTTTTATTTTTGCATGCCATCCACAGTTCCTCCTCCCTCCCTTCTTGAAGCTTTCTTCCCACCTACCTCCCACCCCACCCCTTATCCTTTCCTCAGAGAGGGTATGGCCTTCCATCGGAAGTCAACAAAGTCTGGCATACCAAATTGAGACAAGACAAAGCCCCTCCCTGCCTGCATTGAGGCTGAGAAAAGTATCCCTCCATAGGGAATGAGCTCCAAAAATCCAGTTCATTTGCTAGTGATAAACCTTGGTCCTACTGCCCATGGCCCCACAAGCTGCCCAGTCCACCAAACTGTTATCCACATTCAGAGGGTCTAGTTCAGCCACATGTAGGTTCCCCAGCGGTCAGTCCAGACTCAGTGAGCTCCCACTAGCTTGGGTCAGCTGTATTTGTAGGTTTCCCCATTATGATCTTGACCCCCTCCTTGCTCCTGTAACCTCTCCTCCCTTTCTTCGACTGGACTCCAGGTGTTTGGTCCAGTACTTAGCTGTGGATCTCTCTATCTGCTTCCATCAGTTACTGGATGAATTTTCTATGACAATTAGGGAAGCCATCAATTTGATTACTGGGGAAGGCTTGTTCAGGTACCCTATCCACTATTGCTTGGAGTCTTAGTTGGGATTATCCTTGTGGTTTCATGGGAATTTCTCTAGTATTAGGTTTCTCCTCAAGCTCCTTCTCTTAAGGTATTTCTTTTCTTGCTTTCCCACTCTGTCCCTCCACCAACTCCACCATCCCTTTCCCTCATGTTCTCATCTCTCCCTGGTACTCCCAGTTTACCCTGGAGATCTTATCTATTTCCATTTCCTAGGGCAATCCATGCATGTCCCTCTTAGGGTTCTCCTTGTTCCCTAGCTTGTCTGGGGTTTTAAATAAGACAAAACAGCAGCCTGCAGAATGGGAAACAACCTAGATAGAACACTCAATGGAAGAATGGATAAAGAAAAGTAAATATAGAATCTTGACTTTGGTTTTCTGTTAGTGCATCATGACTACAGCCTTACTGTCTCTTTGTTTCTAATGAGAAAAGAGATGCTTTAAATATTATTGATATTCTCTTATGAATGACTAATATTTTTTTTTTTTGGTTCTACTTCTAAGACCTTTTCCCTGGGCCTGACTTTCAGCATTTATTTTATTTTTATTTTTATTTTTTTTTTTTGTTTCAGAGTATCATTATGTAGCCTAGATTGTCCTGGATCTCACTAGGTGTTCTTGGGTGGTCTTAAATTTAGGACAGTCGACTTGCCTAAGCTTTCCTAGTGGTAGGATTACAGCCCTCAAATGTGCAGATTTTTCATTTTTACTGTACTTTCTTTAAACACATATTTTGTGTTTTTAACCTACCAATTGTCCAATGTGTTTCTCAAAATATAGAATTCATCATCAAACAGAAGTTTGTGTATTATATCTTCAAATTATTTCTCTGGTTTAAATTGTCTCACAATTCCATAAGAATCTGTTTGCTATTTTCATTTCTTTTTTCCTATTTGATGTATGTATTTCTATCAGTGTTCTTTGGGTTTTCTAACTCTTGAGCCAGTTTAAATCAACCAGAAACTTTTAACTTTTCATTTAGGGTTTTTCAGCTTCTCAAATTTCAGTTCTTAATAACTTTATTGCATCTTCACTGTTATTTTCTGAATGAAATTTGTATCAGCTACTTCCCTTTACTTCTTAAATATGACTTCATTTACTTCTTTGAATGCTTTAAAATCTCCACTAAAACTAGCATCTGGGCACTCACAGGCAGTTTCTGTCCTTACTTACTATCTATATCTTTAAGTTAGTTTCCTAGTATTTGTTTGTTTTATATTTTGCTTATCACATAATTACTGTCAGAAATTATACATTTTAGATACTATGGTTTGAAAATTCTGAGTACTTTCATCCTCCAAATATTATTCTTCTGTATGTCAACATATATTTATTTATTTGTTGACTAGTCCAGTGATTCCCAGCTTGTGAACCATCACAAAACAAAGATATTTACATTACAATCCACAACAGTAACAAAATTAAAACAAAAATAATTTTATAGATGAGGAACTGTATTCAAGGGTTCCAGCATTAGGAAGGTTGAGAGCTACTGGACTGGTTACATCACTTTAGTGAAATTCATTTCATCTGCAGTATAAGTACTGATGTACTTTTTCAGAAGATGCAGGCTTAGAAGTTTACACAGTAACCTGGAAATATCCACAATTTGTATAATTCATTTTGACCATTTCTTTTTGTATTAAAAAAAATGTATTTATTCTATGTGTTTTTCACATCATGTATCCTGATCCCATTCATTCCATGTCCCTTTGCCTCTGCCTTCTCCCCTTGCTCCACCCACCTGAATACAACAAAATTCAAGAGAAAAAAAATGAAGCTACACAGAGAAATCCTGTCTCGAAAAACCAATTTTTTTTTTTTTTTAAAGAGGAAGGAATTAAAAATCTCGCTATGGAAGCTGCAGTGCCACTGAACAAGTCACACCACATACCCATTGGTCCATCATACAACTCTACTCGCAAATGTTCATTTTAAGGAGTCATTGATTTGGTTCAAGATCCCTGGTCTCCACTGCACATTCAATGCTGGCCCCGCACTAAGACTCTTCCTGGATATCTCCTGGTTATCCTATGTTGTAGAAATCCTGCAGCTTTGGATCTGAGTGGTTCAGGTCCCTTTTTAATGTGCTCCAACAGGTCATAGAAGGTGTGGATGTGGGGGCAGGCCAAGGTATAACCCTGGATATAGGCATGGGCGGCTGTAGGGTTGGTCTGACAGATGTAAAATGGTGACAGATGTTCCATGATCATGATTTTGGGGGTGGAATATCAACCTATCTCAGGCATTGATGGGCAGGTGGGAGGAGGGCATTCTCCCCCACCCATGTCACCACAAGACAGATGGGTAATAAGGACAGCTCTCCCATGGTCACACTTTTGGGGCTGGCTCTGCTATGCTTGTGCCAATAGTGTTGGCTCAATTGTGGTGCTATAGTGAGGTACATAGCCTGCTCTCCCAAGTGCTGGAGCAGGTGGTGGTCAGGGATGGTTCCCCTCTCTTATGACCACAGGGACAGCTCTCCCACCTTTGTCAGGCATTGATGGGCAGGGGACAACTCTTCTCTATCCATGCTGCCATAATGGAAAATAGAGGCAAGGAGGAAGAAGAGAGAACAGAGACTGGCAGAGACTCCCATGTTCAAGATTCAGGGCTGTCTCCCCCACACCACCACTAACAAACAGAGTTGGCACTGTTGTGTTGCTGTGGCAAGTTGCAGAGCCTACTCTCCCAAGTTTTGCAGCTGGTGATGGTCTTTTCACCACAGGCCCAGCTCTACCACCTGTCATAGGCATTGATAAGTACAGGGAACATCTTTCCCCAGTTCTTGTCCTTATGTGGCAGATGAGGGCTGGGGCTAAGTCTCTCACTATCCTTCCTCAGAGTTGGCTCACTTGTGCTCACATCAACAGATGCTGGGAGCCATCTTTGGTGGTGAATGGGTCCTGAAGAGGATGTAGGGAGTTGGAGGGAGCAGGAAGTGAGTCAGGCCATGGTAGTCAGGAGAATCTTGCAGCCTAAATGACTCACAGCAGAGTGTTTATTTACACAGAATTTAGTAAGCAGGGATACATTCATGATGTTCTAAAACATATATCATATCATTTTTGGTTTTGGACATGTGTTTCATTTCCTTTTGCTCATCTTTTAGTCATCATCAATAAATTATGACAGAAAAGAGTTCTCATTTCCAGTCATTTTCCCTCACGTTTTGTCATCATTAATAAACAGAGTTATCATTCTTACTCATTAACCCCATAACCCATTTTTAGAAATCCAGAGGCTGTTCTTAGGCTGGTAGCTTTGGTTGCTTTAAGAACACTAGACCAAAACAAAGTTTTCAAGCTTCCCTGGGCATTTTGCCATGTCCCTAGTAGTGTATTATTAACTCTTAGTGGTCAGAGTGCCCATGAAAAATTGTCAAGCCAAAGCTGCTGCAGTTATTATTCAAATCCTGCCATAATGAATCAATATTAACATTTATATATTTATAGAATTTGTCTATATGTCTAACCCTGGCATTCTTTTGTTCCTTGGTCATATGACATTGTAGTGGCTCTGCATGAGTTAAATGTTCTAAGAGATAACTGATACCTCATACTTTTATCATCTTTCCACTCCATATTTTGCTCATCAATATGTCTCTATGTAGGGCACAGTTGTATGCCACATAATTGTATGAGTGTACAGTGGGAAGAAGTTTGTAATCTGAACTGTGACCAACTCCTCAAGCCCACCGAATCTTGTTGACCTTTTTCAGTTTACTTTGTTTTGAATGTCTTGTTCCTGTGTAAGTACAGCAACATGCGTTTCAAGAATGTCTCATAGCCTCATGAAGAAGTCTCTGGCTTCTTCTTTATGTGTCACAACCTCCAAGGCATAAGGAAGATCTTCAAGTACATAAGGATATCTCCTTCAAAGTGGCGGTGAATAGTATGTTCAGGACTGTCCTGGGAAAGCTTAGAAGCAGCATTCCTGGCATAAATGATTCATAAGAAATTTTCCATCAATCCGACATCCTCAAGTTATACAAATATTAAAAGTCTCTCAAGTATGCTTCAGGTGGAGATGAAAACAAATGGTAGCATGGCAGCCATCATGTGGCTCAGCTTTGCTGGATCTTTGTCAAGCAGCTGTGCTGCCTTTATGATTTCTGCCATTGCATTCAGACATGGCAGTGCCAAACAGGATCATCTCTGCTTTGCTGCCTTGACAAAGTACAGGCTCACTTTCCAGTGTGTTGTCCCTGGTCAAGGGGTCAGCTTCTTTACCATCCCAGCCTACTCCCTTCCTCTCTCATCTCTTCAGATTTGCCTCTGTCCATAAGACCTGAACCATTCTCTCTCTCTGTCTCTCTCTGTCTCTGTCTCTCTCTCTCTCTCTCTCTCTCTCTCTCTGTCTCTCTCTCTCTAGAATATCATACAGAGCTCTGCTCACTCTAATGGTGGCCTTCTGGCTGGTACTGTAAAGCACCAGGGTGTGGGCGGTGTGTGTTTTCTCTTCAGATCCCAGGGTGGGAAGCCTGTTGTTGTTGACTGTCTCTTAGTTTGGAAATATGCAATAGTTAAGGTACATCAATCACTTGTGCACTAATTTCTAGTAGATCCACTTTCCCATTACCTGATCCAAACAATTCATTCTCTTTTAAAAACTTAGTTTGTTAAAGTATGTTTAATTTTCACTACTATATTTCCATACTTACATATGGTGTACTTCATCACATCTACTTTCATAATTGCCTTTTCTAATCTTCTTTCCTCTTCCCACTTTTCCTCTTCCATATCCCTAATAATGAGTATTATCTCTTTTTCTCTGTATCACTTTCATCCTGGAGTTGTACATATAGGGGACTAGATTTGACATGTTGACACATATCTTTGTAATACTGTTACATTTTACCAAACACTCTTCTAAAAATAATCTAATTTTTTTCCATTTCATAATTTTTACCCACATATACATTCATATATATATATATATATATATATATATATATATATATATATATATAGTTTGTCCACTTATCCATTAAAGTGCATCTAGCCTGATTCCATATGTTGATACCTTAGTGCATGTGCTGGCTTTTGGGAGCCTAGTACCCATGGTGAGACACTTTGTGCAGCCTTGGTGCTGGGAGGAGGGACTTCAACCTGCCTCAACAGAATGTACCAGGCTCTGCTGACTCCCCATGGGAGACTTTGTCTTGGCGGAGGTGAGAATGAGGGGTGGGTTGGTAGGGAAGGCTCAGGGTGGGAGGAGGGAGGACAGGGGAATCTGTGGTTGATATGTAAACTGAATAGAAAATCTCTTAGTAATAATAAAAAAAATGTAGACACATATCTAAATAGGTAAGCTAACTTTGGTCCTTTTAGTACATATAAAAGGAAAATCTATACCAATAGCTGTGTATGATTTTGTGGTTATGAATACAATTGATTATGTCATTCTTTGGGTTTCTTTGATAAAGTAGCATCTCTAGTGAATCCAGTAATCTGTCATTCAGTTTCATATTCACCTCAACCATTTTAAGAACACCCCAAAGCTAGAACCTCTTCCTAGTCTATTGGGAAAAAAAAAATCAGTTTCTTGAGGAAGGCACCTGAATTCTTTTTTATGGAAAAGGACTTTGAACAGTAGCTCTAAAACTAGGTGTTTAAGTGACAACCTTGTTTTTTTTTAAAAATAAGCACTCAGAAGAAAGAGCTGCTTCTTTATCCTGCCAGTTCTGGCTCTCTTGGCATAGTACACAATTTCCACTTCAAAGGCAAGCTGGGAAATTGAGTATGAGGCATTGGAGTTTTTAGTGCATTGTGCACAAAATGAGCTCTTTTGGATGTGGATGATAAAAAAAAAACCCTGCCTTCACATTTGCAATTATCTCAAACATAGATTCAACATCAGGTTCATGAACAGACGACAGATAAGTGATGATATTCTACATTTAATGGAGGAGATCATATTTCTCCAGCCAGAAACAGAAATGAGAGAAAATCCTATTGTAACTGTGTTCTTCAAAAGTAGTTATCCTGCTTATTTTTGGTGGGTACAAGACAGAATAAGTTACAGTTCGACTGACAAATTCTTGGTATTTTGTGTTTTTAATGTTTTTTATTTAAATAAATGTTCATTTGTATCTACTCTTTAGACAATTTTATAAGACATTAATTGTTACATTTTTTTTCTCAAAATTAATTTCCCACTTTCACTGGAGACACCATCACCACCAATGGAAGTGAAACTACAACAGTTGGCTACTTCATCAGAGAGGAGTGTGCCGTAGAGGTTTTTGAAGTATGACCTGATGATTCTCTGGATTTCCTCATTGTCTGTTGTTATGTCCCCCTTTTCATTTCTGATTTTGTTAATTTGGATGCTCTCTCTCTGTCTTTTGATTAGTTTGGATAAGGGCTTGTCTATCTTGTTGATCTTCCTAAAGAACCAACTCTTTGTTTCATTAATCCTTTGTATTGTTCTCTTTATTTCTATTTTGTTGATTTCAGCTCTCAATTTGATAATTTCCTGGCATCTGTTCCTCCTGGGAGACTTTGCTTCTTCCTGTTCAAGGGCTTTCAGGTGTGCTGTCAAGTCACTAGTGTGAGATTTCTCCAGCTTCTTTATGTGGGCATTCATTGCTAGGAATTTCCCTCTTAGCACTGCTTTCATAGTATCCCATAAGTTTGGGTATGTAGTGTATTTATTTTCATTGCTCTACTCCACAAAACTGGAAAATCTAAAAGAAATGGATAATTTTCTGGATAGGTAGCACAGACCTATGTTAAACCAAGACCAGATAAACCATTTAAATAGTCCAATAACCCCCAAGGAAATAGAATCAGTCATTAAAAGTCTCCCAACCAAAAAAAGCCCTGGCCCAGATGGTTTCAGTGCAGAATTCTACCAGATCTTCAAAGAAGACTTAATACCAATATTCTTTAAATTGTTCCACACAATAGAAGCAGAAGGTATATTACCAATCTCATTCTATGAGGCTACAATTACTCTGATTCCTAAACCAAACAAAGATGCAACAAAGAAAGAGAACTACAGACCGATCTCCCTCATGAACATTGATGCAAAAATACTCAATAAAATTCTGGCAAACAGACTCCAAGAACATATCAAAACAATTATCCACCATGATCAAGTAGGCTTCATCCCAGGGATGCAAGTGTGGTTCAACATATGAAAGTCCGTCAATGTAATACACCATATAAACAAACTCAAGGAAAAAAACCACATGATCATCTCACCAGATGAAGAAAAGGCATTTGACAAAATCCAACACCCCTTCATGATAAAGGTCTTGAAGTGATCAGGAATACAGGGAACATACCTAAACATAATAAAGGCAATCTACAGCAAGCCACAGCCAACATCAAATTAAATGGAGAGAAACCCAAAGCAATACCACTAAAATCAGGAACAAGGCAAGGCTGTCCCCTCTTCCCCTACTTATTCAATATAGTACTTGAAGTTCTAGCCAGAGCTATAAGACAACATAAAGAGATTAAGGGGATACAAATTGGAAAGGAAGAAGTCAAGCTCTCCCTATTTGCAGATGACATGTTAGTATACATGAGTGACCCCAAAAATTCAACCAAGGAACTGAAACAGCTAATAAAAACCTTCAGCAACATTGCAGGATACAAGATCAACTCAAAGAAAAAATCAGTATCCCTTCTATATACAATAGACAAACAGGCTGAGAAGCAAATCAGAGATACATCACCTTTACAATAGCTACAAATGATATAAAATACCTTGGGGTTACACTAACTAAGCATGTGAAGGACCTATATGACAAGAACTTTAAGTCCCTGAAAAAATAAATTGAAGAAGATGTCAGAAAATGGAAAGATCTCCCATGCTCATAGATAGGCAGGATTAACATAGTAAAAATAGCGATCTTACCAAAAGCAATCTACAGATTCAATGCAATGCCCATCAAATTACCAACACAATTCTTCACAGACAATTCTTCACAGACCTTGAAAGAATAATACTAAACTTCATATGGAAAAACAAAAAAACCCAGCATAGCCAAAAGAATCCTGTACAATAAAACAACCTCTGGAGGCATCACAATCCCCGACCTCAAGCTCTACTATAGAGCTACTGTAATAAAAACACCTTGGTACTGGCATAAAAACTGACATGTGGACCAATGGAATCGAATTGAAGACCCTGACATTAACCCGCACACCTATGAACATATAATTTTTGACAAAGAAACTAAAAATCTACAATGGAAAAAGAAAGCATCTTCAACAAATGGTGCTGGCATAACTGGATGACAATGTGTAGAAGGCTGCAAATAGATCCATATCTGTCACCATGCACAAAACTTAAATCCAAGTGCATCAATGACCTCAACATAAATCCAGCCACTCTGATCCTGATAGTAGAGAAAGTAGGAAGTACTCTTGAACAAATTGGCACCAGAGATCATTTTCTATATATAACACCAGTAGCACAGACACTGAGAGAAACAATCAATCAATGTGACCTGTTGAAACTAAGAAGCTTTTGTAGAGCAAAGGACATGGTCAACAAGACAAAGCGACAGCCTACAGAGTGGGAAAAGGTCTTCACCAACCCCACATCTGACAGAGGGCTGATATCCAGAATATATAAAGAACTCAAGAAATTAGACATCAAAATGCCCAACAGTCCAATTAAGAAATGGGATATAGAACTAAACAGAGAATTCTCCACAGAGGAAGTTCAAATGGCTGAAAGAATTTAAGGAATTGCTCAACATCCCTAATTATCCATGAAATGCAAATCAAAACAACTCTGAGATACCACCTTACACCTGTCACAATGGCTAAGATCAAAAGCACAGAAGACAGCTTATGCTGGAGAGGATGTGGAGAAAGGGGAACTCTCCTCCACTGCTGGTGGGAATGCAAGCTTGTACAGCCACTTTGGAAATCAATATGGTGCTTTCTTAGGAAATTGGGAATCCATCTCCCCCAAGACCCAGCTATAGCACTCTTGGGCATATACCCAAGGAATGCTCAATCATACCACAAGTGCATTTGCTCAGCTATGTTCGTATAAGCTTTGTTTGTAATAGCCAGAACCTGGAAACAACCTAGATGCCCTTCAACTGAAGAATGGATAAAGAAAATATGGTACATATTCACAATGGAGTACTACTCAGCAGAGAAAAACAATGGCATCATGAGGTTTGCAGGCAAATGGATGGATCTAGAAAAAATCATCCTGAGAGAGGTAACCCAGACTCAGGAGGAGTGGGCCGACAAATACAATCTAGAGGTTATTTCTGCAGTGTTTGAAATGAATTCATAAGTCATACCATTATTTACATCACCTTCTTCTTAAAGTAGTAAACGTTATTTCATTTCCTATGGTTAAACTTTCCCCAAAGCACTTGCAGTAATCAAATGCTGCTTTGACATAGTGGTATAACCAGCTTGTTTCAGATCTTGGTATCACAGTGACACACAAAAATGTTCCCTTTTTGTGTCTGTATATATGCCATAATTAGATAATACTTTTAAATCTTTTCTCAAACCATGAGACTCTAGAAGTATTGTTGCTGCAATCATACAACCTTCTAATAAGTCTAAATTCCATTTAAAATAAAAGACTCAGCCTAGAGAGAAGGCTCAGTGGTTAAGAATATATACACAGCTATTGCAAAGGACCTGGTTTGATTTCTGCCATCCACATCATGTGGCTCACAACCACCTGTAACTCCAGCTTCAGAGACATCTGATGACCTCTCCTGGCCTCAATGAGAACTTTACTCACATAGACAATCCCACACTCAGATAAACATTTATATACAAATAATTAAATAAAAAAAGAACCAAGCAAGAAAGCAAGCAAGTGAGCTGGGTGGTGGTGGTGTATGCCTTTAATCCCAGCATTAGGGAGGCAGAGGAGGATCAATGTGAGTTGGAGGCCTGCCTGGTCTCCAAAGCGAGTTCCAGGAAAGGCACAAAGCTACACAGAGAAACCCTGTCTCGAAAAACAAATAGAGAGAAAGAGAAAGAGAGAGAGAGAGAGAGAGAGAGAGAGAGAGAGAGAGAGAGAGAGAGAGAGAGAGAGAGAAGAAAGTTGTTACATTTACTTAAAGTTGTTACATTTACTTTTGATATTCTTTTTGAGAAATTTTGGCTGTATGGCAAAGTTGAGTCTTGAGTAGAATTCCATTCATCCCTCCCTACATGAATAATTCCATTCACCATCAATATTTAGCAAAACAATAGTATAATTAATTATTATAACAGATAAGCCTACACTAACAACTGTTATTAAACAGAGACAATTAACTTCATGATTAAGTTGCATATTATGTGGGTTATGACAAAAGCATAATTCCATGTATCTGTTTCTATTTGATCATGTTTGTTTTCTTCAGCCATTAAAGAATTAGAAAGCAGGAAGAAAATGTCAGACACAGCAGGCAGCAACAGGCTCCAAAGGTTATTACAGATAAAAACAAATAAATAAACAGTAAAACTGACAGATCGCCCATATTGCAGAGAGGAGATTAGAAACTAAAATCGATTTCCCCTGGAGGGTTGGGGGTTTTAAGTTGTTTGGATTTCCTATGCTGGGTCTCCCTCCCTAATTTTAAATTTATTAGCTTAAATAATGAAAGCTGATATGCCTACAGCTATAGAACAACTGTATTTATGGTTTATAGAGCTGATCTCCTCCCTTTAGTTTGGGTTAATTAACCTCTACAGAAAAGGGAAAGCCTATGGCTTCAGTTAACCATGTTCTGGACAAGCTTTGAATATATATGGGCACCCTGGACCTGTCAGTCAGAAGTAAGGTTGAGACCTGTTTGGGCGGGAGGAGAGACTTTTCCTGGTATGGGCTTTTGAAACCTCAAAGCCCACACCCTGTGACATACCATTGCCAACAACACCAGATCTTCTCCAACAATGCCACACTTCCCCATCCTTTCCAGATAGTTCAGTTACCTGGGGACAAGAAATTCAAACATATGAGCCTATGGGAACAATTCTTATTCAAACCACTGAAATTACCACAATCAAAGTTTTATTAAAAAGTAGATGACCTCATCTAATGTTTTATTTAAAAAATCTACTTGACAAAAGAAGAAATGAAAGAAAAAGAAAATTTAGTTTTCTTTATCTGAGAAAGTGTCAATTTCTTCAAACTTTTAAAGTATAATTTGACAGTGTTTATAACACTACATTTTGACATTTTATACTTAACACTGTGTTTCTTTGTATTCTCTTCAGGCTTACATCATTTATAAGAATTTAATTTCATTGTCATCTTTGCTTCTGTATAAATACAGTGTGTTTGTTTCTAGCATTCAAGTTTGTATCCGTTTATATCAATTTTTCTTATCTTGTTTTCTTTCTTTGATTGTCTGTACTTTGAGTAGTGCATTCTTTAGTATAGGTGTCAGATATTTTAATGCTTAGTAATCTTTGTTTTCTAGACATATAATTTAAGAATTCTTTTGACATTTTAATGTAATTGCATAATTTCCCCTTCTCTTTCCTCCCTCCTAAGCCTCCCATATATGCATCTTTTACCTCTTTTAAATTTATGGCTTTTTTTATTTAATGGCTGTTGTTGTTTTGTATGTATTTCTAAATATATAAATATAACCTTCTCAATGTATATAATATGTCATTTTCCCCAGGGCTGTTCATTTGGTATTTGAATCAACTGTCTTTCTTTCCCTTGAGAAGACTTTCTTCTACTCTCAGCATTCCTTAGTAGCTTGGAGTTCTTTGTCTAGGGTTGAGGCTCCAGGAGATTTCCCTCTTGTATGTTATCATGTATATTGATGTTATCTTGTTCAGGTCTTGTTTGGGCAACCATGGTAATGAGATTTTATGGGTGCTGTTTCTGACATTTCTAGGAGACTTGACCTTATAGCACACTTCCTGTTCCTCTGGCTCCTGCACTCTTTCCACTCCCCTCTCATGCTATGAACGTGTTTGATGGAGGAAAAGAAAGGGGAAAATAGTGTAATTACATCTTAATTTAATTTTTTGAGATTGTAATATAATTATATAATTTCCCACTTTGCTTTCCTCCCTCTAAACCCTTCCATATACTTCATCATTCTCTTTCAAATTTATGACGTCTTTTTTCTTGTTGTTGGTGGTGATTGTGTGTGTGTGTGTGTGTGTGTGTGTGTGTGTGTGTGTTTCTAAATAAACATAAACATAGCTGGCTCAGTCCATAAATGTTACTTGTATGTATGTGTTTTCAGAATTGACTATTTGTTATTGGACAACAAATTAGTTTGCTTTTTTTGTATTTCACATTAGTTTGAGAAAATTCTCAATTCATATATCTTTATATATTCTCTTAGTATATTTTGTGTTTTTGCTTTTCATCTTTCAATATAATATTCCACATTGTTGTATAATTGTTGTATTTGAGGAGATATTTTCATATGCTTTTATGTATTGTGATTTTGGAAGTGTTTGCTATGATGAACTTAAATAAAATGATTCTTATCTTAGCAAAATCCACTAAATTACTGAGCCTTTCAAAATCATTCTGTATTTCATTACAGTTTACTACTATTATTTTTTGATGTTTTACTTATGATTTGATCATTGTGCAAACATTAGCCTTCTGCTCTATGTTTTGTTTACATTTTCATTAATAACCTGGCACATATATATATAAATTTCTCAGTCTAATAATTCCAAAGTTCCTATCTTATTTCACTTGGTATCTGTTTATTGATTCTTTACAAATGATTGTTTCAGCGCTGAATATATCTTGTGGTTTCAATTGCTAGATGGATATCATAATGTACTTGATAAAAGAAGATAAGCAATTTGGCCTTTAGTGTCTTGGCAAAAGATCGTGGACATGGAAAAAGCACATTGTAGTACTCTAACCTTCAAACTTTCAGTGAACTTGTAGTATTCACCTGGATATAACTCAATTGTCTTTCCTGTCTACTGAGTGCAAGGTTATTACTGGCTAGATTTTGATATTTTACTTTGATAATCTAGATTTTATAGAACAGAAATTTAGAAACACAACATATATTTGCCATATTCCAAAATGATTATTTTACCTTCTCATTGTAGAAGCACATTGCACTAAATTTCTCTATTCTACATTATCACATTTAATAGCTCTAGTAAGAGAAACTCACAAACATTGGGGGATTGACAAGGTGGCTCCTATGAAGTTATCCACTCTAAGAATTCTTCGTGTTAATGATGAGTAATTTACCAAGTGTATCTGTGATTTAACTTCCTCAATCCTGGTTTCTGTGTTAAATGTTGCTGGTGTATTTCTTCTACAGTTAAGCTGTGATTCTCTATATCTGCCTTCCTGTTTTATTGCTATAATTGGGATGGTGCAGAGGTTTGTCTTACTTGTAACTTAGTTTTCAGATAATGCAGGAAACGCTGAGTTTTCAGTGTGTTCATCTTTGTATTTTTGCACTGTAAAGTAGCATTATCTTCTCAGCTCCTTATATTCAAACCATAGCCCATACTCTCATGACAAATTTAAACTGAATACTTTCATCCAAATGACAAGAAATCAATAAGAAAATTTTGTAAATACAAATATGTCAAAAGGTTCCAGAACGAAACATTGTTTCTCAGGGCTGTAAAGAAACTTGAAAATATAAATGAAAATTTTCCCTGTGGAAATCCCTATTCAGGATGTATAACCTATATTTTATACTTCATCTTCTCAAAGAACATAGTTATAATTTTAGAAATTATCTTAATTTGGGGAAACACAACTTGTCACTATATAAAAAAAAACTTTGGTTTTTAATTCAATAATAACTTCCATAAAAAGAAAATGAGATTTATTAGTGGACAAATTTGGAAATTTTGAAGAAATGATGCAATTGCTATGTAAAATTATTTTATACTAAACCACTCAGAAAAATAATAATCAAATATTTAAAACTATAGCATATTTATGCAATATAATATAATCTTCAAATACTTTATGATTTTAAAAGGAGGCAATAATACTGATTTTATCAACAAAAGTGAAAGTAATAAAGTCATAAAGACTTTATACTTTGTAATATATATATATATAGAGAGAGAGACTCAAATAGGAAATTTTATTTATCCCCCAGGACATACACATTTCAAATCCTGCCTCATGAGATTGCCTCTTCTGAGTTAGCACACATTTCCCAGTAGGTGGAAAAGATGAATATTAGCCACTCCTATGACTAGTCAGCCTATTCCTCTCTCATTGAAGTTGTGATAACCAAGAGAGAATGCAATGTCTTAAAGTTGAAGTATTTTAATATATTCTTACTTAAATTTAGGGCAAGAATATAAATAAATAAACAAACAAACAAACAAACAAACAAATAAATGCAAATTTGAAAATATAATTAATTGAGAAGAAAAATGACAAGTATAGTTTCATGAAATAAAGTTCACATTAATGTGAAATTAACTTTTCTTCATAAAGAATGTATTGAATGCCAGTTACGACAGTGATTGCCCTTTGCGTCCTGTTCACAGAAGGTAGGAACAGACTCCAAAGTGATTGTGGAATTAAGT
Source organism: Onychomys torridus (assembly GCF_903995425.1). Classification (NCBI taxonomy): domain Eukaryota; kingdom Metazoa; phylum Chordata; class Mammalia; order Rodentia; family Cricetidae; genus Onychomys; species Onychomys torridus. The sequence continues at coordinate 108,021,098 of NC_050466.1, forward strand.
GCAGGTGCTTTCATCTGTTACCGTGGTGTTTTACTTTCTTTTTTTTTTTTTTTTTCCCCAGAGCTGAGGACCGAACCCAGGCCCTTACACTTGCTAGGTAAGCACTGAGCTAAATCCCCAACTCCGACTTTCTCTCTTCGTAAGTGGTGAATCACTGAAGCATTTTTTATAGTTTAGTATATGTTGAATATTTTCTAATATGTCTTTTAAATAGCATCCAGAATAATAAACTCAGTAATGGCTTGAATTTTTTTCCTTTCCCCCTTCAGGTAGCATAATACCAAAACCATACAAGCCAAGAAGTTTCTTGTACATTTTGTGACAGTAAAACACACAGCATATTTAGTTTTAGTGGCTATCACTTCAGTGGCAGTAATAAAATATTCAATGAATCTTTTCTACCCTTAAGATTAGTGCTTCTTTCCCTTATATTTTTAGAACTTTGTTTTTTTTTGGGGGGGAAAGCTATAATGATACAAGAAAGTTTTTGCTGAAAATATGTTAAAACTGTGAAAGGATTTGCCTTGTGTTAACACATTACTAGCTTAGTGAACATGAAAAGGATATTCTCAAGATGTATATCCTTTGTTCAGAAGTCCGCTCCAGGTGAAGAAGTGTTTCTAATACGTTTCTTATGCCAAAGTAGATAAGCAGAGATGATGGTTTCCTTACAATTTAAATTAAGCAACTTAGAGAATGGTAATTAGAGAATTTTTTTTCAAGGACATATCAGTTCACAGATACTGTATATTGGTGAATCAGAAGCAATGCATTGCTGATATAAAAAAAAATTGTGCCTTAATAAAGGATATCAGATACTTTGGTCATCATAAACACCTTCATATTTCAATATTCTAACCTTACAATCTTCTATATTATAAAATTGACTTGCTTTGGTTGCTACTAGAACTGATGTAAGAAGTATTAACGAGAAATTAGAGCCAGGCAGTGGTGGCACACGCCTTTAATCACAGCACTCGGGAGACACAGCCAGGTATATCTCTGTGAGTTCGAGGCCAGCCTGGTCTACAAAGCGAGTTCCAGGAAAGGCACAAAGCTATACAGAGAAACTCTGTCTTGAAAAAACCAAAAAAATAAAATAAAATAAAATAAAATCTTTGATATAGCTAAGCTAATTTCAGACACTGTTTAAAAAGGAGGATGCAAGAAGGGTTTAGGATTAAATAACCAGTTATGAGTCAATTACATTTGTCCAAGTAAGACCTGATTGTGATGTGCTCTTGAATGGGAATGGTAAGTGGTTAGAATTAATATGAGATTGTCTGGTAAATTCAGCGTAGAAGATAAATGTAAGAGTTGTTGAAGTTTATTGCAAAATTTTAGGTGAATCCTAGAAAGAATTGTAATACTGGCAAATATATGTTGCCCTCAGGATGAGGACAACAATCTCATAAATTACTAAGAAAGTATTAACTGAGACACCTATGCTGATTAAGTTTCACAAGTTATAGTTGCAGTTAAACTTATACTTGTTAATTTCCCTGTAAAGAATTTATTCTCTAGAGACATTTTCACATGTGTAAGATGCCTAATATAAAGGGTATTTCACTGTATCCATCAAGAGAGGATTGGGCAAATAAATTATAACTGTGCTATACACTGGAACATTGCACAATCATAAAAAATAATGAAGAAGTAACTTATATATGTAATTAGAAAGAGTTTCAAAATATATTGTTCAGTAGACCAAATGAGATGCACAATAGGAGGGATATGATTAGTGCACTACCACTTTGGTAAAGGATGGGAGATGATATTAAGATATATGAGCAAGATTTTTGTATGAGTTCAATATCTCTGGGATGACAAAAATCAAATAATAATGTTTATACCACCTGAAGAAGTGAAAATGATAGAGAAAATACATAAAGTTTTTAGTACGCTCCATTACATTTTAAAATATGAAATGTGTTACTAATAATTTTTTCAAATAAAATTTGCAACGTAGGAATTCTACATATATACAGGGACTAATTTCACAATAACTTGAGAAAATATAAAAGGAAAAATTAAGTTTCTGTTAACTGCAGGGAATTCTGAAAAAGCAAAATATGAGATAACAAAGAAAAAGTATGGTTGGTGGGTAATGTATTACAAATTCACCAAAGGTGTATTGATATGGTTGTGTTTTTGTTCAGACATTAATTTTACTTTGTAAGATCCATAATGGCACATTTTAATACTATGCCTTGTGATAATTTTTAATATTTCTTTCTGAAAATTTTAGAACTATATAAACCACAGTTAAATGTTTTGTTACTAAATCTTATCAATAATCATGGTAAATATTAATCCATATTTAGTCTACTTTCTTCATAGATAAAGATTTCTGAAGGACCAATATGATGCTACAGCATGTGGTGGTCTACTTTCATTAGAAAATGGCAATGACTGGTAGAGTTTCAATTTGTAATGTTTGACACAATTTTTGTACACATACATACCATGCAATCCAATTCTAGTTATTTTCAGAACATGTTCAGTCAAAACAGTTTAGTGGAAACCAGGATAAGCACTAAATTGTCAAAATTCTATTCCTTAAGGATTTTCTCAGTCATTAATACAAATAAAACTATATGGAGATGTAGTTTGATCTACCAACAGATCTATCTACTGCAGTACTTCAAGCTTCACCAAATTTTGAGGCAGATATGTATATATATCTGTGTGTGTGTGTGTGTGTGTGTGTGTATGTGTGTGTGTGTGTGTGTGTGTGTGTGTGTGTGTGTGTGTGTATCTCTCTGTTTCTGTCTGTCTTTCTGTTTTTCTCCCACTGTCTGTCTCTGTGTATTTTCTGTATTTCAAGTTTCAAGTTCTTAATTGTTCTGGGTTGTTTCCTTTTTTTTTTTTTTTTTTGAGCTGATTATCGAACCCCAGGCCTTGCACTTGTTTACCAAGGAGATAAATCCCCAACCCCCCATTTTTTTGTTTGCATATGATTTGAGTGCTGTCCATTTTGCAATGGATAACCAGGGAGCTCATCCCTGGGAAATGCTGATTATCTATCTGTTAGCAGTCTTTAATTATCATTTATTACTAGTCACATTTTAATGCATATGGGGCTGTAGAGAAGGCTCATTAAGTAAGAGCATTGGCTACACATCCAAAGGACCCCAAAATCATCATTTCCAGAAAATAGCACCTGGTTTCATCAGACATGGATGTAGGACACCAACATAAGTGCAAGCCAAACATAAACATATAAAATAAAAATAATAAAAATTAAATATATACATTATGAATACTAAAACTCAACAGATTCATATGTGAAGGAAATATTACTGCTTATACTTGACATAACTTAGACATCAATTTTATGAACCAATACCAATATAATAAAACATTTATAATTTATTTGAGAAGGATGCAGTACATAAGCAAAATAATTATTATTTAAAAATATTAAAAATTTTCTTTAAAATATTCTTTATTTGACACTGAGACATAACATACATCCCTAGATTTTTGGAGGATAAAGTAAGATTTAATAATGGCATGAGTACTATATATTTTTGTCTTCCCTTTTTCTTTCCAATCCTAACTCTGCCTTGGCCAGTAGCATTAAAAATAGATATGAGGATAGTGTGACATAGTTGCAGGACATGAATTTCGGGCTTTAGATTCTAAATAACCCCAATTTGCACATTGACCTCATCTGCTGACCAGCTATGTGACCTTGTAAAGATAAATTTTCTGTATTAGCACTCCCAATTATAAAATAATAATAGAAATGTATAGATGCTTAGTAATTGTTATTTGCATTCATAGAGATACCTATTACTGTGAGAGAATAATAGAATAATTTCTAGGCAATATATGTTGGTTGTGATATAATGATGTGTTTAGCATAATGCTCTGGATAAGTTTTTGTAGACAATGAATCTATAAAACAGTAATTGCAAGATAGATCAGTGGAAAGAAAAGAAATTGCTCTCTTACAAAATGTCTCGTTTGCATATCAGGAGACAAATGTTGTTTTTAAAAGAAGATAACGTATCATCTCACTAATTAAGCTCAAAAACTGTTTAAAAGGGGGAAAGAATGAAAAGACTTCCTTTCAATAAATTATTTTGAACATTGAAGGTTATTAATTTAAAATAAGTACAGTTTGGACCTAATATTTTTAAGACCCTGCTGGATACTGTTGGGAATGATTATGTTTTCATATCAAAAAACATTTGTAGAGATCTGTGTTGCTTTTCATTCAAAATAATCATATGATGTCTTTTGGAAGTACTACTTAAGATGTATTCATAACATACCTTAAATATATTTTGTTATTACTTGTCAGTAAACATTTAGTTGAATATAGATTCTAATAACAGATTGCCTGGTTTACTTTATTTCATCGTATACCCTGAGTATATTTCTGAAATATCAAAATGCTTTCAATGAATGTGTTGGTTTAACAAAATTATAGGAAAAAAAACAGCTGTTGTCCATCTCTTCCTCCAAACCATAGGAATATTAGGTTCTATTTAGTTTCTGTCATCTGCCTGATTAAAGTGATTACTCAGAAAGTTATAGCTAATGATGCAAGTTTAAACCAGGTGCTGCCTCTCTTCAAGTCACTTTTCGCTAAGCATGTGAATTTAGAATTTGAAAGCTGCACATGCTGTAAGTGTGGCAGATGACTTGCTTGAAATGATGCTTTATACATCTGGACTCTGGAATTTTTAGTATGGGTGAAGAAGAACAGATTCACAAATTCTTTTGAAAGTTAACAGGGATCTTCTTTCAGAATATAGACGATTTTGATTTGTGGAACATTGTAAATTTTTCTAGTTCTAAACCAAAATCAACATCCCAAATAATAAACTCAAGATGGTCATGGATAATAGAAAGATAGGAGAGAAAATCTGAATCTTAATAAACTGTAGTAAAATTTTGAGTTTTATAGGCATTAATAATTACACCTATATGCACACATCTAGTGCATCTAATTACAAACAAGCCCTTAAGAAATCTTCTACCTATATGAGGAAGTAAATCACAAAAGACCACACCAGAGGTGGGAAAAGAATGAAAAATGATGGACTAAGAATGCCAAATCCAGAAAAATTTTGAAGCTGCTAGGCTTGATCTGCCCTCTAATGTGGAGGGTGTACTTATTTCCTGCCTTTTCACTGTCACATGCTAAAGTAAATCTTAATTTTTTTTCTATGCCTGTGCTTTGGTGTGGTTTCTTTGAGAACAACAACACCAACAATACTGCTGTGTTTGAAGCAAAGGGAGTGTGGGAGGAGATCCTCTTCCCCATCTAATTATTTTATTTTTTTGTTTTTTTTCGAGACAGGGTTTCTCTGTGTAGCTTTGCGCCTTTCCTGGAACTTGCTTTGGAGACCAAGCTGGCCTCGAACTCACTGTGATCCGCCTGACTCTGTCTCCTGAGTGCGGGGATTAAAGGTGTGTGCCAGCACCGCCTGGCCCGCCATCCAATTATTATATGCTAATATTTTGCAGCATACTAATAATGTCTATTGCTTATTATTTAACATCATCTGTCATGAAAATAGGAGCTATGATTTTTCACCACTACATCTTGGGGGACCCAAAACATTGAAGATAATAAATATTTTAGGATAAATGACAATTGTGGAATTGCAGTTACTCTGCAATTTTTAGTATTGGTAAGGTTTTCTGTTTTCTTTGACTTATTAATAGCTGTATGTGCAACTAACTATTTTCATTAGCAAAGCATTAATTCATTAAATATTAACTAAGCATTAGGTATAAATGGAGTTGTTTTATGTTAACCTTATTTTTAGTTTGGAAACATGCTAACAACAAGTGTGTTTTTGTTTCAGACAATAAGTAGAATGATAAATAACTTTTCATTATAGGGTTAAGAATTTACCTTACTGTACAAAAACTGATTTTACATCTGAGTTCTAGATTGCTTTGGTGTTCTCTATTAATTCAAAATATTTTGATTATTAAAATATTATATTTAAATATACCAATATATTACAGAAAAAAGAATTTTTCTTATGTCATGAAACAAAGGCAGATATATTTCTGTATTTTTCTTATTGTTAGAATTTTTGCACATGTGCATATGTGTGTAAGTATACATGTGTACATGTGTGTTGGTGTGCATGCCATAAGTACATGTAAAGTTTTAAGGACAACTTTGTAGAGTAAGTTTCCTTTCTTCTACAATGTGTCAGAGATCAAACTGTAGCCATCTGTCATGATGGAAAGCAAATTTGATGGCTGAAATATCACAACATCCCTTATGTTTTGTTTTCTAATAACAGAAAGTGTATATAAATATCCATGATTTTATAATAATCAAATAATTTTGTTTGTATCAAATAAAGTAAATGAAGTCAAATTATTTGCCACCAGCTGAAAAAATGAGATAATTGTTTATGATTGCTTCAACAAGACTTCTAATATTGTAGTTCTTCATTTAGTTAGAGATTGACTCTGCACCCAGGAAGAGAGGCACATTTTCTTCTTGAATTTAGCACAACCTAAGACTGTGACATAAAGGATGCTATACGATTTCTAAGCATCAAAACCAGATTTCTATATTCTTATGGAGAACAAAGATATTTGCATACAAACTCTATTCTACTGCTTAGATTTTAGAATTTATCGAGTTAGAGCTTTTATATTGTTATATAAATGATGCAACTCTTTTGCTACACATGGAATTTGTCTTTATGTTTTCCTCTACCTAGAATACCACTCATGGTCTCTGCAAAATTTACTTATACTCATCATTGGAATCTTAGCAAAAGTATCATCTACCATAAAGAACTTATTGGCTCATCTTTTCTAAAAATACTCCCTGATTGTTACACAGTATCATTACCATATTTAATTAAATTGTAATTCCAATCATGACTCATAAGTGTTTTGTGTATTTTATATACAGATATTATAACACAATAATGAAAAGATAAATTTATCCTCTCAAATCCTAAAGTCAATCTCCTAATTTCTGAATTCAGTTTATTAATCCAGGTGACTAAACTATATGGATTACATTTTCTGATCTCTTTTGTCCCTGAACTTTAATTTGGATTCAACCAAAGGAAGAAATTAGCAATAGATTTTAAGGTAGCAGAAGCCAACCAGAGTATATAGGGATTTCTCCTTTTTCTAATATTCCAGAATTTTAACAGTGGCTACCTTTACCTAGCATTGCTGTTCTCAATATCTATATCTCTATCTGGGTTCTGCCAATAGACTTTCCATTATTCTCCATTTAGAGCTAGAGATGCAACAAAAAATCATCAGGCAAAATTCATTAAGAGAGGATTAATAATATTAACATTCACAAAGGTTATATTAGATGTTTTAGTCAACTTTTTTGTTATAATTGAATCCTACTTATTCTCCATCTCACAAGAAACAGAATTTTTTTTTTTTTTTCGAGACAGAGTTTCTCTGTGTAGCTTTGTGCCTTTCCTGGAACTTGCTTTGTAGCCCAAGCTGGTCTCGAACTCACAGAGATCTGCTTAGCTCTGCCTCCCAAGTGCTGGGATTAAAGGTGTCTGCCACCACCACCTGGCAGAAACAGAAATTTATTGGCTCTTGACTTTGGATAAATGAAACCTAATATTCAGGATGTAAGATCTGGTAAAGACTGTCTTTCTGAACCATGAAAGGAAAAGGCTAAAATTTAGAGAAGAAGGGAAGAGCTTGACATGTTGTACTAACACAAATCATACACATGAAAATGGAATCCTTATAATCTACTCTTCTCTTAAGCAGACATTTATAGTATTTTATAATGTCAATTAATTTTAATTTTGGAGACAACATTCAAACCATAACAGCAAGATTTAAGAAAAGTAACCAAAAATGACCCATTAACCACTGTGATTAGATAAATTTAAATATTGCTGAGTTTGGCATAGCAAGAGTGGGAAGAAAGACTAGACATTAGAAAAAAATCATCTAATCTTATTCTTAGGGTTTTTTTTTTCCAATTCATTGCTACTGGCACACGTTTGCAAAACCTAAACATGGCCTTTACGCAAGGAAACCTATTTATTGTTGTTCTCATGGCTCATATTCTTAAGATATTGAGCTGGATAGAGAAGGGTAGAGAGTGCTTCTCTCTGCACTAACAAAATGGAAACATGCATCATGTAATGTTTTTTTTTCCATTGTTCCTGTTTAGCATATACTTCACCTATTCATATTTATCTTTTTTCTAATAATACTTACATTCTTATCAATAGCTCAACAATTAAATCCTTAGACTATGACATATTTTGTTCCTCACAGACACACCTAAAACATTTCCCACTTTTAAAAACACAACTTTTAGACTTATCCATCTAAGATGTAATTTAAATCATATCTTATCCCTCCTCAAAACCCTCATATACCTCCCCATCATTTTCAGAGTAGATTTTTTAAAATTATTATTTAAAGTACTTTTCTCTTCATAAATCATGAGGCTCAAGTTCTATACAAGATGCTTATGTACAAAAATATTTCTTTAACAATGTATTATTTATAGTTTGAACTACTGAAGTCAATTAGATGCTATGCCTGGGCAGGGCAGCCCAGCTCTCAGACCATCATAATTTTATCCACCCTCATTTCATAAAGTCACTAAACCCAAAGACCTACTCACCAGAGAGAATTTATGTACTAAAATCATCTACAAAATGCATTATTTAACAATTATTTAGGCAATATATTTTTCCTCTAAGATTAAATCAATTATAGGCTGTATTCTTCCATAAGTATATGTGTTTATTTAAAGAGAGAGATTTGAATGATGTAGGGACTCTAAACAATTTCATTACAGCACTCCAGTTTTAAACTAAAAACTTTGCCTAAGTTCTGTAGGTATCCTTGAGATATTACATGTTTTCACTTAGCTGTTTAAGCTGAGATCAGGGAAACAATATGTTATGTATAAGATATAATCGTCTGAGAATCACAAAATTTCAACCAAGAAAACTTGAAAATCATTTGTTGAATTGTCAAACCATTATCTTTTATTGGGAAAACTTAGACACAAGTAACTATCTGAATGTTTAAAAGCTTGTTTTTTTCTTGAACCCATTTCAGTGTTAGTCTTCACACAGAAACTCTCTGGATCCACAGACTATTAGTACTGCTGTTATAGATGACATGTTTCGCACAAGGGAGTTAAGAAACAACAAACAGCAGTATATTCACCTGAACATTATCAACATATTGAGTTATCTGTAAAGTCTTAATATGCCATTTTATATGTGGTATCACAATAATAATAAGTGTAATCTTGGTTCTACAAAATACAAGAAAAGGAAAAAGTAGAAATTTATGGAAAGTTTAAGGAATGTTTTATTTCACCAAAATTATCTCAATTAAAAAATATATCAGGGAAAAATGGCTTGATAGCTAAAAACACATATTGCTCTTTTTGAAGATCTGAAGTCAGTTCCTAGCACTGTCAACTATCTTAGAACTGCTTGTAACTCCAGATCTGGAGCCCTCTTTTGACCTGTGGCACCACCTGTATTCATAGGCACATACCCACACATAGATATATAGACACAGTGACACACACACTCATGCATGTGATTGTGCACATTCACACAACACACACACACACACACAGACACAAAAAGAAAAAACAGAGGGAGAGAAATGGGCAGATAGAGTAACAGAATCAAATAAAAATATTTTCCCATTTTCCTTTATAAAATCTTTATGTTTTTCTCATATTCTTTTTCATTTTTTATTTATTTTATAATTTAATTTAATTTTACACATCAGCCACAGATTTCCCCTGTCCTCCTTCCTCCTACACGCCTGTCATCTCCCCAACCCACCCACCCCACATTCCCATCTCCTCCAGGGCAAGGACTCCCATGGGGATTCAGCTCAGCCTGGTAGATTCAGTCCAGTCAGGTCCAGTCCCCTCCTCCCTTCATCCAGGCTGAGCAAAGTGTCCCTGCGTAGGCCCCAGGTTCCAAACAGCCAGCTCATGCACTAAGGACAGGTCCTGGTCCCACTGCCTGCGTGCCTCCCAAACAGTTCAAACTAATCAACTATCTCATTTATTCAGAGGGCCTGATCCAGTTGAGGGCTCCTCAGCTATTGGTTCATAGTTCATGTGTTTCCACTACTTTAGCTATTTGTCCCTATGCTTTTTCCAACCATGGTCTCAACAATTCTCACTCATACAATCCCTCCTCTTTTCATCGATTGGACTCCTGGAACTCATATTCATTACACTCTCTCAACTCCTCCTTGATGCCTCCTCTCTATCTACCCAACTATATGTATTTTCCATTAAAACCTGGAACAAAAGCATGAATCTGATGTGTGTTGGTCAAGTACTCATGAGCATGAAGCCTACCCTGGATTGTAGTTGATATATTGTGTTTTACTATATCATAGAAAATGGATTTTTCCATCTCCCAGGACCTATCCATTATAAACAGCTTCATAGCTAGGCATGGGATTTTATGTTTACTTCACCTTCCCCATGCTGACATTTTGTCTGGCTTGAACATGATTAATAACATACAGGTGTTATGCATGCTGTCACCATCTCTGTGAGCTCATGTACATAGCAGTCCTGTTGTGTTTGGAAGACACAGGTTTTTTGAACTCATCCAACACATATGACTCCTATAATCTTTCAGTCTCCTTGTCAATATACATCTCTGAGTCATTAGGGGTGGGATATTAAAAAGGCATCCTATTTAGGCCTGATTACTTCAAAATAACTCCATGCATATTGCCTAGTTGTGAGTCTCTGTGTTAATTCTCATCTTCTGTAAGAAAAAGCTTCTCTGATGATGGTTGAGCAATATACTGTTTTATGATTATAGCAATATGTAACTGGGAGTTGTTCATTTAGTAGAAAAATAGTAGTAGGTTTAGCCCTAGAGCCCATGATCTATCTAGTCTCAGGTTCTTAGCATCATTAAGTCTTAAATATGGGTTTTAGCTCATGGCAAACACAAATCCAATCCAAAAGTGATTGCCTACTCTTATAACATGCATGCTACTATTAAAACAGAGGTTATTTTTTCAGTCAGATCATTACTATAGTTCATAGGGGTTGTGCCTCAATGAGATTGATGATTATTTTTCTCCTCTGATAGTATATACAGCATTTTAAAACACTATGAACACTAATCAGTAAGGGAATGGAGTTTCCAAGTTTGTGGTAGGTCCATCTCTCCATACTATATTCCATAAGCATGCAATGTCTTCAGAAATAGGTTCTTATCAGTATAAAGAACAAGTAACATTGGCAATAGCCTGTAAATATGTGGGGGGCAGGGTCTATGGATTTATTTTTGCAAACAAATAAAAAAATGTGCAACACATTCCCAAAATTGAGAGTTTTGTTAGCATATGATATCTAGCAATGATATTTTATCCCCATTATATTCTAACTCATTTTTAAATTCCTTTCAAAATTATATTAAGGCCAAGGAGGAAAGAAATCTCTTCAAGGGATGGGTGACATTTCCACACACCTATCCTGTGAACTGGTAAAAACAAATACATGATATAATTTAATCCAAGTCCAATGCCTGAAAAACAAAGGCAAGAGAACATAAAGTACTTCAGTTCAAACAGAAGTACAGGAAAAGCACTCCAGTATTTCCTTCCTCTTTCCTGTTTGGAGAATGAGTCTTGCAACAGAGATACTTCTTAATTTATGTTCATTGCTTCACTATTCAGAATATCCAGAAATTGGAAACAGCTTACATATCCATCAAGTGATGAATATATAATGAAAATGTACTATATTTATGAAATGATGAAATGTAATTTAAGTGTCCAGATTTGGAAACAAGCATTCTGAGTGAGCAGCCCAGACACTGAAAGACAAACATCTCATATTTTCTTTTGTATGCAGATGTTAATTATGATGTTTTAGATAAATGTGCTTCATTTAAAATATCAACTGAGGTTTGGTAAGTAGTAAATGACCAAGTGGAAGGAGGAGATCTTCCAAGGAAGAGTTTATAGAATTTAATGTTATAAAGTAATAACAAGGAAGTTAGAAGAGGAGGATTAATTTAGATGTGGCATGGGACAGAAGGGTAGAGAGAAGAAGATGGCAATAACAACTAACACCAATGGCATTTTTAACACCAAAAGCCATGTGAGTCCCTACTACTAGAGAATCATTCTACAATATATACATATATAAAAGTAATGTAAATGGAGTCACAGTATAATCTGGGATGTATAACCAGACATCATATGCTATCAAAACTCCTAGTACCGGAAGTAAGTTACACATTTCTGAGTCATTGATAAAAGATTCTCCCAAATACTACAGGCTACTGCAAATGTTACTGGTTACCCTACACAACATGACAGTAATACCCTATTACTGAAGACACCATATACTTATGTCATCAAACATTAAGATATCAAGGTACTGCACAGCTAGAAGCTTCACTATTATAGACTCAGGTTCATAGATCTTGGAGGTAGTATATATGCTTCTAAAGGAGAAAAGTAACCATTAATATCATACAGCTATGACTGTGAGCTATAATAATGACTTGTCTGTAAGATATGCCCACTGATATTACAGGTGCAAGAATATTAGGGGGATTAATCTACCACTTTTGATTGATTTAAAACCCACTCAAAAAAATGGAATTCAAACCTTATATTCTTAATGATGCCAAGAATTTGAGACTACATAGGTCATGGTCCCAAGGAAATGAATACTACTATTATAGTATTAATTAAATATAACTAGTAGATATGAGTATGAGATGAACAATAGCAATGGTAGTGAAATACAGCATACACAAATTAAATACTGTCTATTCTTACTTCTTTATGATAATATATAGAGTATGGAGTAAAATCGACTGTATTGTCCTTCCTAATGTGAGGAAGCACCATTGAATTCTTTGGGTGCCTATGCTCCATGGGCTTTTGTATGACACTATTTTAGGAGATTTTGAGAACTTTATAAGACAGCACTTGGTTGGAGAAATTGTGTCAGTGATAGCATGAATTTTGAAGGTCCTAGGCCAGTTCCAGTCGCTTTCTGGATTTGTATGCTTATAGTTCCCTGAAGCTACCTATCAGCATGCTTTCTCTGGCATGAAGGAGTTATATATCCCAAAAGTATGAGGTGAAATAATTCCTATTCCCCTTAATTTTCTTCTTCTTAGTACTTGGTCAGAGTAACAAGAAAGTAAAGAGGGTAATCAATTAAAAAACATGCGGGAATAGTGCTGTTATTAACATTATCATGATGTTCATGTGGTTTCGAAGTGGCCTGAGGGAGGAGTATTAGAGATTTTTGATTTTAGGACTAGAGAATCCCAAGAGTACTATGTGAACTTAACGATGTATTATAATTGGAGTTCAGAAGCCTATAACATTAATAGAAATGCATAAAGTAAAGACTCTCCTTGTGAGGTTTCAGAGTGGGGGCAGAGAGTACCTCACATGCCCCATAGTTTCAGATATTTGAAAACTTGTTCCACAATTGGTTGGACAGTTTGGGGAGCTTTAGGGTTTATAGCCTTGCTGAAGGAAGTATGTAACTGGGGGCAGGCTTTGAGAGTTTCAGGTCTCACCTGATTTTCAGTTTGTTCTCTATGCTTCCTGCTTGTTGTTAACAAAATTTGCTCTCAGCCTCCTGTTCTTGATGTTGTACTTGCTGCCTGCTTTCTCTGCCCTGCCATTATAGACTAATCATCTGGAACCACAATCTAGGATAAACAGTTTCTTTTTACATGTTGCCTTGGCCACGGAATTTCATCACAGTACTAAAAAAAAGCTAGTTCAGAAGGTGATATGTTGCTATAAAGAAACTGATCATGTTTGTTATGGAGGAATATGTAAGACTTTCGAAATAAAAAAGCAATTCAATCTAGCAGGGACTTGAAAGACAGTAATATTGACAGAATTGAGAACAATGGACACCTAGCCAAAAAGTTTCCAGAGGGGAAAATATTAGCAACTTGGCTAGACATCTTTCTTGTGGAAATTTGACAAGGCATCTGTCTGCTTTCTCTTCTTGTCATGAGAATTTGCCTGAGACTAAAGTTAAAAGTAATCTACTAATTTATTTGGTAGAGGCAATTTCAAGGCAATGTAATATTGAATATGTGGTGTGGTTATTATTAATTACTGTTAGGTATGTCTATTAAAAATTCAAGTTGAACAAAAAGAAATACACAATGTGTAGCTTAAATAGAATAAGAACACCAAGAAACTTAATGTTGCAGCCAAGAATTGTGTTGAAAGAGATAAAAAAATTAGTATCATTAAGGAAAGTCCTCCTAATAAGCAGCAGAACAAAAGTAAGAATGTTCTCAAGGTAAGACCTCCCAGCTTGAATAAAATGATCAGGGTCCACCCTAAGCAGGCAACAGTATTCAGGAGTATCTTCCATGAGGTGCTGGAGTTAGAAGCATGAATGATGTGAGATTGAAGGGAATATGCGTTCTTCCTCTGTGGCTTCAGAAAGCTACTGAGGACAAGAAGCAGGTGGCAGGTGGCAAGGAATTCCCTACATAAAATCTTTGAAAGGGCAAAGGCTTATGAGAGTCTACTCTATGAAGCTGTGAAGGTGAGCCTTGGGTTGCACTGAATACCATAAGATGTTGGAAATGTAGGAACCATGAGACATCTGTCAAGGAGAGCTATATATAGGGAGTAGAACCAATGCAGAAAAAAAAAACTGAACAATGCAGGTCACAAAGCTGGAGAAGCAGAACCATTTAAGCCATTTGAAATTCAAGTTCCTGACACTGGGCATGGAGCTACAGGACTTGGTATTTGGCTTGCTCTGTTTTGGTCTTGCATTTATTCATTATATCCACACTATACCTTCACTCCTTCATTTTGTGATTGAAATGAACAGTGTGTATCATTACATGTTTGAAGTACATAAATTGCATTTTTATTTTGTAAGGGGCTACAGTTAAAAAAATTATCTTGGGTCTCAGAGAATAATTTTGACTGGACTTTTAAACAAAGTTGAAATTATGGAATAGTATGGGGATTTTTGAAGTAAACTAAATATATTTTATATTATTATATGTTCATGAGACTGTGGGCACCAGGGAGTACAATATGATTATTTAATTAGAAATATATCCTACAGTCATAGGCATTTGAACGATTCGTCTCCAGTTGATGATGATGCTGTTTGGGGAATTTTAGGAGCTGTAGCCTTGATGGAGGAAGTATGTTACTAGATTCAGGCTTTGAGAGCTTCAAGCTTTACATACCTCCAATTAATGCTTTATGCTTTGTTCTTGTTCAAGATGTAAGCTTTCAAATGCCTATTCATACCACTATGCTTGCTGCATTTGTCCTATCATTGTGGTCTTTAACATTTTAGATATACAAGCAAAACTAAACTCTTTGTTTTTTTAAACAAAAGTTACCTTGGTCATGGTGTGTTATCACACTAACAGAAAAGCAACTAATACAACTTATCAGAGCACATTGGACCCATGTGAACACATGGGTTCATCTACAAAAAATAAGAAAAATTAGACTCTATAACTTGTCATATACAGGAGACTAAAAAAGAGTGCAGTATGCTTTCCGAACTCCACAATGAGGACCCCTAATATTAATAGTGCATCAGCCTCCACTTATCAATTTTCTGATAAAATTTTGCCAAGGAAGGGTCATGCAGACGACTCCAAAATACCCTTCACAATTTAGCTTAGTGAAATTTACACTACTGACACCCCTACTCAAATTGCCACTTCTACTTTAATCAATTTTTCTACCCACACCATGTTCTGCACCTTGTCTCCACGGTCTTGTGGTCTATGACCACACTTCTCTACACTTTATGGTTCTACACCATGCCTCTACACCTATGCAGTCCATCTCAAGACTGGTGAATTTTAGTTTAGCGTTTCTGGATTTACTGCCTAAGCCATTTAACCCTTGTGGTTACTCTCTATATGTATTTCTCCTCTTCTGTTGTCTTCAGAAAGGCCTCTTCAAATTTCTTGAACTCTTGCTATAGGATTTTTATCTATTGGTAGTCATCCTCTAACCTGTATATTTTATTTTATGAAAAAGTGTGATATGATCATTAATATTACTAAGATTGAAATAAAGAAATTTGTGTTTGCCAATGGGTAAGTATTAGGGGAACTTGGGCTACTTGGAATATTGCAGCCAATGAAACCAAAAACTTATGAATTTTTTATTGCATATATTTTAAAATTATGGAAAAACACAAACATGGTAATCTATTTTCTAACATGTTGAATGTGCACCTCAAACAAAGCAATAGATCTCATTATGGTATTGTCACATGTATTTTCTTTTCATTTGTGCCCCTCTCCTCTTTGTCATCCTCCGCCCTTCCACTGTAACTCTCTTGACAAATTTTCAAAGGGGGAAAATGGAATGTTCCTGATAGAAATAAAGATGTTGTAAAGAGATGCTTGTTTCTATCCATTGGGTTAAAAGATTATTAGAATAAAGATCTCCAATTAATTTAAATTTCCCTAGGAAAATTATAATAGGGGAAAGAAAGGGCCCGTTTCTTGGTCCAAACCAGAGGTGCTTGTTTCCTACAAAGAGGCTGGACACCATTCCGGTAACTTCTTGGACTGACTTGTAAGAGACACTGGAGACTGATGGATGGGTCAATGATTAGTGAGAGGAAACAAACACCTTGACTGTTACTGCATGCTTATGCATAATTCATATTCTCTATTAAAATCTAAACTTTATCTTAACATCCTAAAAATGGCCTTATGAGTATGATTGGATCTCTTTCTCTTCCAAGAATACATTTAATAGATACCATTGCTCCACCTTTTGCTGTTACTTGTCTTACAATTTGATCATTGAGCTTAGATCGTTAGGAATGGCACGGTCCTGGCTCTGAATGTAACCCCTCTGGTAACACTCTCAGTCCCAGTCTTGCACCCGAGAACTACCCTTTTTATTTCAACCAGAATAACTAAGTGTGAAAGACACAGGGAGACTGATAACTGGCAGCTCTGGCCAGATTAACAGAGCCATTGCTAATCTTGGCATAGCTGGAATGTAAAAAGAAGTGGAAAACCAGGAATTAAATATCCCTGTCTTGAGTTTATCTTATTTTTGTGCTTGCTGCCATTGAAACTCATTTATACGGTAACCTATTTACTGGAGTTTACATGGCTCGTTTTTTAGGACATGAAATTGGGCAGAGAAGAGTAGAGAGTAGATTTACAGTAAGAAATGTGAGACATCTGGCCTGATGCCTTTCAATTATTGTTGTTTAATGTGAGCTTCATCAAACTTTAATGTCAGTTTACTTAAATGTGCTTCCCTTCCTTTATGGATATTCCTATAAATATCTCAACAATTATAACAATAGGTTATGGTCCACTTTGTTCTTGTTATTCTGACAAATACACCTTTCTCTCCCCTTCCATTCTCAGTCCTCTTCTGCCTCTCTCATGGCCCTTTTAGAGTTTTATGACCTACACTTAACATAAACACACACACACACACACACACACACACACACACACACACACACACACACATACACATACACACAAACCTTGCATCCTGCATGTTGCCAATATCAGCACCATATGGGCAATGCCAAAAACTTGTCATTTTGAGATGTGACTATTGTATATGTTCATCTTCTGAGCCATACTGCCTCCATCTCATGGAGTTCAGCAAGCATCCATCTCAAAAGATCAGGAGAGTTGTGTTGCTGACTACTGAGGTTTCCTCAAATATGGAGCAAGTGAGAAGGCTGTGAGATCCTCACCTGAATATCCACCCACCTCTCGCAAACAGTTGCATGCAATTCTTTCCTAATTACTTGTGGCCTTGGGATAACAGAGAGGGATAGAATATGAGACACAAATGATAATAGGGGAAGGGCTCCATCTGCACAGCCTTTGGGGGAACCATCATTAATGTAGACTCTTTAGTGTGGCTGCTTTAAACTCACTCATGCTTCTACTCATAACCCCTTATTCATTGCTCTGTTAGTAAGCCTAAAATACCTTTCTATTCCGCAAGGTGAACTTTAGTTACATCTATGTAAGTTTGTTATTGAGACTGTGGGAGGAAGGTTAAATGTTGTTTACATGCTCTCCAGGGAAGGACTTTTAGCAACAGTAGCCTGGACTTTTTTTTTTACCACTGTAGGTAAAGCCTCTGAGTTCCTGGCTGAATGAATCTAAGAGGTGGCCCTACTCCACCAGCAATTCTTTATTCAATCACACTCCAGTGAAATGAATTTGCATTTTTATGAGCTTTAACCTTCAAAGAGTGGGGTCTGCTCTCAAGGCTCCCTTTCCATTTTCCCAGGGCAGGGTACTGTGGCTAATCTTTATGACTGTTGGAAATTATTATAGTAATCAAAGTAGGACAGACTAAGAAATACAAATAACATGATTTTTCACAAATGATAATACTAAGCGTATAACAGAAAATGAAAGATCAATTTAAAACCCTGTGAAATGTTATATAGCAATGAAAACATTAAAAAAAATTATGAAGGTCATGTCAAAAATGTATGCTCCAAACTGAACAGGATCCCATGGCCAAACTAATATTATTATGGCCTTGATAGAGATATAATTCAAAACACATTTAAAATATAAAATGTATTTCACTTCAGTTTCATAATAATATTGAAATAGTTTGAAAACTTCATCTCTGACTCCCTTCCCCACAAAAAAAAAGAAAGCAAAAGTCATTATTTGAAAATTGTACAAGCAAAATGAAGGAAAATTCAATTATTATTTATTTCTGACATAAACCACTCATGGAGTTAAAAATGAAGTTATGTAAAAAAGCATACCTCTTTACAAAATGAGTAAAAATTATCAACAATGAGAAAATGTTAAAACTAAAATGTATCCATTTGTCTCTTCCAAAGACTCTGAACAATGAACTTCAAATTATCCTGACTTTTTAATTGTGAAAAAGGTATGTACCTCTGATAAAGATGTAAACACCACCACTTATCTTAGCTATAACAACTGCATCTAACTCTGAATCTAAATCACAGTCTTTTGCCAATGCTGAACTGCAATATGAATACATTATCAACATAAAGCAAACAAAAAATTCTTCAGATTATTGCATTTGGAAACAAATCAAAAGATCCATATCAGCTACATTTTAAGTATGAATAAGATTGTGCAATTCTATTTATTGAATGTGAATTAAAAATAATATCAAGATGTCTGTTAACACATTCCTTTCTTCCCGCTGATGAGGAAGCATCATAGAAGGCTCTTATTTCTCTCCTGTTGTGTTTAAGTCAGTGTCTCCTAAGGAAGCTAAATAACTGTGGAAGCTCTTCTTCAGTGCTCTGAATTTCAAAACAATTGGGGTGAGCCGAAAGAATATGATCAAAATATATTCCATGAAAAAATATGTAAAAAAGAGTTTTAAATAAAAAAAAATTAAAATGAAAATAACTGATGAAAATCTGAGGAGCCAGTTTGAGCAATATAGAACACTCACCAACACTGGGACAGTGGTAATGAGAGATCCAGAGTTTTGGGCTTGTCACTGACACCTCCATGGAAGAGGTAGATGGAGTCATGAATGCTGGACCACATGAGGTGTATAGTGGAGATGTGGAACCAAGGAGAGTTGTGCCAAGAGAAGATTCTTAAAGACCAGGTGCCCCCTTATCTGATAAAAACAACTTTGTTAGTGGTTTTAAAGAAGACACCAAAAGAATATCACTTATTAAATTATATTGACAGTAAGGGAAAACTTAAGTGGAGTAAATCATGACTGATTAAGACAGTTGAGAAAATAACTACATTTTTGAGCTATTATGACTATGATATTATAAATAATATTGTAACTCAGAATTCCCATAGTATAAATAATGTACAAAACCTTGAAGAAAAGTCCTGTGGAAATAACATAGTGCTTCATCTAGCCAATATGGTTTTAAAAACCTTGGTGGTGGTTGTAGAGGTGCTTTGGGCAACAATGACAATTTTTCTCATGCAGGAAACATCAATGACCTTGGTGGCTTTGGTGTCATTCATGATAGTTGTGGCTATGGTGTCAGTAAGGATAGCTCTGGTGGAGATTGTAGATGCTATCATGATTCTGGAACTTAGAACAATTAATTTTCAACTCTTGGACCTAAAAAAAGAGGAAACTTTGGAAGCAGAACCTCTGGTCCCATGGTAGTAGAGGTCAAACCCTTGCTAAACAATAAGACAAAGATGCTTTTATGGTTCTAGCATATCAATAGCTATGACAGTCACAAAATGTCATAATCACTGTCAAGAAACAAAAGTCAGCAGGAGAGAAGAGCCAGAAGAGTGACAGGGAAGCTACATGTGACAGCAGATTTGTTGACTCAACCAAGCACATTGATGGCAGTGCCTATCTGCTCCAAAGTTGTATAATTGTATTTAATTTCCATTATTTCAAAAATATAAATAAAGCTTTCCAGCTAGTGTTTCTGTACAGCCATTTTTTCACCCATTATCTTGATTGTTTGTGGTGATAATGTGTTCCCCAAAATATTATGCACCCTAATAAATTTATCTGGGGTCAGAGAATAGACAGCCACTAGATACAGAGGCTAGAAAATGGTGGTACTCACACCTTTAATCCTAGCATTCCAGAGACAGAAATCCCTCTGGATCTCTGTAAGTTCAAGGCCACATTGGAAACAGGCAGGCATGGTGACACATGCCTATAATCCCAGAAAGTGAGCCTTGAATCCTAGGGAGTGACAGCAGAAAGAGAAAGATCTATAAGGCGTGAAGAAGAGAACCTAGAAGCATTTGGATGGTTAAGCTTTCAGTCTTTGGAGCAGCACAGTTCAGCTGAGATTCATTCTGGATGAGGACTGAGATGCTTCCAGTCAGAGGAAACAGGATCAACTGAGGAAATGGCAAGGTGAGGAACCTGTGGCCTGTTCTGTCTCGCTGATCTTCCAGCATTCACCGGAATAACTGGCCTCAGGTTTCATTTTATTAATAAGACCATTTAAGATTCCTGCTACATCTGGCACCCAACATTGGGTGACAAATGTAGATGTAACTGTCTTGTTAAGTAAGAAACACAGAACCAAATACAAAGTTAATAGCCAAGAGGTCAGAGCAATAGCTGATAGCTGAAAACCTTACCCTTCACTATTGCTGCTCTCTTTCCTCTCCACAAGAGGCCTACTTCTGTGTTTTTCTCCATTTTATAGACTTTCTGTTCTGCCTTCTCATTGGTTGTAAACCCAACCACATGACCTCCTCATCACTGCCTGTCTGTACAGACCTCCAGGTCTTCTATGGTTGGTATTGAGATTAAAGGTGTGTGTCTCCATGCTGACTGTATCCTTGAAGGCACAGAGGTCTGCCAGTCATGTGATCTGGATTAAAGGTGTATGCCACCATCGCCCAGCTTCTACTATGGCTTGCTATTATCTTTGACCCCCAGGCAACTTTATTTATTAACATACAAGTAAAAACACATTTCAGGACAAATAAAATATCACCATAATTGTTAAGTGTAATAGCATGATCATGGTGCTGTATAAATGTGCCTTTTCTAAAAACACCACTTTAACGGGAATATTAAGTCAGTAATGTCCATAGTCACACACCATAATACATCCAAAAGAATGGGAAGAAATTTGAACTAATGTCAAATCAGGTAAGTCACAAAAATGGTTATTTGTGAAGAAGGAAAAAAAAGGATATAATTGAGATTTTACAATGGAACTGGTTTTGAGCATAGACTATTCACTTTTTTTTAGATTTATTTATTCAATATGTTTACAGAAGAGGGTGCTAGATCTCATTACAGATGGTTGTGAGCCACCATGTGGTTGCTGGGAATTGAACTCAGGACCTCTGGAAGAGCAGTCGGTGCACTTAACCTCTGAGCCATCTCTGCAGCCCCACTTTATTTATTTATTAAGAATTTTTTAATTCATTTTACATACCAACCACAGGTTCTCCTCTCATCCCTCCCACTTTCCCCCAGCTTTCCCCCCACAATCCACCCCCATGCCTTCCTTGGAAAAGGTAAGGCCTCCCATGGGAAGTCAGCAGAATAAGATTGATCCCTGGTGCATGAGCTGGCTTTTTGAAGCTCATTACCTATGTTGGGACACCTTGCTCAGCCTTGATGTGGAGGGGAGTGGCTTGGACCTGCCTTAGCTGAATATTCACTTTATCTTAATTATCTAAGGTTGTTATCCTTGGAGGGAACAATGATTAGAAGGGAACACAGGGAATTTATGAAATTATATTTCAAATACCACTGCTATATATTATTCAGAAAGAAAGAATGTGTTTGTGTCTGACTGTATGTTCCAGCCAGAATGGCCTCTTTGGTAGGCAAGGAGAACAATGTCTACATTAAGCCATGACATCCTAGAATATCTTGTAGTACATACATGTTTACATTACTCTGTTGCATCTGTCTTTGTGGTAGGTGATCAGTGAGGTAGATGTTGGGGTGGTCTAATTCTTAGCCCTGGTTCTGGACCTGGGTGGTACATTGGTTGGTCAGTCTGCAGGCTTTCCCTCATTGTCATCACCAGGGTGAGCTCTCCAGCACTTTACCAGCTCACCTAATGAGCAGGCAGCAATGAATGGGCCAGTTTTCCTTCTCTCGCTACCCCATACCAATAAAAGGGGATCCAGCTCTACTGTTTTGTCTTTGCTAGATGCAGGGCCTGATTTCCCAAGTGCTATAGTTGGTGAGAGGCAAAGCCAGCTCTCCCATTCCCATGTCAGCAAGGCCATGTCTCCTGACAGCTGCAGGTATCAAGGGATGTGGGAGTCAGCATCATTCTCTCACCCATGCCACCTATGGCATAGGAGGTGGGGGGCGTTCAGTTCTTCTGATCTCATGCCTTCAGGCCCCACTCATCTGTGCCCCACCAACAGAGTCAGATCTACTATGCTGGTGGTATGAGTTGCAGGATTCGCTCTTTCTGGTGCTGCATCCAATGAGGGGCAGGACCAGTGCTCTGTAGCCTTATCTTCACTGACTTTGGTGGTAATAGGAGCCACAGGAGCATGTGAATGGGGCAAACCTTCAGAGTCAAAGCTGCAGAATTCCCATCATTACACAAGGAAACAAATGGAATATCCAAGAGGAGCTGCAGTGAGGGCCCAGTTGCAATAGTATAGCAGAAGCTAGAGGCCTTGACTCAGGCCAACGACTCACCCTTATGAACACTTGCAAGTAGAGATGTATGGACTAATGAGTATACTGTGAAACTAACTGCAATACACTGCTTCCATGTGGGGATTTTTGTTGTTTTTTATTCGTTTGATTTTGTTGATAAAAAGAGATGAGGAGAGGCAGGCAGATCTCTATGAATTTGAGGCCAGCCTGGTTTACAAAGTGAGTTCCAGGAAAGGTGCAAAGCTACATAGAGAAACCCTGTATCGAAAAACCAAAAAAAGGGGGGGGATGGGGAGATGAGGGAGATCATGATGCATGATGTGAAATCCACAAAGAAACAATAAAATGTTGAAAAAAATCAGTGAAGGCAAGGCTTTATCAGGTCTTTTATATCTGATCCAAAAATTTTTCCAGGGCAAATCAAAAGCAAATTATTAAAAGAGATGATAGTGTAGAATTTCCCATGTAGTATTTTCACTTCAGCAATTAGTCAATGAGACTCAGATTGCTTATATAAGAACATGCTAACTTATTTAGGAGTTTAGTCTGTTTTGTATTCCACACACAGCATTTATAATATGTGAAATGCTTTCTTTAACTAGTTGGTCTATTAATTGGTATCACAAATGCCAAAACTACCTGGAATATAAGAAACATGTAGTAAATATTAAAAATTAATTAACTTTGGTTTAAAATGTTAAAAAGAAGCCTTGAGACTCATAAGTAGCCTTTCCTTTACACTCTCTTTTGTAAGCCTATGTACAGACATTTTATATAAATTACAAAGCTTGAAAATGACACTTCTTTCACCAAATGTGGAATCATCCAGATTTCTAAACATCACACTGAAAAAACATAGAACACAATGTTTAAGTCAAATAAGCATAATGAATAAGTGAATGGAAAATCAGAGGGACAAGCATCAATAATTTGAACTTTTTCTAGGTTACCTGATGACAATATTGACATGGAATTCTAGATAGGGCATCAACACATATATTGCATGGTGATTAAATAAAAGGTAGTACTCATATGATTAAAAAAACATGGATTTTTGCCTCACAGCTCATTTTCACCTAGCATTATTGATTTAGGAGCCATTTGGTGAGGCAATCCATTATGGAAGAAGTACTAATAGAGTAGACTATTCACCTCATGTAAGTTAGCAAGCAAAGAGAAAGAGGGGGAACTGAGGCTTCAATATTCCATTTAAATACACCTAATGCTAAGCCACATTTAATTGACTATACCTTTTAAAGGTTCCTCCACCTCCCAGTAATTACACCATGGACTCATGAGCAATTCTTTTAATTCCTGGATTTAGAGGGCTTTCCAGATCTAAACTACAGTAGGTAGGAAGAAATGGGAAGTCCAGAGAGTTAAACAAAAGGATGAGAAAGAGTTTACTGAAGGAGAAATTTATGTTGCCTGCATCAACATACTTCAGGAACATTTAAATAATAAATACAACTTATGTTTACATAATGTCCCTATTACAAAAAAAAATGTGAAGCCCTAGGAATTTTCTTAATTACATTTTTAACTAAGGGCATACTTCTACCTGACTACAAGAATTCCTATCTTATATAAAATGCTATTCCTGTTATGACTAATTATGCCTGAGAAATATATACTCTAACTATCTATCCTTCCTATTATTTATAATCCCTCACCCAGACAATAGCTGTTCAATTATATTTTTCATGTGTCTTTGTGTTTTCTGCTCTTACTTCATTCCAGCTGGAGAAAACACATCATGTGCAGTGTTCTAAATCTTTATTAACTCTACACTGTAAATGTATAAGAAACCTTGCCTGAGAACTAGAATGGCATCTTGGATAACTGTGTAGACACTAACACTAGACATTGTCAACTTTAATTCTAGCTTATTCACTTAATAGCTGTGAGATTTGGTGAACATTACTTAAATTCTCTGTGCTTTTTTTCTCTCTTTATGCAAAATGGAGACAATGTTAATACCTATTTCATGGATTCATACTTAGGATTAAATGCTGTGATCTCAGTGAGTATCAGATTAGTTTTTGGCAATTTGCAAGTGCTAGTTAATTGCCATCAGTATGGGGGAATAGAAACAAAAGGATTATAATTATAATAATGTGGACAAACCTGAGTTTATAGCTTACTTAAAGTTCATTACTAAGACCTACATACCAGGTTACTTCAGTCTCCCTTCCTGACACTTTCCCGTGTGCAAGGGCAGTTTATGACTCACTAATATCCTCTTTCCTAACTCCCTATCTCCAGGCTCCATTTGCATCTGCTTGCCAAACAATGGAGGCATTATCTAACTTCTGTAAACTTTTAAAATTTTATCACTGTAAAGAGCAACCAAGTGGCAGAAGAGAACTTTCTCATAGTAAAATATTCATTGGTGATCTTCAACTTTCCCATTCTAAGAGAGGATTTTGGCTTCGTATTAGTATAAATAGAAGCTCAATAAAGTGTTTAATACAAAATAAGAAATGACTTTAGAAAAAAAATATTCTTTTCTCATATAATGCAACCACATTTTTCCCTCCCTCCACTCCTCCCAACATGCTCCCAACACCACCACATTCTGCAGATCTACTCTCCATATGTTTTCTTTCAGAAAAAAAGCAGGCTTCTAAGAGACAACAATAAAACACCACAAAAAAAGATATGATATGATAAGGCAGAAGCCCTTCTATGCAGAATGGACAAGGCAACCCAATAGAAAAAAAGTCCAAATGTGGGCAAAAGAGTCAGAGATATAACTAATCCCACTGTTAGGAGTTCCACAAAAACACCAAGCTAACATTTATAACATATATGCAAAGGACCTTATGTAGACCCATGCAGGCCCAGTGCTTGCCACTTCAGTCTCTGGGAGCTTGTTTGAGCCCTGCTTAGTTGACTCATTGTGCCTGTCTTCCTGGTGTCCACCATCCCCTCTGATTCCTATTGTCTTTCCTCCTCCTCTTCCATTGGATTCTCCTGAACTCCAAGGGAGGGACCAAATAGAGACCTGCAATTTCAACTCTTCACATAATTTCTGGCTGTGAGACTCTATATCTATTCCCACCTGCTTTCAGAAGAAGCCTCTTTGATTACTAGTGGACTTTCTAAGTCCCCCACAACAACTGTTTAAAAGCCTCTTGCATCTTCATGTTGTTATTCTTAAGGTTGCTAGCTTCTGCTTCTTCCACTTTGTGATGTTCAGGTCTTGCTATTAGAGGAGGGCTAGGTTCTGGTGATGCAGTATTACTCTTTATTTTGTTGTATGTACTTCTGCCTTGATGTCTGGCCATCTCCTGGTGGATTCAATCTTGGTCTTATCAGCGCTCTTGGTCCAGTCAGAGCTGACAGATTCAGCATTTCAGGAAGCCTCTCTTGGTCCAATGAGAGGTGGTAGATTCTGCTTTTCAGAAAGCCACTCTTGAGACACTGCAGTCTCCACACCCTGCCCCCACACCCATTTGCCCAAGACCCCAGCCACTTCCTGAGACTCAGAGACTAACCCCCAGCTCCCATCTGGACCAGAGGTGAGTGCCTGGGGTTATAGTCAGAGAGGCAACTGCCCCTGGGACCCACCACTGGACACAGGCCATCCTGAGAGGACCTGCCCAACTTGGCCCCAGGTCTGGGCAATTAGCGGGACCTGTGGGACAGCTCCCCTTTTCCAAGACTGCAGGCAAACACTGCAGTCTCCACACCCTGCCCCACACCCATTTTCCCTAGACCCCAGCCACTTCCTGAGACTCAGAGACCAACTCCAAGCTCCCATCTGGACGAGAGGTGAGTGCCTGGGGTTATAGTCAGAGAGGCAACTGCCCCTGGGTCCCACCCCTGGACACAGGCCATCCCGGGAGGACCTGCCCAACTTGGCCCCAGTTTCCTGCCAATCTGTTGGCCCTGCAGGAAGGTCCCCTTTTCCAGGACTGCAGGCAGACCCTGCAGTCTCCACACCCTGCCCCCACACCCATCTGCCAGAGATGCCAGCCACTTCCTGAGACTCAGAGTCCAGCCCCCAGCCTCCATCCTGCCCTGGAACTCCCATCTGGACAAGAGGAGCTCCCATCTGGACAAAATAAGGAGACACCAGGGACTTTGCAAGACTCAGTGTCCAGCCCCCCAGCTCCTATCCAGCCAGCACTCTCATCTGGACCAGTGCTTACATCTGACCCAGAGATTCCATCTGGACCAGAGAGAGGCTCCCTAAATCTGTCAGCTCTTTCTGGACCAAGTACACTGGTAAGAAAAAGAATGAACCCAAGAGGAGATGGGCAGACATCAAGGCAGAAGTACATACAACAAAATAAAGAGCAATACAGCATCACCAGAACCTAGGCCTTCCCCAACAGCTAGACCTGAACATCACAGAATGGAAGAAGAAGAAGAAAAAAACCTTATAAGTAACATCATGAAGAGGCTAGAGCCTTATATAGAAGAAATCAAAAATAAAGTAGAAGAACAGACAAAGAAAAAATGAGAAGAATGCTATAAAAAAAACTAGAGGAAAGGACAATTAAAGCAGAAGAAAACAATAAGTCCTTGAAAGAAAATCATGAAAAAGCAAGGGAGACAGTCCAAGACCTGAAGAGGGAAATAGAAAAAATGAAGAAGACACTAGCAGAAGGAATGCTGGAAATAGAAAATCTGAGTAAATAAACAGGAACTTCAGAGGCAAGTATAACCAAGAGAATGCAAGAGATGGAAGAGAGGATCTCTGGTGTTGAAGATATGGTAGAAGAAATAGATTCATCAGTCAAAGAAAACACAAAAACCATCAAAGTCATGACCCAAAATGTCCAAGAAATGTGGGACACCATGAAAAGACCAAACCTATGAATAATAGGGATAGAGGAAGGAGAAGAATACAAACTCAAAGGCACAGAAAATATATTTAACAAGATCATAGAAGAAAACTTTCCCAACTTAAAGAACGAAATGCCTATGAAGATACAAGAAGCCTATAGAACACCAAACAGAATAGACCCCCCCAAAAAAGTCCCCTTGCCACATAATAATTAAACAACTAAACGTACAGAATAAAGAAAGAATATTAAGGGCAGCAAAGTAAAAATGCCAAGTGACTTATAAAGGCAAACCCATCAGAAAAACACCTGATTTCTCAATGGAGACTTTGAAAGCCAGAAGGACCTGGGCAGATATAATGCAGACACTAAGAGACCATGGATGCCAGCCTAGACTAATATACCCATCAAAACTTTAAATCATCATAGATGGAGAGAACAAGAACTTCCAAGACAAAACCAGATTTAAACAATACTTATCCACAAACCCAGACCTACAGAAAGCACTAGAAGGAAAATTCCAACCTAAGGAAGGCAGATACACCCATGAAAACACAGGCAATAGATAACACCACAGCAGTGAACCCCAAAGAAGAGAAGTACACACACACTACCACCAAAAAATAAAAATAACAACAGTAATGAACAATCAATGTTCATTAATATCCCTTAATATCAATGGACTTAATTCACCTATAAAAAAGACACAGACTTATTTGTCTATGGTGTCCACTGATAGATGAATGACGTTAATTTTTATATTAAGTTTATTCATTCTTGTTATTATATTTATTTTAATATATGAGAAAAGACAATTCCAAGGTCTTAAAGATTTACTTGCATATATTCTGCAAATGATTCATGATTTCAGAACTTATATTTCTATGATAATCCATTTATTAATTTTTATATGATGTTAGGGTCTAAAATCATTCATTTGTGGGTAAGTCACCAGTTTACCCACAAATTAGACCTATTTTGTGAATACTATATATTGATTATCATAAATAATATGAGTATGTGTTTGATATTAGGAAATGTATGTAACTTGAATATTTTCTTTTTGAATTTTGTTTTGGCAAATCTGTACCTTGTGAATTTACAAAAAATTTAGGATCACTTTGTTCAACTTCTAAATAAAAACATCTGGGTTATTGACAGGCATTTTAAAGTATTTGCTGTGGATATCACTCTGTGTAAATAAAGTTCTGATTGGCCAGTGGCCAGGCAGGAAGTATAGGCGGGACAAGAGAGTAGAGAATTCTGGGAAGTAGAAGACTGGAGAGAGACACCACCTACCGCCGCCATGAAAAGCAACCTGTAAAGACACCGGTAAGCTACAAGCCATGTGGCAAAGTATAGACTAACAGAAATGGGTTAATTTAAGATAGAAAAGGTAGATAACAAGTAGCCTGCCATGGCCATACAGTTTATAAGCAATATAAGTTTTTGTGTGCTTTCTTGGTTGGGTCTGAGCGACTGTGGGACTGGCGGGTAAGAGAGATTTGTCCTGACTGGGCCAGGCAGGAAAACTCTAACTACAAATGGCGTCCAACGTGTTGGCAAGAGTTTCCACCTAAAACCTGAGAAAAAAGATTCTAAGACGGAGCTAAAAACAGCTTCCTAATTGTCTCTCTCAAGTTAGTGGCAGCCTGCCGGTTTCAGCTACTATGGCAGGTTCCTGGCTTGTGCTTCTGACCTGCAGTGTGGCGGGAATAAGGAGTCTACAAGCGGCACTTTACTCTGCTGCATGGTGGATTTAACCTTGCTAGTTAAAAAAAAAAAAAAAAAAAAAAAGTTTCTGGGCTATGCACTGCTTTGATAGAAGTGCTTCTGATAGTTGATGGTACATATGGCTCCAGACCCAGAGCTGGCGGTAAACTGTACCACCGCCATGTTGGGAAACTGAGGTGGGCGGAGCCAGCAGCCACAGCAGCATTTCAGTCTTACAAAGATGGATATTACACAGAGAATCTGGTTTGTCTTGTCTTTGGGATTTTTAACTGCAAAAAAAGATTTGACCGTAAAAGCTGTTGAGTTAAACAAATATGTAAATTTTAAAGGTACCTTGACTTCAAAATTTGGATATAAGGATTTATGTTGCTTTGGAAAAGAGTCTCTGCTTTTGTTTCCACAGAAAGCCAGAGGCTGTGGATTTGTTCCAGATTAAGATATATCAGGTTTGATCAGCCAAGACCACCTGAAAGGTCTCCGATGACACCATGGCCCAGATGATCTGACATACAGAATGGTTTAAAGGCAACTGGCTCAGAGGTTCACCCTAATGGACTACTCTATAATCCTAAAATTTTCTTTGTATCCCCATAAGATACAGCGCCCCCCTCTAGCAGGAAGTAATAAGAGAAACTACGCCCACATTCCCAAAATTATCAAGCTGGCTTTGGAAATGGAATTGGCTCACTCTTTCTCTAAACCCAGACATATTGCTAAAAGAAAAGTTTAAGAGATTCTTGTGTCCCAAATCAGAAGAGCCCTCTGGTGTGGGACAGAGAAAAACCAGCATTTTTATTTAAATCAGGTTGATTATAAATGCGATCTCTTTCTAAAGAAAAGGAAGGGGATGTGATATAGATATAATAGGATGAAAGGGTAGATTAATGAACTTACTTCTAAAGAGCAACAACTTGTTTAAAATGTTTTACATTGGTATAGATTTTAGTCTATTGATACAAACTTAAAGTTAATTTTGTTATACTGAGTGCATATTTCTACTCATGTTTAAAGTATTATGTTTGTATAGCTCATTTTAAATTGTAATGGATAATTAAAAATAGATTAATAATTAATCATCTAGGATAATCATACTCATAGCCATGTTAGTTAAGTCTCCTAGGTATACACAGAGATATTTCAGATAGATAGGTAATCTTCAAATACTTCAAAGACCTTCAGAATATGGCATTTAAAATACTTTTAAAATTTAGACTTTCTGGACAGTGAGACATGTCTGCTCCTGGCAGCACTGATTTACTTCAGAGAGGAGGATGGGCATTGAAGACACTTCATATGGAGTTTATCTTCACCTTGGCAAAAATAGCCATTTGGGCAAGAAACTGTTCTTGCCTGGACTGCTTGATCAACTGGACATGCAGGACCCATAGAAAGGTGACCACTAAACTTTGTTTGACAAAATGGTCCTTCAGGTTCCTGCTTCGCAGAGGAAACTGCCAGACATTCTACAGGACACTGAGAGAAGTGACCAAGAGACTCTAGCCCTGTGGGCTGAAGACAAATGCCCCAACTTTACAAAGGAACATTAGGTGACTGTCCAGGCTGCCAGCTGTCTCTGTCTACTCTTGCAAGACTCCTGAAAAATGTTTACATCCTTCTTCCGGTTCTCAGGTAATATTATATCCTTCTGAGGTCTTTGATGTGGTTGAAGACTAGATAGTTATAATTTCCTCAATTATGATAAAAGATAAGTTAGATATAAAACCTTAGACTCACAAATATAAGATAGATAGGATATCTTCTTTAATATTATAACTGTAATTCTTGCTTGATAATAGTTTTGTTATATGTAATTGTACTATGTAAAAGTTAAAACCTTCCTTTAAAAAAAAAAAGAAAAGAAAAGGGGAAGTGCTGTGGATATCACTCTGTGTAAATAAAGTTCTGATTGGCCAGTGGCCAGGCAGGAAGTATAGGCGGGACAAGAGAGTAGAGAATTCTGGGAAGTAGAAGACTGGAGAGAGACACCGCGTACCGCCGCCATGAAAAGCAACATGTAAAGACACCGGTAAGCCACAAGCCATGTGGCAAAGTATAGACTAACAGAAATGGGTTAATTTAAGATAGAAAAGGTAGATAACAAGTAGCCTGCCATGGCCATATAGTTTGTAAGCAATATAAGTTTTTGTGTGCTTTCTTGGTTGGGTCTGAGCGACTGTGGGACTGGCGGGTAAGAAAGATTTGTCCTGACTGGGCCAGGCAGGAAAACTCCAACTACAAGTATTTGCTGTATATTTCAGAATGTTTGAATTTTAACAGTATTCTGTATTCCAACTGGTAATCAATGAATATTCTTAGATTAATTTTGATCTGTTTTAATCTCCTTCAGAAATACATGTAATGGCTTTCCTTGTACATGACATCATTTTCTTTCACTAAATTTATTCCTTTTTTAATACATTAGAAAATTATAAATTTTATTACATATATATACTTTCCCATTGTGCTAGCTCCCTCTTCATTTGATAGCATTTTACCACAAAATCCTTAATTTACTTGAAGTCTCATTCATCTATACTTTTTCTCTTTCTTTGTGTGGTTTTGGTAACAAACTAAGTGGGCTCTGTCATATTGAAGGTCACAAAGATTTATTACTGTGTTTTTATCTTAGACTTACAGTTTTGTTTCATGTACAGCTTTGATTCATTTATAGTTATTTTTTGTAAACAATGTCAGTGAGGGGTACAACTTCATTCTTTTGCATGTAGAAATCTAGTTGATGCTGCACTGTTTGTTGAAGACTCTATCTCCCAATGAATTATCTGAATACTTATACAGAAAACAAATCATTGAACATAAATCTAAGCACATATTTTCAGACATTCCATTGACCTATAAGAACATTCTTATACAGTGTTCCATATCCCATTTATCATTTGAAAGTATAATAATTATTGAAAGAAGAATGCATGAATCCTCTAACATTGCTCTTCATTATCAAGATTGTTTTTGTTACCCTTTAACATTTAGAAGTTCTATAAAGCAGATTCAGCTTTCCAATTGTTGTCAAAACTATCAACTGGTATTTTTACAAGAAGTGTAAGCAATCTGTAAATAGAGCTGCAATGTATCTTAGTTTTCTTTTTCTGTGAAGAGACAGCATGGCCATGACAACTCATAAAAGAGCGTATTTATTTAGTGCTTCCTGAAAGTTTCAGAGATTTAGTCCATTATCAGCATGGCAGGATGGATGGTGGCATGTAGGCAAACATAGTTCTAGAGAAGGAGCTGATAATTTTACATCTGGATCTGTAGGCAGTAGGAAGAGAGAGAACCACCAGTCCTAGTGTAGGCTTCTGAAATCTCAAAGCTCATTTACTGTGAGAGATTTCCTCCAACAAGGCCACACCTACCCCAACAAATAGTACTAGTCCTTATGAGCCTACAGGGCCATTTTCATTTAAACCACCACACAATATATAGTCACAAGTATAAATCATATTATAGATTCCATATATTTAGGTTTTCTAAATATTTTTCCATCATATTTGCAGGTTTCTGCCCACAGATTAATTTATGTATACTTCTTTTGTTATTTTAATTCCTAAATATTTTAGATTTGTTATCTGTAGAAATGAATCCCAAGATCATGGTCGTGTTTGGCATGTATTGTATGAACAATGTATGTTCTAACCCCAACATACTTTTGTTTGTTTGCTTACTGTTTCAAACTACATTATATTCTTGATTTCTTTCTTTCTGTTTTTTAATGGCTTCATTCTATTATTTTATTTTTTAAAAATTCTTATTAACATAATTTCATTGGGTTTTGGGGAATTTCAAATTATGCACCCTAATCCCACTCGTTTCTCTGTCCTTTCATATCCAACCTCCACCCTTGTAACCTCCCCTCAAAAATGAAAACTAAAAAAAGAAAAACAAAGCAGAGCAAATGAACATTAAAATACAACACTTTAATTCTCCATCTTTACCATGTCTCCATCATATAATCATTTGGATTTGGTGTAGTGGCCTCAGAAGCTGCAGTATGTCACACAGTACATCCTTTTGCCCAAACAGCTTTACTTGCAAATGTTCATTGCAATGAGTTGTTGGTCTGGTTCAAGGCCTCTGGCTTCCAGGAAACCATCAATACTGGACCCTCACCAAAACGTCTCTTGAATACCCTGCTGTTTCCAGTAGTCATGCAAATCCTGCAGTTTTGGTTGGTTCCATAGGAACAGTTACTTCATATTCTCCAGCACATCATAGAAGAGGTAGATTTGGGGGTAGGCCAACTCAAAACCCTGGAGGTGTGCCTGGGTAGTAACTGAATTGGTCAGTCTGGGCCTCTCCTGGGAACATCTCCCTCAGACATAGGTCAGGGCCAGGTCTCCTATTGCTGTGGCATGCAATGGGAGAAAGTACTCCCGGGATGGAGGAGTACTTTCAGATGGGAAGCTCTCCTTCCCTCTGAGATGGCCAGTATTGGGGTGGGATCAGCTCTCTCTGGTGCCTAGGTCACAAGGTGCTGCTCTTTTATGGGCTCAGGTAGTAATGCAGGCCACAAACATCAACACTGACCGCAACTGTGGTAGGACTATGGACCCAGTTGTCCATATGGCTCTTAGCCACAGTTCAGACCAGGCTATCACCATGGCCCTTGGTAAAACCTAGGACACTCAAATAGGTTATGGCCTTGGTGAGAGCATGGCTCTTAGATACCAACTTATCCTCTGATGTCAGTCTGTGGTAACATAGGCTGTGGACATCATCACAGATCCTAGCTGCGGCTGTAGCTATGGTAGGGCCAAGGATGTAGACATAGCACTCAGCAGCAGCATAGGCTAGGGCATCACCTGGCCCCAGGTGGCAATGTGGTGACCTTAATAGCCTGTTCTTTTTTTTCCTCCTTTTTTATGAAGAGATTTTCTATTTATTCTACATATCAAAATCAGATTCCCCTGTGCCCCCTCCTCCCACCCCCCAGCCCTCCCCCCAACCCACTCCCTACTCCCACCTCCTCTATTATCCTGTTCTTAACTGCTGTTGGGTCTCTAGTACAACTTCTCTCAATAGTACATGAACTACTCAGTTTCTCATTCTCTCCCATTTCTCTACCAAATGCCTGTTCATCTCAGTGTTGCCTGTCTACCTGGGGCTGCTTAGCTTCCCATTTGCTTGGTTTCTTATTGATAATAGCTGAGCATTTTCATGCATTCCATTTTCATGTTGGTGAATATCTCATCAATTTCTAGTTTCAAAATATTAATTTATTTACTTTCTGCTATTTTTCATGAAGGAATATTACATTTTGTCAAATATTTCCAGCATTTTTTGAGATATTCTTGTAGTTTAATTTTCTTGACTAATGCTATATAAAAGTTATTGCATTTTATTTGCTAAATTAACCTTATACTAATCCACTTAGTTAAGGCAAAGTATTGTTTTAGATACAAAAACTTTTCATTTAGGGCTTGAGAATTTGAATATCTATACTCTTAAAGAATGTCAGCATGTATTTTCTTGTGATTATTTTATTATATATTGAATTACTATGTTTCATCAAAATTTATTTGTTGAAATTGTAATTCCTAATATAAAGATTTTAGAAGTTACAATGTTTGTAAAATGTTATGGTCTATGTTTGTCACCTTAAAATTCATATGGAAAATTAAATCTGTGATGCTATAATATCAGGACATATGGTCTTCTGGGGTTTGATTTGAAGGAGGCTATGATTAAAGCCCTTATTAACCAGCCCTTAAGGAGTTTATTTAACTCTCACTATGATCGTGTCAAAGTTAAAATGTGACAACTGTGAGAAAGAGAATTAGCACTCAGCATGTGATAAATCTACTAATATCTTGAAATTGTACTTCTTAGTATCTATATATAAGTTTATTTTTATAAATTATTCATTTATGAAGCATTTTGTTAAAGTAGGTTAAATTAACTAAAACAGGTAATAGATCCTCTTAAAAGAAAAGTCAGAATGATTATCACTCTTTGCTCTCCATAACGCTTCAAAATAGCAACAGGATGAAATCATATACATATAAATAACAATATATTTATATTAACCAAAAGGAAGCAAGGAGTCTGAGAGAACAATGGAGGTACATAAAAATGTATTGAGGGGAGGAAAGGAAATGAGTAACTATGGAAATATATTTTAATTTTGAAAAAATTTATGCCCCAAATAATGAGCCCAATACAAACTGGTCATCCCTGAACCCATATGAACACACACACACATATTTGAAAGTGGAGGGAAGGAAGAACCTGGAGGGAGAAAAGTAAATGGGGAGTTATTTAATTGTAATTTAATTAAAAATATAAAAATAAAGAACCAGCAATCAAAAACAAAGTAAATAAACTCATTTTAGACTTCAGGTATACAAGCACTTTGATGTTCAGCATTCTACATTGAAGGACTATGAGAAAAAAAAATCTGTGATTCAATCTCTCCAATCTCTCTGTTATATATGTTACAAAAATTCAGTGTGAGTAATAAAGGTTAGACAATGCTTTGGGTATTGTGGTACACTTGGCTGATAATTAAGAATCAGAAAGTGGCCAGGCAATGGTGGCTCATGCCTTTAATCCCAGCACTCGGGAGGCAGAGGCAGATAGATCTCTGTGAGTTCAATGCCAGCCTGGTCTACAGACCGAGTTCCAGGAAAGGCACAAAAGCTATACAGAGAAATCCTGTCTCAAAAAACAGCAACAACACAACAAAATACACAAAGAAGGCCATCTGTGTCTGAGATTGTAATTTTATTTGTTGAAAACATTTCATTAATAAGTCAATGTCTATTACTAACAGACTTTCCAATTCATCTTGAATAAAATTTTGTAATTTGTTTATTTATGTGATGTTTTCTATGTTATCAATATATGTGATTTTAAAATAAAGCTGCTTATTAGATTATCTTTAATCATTTTTCCTTTCTGTAAGAATTATGGTGTAAGATGAATCTCAAAGTAGTTTTGATATGCATTTGCCTTATGTTTAAAATTTAAATGTTTCTCAGCCACTTGATATTCCTCTATTGAGAATTCTCTGTTTAGATCTGTGCCACATATATAATTGTAATTTGTTTTTTGATATCTAGTTTCTTGAGTTTCTATAATATTTTGGATATTGGTCCTCTATCAGATGTGTAGTTGGCAAGGGCCTTTTCCAACACTGTAAGCTGCTGCTTTTTCTGATTTATGATGTTTTCTTCCTTCCACAGAAATAAAAGATTCTAATAACTTCTTAATAAATGGTGTTGCATGAAGAACACCTCTCAAAGTTTGAAGTTTTGTAAGGTTGATATGCAAGTCTTATACAGGTAAACACAGCAACAAAAGTGATATCTTTAAAGCATCATTCTCCATCCTCCAGCTCTTCCACACTTTCAGCTTCTCTTCTATGATGTTCCATTAACATTCTGCTGTGTATGCTGATAAAGATGTTCTGTTCAGTGCTGAGCCATCCCATGTGGTTTATTGGGATGGTCTTTGACTAAACTGAATCCTCTGGAAGAAGAACAAGATCTCCAAATACCTGAGCTAACTTTTTAATCAATGACTCTACTTTTGTTTCTTTTTTTTTTTTAAATCACTTTTACCAGTATAAAATGACCATTTCTATCTCTAGTAACATTTTTCATAATGTTCATTTTGCCCAATCTTAGTGTACCCAATATAACTATTTTGGATATTTTATGTGACATATCTTGTCTTTTGCATTTATCTTAGTATTATTTTACTATTCAATGTGTCTATAAGCACAATAGATATATGCTGAGAAATATTATTTCTCACACTCTCTCAAATTTTTTTTTAATTAAGAGTGTTTATCATGGTTAAATTTGACGCAGTCATCATTTACAGCAAGCCTACAGTCAACAACAATTAAATGGAAAGGAACACAATACAGTTCCTTTAAAGTCAGAAACAATACAAGGTTGTCTACTCTTCCCATATCTATTCAGTATAGTACTTGAAGTCATAAATAGAGCAATAAAACCACTGAAGGGGATAAAGGAGATACATATTGAAAAGGAAGAAGTCAAAGGATCATTATTTCCAGGTTATATGATGGTATACATAAACGACCCCAAAAGTTTTACTAGGGAACTCCTACAGCTGACATATATTCAGTGAAATAGTTGAATGTAAGATTAACTCAAAATATCAGTAGCCCTTCTATATGCAAATGACAAAATGTCCGAGAATGAAATCAAGGAAACAACACCTTTCACAATAGCTGCAAAAAGTATAAACTATCTTGGGTTAACTGTGACCAAGCAAATGCAAGATTTACATAGATAAAACTTCATGTATCTGAAGAAAGAAATTGAAAAAGATATCAGAAGAGGGAAAACTCTCCATTGCTCATGACTTAGTAGGATTAATATAGTAAAACTGACTATCCTACCCAAAGCAATCTACAGATCCAATGCAATACCCAAATCAAAATCTCAACAAAATAATTTACAGACTTTAAAAAGAATAAGTGCCAGGTGTGGTGGCACATGCCTTTAATTTCAGCACTCAGGAGGCAGATGCAGGCAGATCTCTGTGAGTTCAAGGGCGCCCTGGTCTACAAAGTGAGTTTCAGGATAGCCAGAGCTGTTACACAGAGATACCCTATCTCAAAAAAAAAAAGAAGATAGAAAGAAAGAAAGAAACAAACAAACAAACAAACAAACAAATAAAGAAGACTCAATTTGATATGGAAAGAAAAAAAAAACAAGAATAGCTGAAACCATCCTAAACAATAAAAGAATTGCTAGAGGTCTCATCCTTCCTGATTTCAATTTGAATAAAGCTATATGTAAGGCAAATTACTAGCCGGTCTTATTAATAAAAAACCCAGAGCCAGATATTGGGGTTAAAACTGAGAAATCAGATGAATAGGACAAGCTACAGCCAACCTCACCTTACCAACCCCCAGACTCCATAGAGAGCTACTTCCTGTATACCCATGTCTATATGCCTTTCTGTTCTACCATCTCACTTCCCCTTTGCCCAGCTATATAATTTCCTCTTTCTGCCCAGCTCTGTCACTTCCTGTCTATCTGTACAGACCTCTAGACCTTTATGGTTAACTAGTGTTGGAATTAAAGGCATGTGCCACCATGCTTGGGTCTGTTCCCAGTGTGGTCTTGAGCTCATGGAGATCTAGATGGATCTCTTCCTCCTGAATGCTAGGATTAAAGGCATGTGCTACCATTGCCTGACATCTATGCTTAATAAAGTGGCTGGCTTTTTCCTCTGATCCTCAGATAAGCTTTATTAGGGTACACAATATATTGGGGGAAACAATATATCAGCACAGCTATAGTATATATATACTGCATGATATTGGCATAAAAACAGACATAGTGACCAATGGTATAGAATTGAAGACCCAGACATTAAATCCACAATATACACACCAGAAATACCCATTGGGAAAAAAATGACAGCATCTTAAACAAATGGTGCTGGTTGTACTGGATATCTGCATGTACAAGAATGGTAATCAGTTCAAGCTATTCAATTGTCTCACTTATACAGAGGGCCTGATCCAGCAGGGGCTCCACAGCCCTTGGTTGATAATTCATGTGTTTCCATTCATTTGGCTATTTGTCCCTGCGCTTTTTGCAATCTTGGTCCCAACGATTCACACTATTACAGTCCCTCCTCTTTCTCAACAATTGGATACCTAGAGCTCCACGTGGGGCCTGGCTGAGGATCTCTGCTTCCACTTCCACCAGTTATTGTATGAGAGTTCCAGCATGACTGTTAGGGTGTTTGGCCATCTGATCACCAGGCTAGGTCAGATCAGGCTTTCTCTCGACCGACCATTGCCAGCAGTCTACAAAGGATGCATCATTGTGGATTTCTTGGGACCTCTCCAGCACTCTGCCTATTCCTGTTCTTATGTGGTCTTCATTTATCATGGTCTGTTATTCCTTGTTCTCCCTTTCTGTTCTTGATCCAGCTGGGATCTCCTGTTCCCCTAAGCTTTCTTTCCCTCAAATCTTGCCCTTCATTACTCCCACTGTCATCCATGTTGTTCATATAGATCTCATCCATTTCTCTGTCATTGGGTGATCCCTGTGTCTTTCCTAGGCAATTGAATAGCTTGAACTGTTTGGGAGGCATCCAGGCTGTGGGACTAGGACCTGTCCTTAGTGCATGAGCTGGCTGTTTGGAACCTTGGGCTTACACAGGGACACTTTGCTCAGCCTGGAAGGAGGAGACTGGACCTGCCTGTACTGAATCCACCAGGTTTAAATGAATCCCCAGGGAAGTCTTGGTCCTGGAGGAGATGGGAATGGAGGGGAGGGGCTGGAGGGAAGTTGGGGGTGGGGACAGAAGGGGGGAGGACAGGGGAATCCATGGCTGATATGGAAAATTAAAACACAAATATAATAATAATAATAAAGACTACAAGAAAAAAAAAGAATAGAAATCAAACTATGCTTATCACCCTGCACTAAACTCAAATCCAAATATATCAAAGACCTCAACATAAAACCAGATACACTGAATCTGATAGAGAAGAAAGTGGGCAATATCTCTGAGTACATTGGCACAGAAGGTGACTTTCTGTCCAAAACACCAATGTGAAGGCATTAAGTTCAACAGTAAATTGAACTTCATGAAACTGAAAAGTTTCTGTATGTCAGAAAACACCATAAATCAGAAAAAGCAGCAGCTTCAGAGTTGGAAAAGGCTCTTGCCAACTCCACTTCTGATAGAGGGCCAATACCCAAAGTATGTACAAACCCAAGAAACTAGATATCATAAAACAAATTACAATTAAATATGTGGCACAGATCTAAACAGAGAATTCTCAATAGAGGAATATCAAATGGCTGAGAAACACTTAAATTTTAAACATCAGGCAAATGCATATCAAAACTATTTTGAGATTCATCTTACACCATCAAGAATTACTATGATCAATCATACAACTGGCAGCTCATTCTGGCTCAGGATGTGGACCAAGGAGAACACTGCTCCATTGCTGTTGAGAGTACAGACTTATACAGCCACTATAAAAATCAATATGATAGTTCCTTGGAAATTTAGGAATTGATATACCTCAAGACCCAGCTATATTACTTGGGCAAATACCCAAAGGAAATTCTATTCTAACACCTGGATACTTTCTCAACCTTGTTCATTGTGGCTTTATTATTTTTCTTCTTTATTATTATTTTTATTCTTCTCAAATATATTACCTCAGTTTCCCTTTCCTTACCTCCCCCAGTCTCCCTCCATACCTTCCCTCTACCCCTGATCCATTCTCACCTTCTCCCTACAGGGGAAAAAACAGGCTTCCCAGGGACATCAACTAAACATAGCATAATATGCTACAGTAATAACCAGGCACATGCCATCATTTCAAGCCAGGCTGGACAAGGTGACTTAGTAGGAGGAAAATTATTCCACAAGCAGCTAAAAGAGTCAGAGTCAGTTCCCACTCCCACTGTTAGGAGTCTCACAAGAATACCAAGCTATTTAGCCATACCATATATGTAGATGATCTAGTTCCAATCCATAAAGAATCCTTAATCTCTGTGAGCCCCCCATTAGTCCCAGTCAGTTGTTCCTGTGGATTGCGTTCTTGTGGCATCCCTATCCCCTCTGGTTCCCCTGATGTTTCTTCCCCTAGCTCTGTATGACTCCCCAAACTCTGACTAATATTGGCTGTAGGGACTCTGCATCTGCTCCTATAAGTTGAAGAATGAAGTCTCTCTGGTTTCTTCCTGGTAGGCTCAGGTCCCAGATTACTCAGTAAGCATGACAAAATACACGTCAAAGGTTTTGTGGCTGGGATTTTATCCTAATCCCTCCACTTGAGGACTTTCATGATTACAAAAGAAGGCCAGTTCAGACTCTGTATCCCTCATTACCAGAAGATATTGCTAGGGTTATTCACAGGGATTCCATTGGGTTTCCATTGAACTAGACCTTCACCTCAACCCTAAAATGCCACCCAATTCCAATCATTTCTCCATGTATTTTCTCCTTCCCTCCCACCTTGATCTCTTTTCTTCCCAAACCCACCCACCTCAACTTCACCCTCAAAAGCTATCCAATTTCCCCTTCACAGGGAGCTAAGTATGTCTCCCTTTAATCTCTCCTTATCACTTAACCTCTCATGAATTATTAGTGAAATTATTTGAGGCAACTCCATGTAGTAAAAAGGGAGGTTTATTTTATGGGGTAACTCACAAGTGAAGGGATAGGTAACAGAGTCTGGGAAAGGTGTAGCACAGTCCGGCAGTGTTCTCTGGAGAAGTCTGCTTGGTCTACCTCCAGCATCCAGGGTCCAGGAACCAAGAGAGTGTACCAATCTGGATCTCGGGTCTTCAGGGTCCTCTCTCTCGGCCACACCTTGTAGGCGTGGCAGTTACCAATGCCTCGATGGGGGTTGGAACCTCTAGATCTAAGCTGGAATGGTTACCCACCACAAATGACTATTTTTAACGTTATGGCTATTATATACTAATAAGTGAATGTATATAATGTTTGTCTTTCTGAGTCTAGGTTACCTCACTCAGAATGACTTTTTCAAGTTCTATCAATTTGCCTTCAAATGTCATGATGTCATTGTTTTACCGGATGAGTAATATTTCATTGTGTAAATGTACTGCATTTGCTTTTTCAATTCTTGGATTGTAGGACATCTAGGTTGTTTCAAATTTCTGGCTATTATAAGTAAAGCTTCTATGAACATAGTTGAACAATTGTTCTTATGATAGAATGGATGGTCCTTTGTGTATGCCCAGGAATGAGATAGCTGGGTCCTCCGGTAGATCTATTCTCAACTTTCTGAGAAACTGCCATATTGATTTCCAACATGGCAATACAAGTTTGCACACCTGGCAGCAGTGCTCTGCATCCTATCCAGTAGGAGCTATCCAATTGTGATTTCTATGTTAGCCATTCATTCTTATGTAAGATGAATCTCAAAGTCATTTTGATTTGCATTTCTCTGATGGCTGTGTATGTTGATCATTTCTTTAAGCATTTTTCAACCATTTTGGTTTCCTCTGTTGATAATTCTCTGTATAGATCTGTACCCCATTTTTAATTGAATAGTTTGTTGGTATCTAGTTTTTTGAATTCCTAGCATATTTTTTTTGATATTAGCTCTCTGTATGATATGCTGGTGAAGATCTTTTACAATTATGTGGGCTGTGTTTATCTTATTTATTGTATCCTATGCCTTCCATAACCTTTTCAGTTTGATGAGGTCCCATTTATTAACTGTTGATCTTAGTGCCTGTGCAATTGGTGTTCCCTTCAGGAAGTTGTCTGCTTTGGCACAGCATTCAATACTATTCCCCACTTTCTCTACTACTAAGTTCAATTTATCTGGTTTTATGTTGATGTCTTTGATCCACTTGGACTTGAGTTTTGTACAGGGTGACAAATGCAAATCTATTTGCATTTTTCCACGTACAGTTAGACCAACACCATTTGTTCAAGATGCTTTCTTTCTTCCAATGTTTCCTTTTTTCGTCTTTATTGAAAAATCAGGTATCCATAAGTGTGTGTATTTATTACTGAGTCTTCAATTTGATCCCAGTGATCAACATCTATGTTTTTATGCCAATACCACATGGTATTTATTACGAAAGCTCTTTAGAGAAGCTTGAAATCAGGGAGGATGATACAATAAGAATTTCCTTTATAGTATAGGATTTAGTTTTTTTCATTTTCATATGCAGCTTAGTATTATTCTTTCAAGTTCTTTAAGAATTACATTGGAATTTTGATGGGGATTACATTGAATACATTGTTTTTGATGGGATGGCCACTTGCACTATGTTAATCCTACTGAACCATGATCATGGGAGGTCTTTCTACCTTTTGATTACTTATTCTGTATCCTTCAAACAATTGAAATTTTTAACATATAG
Source organism: Onychomys torridus (assembly GCF_903995425.1). Lineage (NCBI taxonomy): Eukaryota > Metazoa > Chordata > Mammalia > Rodentia > Cricetidae > Onychomys > Onychomys torridus. The sequence goes on from NC_050466.1 coordinate 108,064,614, forward strand.
GTCTCTTACTTCCTTGGTTACAGTTACCCAAAATATTTTATATTACTTGTGGCTAGTGTGAAGGCAGTTGTCCTTATAATTTCTTTCTCAGTACATTTGTCAGAAATATATATTGAGTTACTCTTGTATCCAGCCACTTTGCTGAAGGTGTTTATAAGCTATTGGAATTTCCTGGTATAATTTTTTGGTAACTTATGTATACTATCATATCATGTGCAAATAGTGATAGATTTTTCTTCATTCTAATTTGTATCTTCTTGATCTTTAGATGTCTTATTGTTCTAGCTAGAACTTCAAGTAGTATATTGAATAGATATGGAGAGAATGGACAGTCTTTCCTTGTTACTGAATTTATTGGAATTGTTTGAGTTTCTCTCAATTTATTTATTTATTTATTTATTTATTTATTTATTTATTTATTTATTTATTTTTTGAGACAGGGTTTCCCTGTGTAGCTTTGCACCTTTTTCTGGAGCTCACTTGGTAGCCCAGGCTGGCTTTGAACTCACAGAGATCCGCCTGGCTCTGCCTCCCAAGTGCTGGGATAAAAGGTGTCTGCCACTACTGCCCTTAATTTGATGTTGACTTTCAACTTGTTATAAATTTCATTTATTATGTTTATGTAAGTCTCTTGTACTCCTGACCTCTCCAAGACATTTATTATGAAGAGATGTTGGATTTATTCAAAGATTTTTGCAGCATCTAATGAGATGGTCATATTTTTCTCTTTCATCTCATTTAAATTTAGATTATATTGAAATATTTTTGAATGTTGAATCACCCCTGAATCTCGTTAATAGAGACTACTTGGTCATGGTGAATATTTTTAATGTGTTCTAAGATTCCTTTTGTGAGTATTTTATTGAGTATTTTTGTATCAATACTCATGAGGGAAATTGGTCTGTAATTCTTTTTCTTTGGTGAATGTTCGTGTGGTATCAGGGTGACTGTTTCCTCAGAAAATGAATTTGAAAATGTCCTTTTGGTTTTTACTTTGTGACATAATTTTAGGAGTATTAGTATTATCTCTTTCTGGGAAGTCTGGTAGAATTCTACATTAAACTGTCTGTCCTTGGGCTTCTTTTAGTTGTGAGAATTTTAATGACTGCTTCTATTTTAATAGGGGGTATAGATCTGTTTAAATTGTTTATATGATCTTTATTTAACTTTAGGAAATGAAATTTATTGAGAAAACTATCCATTTCTTTAAAATTTTTCAGTTTTGTGGACTACAGATTTACCTAGGTGTTTGTAGTTAAGTCTACTTTTTGTTTCTGATTTTGTTAATTTGGATATTCTCTCCCGTCATGTTGGTTAGTTTGGATAAGGATTTGTCTATCCTGCTGAATTTCTCAAAGAACCAATACCTTGTTTCAATGATTCTTTGCCTTGCTCTCTTTGTTTCTATTTTATGGATTTCAGTCCTCAGTTTTATTACTTCCCGACTTCTACTCTTGTGTGTGTTTGCTTAGTTTGTTGTAAAACTTTCAGATGTGCTTTTTTTTTTAGTTGCTAGTATAAGATCTCAGCAATTTCTTTATGAAGGTACTCACTGCTATGAACATTCCTCTTAGCACCATATTCATTGTGTCCCGTAAGTTTGGGTACATTTTACATTAAATTTCTTTGAATTCTAGGAAGTCTTTAATGTCTTTATTTCTGCCTTAAAATAATAGCTGTTCAGTAGAAATAATACAATTTCTTTGAGCTTGTAGTCTTTCTGTTATTGTTGATATCTAACTTTAATCCCTGGTGATATGATAGGATACAGGATCTTATTTCAATTTTCATTTTTCTGTTCAGAATTGCTTTGTGATGAACTAAATGTCCATTTTGGAGAATGTCCCATGAGTTGCTGAGAAGACGTTATATTCTTTTGTGTTTGAGTGAAATGTTCTGTAGGTATTTTTTAGGTACATTTCATTCATAATGTCTTTTAGCTATATTTCTGGTTTTTTTTGTTTTTTTTTTTTTTTTTTTAGGATAACCTGTTCATTGGCGAGAGTCGGGTATTTAAGTCTTTTGCTATTAATGTGTGATTTAAGCTTTAATAATGTTTATTGTGTAAATATTCATGCCCTTTTGTTGGGAGCATTGATGTTAAGTATTGCAATGTTCCCTTTATGGATTTTTCTTTTGATGAGTATAAAATGTCCTTTTGGCTAATTTTTGTTTGAAGTCTATTTTTTTAGGTGTTAAAAAGGTCCTTTTCTTTCAAAAATCATTTTCAAACTCTTTACTCTAAAGTAATATCTCTCTTTGATGTTGAGGTGTATTTCTTTTATGCAACAGAAGGATTGATCTTCTTTTTTATTATTCATTCTATTAACCTGTGTCTTTATATTGGGAAACAGAATTCATTGATATTGAAGGATATTAATGAACAATGATTGTTAATTTCTGTTATTTTGTTATTGGTATTGGTGGTGGTAGTGAGTGTGTGTGTGTGGGGGGGGTGTCCCTTGTTACTGTTACTGGTGTAGAATTTTTTTATTTCCCATGTTTTCATGGGTTTATTTAACCACCTTGTGTTGGAGTTTTTCTTCTAGTATCATCTATAGGGCTGGATTTGTGGATATATATTGTTTAAATTTAACTTTGCAGTGAAATACATTTTTTCTCCATCTATGGTGATTGAAAATTTTGCTGGGTATCATAGTCTGGGCTGGAATCCATGGCCTCTAATGAAAGACATCTTTTCAGGCCCTCCTGGCTTTTTGTACCTTGGCTGAGAATTCGAGTGTACTTACAAAGGACTGCTTTGATATGATACATTGCCATTTTATTTTGCAGCTTTTAATATCTTTCTTTATTCTATATATTTAATGTTTTCATTATTACATGGCACAGGGCCTTTCTTTTCTAGACTGTTCTATTTGGTGTTCTGTATACTTCTTCTACCTTTATAGGCATGTCCTTCTATAGGCATTGAAAGGATGATGATGATAAATGGCACTGGTGGTGGTGCTGGTTACCATGTGGCAAGGTCACAGTCACAAGTTTTAGATTTCAGAGATTTATTAGAAGGAAAAGGGGGGAAGAGGAGAGCCAGGCCTGGGGAGAGAGGGGAGCAGAGCAGAGAGCAGAAAGCAGAGAGAGAGGGTGGGGTCTGAATTTGGTGTTTAAGGCACATATTGTGTGACCACACCACGTGTATGTAGTCACCAGCATCCCCTGATGTTGTGAGATGCAAGAACCCAAGCTGTGCATTTGTAGGAGTGAGGGCAGATTCATAACATTCTAGAATTTTTGCTTTTTATACAAGAGCAAGTGAATATGAATAAGGGCATCATTTTTCCTGGAAAAATTGCTTCCAGGTGACTTGGTGGGAATTGGTTGGCTCTTGGGTTGGTAGGGAAGAGGGCCTTCAAAGTTATACAAGTGTCCTGGAGCTGTCCATCCCTCTTTGCTTGGCACTCTGGCTGCTTTTGTATTTGACAGGATGCTGGTGAGACAGAAAGAGCCTGAAGTAGATCCAACCTGTCCAGATGGATTTAAGCTGGTTTCTGGAGCTTGGAAAAAAAATTTGAACATGTTAAGAAGCAGCCATGAGAAAATTAGTGACCATTGTAGTGTTTAGTATTCTGCTTATATTGGTTAGTGTTAATGAGAGAGAATGTAAGATTGGAACATGTTTTTAATTTTCATAACCTGAGATTAGCTTTATCAGAGACAGATTATTTTAAGGCACTTTTTTCCTTTACTAGTTTAGCATCCAGAAGATACAAGTTATCAATTGTTGAGAGCATTTAACAGTCAGTTTTTGTAGAGGCCAGACACTTTTGGGTCTGGGGATGTAAATACATTTTAGCTATTACACTTTCTTACTTAATAATATCTATAATTCAGTTCTGTGGTGATCCTGTAACTATAAACTGAGCAGTTAACTAGAAGAGAGAACTGGGAAGAGAAAAGCTTGTGGGGTGAGAACTCATTTTTTGGAACTAGGGACAAGGCAGAGATCAGTGCCCTGTCTGTGTGCATGAGGAGGAGAAGCACTGCTGACAGAGCTGGAGTGAGACACATGGAGGGAACAATGAAATGAAAGCTCCTACCTTAGCTGGAAAATCTTTTCCCATTAAATAACCCTGAAAGTGCAATTAAGTCTTGGGAGGGGGGTTAAGGCTAATCCTCTCTACCCCAACAGTAGGGAAATGAGGAGAGGTGAGACCCCAAAACTCTCAGGACTGGGTTAGTGGCTCTGGTGTCCAGAACAAAAGAAACAGATTACTTCCATGCTACATTCTATGTTCCCTGTGAAGAGTCTGTGGCCAAGCCTAGGTCTGCTGGAGGTCTTAGCTTGATGTTCCCTTACCACTTCATTCCTGGGTACACTCAGCTGACCAGTTGTCTTTCTAGGCAGCACTTTGAACAAGGCTCAGTTGATGGGCTGGCAGGGCATGCACTAGCCCACGTGGCCTTTTTTTCCCCCTGCACTTTAAACAGGGACCCAACAGCTTTCAGGAGTCAACATGTGCCAGCACTTAGCAATTTTGTTCTGGGGCATTTTTCACCTCTCCCCTGGTACACCTTAAATGCCATAACTGAAACTTCTGCCTGTTATTCCTTCTGAAAGTAGAGTAACTTATAAATCACAAAATTGTCAAAAATAGCAGAGGGATTGATCTCGCCTTAGAAGTGAGTGTAATAACTAATGAGACAGATTCACAGAAAGACTATAGAACAATTTAAATGTGTTGTGGACTTACTAATAAGATTGCTTCCATTTCAATGTGTGTCTTAGTGTTTCTAAAGTTATGCTGTGGATATTGCTCTGTGTAAATAAAGTTCTGATTGGCCAGTGGCCAGGCAGGAAGTATAGGCAGGACAAGAGAGAAGAGAATTCTGGGAAGTAGAAGGTTGGAGGAGACACTGCCAGCCGCCGCCATGAGAAGCAACATGTAAAGACACTGGTAAGCCACAAGCCATGTGGCAAAGTATAGATAAGCAGAAATGGGTTAATTTAAGATAGAAAAAGTAGATAACAAGAAGCCTGCCACAGCCATACAGTTTGTAAACAATGTAAGTTTCTGTGTGCCTTCTTGGTTGGGTCTGAGGGACTGTGGGACTGGTGGGTAAGAGAGATTTGTCCTGACTGGGCCAGGCAGGAAACTCCAACTACAAATGGCGTCCAACGTGTTGGCAAGAGTTTCTACCTAAAACCTGACAAAAAAGATTCTAAGACGGAGCTAAAAACAGCTTCCTAATTGTCTCTCTCAAGTTAGCGGCAGCCTGCCGGTTTGTGCTACTATGGCGGGTTCCTGGCGTGTGTGTCTGACCTGTAGTGCGGTGGGAAAGAGGAGTCTATAAGCGACACTTTACTCTGCTGCGTGGTGGATTTAACCTTTGCTAGTTTAAAAAAAAAAAAAAGTTTCTGGGCTATGCGCTGCTTTAATAGAACTGCTTCTGATAGTTGATGGTACACATGGCTCCAGACCCAGAGCTGGCAGTAAACTGTACCACCGCCATGTTGGAAAACTGAGGTGGGTGGAGCCAGCAGCCACAGTGGCATTTCAGTGTCACAAAAATGGATATTACACAGAGAATCTGGTTTGTCTTGTCTTTGGGATTTTTAACCACAGAAAAAGATTTGATCATAAAAGCTGTTGAGTTAAACAAATATGTAAATTTTAAAGGTACCTTGACTTCAAAATTTGGATATAAGGATATGTTGCTTTGGAAAAGAGTCTCTGCTTTTGTTTCCACAGAAAGCCAGAGGCTGTGGATTTGTTCCAGATTAAGATACATCAGGTTTGATCAGCCAGATGATCCAACATCCAAAATGGTTTCAAGGCAACTGGCTCAGAGGTTCACCCTAATAGACTACTCCATAATCCTAAAATTTTCTTTGTGTTCCCATAAGATACAGCGCCCCCCTCCAGCAGGAAGTAGTAAGAAAAACTACGCCCACATTCCCAAAATTATCGAGCTGGCTTTGGAGATGGAATTGGCTCACTCCTTCTCTAAACCCAGACATGTTGCTAAAAGAAAAGGTTAAGAGATTCTTGTGTCCCAAATCAAAAGAGCCCTCTGGTGTGGGACAGAGAAAAAACAATATTTTTCTTTAAAGCAGGTTGATTATAAATGAGATCTCTTTCTAAAGAAGAAAGGGGAATATGATATAGATATGATAGGATGAATGGGTAGACTAGGGAACTTACTTCTAAAGAGCAACAACTTGTTTAAAATGTTTTACATTGGTATAGACTTTAGTCTATTGATACAAACTTAATGTTAATTTTGTTATACTGTTTGTATATTTCTACTCGTGTTTAAGGTATGTTTGTATAGCTCATTTAAAAATGTAATGGGTAATTAAAAATAGATTAATAATTAATCATCTAGGATAATTATACTTGTAGCCATGTTAGTTAAGTCTTCTAGGTATACACAGAGATATTTCAGACAGATAGGTAATCTTCAAACACTTCAAAGACCTACAGAATATGGCATTTAAAATACTTTTAAAATTTAGACTTTCTGGACAGTGAGACATGTCTGCTCTTGGCAGCACCAATTTACTTCAGAGAGGAGGATGGGCATTGAAGACACTTCATATCTTATCTTCACCTTTGCAAAAATAGCCATTTGGGCAAGAAACTGTTCTTGCCTGGACTGCGTGATCGACTGGACATGCAGGACCCATAGAAAGGTGACCACTAAACTTTGCTTGACAAAATGGTCCTCAGGCTCCTGCTTCACAGAGGAAACTGACAGACATTCTACAGGACACTAAGAAAAATAACCGAGAGACTCTAGCCCTGTGGGCTGAAGACAAATGCCCCAACATTACAAAGGAACATTAGGTGACTGTTCAGGCTGCCAGCTGTCTCTGTCTACCCTGCAAGACTCCCGAAAGTTGCTTACATCCTTTTCCCAGTTCTCAGGTAATATTATATCCTTCTGAGGTCTTTGATGTGGTTGAAGACTAGATAGTTATAATTTCCTCAGTTATGATAAAAGATAAATTAGATATAAAACCTTAGACTCACAAATATAAGATAGATAGGATATCTTCTTTAATATTGTAACTGTAATTCTTGCTTGATAATTGTTTTGTTATATGTAATTGTACTATGTAAAAGTTAAAACCTTCCTTAAAAAAAAGAAAAGGGGAAGTGCTGTGGATATCGCTCTGTGTAAATAAAGTTCTGATTGGCCAGTGGCCAGGCAGGAAGTATAGGTGGGACAAGAGAGAAGAGAATTCTGGGAAGTAGAAGGTTGGAGGAGACACTGCCAGCTGCCGCCATGAGAAGCAACATGTAAAGACACTGGTAAGCCACAAGCCATGTGGCAAAGTATAGATAAGCAGAAATGGGTTAATTTAAGATAGAAAAAGTAGATAACAAGAAGCCTGCCACAGCTATACAGTTTGTAAACAATGTAAGTTTCTGTGTGCTTTCTTGGTTGGGTCTGAGGGACTGTGGGACTGGTGGGTAAGAGAGATTTGTCCTGACTGGGCCAGGCAGGAAAATCTAACTACAAAGTTATGATGAAACACAATGACTAAAAGCAATTGGTGGAAGTAAAGGTTTATTTCACCTTAAAACTCAGAGGTAACACTATATTATTGAGTGAAGTCAAGGACAGAACTCAAACGGTACAGAAGCCTAGAGGCAGGTATTAGTGAGAAGCCATGAAGTGCTCCTTACTGGCTTTCTCAGCCTGCTTTCTTATAGTACCCAAGATCACTAAGCCAGGCTGGTACTACTGAGAGTGTTAGAGACAATCATCACTCAAGAAAATATTCAAGTTTGCCCACAGGCCAATTTGGTGGGTATGTTTTCACAAATGAGGTTCCTTTTCCTAAAATGAATCTTGATTCTTTCCAATTAATATAATAATACCAAGGAAATTGACCCCTTGTTGTCTTAAAACACAAACATCACTGTTAAACTATACACTTTCCTTTTTAGATGTCCCAAAGATACAATTAGTATAACAGCATGAAACATTTTCCAAACTTTAAAAGTTCCATTCTTTGACAATTGGAACTCTTTAAAAGTTTATTCTTTTTGAAGTTTCCAAAATCACTCTGAAATTTCAAAGTCTCTCTAAAATTTCGGTCTTTTTACAATTCCAAACTTTCTCTAAAATTCCAACATCACTTGAAAACTCCAAAGTTTCTTAACTCTGAGATCCTGTGAAAAATGATATCTGAAATCTATTCCTGATCTTCTGGCTCTAAAGCTCAACTTCTTGACACTGACATCTTCAGAACGTACAGCTTGTGCTCCTCCATTCCATGACTGCTGCTGTCCTTGGTTGTTCTGTGGTACAGAAACTCCCAAGTTCAGGGATCACCTGCAGAAACTGTGCTGCACTTTTATCAATAACATCTCCATGACTCTATGACTTTCTTCAGGAACTCTGACTCTGTTGCATGGAATCAAGTCTCAACTTTTCTCCATGACCCATTCAATCCTAGAACTTCTACTGAAAATGGGGTTGTACATTCACCAGTGGTTTCTCCTGCCATCTATTCAGACATGCTAATCTTATTTCCACACAGTACTAAGCCTCAGCTGCTATCCATGACACATTCAAGCATTCAAAAGGAATACTACTTGGGTGACTCTGAGACTACCAATTTTTACTTCAAGCATGAGCTGCAGTCTTGTACCCCTTTCAAATCTTAAGTTCTGGGTTCTGATCCTGAGGCAATATTCCCAGATTTATGATTCTCAGTGATACTAGTCTCCTTTCTTTCTTTCTTTCTTTCTTTCTTTCTTTCTTTCTTTCTTTCTTTCTTTCTTTCTTTCTTTCTGTCTTCTTTACTTCCTTCCATTCTTCTTTTCTTTCTTTCTTTTACATCTTGACCACAGTTTCCCCTCTCTTCTCTTTTCCCAGTCTCTCCCTCCACATCTCCTTTGCCAGACATCTACTTTTCCTTCTATTCTATTCAGAAAAGTGCAGGCCTCAAATGGATATCAATAAAATGTGACATACCAAGTCACAGTAAGACTAAGCACCTCCCCTCATAATAAGGCTGGATAAGGTAGCACAGTATGAGGAATATGTTCTTGATAGCCTGCAAAAGAACCAGAAATAATTCCCACTACCATGTTAAAATCCCACAAGAAGATGAAGCTGCTCAGCAGTCATACATATGCAGATGGCCAGGTTCAGTGCCAGGTAGGATCCCTGTTTGTCAGTTCTGGTTTGTTGGTTATGTGGGATTTCTTATAGTGTTCTTGATCTTTCTGACTCCTACAATATTTCTTCCAAGTCTTACACAGGATTCCCCAAGCTCTACCTAATGTTTGATTGTGGGTCTATGTATCTGTTTCCATCAGTTGTTAGATAAAGCCTCTCTGATGACAGTTTGGCTAGGCACCAAACTATGTGTATAACAGAATATTGTTAGACATCATTACGTTGTGGGTGAATGGATGAATGGGGAAGGGTGGAGATAGGAACAAGAGATCATGTAAGGGGAACCAAGGGGGAGAATACTGAAAGGACTACTGGAGAAAGGGAGCATTTTAGAGTGAAGTAGAAATGTAGTACCAGGGAAACTCTCAGGAATATACAAACATGATCCCAGCTTAGACTCCTAATGATAAAGGATATGTATTCTCAACTGGCATCTCCTATGACCAGGCAAGGCACCTAATGGAGGGATTCAGACACCAACTGAGCCACATAACCTTCAACTTACAGTCTGTCCTGCCTATGGGATGTTGGGGGGTAAGTGTGGTGCAGAGATTGTGGGACTGGTCAACCAATGACTGGTCTAGCCTGAGACCCATGCCATGAGAATGAGTCCATCTTTGACACCTCCTGGAGTTCCAAGACCCAGAGGTTGGATGGCCCAGAGACCTAGAATAGTACCAACAATGACTGGTAAAAAAAGTCAATGTAATGATACTGTGCTCTTCTTAATCATCATTAAGGTAAGTCCCTACCCTACACAAAGAACTATAGGCAAGTCTGGAATGTTGAGAGTATGAGAAATATTCTTCCCCAGGGAAGATCTCACTGATTGGCTACTGAATACCAAATGATCAATTCTGAAAGCATATGAATACAAATAAAACTATACAGATTGATCAAGGTATATTTATATATATAAGAACACACCCCCACAAACACAAATATGATAAAAACTAAATAAAATTAGTCCATTAATTTGAAAAAGAATGAGGTGAAGGGTTATATGGTTGTTTTTAGGGATTGAAATTATGTAATTATAATCTCAAAAATATAAATATATTTTAAAAGGTGGTTTGAGTAGCAAGGATGACACAGTAAATGAAATTCTATCTTGAAAATTTCTGTACCACAAACATTAATATATTGTTTTAAAATTCTGTCCCAATTAAGTTCTTAGGACACAGGTAGAATTAAGTCAATTATTTCTTAGAATAAAAACTGTACAACCTCTTACCTAGTTTCAAAAAAAGACCTTGTTTCCTCTGAAACCTCATAAGCAAGACTTTTACTCTGTGCATTACTTTTGGTATTATGTTCTTTCATAAAGCTACCTGAATTGTCTTTAAAACTCACTTTAAAATATTCTAGGGTCTTTCTAGCTTCTTCCTTATCATAAGTTTATCTGAAAACCACCCAATCAGGCATATCATATAAGCATCCCTATTTGTGGTATCAATTTTGCTATTTGTTACTTTTTTTTCTTTTTTTTAAGATTTATTTATTTATTATGTACACAGAAGAGGGTGCCAGATCTCATTACAGATGGTTGTGAGCCACTATGTGGGTGCTGAGAATTCAACTCAGGACCTCTGGAAGAGCAGTCAGTGAGTTTTCTTAACCTCTGAGCCATCTCTCCAGCCCTACTTTTATTATTTCTACAACCAAATTCCAAGCAAAAAAAATAATTTAAAACATGAATGGTTTGTTCTTGCTTGTACTTCAAGGGGATATTATATGTTTGAACATGGCAGAGAAGTCATAATAGCAGAAACAGGTATAGACTAGTCACATTTGTAATGGAGCACTCTCCTGCAATTATGACATTATATTATCCTCTTGAAATAGCAGCACCTATGATTACAGGAATAAAAACTGAAAAAGATTGGGCCCATTAACTTTCCATCATGGAATGAGAGAAGAACTCAGGAGGGCCCAGCTCTTTCCAAGGAATTTTAGGTAGCTAATGTATACTATGGGAGAGGACTAATAAGACCCCCCTACTCCATAAATTTTATAGTTAATTTTCAGTTGGTATAGGGAGAACAATTTATTTTACCTCCAATAGTATGTACAGCTATATGTTTTCCTCATTCTTTTACTCATGTTCATAAAAGTGATCCTAATTAAAGTCATTATTTAAAAAAAAAACTAGACCAGTAAAATTGTTTCTTTGATTTGTTTTCATGGTTGTAGTTGTTGCATATGATTATTCATCTTTCTAGGAAATATTCCCACTATCACATGGCATTTGAAGTGGGGAATCCAAGCATCAGCAGGAGGTGATATAAGGCTATAAATCTCTAGTACCTTCTCCCAGTGATTTACTTCCTGTAGCAAGTCTCTACCTCCAAAATGTTCCACAATCTTCCTGTGGTTGTTTAAATATGAATGGCTTCCTTAAGCCCATATGTTGAATAATTGGTTCACAGATGGTGGGACTGCTTGGAAAGGATTAGGAAGTATAGCATTGTTGAAAAGGTGTGTCATTGAGTGCAGGCTTTGAGGTTTCAAAAGATTTGTGCAATCTCTAGTGTGTTCTCTACTCCATATTTATGGATCAGGATGCGAATTATCAGCTGCTAATCCAGTGCCATGACTGGCTGCTGCCATGTTGCCCTCCAAGAATGATTATTAAAGCATGGACTCTAATTCTGTGATATAGTAAGAACAAAATAAACTCCTATGTAAGCTGCCTTGGGCATGATACCTAACCACAGCAATAGAAAAGTAACAAAGGCACTTCCTAAATAATCTCATCAGCTGGAATCCAAGTAGTCAAACACATGAGTTATTAGGATCAACTCAGATTCAAACTAAAGAACTAAGAAGACAGTATCACTATGATACATAGGTATATAATTTGATATCTTATAGCTAATAATGAAATATTACAAATTACTTTATTTCTGATAATATCTAAACACTCCTTATATGAGACAAATTATCAGAAGTAACATAGAAGAAATAAATTTCAATAGCAACGCATTTTAAAGAAATTAAATTTCAAATATACTTTCTGTTGTAAGGAAAATTTCAGGACAATATGGTTACTCTAGTAAATATTACCAAGTACTTAGAAGAAAGAAAAACAAAATATTCTACAAAAATTTTCTTGAAAATTGAAAAATGGAATAATAAGACCTGAATAATGATTGCTTGATTCTAGAACTTCTAAAATATTAAATCTAGATGAAATTAATAAGACTACAACAAATTATGAAATTTTAAAAATATGTTAATTGTTCATATAAATGAATGAGATTGATACCAAGATAAAAGACTGGATTAACGCTAAAATGTTTGTCAATCTAATTTACCTTTAAAAGAGGGACATCCCATTACCTATTAGTAATAGATAAAGGAAATCATTAGAAATAAACAATAGAAACACACAATAAAGGGGAGTTCTTTACTTGATAACCGGAATCTACAAAACAGCTACAGTCAGCACTATATTTGATAATAATAAAAACATCCTTACCTCCTACTGTCAAGAAAACAATGCCAGTGATCTGAAAATAAATCTAAGTTTTAGAGCATTTATAAAATATGTAAGAGTTGCAGTGGTCAATTCTAAACATTTTGCATAAAAATAGGTAATAGAAGAAAATGCACAGATACTGAAAATAAAGAAATACTAATCCATAGATGGCTTGATTTCACACATAAAAATTAAAAATTATAGGTAATCAGACATTAAAGTGCTAAGTGAATTTAGAGTAGTTACGTATTTTCAGTACCTATAATGAGTTATTTTTGTATAAAATATCATTGAGCAAATGGAAATGAAAGTAAGTAAATATTTATAATAGCAACAAAACATGAAAATATAAACATAGAAAATAATTGAGTGTTAGTATGTTGAAAACTATATAACGCTGACAAAAATTGAATAAATAAATGAAAAGATTGACATATGATTACAGATCGTATGATTAAATATAGTTGATACTATCTTCTAAAATTTACTTATAAGTCAAGCAAAAATGTAAAAAAGTTTTCATGACATGATGTATCATTGGATAAATACATATATTTATATATCAATGAAGAAACTATAGTGTAAAAGTAAATCTTACATAGTACAAAAGACATTACTGATTTAGCTTCATAGTCATTGCTTAACATTTTAGAATCTTGTCCTGTGTATGTTCAACAATATTTAGCAATAAAGTCATGTTGTTATCTATTTGTGGAGCTTGTGTTCTAAATATAATTTCTTGTGCTGTAAAAATTCAAGATATTGTATACCACTGTGACTTTTATTCTCCCTGGAAAGAAAATCTTGCTTTTAATTTTCGTCTGACTTGTTTTAAAATATACCTTTTAACACATATGTGGGCATAGATAATACTGTCCCCATTAGTTTCCCTTTTTCTGGAGTAAAATTCCTAGGCTAATATTTGCCCGACCTGGAAATGACTGTTCCACATATTTGGTCTAATCTTTGCTTGTTCATGGGAATATGATATTAACTGACCATAGCTAGAAATAGAAATATTTTAACCACATTTATTGTCTAAATTTATTGTCTTTCTTACTGTTAAATCTCCTTATTTTATGATTTACTATTTTTTGTTTCTTCTTAAAATATCCTATTGGCACAGACCAAAAGTGGTTTTCCATCGAATTTTCAAAAAACATTTTTTAACTTGGTAATTATATTGTGTGTGGCTTTTTGTTTTTTTTTCCCTTGCTTTTTTTTTTTTTTTATCATGGTCTTACTATGTACCTGATGGTAACTTGGATATAATAATCTCCTCCTTGAGCCTCTTTAGAACATAGGCTATATGTAGGTTATAATATGATTAGAATTTCTTATTTCTTTTTCTTTATTTTAAATATATATATTTTTTCATTTTACATACCAACCCCAGTTCCCTCTCCTTCCCCTTCTCCCGCCTCCTCATCTCCCTCCCACTCTACCCCCATCCACTGCTCAGAGTTTGTAAGGCTTCCCATGGTAGTCAACAAAGTCTGGCATACCAAGTTGAAGGAGAGCCTAGCCCCTCTCCATTGTATCAAGGCTGAGCAAGGTATCCCACCACAGGGAGTGGGCTCCAAAAAGTCAGTTCATTCATCTTATTTCTTTTATGTGAAAACCAGCCTTCTATTGCTATGTTTTACTTTTAGACTTAATTAATGGGAAAGTAGACTAAAGAAACATATGGAACTTTGAGAAGGATTAGAGGATGAGGACTTGTTGGTGGAGGTTTGCCACTGGGTGGGTAGGTGAGACTGAAGCTATCTCCATCTCCCTTCCTGCCTTCTCTCTCTCTCTCTCTCTCTCTCTCTCTCCTACTTACAGATCAAGACGTGAGCTTTCACCTCCTCCTGCTTTTGTGGTTTGTTCTGCCATTGTGGACCCTCACAATCTGAAACCATAATCTAATTTCAACATCTTCTTTTATAAGTTGCTTTGATCATGGTGTTTTGTCACAGCAACAGAAAAGGGAAGAATATATTTCCACATAACATTTAGTATATATTCCATGTGTTACTTTATTTTGGTCAGTATTACAAAATTCCTTAGCAAATAAACTTCAAGGAAAGAATTATTTTTCTTCATACTTTCAGATATTTTTCTATACTTGGTTGGCTCCATTGTGATGAGATTTTGAAGCAAGAGGATATTATGACAGTGAAACCACGTGGTATAGGCAGCTCCTTAATTTATGTTTTCTAGAAAGCAGAATGAGACTGAAAAGGATTCATGCTTTCAGTTAGTTCATCACTTCAAACAAAGGCCACATTCTGATAGCTCATTCTGCTGTGATTATGAAGTATCAGCTCTCATGATCAGATTACCTGTCAGTAACATTGCCATAGAGAGATCAAAATTTTCAGCATAGGATGTTGAGGGAAATTTCTTATAAAACATTGCAGTACATTGTCTAATAAATTCGACTTGGAGATAATTTTAAATATTATTATAGAAAAATGTTCATGCCAATATTTATTTGGGTATTTTGAAAGAAGGTGTATAATAATTTATGCAAATCAATGTTCATATAGATAAGAACATTGGATTAAATAAGAAAAAAATTTATTAACCAAACTGTAAAAATAGTTTATTTCATAAACATTGATATTATAACTAGGGCTTTATTCCATGTTGAATGTTAAGATCTGTCAAATAAAATTGATGCTCTGATTATTTATAAACTTCCTAGGAAGTATTCTAAGTACTACATGTTTTACTTAAACTCTTTAATGCTCTTTAAAATTCAAATGTAGTATAATATATTCTATTGTCTAAAAGTGAGAAAATTTATACCAAAGGGTACAAAATGGAATAACCAATTTGAAAAGAAAACAATAAGATTCACTTTATATGGATGCCTATTAAAGAGAAGACAGTACTTCAAATGATTTATTTCACTTCTAACAATAACAGAAATGACTTAATTT
Source organism: Onychomys torridus (assembly GCF_903995425.1). Classification (NCBI taxonomy): domain Eukaryota; kingdom Metazoa; phylum Chordata; class Mammalia; order Rodentia; family Cricetidae; genus Onychomys; species Onychomys torridus. The sequence goes on from NC_050466.1 coordinate 108,080,181, forward strand.
TAATAATTTCACACATCCAATTCAAATGGGATTCAGCCCCTGGGGCAATAATTTATGAATCCATCATTTTCTATTCTGAAAATAATAACAAGATCTTTCACTGCCTTTAGAATTTTTAGAAAGCTGATGATAAAAAAGAAAGTTAAAGTCACACAAGTATTCTAACCAATCAACTTGATAAAATGCTTGTTATATATAATACAAAAATACTAAATGTAACATTACTCCTTACCAAGTATGTACTCTGCATTATCTACTCTGTACTTGCTTTACATATATTTATAGGCATAGGCATGTTCTTTGAAATTTGAGTAGTTCCATCAGTCACATACCTTTTCATTGACACAAATTTTGAATTCTAGTGTGTGAGATTCAAATATTCATGTTCTTGTCTAAAACAGATATATTGATGTTCAAGGCTACCTTACTATTTCAGAAATAGCAATACTATATATATATATGAATGCATGTTTTTATTTATTCTGGTATAAGTAGCTTAGAAATGTCATAGGCTTTTCCAATGTTCTATATTGTTATTCACGTGGGTGACTAATAATAGTTCATGATGGACTCTTAACAAAGGATGTAAGAACATACAATGTGCTTTATAAATAGAAAGAATAATACATACTTTAGAAAGGAAGAGAATTACGTTTGGCTGGTGGTGTCTTAGTTTCATATCAATGAAGCGTAGGACATTTGACAATTTCTGCAACACTTTTCAGCTTTGCCCCTAGCTACTGTCAAATCATCTCTTATTACAGGCAGATAAGATATAACTATTTCTATTATGCATCCCCTTTACTGGGTGAGTCAAAATATTAATAAAGATTAATTGAATATTCATATCATAAAAATAATATATGAAAATGTTACCATATGGACTAGAAAGCACTAAGATATGGGGAAAGGCACTATAGTAGTTGCCTGGTTCACAGAGCAACAGACTCCAGGGAGAAAATTTAATGATCATTTAACCAAAGCTTTTAGAGTACTCTCTGGTATGTTTGACCTTTCCCCCTTTAATTTGCTAGAACATGTATGTTCCTTGGTGTCAAGCCAGTGGAATATAAATTTAGTTAAATATCTTAAATATAATCCCTAAATGATGAAAATATTGTTAATGTGTAAATAATACAAGATTTAAAATATTCTACTAGCTGAGATTTTTAGATACTTTTTAATCTAATTTTGTATATATACATATTTGGACATTATTTTAATAATCAACTGAGTAGTTAGAAGTAATCTGTAATTGGAAGTTCTCCTGTGAAAATTCCTGTGTCCCACCTGGCCCTACAACTGCTTGGACCCAAGTAAATACACAAAGGCTTATCTTATTTTTAAACTATGGCCATGGCAGGCTTCTTGCTAGCTATCACTTATATCTTAAAATAACCCATTTCTATAAATCTGTATTTTGCCAAATGGCTTGTGGCTTACCAATACCTTTACATCTTGCTTCTCTTGGTGGCAGCTAGCAGTGTCTCCTCTGTTCTGTTTTTTTCCTTGCTCTTTCTCTATTTAGAATGCCCTGCCTAACTTTATTCTGCCTTACCATTGGCCAAACAGCTTTATTTATCAACCAATCAGAGCCAACACGTATTTACAGCATACAGAATGACAACACACATCAGTAATCCCTAAGAATGCTTCAAATTTTATTTTAAAAATAATTCCCATCACATACTTTGCCCTGTTTTTTCTTTGATCTAGAACTGGAAAATTATCTTATTTAACTCAAATTATGAAAAATTGTACTCAGTTTTTGAAATCATATTTTGAATGTCATTTCACTCAAAATGCTTTTTTGTGTTTTGTTTTGTTTTTATTTTCCTACTAAGACATGATATTTTCTGTTTGTTTTGTGTCTCTATAGTGCTTAAATCCATATTTCATGTCAAGAGCATTGATAATGATGTCACATCAGATGTAGAAGTTCAAGGAATGGGTCTTTTCAAAACTGTTAATCCAGTGTTGAGCGATTACGGTATCGTTTTTAAACATTGGCTTTAATTACTGCATGTTATATGAATATTTTGGCTTTGAAACCAAGCTGTTCCTATATTTAGTTTTAGGTTCTCTGCTAACAAATATACTTTGTGATGCTATCATATTACAGCACAATTTTTCCCTATAATATTTTTGATAAATATTTATTATTTTGGAAACTGGAATCTATAGTAGTAGAAGCTGACAGCTTTCTTTCAGTATGGATTGACCTACTTGTTATTTTTGGAATAGATATTATTTGATATTTTATTATTATATAATTCTAGACTCCAGTTTTATACTTCCCTAGCAACATGGTTGCATCATGTGATAGAACTTAGGTATTCAATGTTGTGTGGGTACATTAAGAGGGTAATTCTCAATGGTTAACATCCTCTCATGCTTTCTCTTCCACTTTTTAAATCAGCATGGATGAATTTCATGAAGTAAAGTGTGTTGGTAGAATATTTATGCACAGGTATACAATATACATCTAATCACATCATCAGTTCTGCTTCTTTTTGTATCCTATCCCTGCTTTCTTCTATCCCCCTTTCACATGCATGAGTCTCTTATTTTCATTCATTCCTTGTAAATAATGTCATTTCATTCTTTATATTCAAATAAATATCTTATGCATATACTACATTTTCTCCACTCTGTTCATATATTGATGGCCTCTTCATCTGATTCTGTAAATTGGCTTATAAAATAAAATTGCAATAAACAGGAATGTAAAAACATAACTATATTACTCTGATATTGTTAATGTGTAAGTTTATGTCCAAAAGTGATATAGCTAGATCATGTATAAGTGCTATTTAAAATTATTTGAAGAAATTCTGTACTGAATTCAAGTATGACAGGAATAATTTATATGCCATCAGAAAGTTACAGTTACTTTTAACCTCTGTATTTTTACCCATCTATTTTGTTAGAGTTATAGATCAAACTCTGGGCCATGTGCATGCTAGTAAAGCACTGTAGCATTGAGAGACATTTTCTCCCTTGGCTTTGAGAAAAGTTACACTAGTAGATGGGGCTGGCCTTGAAGTTGATATGTGTTCAAAGATGGCTTCCAAATTCATATTGACTTATCTTAGTCTGCTAAGTTTTAAAATTGTGGTATGATCCACTTACTATAACTGGTTTATTTTTATATGCTTAATGATGCATGTTCCAATTAAGTTTCCATCTCAACACAATTAGTGTTGTATTGATACACATTCTTACTCTGCAGCTCAGGATGAACTAGTCTTCACTATGTATCTCATGATGATTTCAAACACATTTTAGTGTAATTCGAATTGCTAATTGGTCTTTCAAAAATAACCAGATACCAGATATTTGGGTAAATGCTTAAAGATCAGAGAGACAAAGGAACAAGTCAAGTCTTACCTCTAGGACTCCACAGCCTGAGAAGCCTCAAGATCCTCATGCCTTGTATACCTTTCTCCAAACAGCCATTGCATCTTGGGATTAAAGGTGTGTGTTTTTTCCAAGCAAAGGCTTGAGAGCACAAGTATGTAGATGTATCTGGCTTGTTAAATAAGAAACACAGAACTGATTGCAGAGTTAAAAACCACGAGGTCAGAGCAAGAGCGGAAAACCTTACCATTCACTGCTTCTGCAGTTCTTCCTCTCCGCAAGAGACCTACTTCTGTGCATCCTGTCTATTTCAAGACTTTCTGTTCTGTTATCTCATTGGTTGTAAACCCAGCCACATGACCTCCTCGTCACTGCCTGTTTGTACAGACCTCCAGGTCTTCTATGGTTGGTATTGAGATTAAAGGCGTGTGTCTGCCATGCTGGCTGTGTCCTTGAACACACAGAGATCCTCCTAGCTCTGCCTCCCAAGTCCTGGGATTAAAGTCCTGCCCCACTACTGCTCAGCTTCTGCTCTGGCTTGCTCTGACCTCAAGGCAACTTTATTGACATACAAATAAAATCACATTTCAATACAAATAAAATATCACTATATTTCCCCTTTTCTATTTTAATAAAAAGAAAAAAGGAAAAAGTTATACTTAATATAAGAAAAACTATATACAAAAGTACAATAACTATATATACCATATATACAAACAATAAATACCTAAACAATGTCTAGTCCATTTGTATTTGACAAATTCAGAGAAAATAATTCCATTATCTATCCTATTTTGGTAAGTCCAGAATGTACCTGATTCACTTTTTATCCTAACTTATATAGCTAACGGAACTGTCTTATAACGTCTTTCAAATTTATACACTTACAGCACTTAGTTTTTCTGAAATCCTTAACAAAGATAATTATAACTATAACTAACTGATCTTCAACTCCCTCAGAGACCCAAGAAGGAAATAATACTACCTAATAAAAAATAAAAACAAGAAGTGCATGCAAGCAGCTTCCAAAAAAAAAAAATGTGAGTTGACAGAAACAAGCTGGATACATCTACATATGGCGCCCAATGTGGGGCAAGAGTTTCCACCTAAAACCTGAGGAAAAAAGACTCTAAAACAGAGCTAAAAACAGCTTCCTAGTTGTCTCTCTCAAATTAGTGGCAGCCTGCCAGTTTGAGCTACTATGGCTGGTTCCTGGCGTGTGCGTCTGACCTGCAGTGTGGCCGGAATGAATAATCTACAAGCAGCACTTTACTCTGCTGCATGGTAGATTTAGCCTTTGCTAGTTTAAAAAAAAAAAGGTTTCTGGTCTATGCACTGCTTTGATAGAACTGCTTCTGATAGTTAATGGTACACATGGCTCCAGACCCAGAGTTGGCGGTAAAAGGTACTACCGCCATGTTGTGAAACTGAGGTGGGCAGAGCCAGCAGCCACAGAGGCATTTCAGTCTTACAAAGATGGATATTACACAGAGAATCTGGTTTATGTTGTCTTTGAGATTTTTAACTGCAGAAAAAGATTTGATCATAAAAGCTGTTGAGTTAAACAAATATGTAAATTTTAAAGGTACCTTGACTTCAAAATTTGGATATAAGGATATGTTGCTTTGGAAAAGAGTCTCTGCTTTTGTTTTCACAGAAAGCCAGAGGCTGTGGATTTGTTCCAGATTAAGATACATCAGGTTTGAACAGCCAAGACCACCTGAAAGGTCTCCGATGATACCATGGCCCAGATGATCCAACATCCAGAATGGTGTAAAGGCAACTGGCTCAGAGGTTCACCCTCATGGTCTACATAATCCTAAAATTTTCTTTGTGTCCCCATAAGATACAGCGCCCCCCTCCAGCAGGAAGTATTAAGAAAAACTACGCCCAAATTCCCAGCTGGCTTTGGAGATGGAATTTGCTCACTCCTTCTCTAAACCCAAGCACATTGTTAAAATAAAAGGTTAAGAGCTTCTTGTGTCCCAAATCAGAAGAGCCCTCTGGTGTGGGACAGAAAAACCACTATTTTATTTAAAACAGGTTGATTATAAATGCAATCTCTTTCTAAAGATAAAAAGGGGATATGATATAGATATGATAGGATGAAAGGGTAAATTAATGAACTTACTTCTAAAAGAGCAACAACTCATTTAAAATGTTTTACATTGGTATAGATTTTAGTCTATTGATACAAACTTAAAGTTAATTTTGTTGTACTATGTATATATTTCTACTTGTGTTTAAGGTATTATGTTTGTATAGCTCATTTTAAACTGAAATGGATAATTAAAAATAGATTAATAATTAGTCATCTATGATAATCATACTCGTAGCCATGTTAGTTAAGTCTTCTAGATATACATAGAGATATTTCAGATAGATAGGTAACCTTCAAATACTTCAAAGACCTACAGAATATGGCATTTAAAATACTTTTAAAATTTAGACTTTCTGGACAGTGAGACATGTCTGCTCCTGGCAGCACCAATTTACTTCAGAGAGGAAGATGGGCATTAAAGACACTTCATATGGAATTTATCTTCACCTTGACAAAAAACAGCCATTTGGACAAGAAACTGTTCTTGCCTGGACTGCTTGATCTACTGGACATGCAGGACCCATAGAAAGGTGACCACTAAACTTTGCTTGACAAAATGGTCCTTCAGGTTCCTGCTCCGCAGAGGAAACTGCCAGACAAACATTCTACAGGATACCGAGAGAAGTGACTGAGAGACTCTAGCCCTATGGGCTGAAGACAAATGCCCCAATTTTACAAAGGAACATTAGGTGACTGTCCAGGCTGCCAGCTGTCTCTGTCTACCCTACAAGACTTCCGAAAGTTGCTTGCATCATTCTCCCGGTTCTCAGGTAATATTACATCCTTTTGAGGTCTTTGATGTGGTTGAAGACTAGATAGTTATAATTTCCTCAGTTATGATAAAAGATAAGGTAGATATAAAACTTTAGACTCACAAATATAAGATAGATAGGATATCTTCTTTAATATTGTAACTATAAGTCTTGCTTGATAATTGTTTTGTTATATGTAATTGTACTATGTAAAAGTTAAAACCTTCTTTTAAAAAAAAAAAGAAAAGGGGAAGTGCTGTGGATATCGCTCTGTGTAAATAAAGTTCTGATTGGCCAGTGGCCAGGCAGGAAGTATAGGCGGGACAAGAGAGAAGAGAATTCTGGGAAATAGAAGACTGGAGAGAGACACCTCCAGCCACCGCCATGAATAGCAACATGTAAAGACACTGGTAAGCCACAAGCCATGTGGCAAAGTATAGACTAACAGAAATGGGTTAATTTAAGATAGAAGAAGTAGATAACAAGAAGCCTGCCATGGCCATACAGTTTCTAAACAATGTAAGTTTCTGTCTGCTTTCTTGGTTGGGTCTGAGCGACTGTTAGACTGGCGGGTGAGAGAGATTTGTCCTGACTGGGCCAGGCAGGAAAACTCTAACTACACAAGTACTGGGATTAAAGGTGTGTGATACCACTGCCAGGCTCTGTTTCTCTCTTAGACTGATTCAATCTCACGTATTCCACAGTTCCTTTGAATTCACAGAGATCCAGATTGATCTCTGCCTCCCAAGTGCTCAGACTAAAGGTGTATGCCACCATTTCCTGGTGTGGATGTTTAATCTAGTGGCTTGTTCTGTTCTTTGATATTCAGGAAAAGTTTATTAGGGTACAAATATGTCACCACATTTTAGGAGACAATTTTTCTGCCTCAGTCTTCTATATGCTATTACAGGTATGAGTCACCACATTTGTCTGTGTGTAGTTGTATTTCCATGTTCTTCCTTAGCCATCCTTTCTATGTACAGGAGGTTAGCAAAGCCTCAGATTCTATTGAGTAAAATAATACATGTTATCAGAAAGTACAACAATAAAAAATGGATATAGATATTTGTATATCAAAAAGAGCTTTCTATGCTAAAGCATCACTTATTACCAGAATGATAGATGACAGAAAAGTAAAGTTACTTTTTTGTTTTTATTTTTATTAAGAAATTTTCTGCTCACTCTGCATACCACCCACTGATCCCACTTCCTCCCTCTTCCCATCTCCCCCAATCCTCCCTCCCATGCCACCCGATTTCACCACATCCCCCAAATCAAGGTCTCCCATAGGGCGTCAGCAGAGCCCGGCACACTGAGTCTAGACAGGTCCAAGCCCCTTCCCACTGTCTCAAGGCTGCACAAGTTACCATACAGGCACTGGATTCCCAAAAGCCTGCCCATGCAACAGAGTTGGAAGCCAATCCCCCTGACTGGGTTTTCCCCCAAACAATTCGAGACAAACAGCCATCTTCCATATCCAGACAGCCTAGTCCAGTCCTGTGGGGGCTTCACAGCCACTAGTTTACAGTTCATGTGCCTCCAACAGTGTAGCCAGTCATCTCTGCACTTCATCCCATTATGATGTTGATGCCCCCCGCCTGCAGAATCCTTCCCCTCTCTCTGATAGGATTCCCCGAGCTCAGCCTGGCTCCTGGCCATGGATCTGCCTCTATCAGTCACTGAACAAAGGCTCTATGATGATAGTTAAGGTAATCGCTAGACTGGTCACAAGAGTAGAACAGTCCAGGCACTCTCTGGAACACTGCCAGCAGACAAAAGTGATGTCATCCTTGTGGGTTCTTGAGAGCCTGCTTAGCACCCTGTCTCTTCTTTATCTCATGATGTCCTCATCTATCATGGTATCTCCCTCCCTGCTCTCCCACTATGTCCCTGTTCCAGCTCAACACTCCAATTTCCCTATGTTCTCATTCCCTACTCCTTACCCTCTGCCATCCCCCCACACCCAGTCCACTCATGTAGATCTCATCCACTTCTCTTTTGCTTGGCCATTCATGTGTCACTCCTAGGGTCTTTCTCTTTTAGCTAGCCTCTCTGGAGCTGTGGATTGCAGTCTGGCCACCCCTTCCCTCAAGTCTGGTATCTACAAGAGATTTATTTTTTGTATCTGTTGAGATTTGCTCTGTGACCAAGCATGTGGTCAATTTTGGAGATGGTTCCATGGGTTGCTGAAAAGAAGGTATATTCTTTTGTGTAGGGTGGAATATTCTGTAGATATCTATTAAGTCCATTTGAGTCATAATGTCTGTTAGTTCTCTTATTTCTATGTTAGGTTTCTGTATTGCAGATGTGTCCATTAGTAAAAGCAGGGTGTTGAAATCTCCCACTACAAGTGTATGAAGTTTGATGTGTGATTTAAGCTTTAGTAATGTTTCTTTTATAAATGTAGGTACCCTTGTATTCGGGGCATTAATATTCAGAATTAAAACTTCATCTTATTGGATTTTCCCTGTGATAAATATGTAATATTCTTCCAGATCTTTTTCAATTGATTTTAGTTTGAAGACTATTTTATTAGATATTAGGATAGCTACACCAGCTTGCTTCTTAAATCTATTTAATTGGAAATCTTTTCCCAGCCTTTTATTCTGAGGTAGTGTCTGTCTTTGAAGTTGAGGTGTGTTTCTTGTATACAGCAAATGGATGGATCTTATTTTTGTATCCATTCTGTTAGCCTGTGTCTTTTTATAGGTGAATTGAGACTATTGATATTAATGGATATTAATGACCAGTTATTGTTAATTCCAGTTATTTTTGGTGATAGTGTTGTATGCTTCCCTTCTTTGATATTTGTTCATGTGGGACTATCTCTTGTCTGTGTTTTCATGGGTGTATCTAACTTTTTTAGGTTGACTTTTTCCTTCAAGTGCTTTTTGTAAGGCTGGGTTTGTGGAGAGATATTGTTTAAATCTTGTTTTATCATGGAATATTTTGTTTACTCTATGTTGACTAATAATTTTGCTGGTTTTAATAATCTGGGTTGGCATCCATGGTCTCTTAGTGTCTGCATAACATCTGTACAGGACCTTCTGGCTTGTAGAGTCTCTATTGAGAAGTCAGCTGTTATTCTTGTGGGTCTGCCTTTATATGTAACTTGGACTTTTTCCTTTGAAGCACCTAATTTTTTCTTTATTCTGTATGTTTAGTAGTTTGATTATTATGTGGGAAGGGAAATTTTTATTTATTTATTTTTTGGTCCAGTCTATTTGGTGTTCTGTAACCTCATTGTATCTTTACAAGCATTTCCTTATTTAGGTTTGGAAACTTTTCTTCTATAATTTTGTTGAATATATTTTTCTGTACCTTTCAGTTGGTATTCTTCTCCTTTTTCTATCCCTGTTATTCTTAGCTTTGGTCTTTTCATGGTGTCCCAAATTTCTTGGACATTTTGGGACATGACTTTGTTGGCTTTATTGTTTTCTTTGACTGATGAATCTATTTCCTCTACTGTATCTTCAACACTAGAGATCTTCTCTTCCATCTCTTGCATTCTGTTGGTTATGCTTGCATCTGTAGTTCCTGTTCACTTACTCATATTTTCCACTTCCAGCATTACATCAGTTTGTGTCTTCTTTATTGTCTCAATTTCAGATTTCAAATCTTGAGCTGTTTCCCTCATTTATTTATTGCTTTCTCTTGACTTTCAAGGGATTTACTGATTGCTTCTCACTTTTTGTTTGACTTTTCCTCTAATTTTTTAAGTGAATTTTTCATTTCCTCTTTAAAGAGCTCTATCATCTTCTTAAGGTCATTTTTAAGGATGATTTCTTCTGTTTCTTCTTTATTGGTGGGATGCTCAGGTCTTACTGATGTAGGTTCTGATGGAGCCATAATATGTTTTTTGTTGTTGACTGTATTTTTGCACTGGCATCTACCCATCTCTTTGTCCACTTGGTTCAAGCAGTGTCTGTGGCTGAGGGAGGCTCTCTCAGTCTGATTGATACTCTTGGTCCAGTGGGAGCTGTTGGTCTAGTCTGTGATGATGGGCTGTTTGTCTCAGGGAGAAGCTCTTAGTCCAATCGGCCCTTGTGGGCTTTGTCTCCAAGAACAGTTGCAGTCTATGAGGGTGGGTGAGGTTTGGGGGAGGTGGGGCTTGGGTTACAGTTTCTGATGGGGGATGGTGGTTGTCTGACCTGTCTGCAGGGGGTCTGCAATGGGTAGTGGTGTAGGGGCACAGGCTTGTGCCCCTGCGCCAAAAGCTTAGAGGCTGGGGTTCAGGTTTGAGGGTAGACTCACCTCTTAGTCCAGTCAGGTGTTGATGGGCTCATGTAAAGTTACTTTTTGATAAAGAATAGTCTCTGTGCAAGTAGATTTGATTTCTATAGTTTCATTTACTCACTGTCTTTCTCTGTCCAAAAATATCTAGTGAATAGTTACATAAATAATGAATTTTGTTGAATGGAATACAAAATAGCAAAATTATATGATCTAATTTCTCCCTCTGGGGAATGTGTTTTTTTCCGTATACCATTTTTGCACTGTGTAGTCTACTTGTTAATTAATCACTTTAGAGTCATCTCAAGTATCAAATCAATTGTTATGATATCACAATTCTTGTACTCAAGTAACCTTATTTATTTATTCATTTAAATTATTTAATTTAACCATAATGGATTAAAACCACAAAGGTACTGATACAAAAGTGGCAACTAGTTATAAATTAAAGAAAGACAAATTAATGCTATTATCACTTGGCAAAGTTTCAGAGCATCTATGGGAAAATGGCATATCTGGGGGGTATAAGCCTCCAAATGCTGCCTTGAAACATGACTCCATGATTAAGGTCAAACAACCATAGATCCTAAGTAAATAACATTCTCTGTTATCAGAATCATCTGTGCTCCAATTTAGGTATATTGAAAAAATTTGTAGAAATAGAATTTTGAATCTTCATTTAAAAAAGTTTCAAAATGATGCCTATGTTCTCTTAAGTTATTGACCTACTAATAATGCAGTTAAATGTATATTTTTGTTTCATACTAACTGTATCCATTTTCAACATCATGTTCTGATAATATACTTTTCCCAATATATTCTCTGAAGGCTTTACCTGTCACTGTTTGTGGTAGTTTGAATATACTTGGCACACATAGTCTCATAGGTATTTGACACTATTAGAAGGTGTGGCTTTGTTGGAGTCAGTATTGCCTTGTTGGAAGAAGTGTGTCATTGTAGGAGTGGACTTTGATGTTTCCTATGCTCAGGATACTACTCAGTTTCAGTTGACTTCCTGTTGCCTACAAGATGTATCACTCCCAGTTCTAGTACCACATCTTTCTGTATGCTGCCATGTTCCCTTTGATGATGATAATGGAGTGAACTTTTGACAATGTAAGCAAGCCACCATAATTAAACATTTTCTTTATAAGGCTTGCTGTGGTCATGATATTTCATCATAGCAATAAAAACCCTAAGACACCCTCCAAAGCTGGTGGAAATGTTCAGGTACAGAACTCTCAGATTATAGTACAAGAATTGGTATTTAATGCTTTACCTTCAGTAATTTGTATGCATACTAGATTAAAATTATCTAAGCGTCCTAGTACCTTGAGAAATAGTTGGAACCTACTACTTTAAACTTTTCCCATGTTTAGTTATCAATGCACATTTGTGCTACACTCAAGAGTTGTTTCATATACTAGTACCTTCTGACCAAAAATAGTAAATAAAAATAGGCAGAGAATTTTATAAGTATGGTTGCAATACAAAGAATGTGTACATTATTTTTTGCTTCAGCTGCTTGCATTTATTACTCCAAGAATCTATGCTGACCATGAATAATGTACCTGTAAAGAACAGTGACTGTTAAATCTTAGCAGGATTTGAAGAAGAAAGATTTTAGTCAACATCTTGCTCTGCCCTTGTGAATTATTAATTTATCAGCATGAGATTTTATTTTCTTAAAGGACAAACTTTGTACTGTATCTCAAAATTATTTCTCAGTAAAAATAATGAGTATAATTGTTAAGTTGATGAGAACTCAGGTTTTGTCTGAAGCCTGTTTGTCACTTTGTGTAGGAAAAATTCTTTCCCTTTCAATTATTATTGTCTTTAACCTACTGAATCAATTCTCAATTTAGCATGCTGTTGAATCTTATTGAACAAGGACAACATAAACTAGCTAGTAGTTTTAATAGTGATTTTGGTTGTCCTTGTGATTTTAGTTATAATTCCTTAGGCTAATTCTGAATATTTCATCTCTTCTTAGCTGTAAAATGCCATCATTATGACCTACAACATCTATAAAATTTAGTGTTTATGAAAACACTGAAGACCTTCACCTGCTTCCCATACATTACATAATAATTCATTATTTCTATGTTTATACCAATTTAATTTTTGGCAATGAAAATAATAGTAATTTATTATTTTCTTTGTGGTGAAGCTCATTCCACTATATAGTTATATAATATACAGAATATAGAAACTTTAAATATACCTATTTGCAATGTTACTAACTTTTTTAAATGGGATACAAATTGGAAAGGAAGAAGTCAAACTTTCATTATTTGTAGATGATATGATAACATACATAAGTGACCACAAAAATTCTACTAGGGAACTCCTACAGCTAATAAACTCCTTCAGTAAGATGGCAGGATACCAGATTAACTCAAGAAAATCAGTAGCCCTCAGATATACAAATGAAAAAGGGGCTGAGAAAGAAATCAGAGAAACATCATCCTTTATAATAGCCACAAATAATATAAAATAACTTGGGGTAACTCTAACTAAGCATGTGAAAGACCTGTATGATAAGAACTTTAAGTCTCTGAAGAAAGAAAATGAAGATGTCAGAAAATGGAAAGATCTCCCATGCTCATAGATAGGTAGAATCAACATAGTAAAAATGGTAATCTTACCAAAAGCAATATACAGATTCAATGCAATCCCCATCAAAATCCCAACACAATTCTTCACAGACATGGAAATAACAATAATTAACTTTATATGGAAAAACCAAAAACCTAGGATAGCTAAAAGAATCCTGTATAATAAAGCAACCTCTGGAGGCATCATGATCCCTGGCCTCAAGCTCTACTATAGAGCTATAGTAATAAAAACAGCTTGGTACTGGCATAAAAACTGACATGTGAACCAATGGAATTGAATTGAAGACCCTGACAATAATCTACACACCTATGAACATATGAATTTCAACAAAGAAGCCAAAACTGTATCATGGAAAAAAGAAAGCATCTTCAACAAATGGTGCTGGAATAACTGGATGTCAATATGCAAAAGTTTACAAATAGATCCATATCTGTCACCATGCACAAAACCCAAGTACATGTGGATCAAAGACCTCAACATAAATCCAGTTACACTGAACTTGATATAAGAGAAAGTAGGAAGTAGTCTTGAACGAATTGGCACAGGAGAGCACTTCCTAAATATATCACCAGTAGCATAGACACTGAGAATAACAATTAATAAATGGGACCTCCTCAAACTGAAAAGCTTTTGTATAACAAAGGACACAGTCAATAAGACCAAATGACAGCCTACAGAATGGGAAAAAATCTTCACCAACCCCACATCTAACAGAGGGCTGATCTCCAAAATATATAAAGAAATAAAAAAGCTAGACATCAAAATACTGAACAATCCAATTATACAACGGGCTACAGAGCTTAACAGAATTCTCAACAGAAGAATCTCAAATGCCTGAAAAGCATTTAAGGAATTCCTCAACATCCTTAGTCATCAGGGAAATGCAAATCAAAATAACTCTGAGATACCATCTTACACCTGTCAGAATGGCTAAGACCAAAAACACTGAACACAGCTTATGTTGGAGAGGATGTGGAGCAAGGGGAACACTCCTCCACTGCTGATGGGAATGCAAACCTGTACAACCACTCTGGAAATCAGTATGGTGGTTTCTCAGAAAATTGGTAATATGTCTTCCTCAAGACCCAGTTATACCACTCTTGGGCATATACCCAAGGAATTCTCAATCTTACCATAAGGACACATGCTCAACTATGTTCATATCAGCATTATTCATAATAGCAAGAACCTGCAAACTACCTAGATGCCCATCAACTGAAGAACAAATAAAGAAAATATGGCACATATATACAATGGAGTGCTACTCAGCATTAAAAAAATGATATCATGAAAATTGCAGGCAAATGGATGGATCTAGAAAATATCATCTTGAGTGAGGTAACCCAGACTCAAAAGGACAAACACATATGTACTTGCTTATAAATGGATAATAAATGGGAGGGAAGGGATGGCCAGACTGCAACCCACAACTCTAGAGAGGCTAGCTAACAGGAAAAGTCCCTAGGAGGGACACATGGATGATCCTGTGAAGGAGAAGTGGATGAGATCTACATGAGTGGAATGGGTGGGGGTAGCAGAGGGCAAGGAGTGGGGAATGAGAACATAGGGAAATGGGAGGTTCAAGCTGGAAGAAGGACAGAGTGGGAGAGCAGGGAGGAATATACTATTATAGATGAGGACATCATGGGAATAGGAAGAGGCAGGGTGCCGGGGAGGCTCTCAGGATTCCAAAAGGTTAATGCTACCTTGGTCTGCTGGCAGTGGTCTGGAGAGTACTTGGACTGGTCTATTCTGGTGTCCAGCCTAGCAAATAGCCTAACTGCCATCACAGAGCCTTGGTCCAGAGACAGATGGAGGCAGATACAGAGATCCAAGGCCAGGCACCAGGCTGAGCTCTGGGAATCCTTTTGATGAGAGAGAGGAGAGATACCAGACATGAGTGACATTGATATCATGATGGAAGGATGTTCAGAGATGACTGGCCACACTCGTGGAAGCTCATGAACTGTGGACTGGTAGCTGTGGAATGCCTATGGGACTGGACTAGGCCCTCTGGATACAGAAGATCTTTCTTTGGCGTGAACTCTTTGGGAGGCAACCAGGCATGGGGATTAGGATCTGTCCCTGGTCTATGGGCAGGCTTCTGGAATCTGGTGCCTGTGGTGTGACACCTTACACAGCCTTAGTGCAGTGGGAAGGGGCTTAGACCTGTCTAGGCTCAGTGTGCTGGGCTCTGCTAACTTTCCATGGGAGACCTTGATTTGTGGGATGTGGGGATGCAGGGTGCCTTGGGAGGAGGGAGGAGGGGGGACTGTAGGTAGCATGTAGAGTGAGCAGAAAATTTCTTAAAGAAAAATGAAAATAATAGAAGTTATATCACTGAGGGTCAGGATAAGGACTATCTCTCTTTGTTGTTTTATAAATATTTTTCAGTATATCTCAATATCTTGCCAATGGACATATAATTTTCTAATATTATGATAAAATATATAATCTTATTTTTATGAAAGAGAACATTTTTAGAAAATTCCATAAGTTTGTAGTCATGTTTCATAAATTCTGAAAATTCTTTGAGGTAGAATATTTGCAAAGTAAGTCTGAGAAAGGGGAATTAAGATTGGAATACCATCCAGATTTCAAACAAAGCTATTGTAAATTTATTTTCAACTTTAATTTTTAATATATTAGCCATTCAAAAGTTTTGTACTCTTTTACAATATACATTGATCATATTCACCCATAACTACTTTTCTTCAGCTATCCAATAATATTCCTTATCCCATCTGACTACCATTTTCATGTCCTTTTTTGTTATTAATAATCCCCAGAGTTCAATCAATAATACACATATGAGAAATATTGTGGTCCCATCCTCTATGGTATGAGCAACCTACCTGAGCTCTCATGCTCAAAGAATAATGATTCAACTTCTCTCAGAAACCATCAACTTCCATTATCTTCTCCAGTGTGAGTGGAACATTGAGAGTCCCTCCCCTATCCATGACACAATTTTGATTAGTTTCATGTTGTGCAAATAACTAAAGAGCCATGATGACTCCAGAAGTCATTATTTTATAATTTCCCTCCTTATCTTCAAGTATTTGCATTCTTTCTCTCTTGTCTTTCCAGAAGTTCTCTGAGCATTGGTTGGTAGAAGGTTGATACAGATGGCCCACTCACAACTGAGCACTCTGTTATTTATACTTGGCACCTTGACCATTTTATGTGCCTCTGACTTAACTACTACTTACTGACAAAAGTAGCCTTTCTGATGAGAATTAAAACCAACAAAAATATATATGCATAAATATAAATATTTAGAAAAAATTTTGACAATGTGACTACTGAACAAAACAATACTGCTGAATTTCCACATAAGGCAGTGGTACTCAAATTTCCTAATGCTGCAACCTTTAGTGAAGTTGTAGTGACCACCAACCATAAAAATATTTTTGTTGCTACTCCATAACTGTAATTTTGCAACTGTTATGAGTCATCTTGTAACATCTGATTGCAGAATGGCCTTAGCCAACTCCTGTGAAAGGGTAGTTCAACCCCCAAGGGAGTAATGACCTACAAGTTGAGAACCATTGACAGAGCCACCTTATCTTCCCAATCCATGGGATTTTGACCAGGTTTACAGTGTTAGGCATGCAGTACCTCTTGTGAAGTATGCCTCAGTCAGACAGAAAGCATATCTTCACAACCATAACCTTCATACTACCATTAGAACAGTGAGCAAATCTTACCAACAAATTTTTTATGGCATGTAGCATCCAGTGCTGAGTAAGATCATTGACACCTATTTTCTCTCATCAAACTTCACAGCATGTTTTATCCTTTTATGAAATAGACATTTTGAACATCTGTGTGCATGAGCAGCCCATCAGCACATGATCTACCAAAGAGAAAATTTCCCATCCTAAGAACTTCAACAAAAATTTTCCTGGTCCGTTCAAGGAAGACATCTCTACGTCCTGCTTCTAATGTGAGAGGTATATCCAGCAAGAGGATATTACCATCTATTTCTGGTGAGGGAACAAGAGAAATGACAGTAATTTGGGGTATTTTTTATGATATCTCCAAGGCCTTCCTGAACAATAATTCATAGAGAGGTATTCCACACATGACAATGAAATTTTAATTTAGTAATCTAAGTCTGGGAGTAGCATTGGCCTCACATGAAGGACACTTCTATTGAAAGTCTCTCTCTCTCTCTCTCTCTCCCTCTCTCTCTCTCTCTCTCTCTCTCTCTCTCTCTCTCTCTCTCTCTCTCAATATATATATATATATATATATATATATATATATATATATATATATATATATATATATATATAAAATTGTTAACAACTTCATAGAAAGCTATAGATCTATAAATAATTGCTTCTTGGAAACAGAGAGTCACCCCATAAAGCCAGAAGAGAGTGGAACCAGCATCTTGAGATAAATTTGAACAATTCCTTTATTGTAGTATATTATTGGTGTAAAATATATGTACAATGGAAAGCAATATTATGTTAATATCACACACATCATCTATGTACAATCTCTACATATTGAATTATTAATATTATTCTCTCTTAAGCATCATTTACTCCATCATTTCTCCATAGAGAATCTATCATATTCTACATGAGAAGAACTGAAAGAAAAATCTAATGAATATTTTATGTCAGAACCTGGACATTTGAAGTATTATTCTCAAACCTGTTCTACACTTTTAGTAAGGATACATGCATTGAGATCTTTATGTGTTTAAGAAAGTGCCTTCTGTCTGACAAGTATAACAGGTCTGAATTTTTCTAAGAAATTGGCCTAAATGATGAAGCATTTAAGATTCAATTTGCTGAAATCCATCTTGCTTACTTTGTTTCTTCCTTTATTCCTTTGCTTACCTTCATTTTGGTGTGATACTTTTTATATTTTTTACGCTGCTCACAGTATTCAAAATCTGGGTCCATTGTTCATGGTTGCATGGAAGCTCCTTGAAGAAATTTCTTACTCTGAACTTTTGAAGTTGTTAGAGTGGAAAAATTTCTCCTTGGCTTATCATGTCTTGATGGGCTGCTCATGAACACAGATGTTCAAGTTGTCTATTTCATAGAAGGTCAAATTGAATTTTTTTTTCACTGAAAGGAACTATGCAGTGATAAAACGTTCACTAACACATATGTAGTACTTTACCTTGATTTTGATTGAATTTAATATATTAATAAAATGTCAAAGGAAATCTATAATACAAAACATAACCTGTGTTTACTGTGTTTTCCAACTGTGAAACTTTTAAATAATTAAAATAAACATAGGAAAATATGAAGAGTATATATTTTATTATTTGTTCTCATATTAAAAATGCTTAATTTATGTCACTTATTTGAGTAAACCTGATAACATTCATAAAGCTGAAAGAAGTGTTAAAAATCATTTATATTCCTTTATAGTAAGTACCTCAGGGGAAAAAAAAGCACAAATGCCAGTTTAATATGAGTTTGTGTTCCTGTGTCCTTGTGTTGTTTGCTAAGAAAAACATCAATGAAACACACCCTTAGGGATGGAAGCATATAAGATCTGAACTTAATGAATGCTGACATGACTAATATTGATGTCCTTATCATAAATGACAGAAGGCCTAGGTTGCTGCTCCACCATAATGTCCCTATACTAGTTCACAAGCTTATTATTTGAAGTCTGCATTGTCTGTGCCAAGATCTTTAACCCAGTATTCATCAGCATAAAGTGTATTAGCTTCTGATTCCCCAAGCTTTAAACTAAAAAGGTGTATGCCATAGCTATTTTAGCATAGTATTCTCTCTGAAGAACAATTGCAAAATAAAAATATAGTATTTCAAGATTTTTCCAGAAATGGAAGAAAGGTGACTTCATTACTATATTCTGTTCAATAACAATATTTACTTTTGTAATAGGAACCTGTTTGATTCCTTTTAGCTAAATTCATCCTCTTAAAAATCCATGAATCTTTTAGTAAATGTTAAATGAAAATGTGCAAGATATATGGATTATATAGACAAAGAGAGTTTAAAATTCTAAGCATAAATTTTACCTTATACTGGTAGTCTGGTCTGTCTGCAGGAGGCCTGACTATGCCCCTCAACTGAAGAACAGATAAAGAAAATATGGCACATATACACAATGAAGTACTGCTCAGCAGTAAAAAACAATGATATCATGAAATTTGCAGGCAAATGGAACTAGAAAATGATATTCTGAGTGAGGTAACCCAGACTCAGTAGGACAAACATTGTATGTACTTACTCATAAGTGGATACTAGATGTGAGGAAAGGGATGGTCAGACTGCAACCCACAGCTCCAGAGAGGCTAGCTAACAGGGAAAGACCCTAGGAGGGACACAAGAATGGCCCAGCAAAGGAGAAGTGAATGAGATCTACATGAGCAGACTGGTAATGGGAAGGGGCAAAGGGCAAGGAGTGGGGGATGAGAGCATAGGGAAATGAGAGGGTCAAGAGGGAACAGGGACAGAGTGGGAGGGCAGGGAGGGAAATACCATGATAGATGAGGACATCATGGGAAAAGGAAGAGGCAGGGTGTCAGAGAGGCTCCCAGGAATCCATAAGGTTGACTCCCTCTTGATCTGCTTGCAGTGGTTTAGAGGGTTCCTTGACTGGTCTACTCTGGTGATCGGTCTAGTGAATAACCTAACCACCATCATAGAGCCTTTGTCCTGTGACTGATGGAGGCAAATGCAGAGATCCATGTCCAGGAGCCAGGCTGAGCTCCAGAAATCCAATCAATGAGAGAGAGGAGGGATTCTTCAGGCAGGAGACACTGAGATCATGATGAGAAGACATGCAGAGATGACTGGCCACACTGGTGGAAGCCCATGAACTGTAGACTAGTGGCTGTGGAGCCCACATGGGACTGGACTAGGCCCTCTGGATACAGAAGATGATTGGCTTGAACTGTCTGGGGGGCACTTAGATAGGAGAATCAGGATCCATCCCTGATGCATGGGCAGGCTTTTAGGATCCCAGTGCCGGTGGTATGACTCCTTGTGCAGCCTTGGTACAGTGGGAGGGGCTTGGACCTGCCTAAAGCTCAATGTGCTGGGCTCTGCTGACTCCCCCTGGGAGACCTTGATTTTGGGGATGTGGTGATGTGTGGTGGCTTGAGAATGAGGGCTAGGGGGTAGGAGGAGGGAAGAGATGAGATCTGTGGCTGGTATGTAGAGTGAGTAGAAAATTTCTTAATAAAATTAAATAAAATTATCATGGAAACAGAAAAATTACTTTACACTACATAAATATATGTACTATATAAGAGCAGTTCATATTTATTTTTGTAACAAAAAAAATCCCTAAAAGTCTACCAGTATTGTGTTACTAAGTTTGAGATAAGACATTACAAAGCAATTACAGAATATCATACGCAAATAATGAATTATGGAAGAAAAGTGAATTAAGTCATTAGTAATAGAGGAAGAACTGAAAGAGTACTAGATGACAGAGCAAGGCTGAATTAGTTCAGGATGAGTGCAGAACTCTACAAGAGGATACTCTTTAAGCCATGTGGTCATGTCATGTCCAGTCATCCTTCACAAGACAGCAAATAACTTTTATTATGTGATATATTCATAGCTATTACTTATACATACAGCCTTCCTGTACATACAATAAAACATTCTAGTGATTCTTAAGAAGGAGCTTATTTCTTAGACTAATAAAACAAATTCAACCCTAATATCAATTTATTCCTTTGTAATGAATGCAGTTTTTCTCCTAATTTCCACATTCCTTCATTCACTAGCAATAGGCCTCTCACTGCTTAGCTGAGTACATGTTAGTACATCTTAGCACAGTATGATCCAATGACTATAGTCAGTTAGTAATCTAATAAAGAGTGTGCCTATCTTTTCCTCTTACTTTCTTGAATTCTACAATCCATTTATGATGGATAGATTTAACTATTTTGGACAATTAATAGAAACAGTGGATTGGAAAGGTATTGTGTAAACATAAAAATAGCTGGTGTCACCAGTGATTATAACCTCTAAAATCTCTGAGATTGTTAATTCTGGATTTTTTTCACTTGAAGAAAAAATTCTTTTCATCTTTACTTGCATCATTCGTATTCTGAACAATCTATATAGCATAACCAACTCTATTCCTTATTGTCAAGCTGTCCTCTAAAATTCTTACTAGGATTTGGGGAAGGAATAATGAACACTAAGTATATTTTCTTCTTTTTTACTATTAAGAAAATTTTTGTTCATTTTACATACCAACCACAGATCCCCCTCTTCTCCCTTTTCCCATCGCCAGCCTTCCCCCTCAACCCACCCCCCATTTCTACCTCCCTAAGGCACACTTCCATGGGGAGTCAGCAGAACCTGGTACATTCAGCTGATGCAGAGTCAGGCCCCTCCCCCTGAACCAAGGTTGTGTAAGGTGTCCCACCATACATACTGGGATCCAAAAAGCCTGCTCATGCACCAGAGGTGGATCCCTATCCCACTGCCATGGGCTCCTTAAACAGGTCAAGCTAAACAACTGTCTTGCCTATGCAGAGGACCTAGACTAGTCCTATGGGGGCTCGGCAGCTCTTGGTCTACAGTTCATGGGTTCCCACTAGTTTGGTTTGGGTATTTCTGTATGTTTCCCCCATCATGATCTTGATGTTCCTTCCTCATAGAATACCTCTTCTCCTCTTTAGACTACAGGAGCTCAGCCGAGTGCATGGTTGCGGATCTGTGGATCTCCTTCCATCAGTTAATGGATGGAGGCTCTATGATGACAGTTAGGGCATTCACCAATTTGATTATCTGATTATCAGGGTAGGTCAGTTCAGGCACCCTCTCCACTACTGCTATTAGACTATGGTAGGGTCATCCTTGTGGATTCCTGGGAACTTCCCTAGCACCCTGTTTCTCCCTGTTCCCTTGATGTCTTGTTCTATCATGATATCTCTTTCCCTGCTCTTCCACTCTGTCTCTGTTCCAGTTTGACCATCCTGTTCCCTTATGTTCTCATTCCCCTCCCCTCATCCCCAGTTAACTCATGGAGATCTCATCTATTTCCCCTTCCCAGGGTGATCCATGTGTCCCTCTTAGGGGTCTCCTTTTAGCTAGCCTCTCTGGAGTTGTGGGTTGCAGTCTGGCCATCCCTTCCCTCACATCTAGTATCCACTTATGAGTGAGTACATACTATGTTTGTCCTTCTGAGTTTGGGTTACCTCACTCAGGATGATATTTTCTAGATCCATCTATATGCCAGAAATTTTCATGATATCATTATTTTGTACTGCTGAGTAGTAGTCCATTGTGTATATGTGCCACATTTTCTTCAGTTGAGGGGCATCTAGATTGTTTCCAGGTTCTGGCTATTACAAATAATGTGACTATGAACTTAGTTGAGCATGTGTCCTTGTGGTATGATTGAGCATTTCTTTGTTATATATATTAAGGTGCTTTTTTTGGATTGAGACAAAACACAAACAAATAATTATGATTGTAAGAAGAAACAATTTCAGATAAAAATATAAAATTTTAAAAAATAATGTGCAAATTCTTATACCAATAAACTAATTTTGGCTATAAATGCAATTATATATCAATACAAAATTTATTTTAATTTTTTACTACATTTACTTGTGTGTATGTGTGTGTGTGTGTGTATGCTTGTATGTGTATGTCATGTCATATGTATAGACATCAGAGCATGACTTGTAGGAATTGAGTCTTTTATTTTTCTATGTGGGTTCCTGGTATTGAAATCAGTTTCTCAGTTCTGGTCACCAGTTCCTTGCTTTCTCAGGTAACTCGCTAGCCCAGACGAGTTATTTTAAAATGATCCAAAATGGAATAGAAAATTTAGTATAAACAAGTATCTATTATAAAGCTTAAAATCTAATATTGTGCTCCTTCAGAAAATCTTTTACACCACTAAATAATAAATGTTTCTATGTTATTATATCATTATGGGTCATCAATAGTAGAAATATCTCAATTTTCTGTATCATTAGAACCACAAGACCAAGACCAAAGATCCAATAGCACAATTAAATGAAACAAATAACTAACCTCACTGTAAAAATATACTAAAATTCTTAAGTTAAAATATTTATAGTTGAATACAAGGATGAATAATAACCCTTAATTGTTTTAACTTAGAAATAGAAATATGTATATTAGAGATTATGAAGCCTTTGTGTGCTTATTGTTTGTTTAATATCATATTTATGTTTTAATTGCCGTCTTTTGTCATGGTTATTTTCAGTAGTATTTTTAATTTATTTTGTGTGTGTGTGTGTGTGTATATGGGTGTTTTAACTGCATGTTATGTATATACACTGTGTAAGTTCCTGGTGTCATAAAGGTTAGAAGAAGGCTTCAGATGCCCTGGCTCAAATGGTTATGAATATCCATGTGGTTGTTAAGAATCAATCCCAGATCCTCTGCAAGAGTAACAATTGTTATTAACCACTCAGCCAACACTACAGGCCTGAAAATAAAAACATTTTAAAATAAATTCTGGTCATCGTAAGAGAAGCTCATCATTAGCATCTTCCAAAATTCTGAATCTGAAAATTATGAGAAGAATCTTGATAACATCTTTGTGTATTCCAGAAAAAGTATCTCAATAACACTTATATGTGGCTTATAATAGCTAAATGTTTGTAAAACTGTAACATCTAAAATCTAGGTGATAATACTGTTTATTTAATTTGCCCCACAGAACAGAATTTAGATGATGTAACACCAGGTGGTCCAGGGTCTTGGATCTCATACAAGGGAAAGAAGTACAAAGTCTGGGCCAGAGGTGGAGGCTAGTATGAGCTAATGCAAGGGAAACTACAAAGGTTTCATACCCAGAATGAATGCCTCCCTACCTTCCTTGTCATCTATGACACACATTCTACTTTCACAGCAACATAAAAACTGTGTAAGAAGACAACTATAACACTAGAAGATGATCAAAAGGAGAGGCTTCTCTTGGTTCCAGGACCCTGCACGCTGGAGGTAGATGGAGCAGAGTTCTCCTGAGAACCCTACAACCTGCTACTTCAAGTTCTCATTTCTCTATCTTCCCCACTCCTGGTCCCAGGTTACCCAGAAGATCTCTTCTGTTTCCCTTTCGCAGGGAAATCTCTGCATCCCTCTCTGGGCCCTCCTTATTACCTAGCATCTCTGGGGCTCTAGATTGTAGGTTGGTTATCCCATACTTTACTCCTAATATCTACTTATGAATGAGTACAAAAGATAGTTTTTGACTATTTTTTTGTTTGTCTGTGAGTAGTTAAGTTTTGAGGCTTTGTCTGCATTGGCAAGTTGGTTGATGGGATCAGTTTCAGAATTTAGTTAATTATCAATATGTTGGAGGAGCATGTTGGTGGGCTGGTAGACATGGTGTTGCAAAGGTAGGTGAGAGCTCTACTTACTAATCTCTAAGAAGGGAGCTATTTTTAATAGTTTTTTACCTCATCTTAATGTAATTTTTTTATCACATTTATAGACTTTTCTATATCATTCATTGACTTTGTTTCTTCCCTTTTGATTTTCTTATTCTATTTCCTCTATGTTTTAAGTTTTCCACAATTGTATAGTAATCATTAACTGTTCATACCTGAGGATGAGGCATTAGTTCCAGTAACATATGGGATTAATTATTGCTATTAAGTGTTATGTCTTCAAATATCACCACTAGTTTTTTCTACACAAAATGAATATAGTTCAAAAGAGAAAACAAGCCAGGTAGTGGTGGCACATATCTTTAATCCCAGCACTCATGAGGCAGAGCCAGGTGGATCTCTATAGGTTCAAGGCCTGTCTGATCTACAGAGAAAGATCCAGGACAGACACCAAAACTACACAGAGAAACTGTCTCAGACAGAGAGAGAGAGAGAGAGAGAGAGAAGGAATTCCACCCAAACTCAATATCACATAAGTAGAAAATTGAAAATATTACCAATTTCAATTTATACAAAATGGAAATCAAAATGTATCTATAGAGAGCACAAAGTTGATTATAGGAAACATTCATGTGGGGCTAAAAGAAAGAAAAAGAAATTAAAAAGGGAACAGAGACACAGTGACACTATTTCCTCAAAGAGAAAGAACTATAAATATAAAGAGAGAAAGACAATAGGTATTAGACCTGACAATTTAAAGATTCTTAAATTTAAATATTCTTAAATTGTGTAAAGAACATAAAATCTTGAGCATAATTTAGAAGGATAATATGTCATTTTAGACTGGAGAGAAATCTCCTTTGAGATTTGGTGGCACAAGAATCTTATTCCAGGTCTGAAGACAAAAGAAAATAAGTGGCAGAATCAATATTAGGATTCCTGAAGAGAAAATAGTGACAATATCTAATAATAATAATAATAATAATAATAATAATAATAATAATAATAATAATAAAACTTTCCTATATATCATGAAAGCAATTAGAGAAAACTCATGGTATTAACAGAAGTAAATATTGATACTAAAATTGTATTCTTTTGACTAATGTAAATCCATTTGTTATTTTGTCAAAATTATATTTCAGTAAATTTCAATAAATTAAGTATGGCAAATATAATTTTTATGAAGATACAATAATGAAAACCAGGTAACACATCACCCCAAAATTACTAAATTAAATATTATAAATATTCTTTCTATAAAAGAGAAGTTGAGAAGAGAAAAACTGGGAAATAAGATTCTTAACTTAAATATCCTTTATCTCATATGTAAATGTTAAAAATCAACCATGTAGTTTAAACTTCAGAAGAAAAGAAAACATGGTGTGAGTACTAGACTTGGTTCAGAATACAACAAATATCAAACAAAAATATCATTTCCAATATGAAGAATAAATAGATACCCAATTACAAGTTCTCCCTGCAATACACAATAGAAGAAATTAAGAAGTAACACAAACATAAAGCATAAAAACAATATAATGAAAGAAATAGGATGAATGAAAATTAGCTGATACCAAAGTCATACAAAACTAGGCAGAAAAATATTCTAATAATATGCATTTCAGGGAGTAAAATAAAGACTATGCACTTAGAAAAATGAAAAATTAGAATGATCAAGTCCAAAATGTTTACAGTTATAAATGTAAAAATATTAATAAGTAAATAATTCTTTCAACTTCCACAGAAATAGAAAACCTAAATAACTCAAAGAAAACATAATATGGGAACCCCACATCAATTACTATAGTAATAGAAAACAAAAAGAATAAAAAATGTAGTACAGCAACACATGAAAAATGTAAAACAAACATTTTTAACCTGGGACAACATGTTTCTGGAGTCAGATCCATAGAGAAATAGTTTTACACATGGAAGAATTCAATTTATATTGTGTTAAAAATTCCTTCAAAATGATCTCGACGACCCTTGCCTGCAGTATCTCTCCTCTCTCTCATCAATTTTATTCCTGGAGCTTAGCCTGGTGCCTGGTCGTGGATCTCTGTATCTGCCTCCACCTATCACTGGACAAAGGTTCTATGATGACAGCTAGGTTATTTACTAGGCTGGTCACCAGAGTAGACCGGTCCAGACACTCTGTGGACCACTGCCAGCAGACCAATGTGAGGTCAACCTTGTGGATTCCTGACAGCCTCCTCAGTACCCTGCCTCTTCCTATTCCCATGATGTCCTTATCTATCATGGTATCTTCCTCCCTTGAGATCATGATGGGAGGATGTGCAGAAATGACGGGCCACACTAGTGTAAGCCCATGAACTGTGGACTGGTGGCGGTGGAGCCCCCCCCCCCCATTGGACTGGACTAGGCCCTCTGGATAAGGAAGATGGTTGTTTTGCTCAAACTGTTTGGTGGGCACCCAGGCAGGGGGATTGAAATATGTCCCTGGTCTACAGGCAGGCTTCTGGAACCCAGTGCCTGTGGTGTGACACCTTGCATAGCCTTGGTACAGTGGGAAGGAGCGTCGACCTGCCTAGGCTCAGTGTGCTGGGCTCTGCTGACTCCCCATGGGAGACCTCGATTTGGGGGATGTGGGGATGTGGGGTGGCTTGGGAAAAAGGACTGGGAGGTGGAAAGAGGGAAGAGAGGGAATCTGTGGATAGTATGTGAAGTAAGTAGAAAATTTCTTTTTTATATTTAATATAAGAAAAACTATACACAAAAGTACAATAATTATATATCATATATACAAGTAATAAATATCTAAACAATGACTAGTCCATTTGCATTTGACAAATTCAGAGAAAATAATTCCATTATCTATCCTATTTTTAAAGTCCAAAATGTACCTGATTTAATTTCTATCCTAACTTATATTACTAACAGAACT
This sequence comes from Onychomys torridus, assembly GCF_903995425.1. Taxonomy (NCBI): domain Eukaryota; kingdom Metazoa; phylum Chordata; class Mammalia; order Rodentia; family Cricetidae; genus Onychomys; species Onychomys torridus. Next base: position 108,107,501 of record NC_050466.1, read on the forward strand.
ATCTTATAACATCTTTCAAATTTAAACACTTACACTTTAGTGAGATTCTTTTCTAAAATTCTTAACAAGGAAAACCATAACTATCTAAACTTTAACTGTAACTATCTAATCTTCAACTCCCTCAGATACCCAAGAAGGAAATATTACCTAACAAATTAAAAACAGGAAGTGCACACAAGCAGCTTCCAAAAAAAAAATGTGAGTTGACAGAAACAGCCAGCTGCCTGGACAGTTACCTGAGGTTTCTCTGCAGTGTTGGGGCATCAACTTCAGCCTATAGGCTTAGTGTATCTGACAGACTCATTTATGAACTAGGATGTACACACGGTCAACAGTTTGACCTCACAATTTTTTGAGAGCAGTCCATGTACCAGAAACTCCTGAATTCCACTAGTGTCATGTCATGATTCAGGATTTTAAATTCTGGAAATTGTTGACTTTTTTTTTAAATTCAGCTGTCCGTTCCTCTTGGCTGTGTGTGTGGAGGGGGGGGGGCTTCATCTCCGCATCCCCTTTTTCTCGACATCCCGTTCTTCTCCATATCCCTCTATTAAATGCCAGTCTATCATCGGAGGTATGAGCTTAGTTACTCTTCAAGAATAACTGTTTCATATGTATGTGAAATAGTATGCGAAGTGAGTAGAAAATTTCTTAATAAAGAAAAATGGAAAAAATCCTTCAAAAGACTCAATCATTATTGGTAATATAGGAACTTTTCAAAATGCTGTGACATCATAAACTCTGATACCTATAAATATGGTCTGTTTTGGAAACTGGATCCTTTCAAATGTATCCATTAGAGTGCAGACATACATAAATAGGGCAGGCCAAAATCCAGTACAACTAATATCATTATAATATTTGCAACTAGATAGAAGAGACGCATTTCAATGATACAGAAGAATTAGTCAGTTTTCTTCAGGGAAACAATCTAAATATGATCACTATAGAAATATACAAGATATTTTTGTGAAAATTGATTTATGAGCTCATGTAATCCTGATGTCCCATGATACACTGCCTGCAAGCAAGACAATTGGAAAGCTCATGAGACAATTCAGTCTTTATTCAAAGACATGAAGAGGAGATTGAAGATGTGGAGATAAGGTGCTTCTGTATCATAAATTGGAATTCCTAAGATCCAAGCATCAGGAGTTCCAAAATTCAAGATTGAGAGTAATGGATATCCAAACTGCATGGCAGAAGAAGAAAGAATTCACATTTCCTTGACATTTCTTCTACTTAATGCCATTTATGGATGCTTTAATGTCATTCCACATTACTGAAAATGAAACATTTTCCCACAGTGTTCCATATACATCCTCATATTGATCTAGAAATAATGTTTTACTAGCCAAGTCCTACTTAACCCAGTCAAGATGACATATAAAATTAATCATAACAGCAATGCACAAGAATTGTCAGTAACACAAGGAGCAAAGAGAAAGTCAAGGAAGCATCTAATAACAGCCAGAATCAGAAAATTACAAGTAGGAAATCTACGTTGTTTTCAACTACCCATTTTGTGAAATGAATATAGTTATCTTCAACACAACAAAAGATGAACATGAAAATTTTAAAATAGCTCCTAATGAGTTAATATTGGACATGCTAGAGAACAGATACTGTAGTTATCAAAACTCATGGTGGAACTTAATCACTATTAATAGGATTGAATTTTAATGTGTTTGTAGTATTTAAAGGTGGGCTCTTGTGAGACAGTTAAGATAAAATAAACCTATAAGATCAAGGTACTAATCAAACAACACTATAGCCTTGTAAGGAGAGACCTGAGCAAGTATTCTGTCTCACCATATGATTCCCTTTAACACCTTGGTACTTAGCAGAGAAATACACTAATAACTCCTGTAGATGTGACTCCCTATATTTGAAATTTTCTGTGTTAGAAGCATGATATAAACATCATTTCTTGGGAATTTCACTATATTAATTAAAAATGGGCATATACAGTTAGTAACTGTATAAGAATAGAGTGTGTTTATATTATGTGGCTTGAGAATGAAAAATGAACATACTGAGTCAATGGAAAGAAAATGTGCAGTTAGGGAAACAGTAATTTTACTTATTTTCTCCCTTGTAGAGGTTACTCAAATGGTATCACATAAGGCTCACATGTCAAGAACTAAACAATGCAGGTGGTGGTGGTGCATGCCTTTAATCCCAGCACTCAGGAGGCAGAGGCAGACAGATATCTGTGAGTTCAAGCCTAGCCTGGGCTACAGAGTGAGTTCCAGTAAAGGCTCCAAAGCTACACAGGGAAACCCTGCCTCAAAAAAAAAAAAGAACCAAATACCATGATAAAATTCTCTTTATGTAAGTAAATTATATATATATATATATATATATATATATATATATATATATATATAAAGTTAATAAAGCAAATAATGAAGGAAATCAGAGAGCACAAAAATGTAGAGACAATACACATATAACATAGTAATGAATAGCAGCTCATACCTATAAGACTAGCACTCAGGAGGTGAAGTAGGAGTAGTATAATGAGTTCCAGGCAAGAGAATGGTTCTCAAACAAGAAAAAAAAAGATAAATCATGGCTGAATCTACAAAGTAACAGAAAAGCTAAAAATAAAGAGATGGCAAAGGTATACAGGTGATAAGAAGTAATGTTTGTAATCATAATTTAATAGCAAATATACTCTAGGACAAATGCATTACATAAAGTAACCATCATTTCATAGCAGAAACTGTAGGTGACCCCAGGAAAATTATAAGCAAACTCCATATAGGTAGCTTTAAAATATCTATAACATCTCCATAATATCTGCAGCAATGCACATAAAGCAATTTTAGATTCACAGTTGTTTCTACATTCTTTTTATTTTTTTAGTTGCAGATACTCATGCTATTATAGCACTATGCTGCAGGCTGCAGATTAGTTTGGCACTTCTAGGCAGAACCAGGTAGACAATTTGCAGAGCCCAGTGAAAAAATATAATGTGAGGTCAGCTATTGACACACCAAAGAAAAAAAGGGTTACTGGAGGTGTAAAATAAGAAATGTACTTTAAATATGTACTTTAAATATGTTCTACTTATAAAATGCAATATGGTTAATATTGACAAGTTAGTAACATTACAGGGTGGCAAACTGAACATAATATATAATACAATACTTAGCTATCCTAATGACATGTAATACAATGCATTATATTTCTTTATTATTTTGATATCTTATTAAACATAAAATATATTTTTGATTACTAGGCTACAGATTTATTTATTAGGATATGAAATACATATTACTGAAAATTTAAGTTTCATTTCAGTTATAGCAGTGTCGATTTCTTGGGAAAGATTCCAGTCAGCAAAGACATTTTGATTATTTTTTTAATTGAAAAAATACATTTGAGTTGATGTAACTTTTACTTATGTTGTTAAGAATATTTTGTAGACTGTAATAGAATTAGGATAATGTTCACTCTCAATTATTTGAAAACATAAATTTTATTGTGTGCAGGAAATGATTTTTGGAAAACATTAATTTCAAAATAATTAATTCTATATAACCAGTTATATATTATTCTGAATTTAACTTCAAATATAAATTCATACAGTCAACTTCCAATGATTCTTCACATTTTCTGTAGATTCTGGAGTTTGTGCAAATAAGCAAAAGTGGCTTCATTATTTGTATGTACTTCAGACTTCCTAGTTATGCATTATCTTGCTGTATGTTCTGTGGTGGTAGTGTGTTCCCACAATATTGTGCACCCTAACAAATTTATCTGGGGTCAGAGAACAGACAGCCACTAGAACAAAGCCAAAAATGGTGGCTAAAAAATGGATCAGAGCAAGCCATAGCAGAAGTTGGGTGGTGGTGGTGCACGCCTTTAATCCCAGCACTTGGGAAGCAGAGCCAGGTGGATCTCTGTGTGTTCAATGATACAGCCAGCATGGTGACACATGCCTTTTATCCCAGAAAGCAAGCCTTTAATCCTAGGGAGTGCTGGAAGAAAGAGAAAGATATATAAGACGTGAAGACCAGAGTTAGTTAAGCATTTGGCTGGTTAGACTTTTAGGCTTTGGAGCAGCAGTTCAGGTGAGAGCCATTTGGATAAGGACACAGAAGCTTGCAGTCTGAGGAAACAAGACCAGCTGAGGAACTGGCAAGGTGAGGTAGCTGTGGCTTGTTCTGCTTCTCTGATCTTCCAGCATTCACCCCAGTAACTGGCTCAGGTTTGATTTTATTAATAAGAACTTTCAAGATTCCTACTACAATGTTCCAGTAAAATAAAAACACAATTTGCCAATGTTTTTCTCATTGCCTGTTGTTTCTTTATATATTTTGCATAATATAATGTTTCTTTTTACTATAATGATGTAATGACATTTACTTTAAATTTCTACCCTGCGAATATTTGCTTTGTAAAGTAATTCTAGGTTTGAAAACCAGAGATTATAATCTGATGACTACTGATCAATTTCTGATATACACTTTTGGAATGCTTATACAGAAGCTCATATTTTATAACAATCTCTTGGCTCCACTATTCAAACTGATGCCTCTGAGTCTGGGTCCTGAAGTGGACAAACAGCCTTATCTACAATTTTCTCCATGTGCAAGATCTCTTTTTCCCAAGTCTAATAACACTGATATTGTAGCCATTGCCACCACTAATCTAGGTATGATTCTGATTATTCCTGTGATAGCTTGTATTCATGTCTATAGCAGAAGCCAGGACTTTTGTGAATGCAAACCGGCTGTTATGCTTAGGGACTTGATTTGATGAATGAGTAGAATGCTGACCAGTGGATCTCCTCTAGAATTCACTTATAAAATACACATTCACAGTTAAAATTAACATTTTCAAAGCAATGTCAATAGAAATTTGAGAACTCATGAAGACCATCTTGGCCCTAGACCAGTTTGGATTCATATCTGTCCCATTCTTCACCATTTTAGAGCTTAGTACAATATAGAAATAATCAGATAGATAATATGCTTCTCACAGTAAGAAAATAGAGAACAAGTCAAACAATATATTTTTATTTAAATATGATATTCATAGGTCTCAAAACTTCACTTCACTTACATTTGGAGCCACTCTGGTCACTCAAGAAAAAGTGTGAGGATGTATAATCCTAAAGTAAACAAGGGAAAAAATTAATAAAGAACTCACTGCAATCATATTACCACTTTTAATTTTAAAATTGTTTCTTTGCAAAAAACAGGTATGACTACAAAATCCAAAATCCTGACAGCAGAAATATATGCCAATGTTTATGCCCCAAAGAAAAAAATCATTTTATTTGTAGTTAGAACATCCATAAAAATTGTCCAGGTATTATGTCAAAAAAGGAAACTCAATGAGTTCCATAAAGAACATATAAAAAATATTTTATGATCAAACAGCAATAAGGCTAGAAATTAGGTTATGCTTTAAAGTGCCCTTTGAACTGGAAATTACAATTTATGTTAAAGAACTCAGGTGAAGAGGAAGTGAAAACTTAAATTCAAAATAACTAGAAGACTGTGACAGTTAAAACTACTACATATTATTATGTGTGGGTGAAACTCAATTGCATTTAGAGAAATCCTTTATTATTAGACATTTAGGTCAATAAAAATTTTTAAAAAAGAACTAAAAGTTAACAAGTAAGTGACAGAAATGATAACTATCATGCAGAGTCAGGAAGATAACAAGAAAAGGGACAAGCCATACTACAACTTTATCCCTGTCTCCCTGAGCCTAGCAGCTGCACACTGACAGGAAAATGCAAGCCAGAAAATACAAGAAGCTTCCACCACAATTGCTAACAATTTGTAGTAAAGTGTCTGATCCCTAGGACAATTACACTGTCTTGACAGGCTTTAATTCTAATTCAGAGGTGAATAAATTCTTCACTTTAAAGAAGGAATTCCTTCTGGACTCTTTTGCCCAACTACTAATACCAGAGTTGCTGCAACCAACAGACAATGCTAGACATTAGTCTGAGTCAGGATCCAGGAGGGTTGTCCTGGATGCTCCTGGAAGTCAAGTACCTGGATGCACCTGATAGAGTGAATCACAGGCTCTTCATCAATCTGTGACTCTGGAAACTAAGTACCAGCTGCAGAAGTCCTAAAATACCTTGACTTTTTATTTGAGTACTGGTGAAGGTTCAATTTCTTTCTGTGTTTCAAGGACCATGACATTCTCTGTTACAACTCTGCTGTACCTCTATTCATATCATAAGACTTATAGATGTTTTTGTCTACAGCCCATGTTTGCAATCCACTGTTGTAATTCATTCTGTGGTATTTAAATCTTAAATCATTGGTCTCCTGGTTTTCTGAATGTTTCTGACCCTGTTTCTGTGAACAGTATCTCATGAAATATTATTTTCTCTTGGCTGGACTACACTGAAGCAGAAACAAAGATTGGAAATGATAACCTAAATGTCAAAGGAAGATTTTCTTCTGAATGCTTACAGAACTAGTCCATTTGCTCCATTAAACTAGATAATTCTACCCTCAGAGAAAATGAAAAAGAAGGTAGACATTTGATGGAAATTTTCTGTGAGCAAATCAGGAAGCATTGGTGAAGAACTATTTTTATTATAGAGTAAATGTTATTTGTATATGCTTCCATCACTAAGTCAGAGCTGTGTGAGCAGTAATGCTAGTTATTTGCAAGGGAAGAAAATTAGTGGAATAGAGTATCAAGTAAATGATGTCACCTTTGTTCAAGATGGAATGGATATGAATAATTTTGAAATGTGTGAAACACTATGAATATTTAAAGCACCACTACAAAAAGTATTTTTAATTTTGTTTTTTATAATTTTGTATATTAGTATTAGATTTTCATTATTTCTACCCCTCTCTCTCTCCCCACTTCACTTCTTCCCTTTTCTATTCTATCTTGACTCAAATTTGTAACTTCTTCAATTATTATTGACACAGGTGCATGCACACACACACACACACACACACACACACATGCAGAGATAGAGAAAGGAGAGAGGAGAGAGAGAGAGAGAGAGAGAGAGAGAGAGAGAGAGAGAGAATGAATCAGCACAGTCCATTTAGTATTCCTTAACGTACATATGCATAATTCTGACCACTAGGGATTCAATAAACTATCAGGGAATCATCCCTTGTGAAGAATTATTCTTTCTCTTTCAGAAGATATTAATTGCCTGAAGCTCTTTATCTAGGCTTAGGGCATTGTAATACTTTCCCTATCTACCTTGGAGTACCAAGTGGTGTCATCATTGTGAGGGTCTTGTTTAGGTGACACATTGTGGAAATTTCATGGGTGTATCTTCCCTGACATATATACATGATACAGTCTTGCAGCATGCATTCTGGTCCTCGGAATCTTATGATCATTTTACCCCCTGTTCCATGAATTTGTATGAGCCTAAGAATACAGTTTTTGCTATAGATGTTATCAACTGAAATCTTGTGGTCATTTATTCTGTTTTGACCAGTTGTGGATCTCTGTAAGAATCTCCATATGATGTGAAAAAATATTCTTTGCTGAGGGATGAGAGATACACTTATTTGTGGGTATAAAATACATATTCAGAATGCATATAGGAATTACACTGTTTTAGGGAAATGGTAGTAGGGAGTTCTCCTATAAGGAACATAACATCTTCAATCACAGTTACTTAGCAAATTTTCCTGTATGAGACATTAAGTGAATCCTTTTAAGTGGTCCTTAAGTCCATTTATAACTTTATTTGTTCTTCCCAAAAGAAAAATGACATATTGCACCTCTAGGAATAGCTTTCCATAATGGTAAATGTGGTTAGTTAGCTTTAGTTGTGAATAGGACTATTAATTGATTTTATCCCTTGGCAACTTGCATAGGACCTTCAGATACTATGAGATTTAATCCTCAGGGAACATGTTTTCAGGTCAGTTACATCTCAGTTCCTTCAGAATCTGAATTGTTTTGTCTCTGTTTGTTCAGCAATTAAAGCCAGCAGATGACAAACAGTCTCTCATATGATTGTTCAGGTAAGAATGATCCCCAGGGAGATGGCACTATTTGAAAGGATTATGAAGTATGGCCTTGTTAGATTAGGTGTGGCCTTGTTGGAGAAAGTGTGTCCCTAGTGTTTGAGGTTTCAGAAGCCCAAGTGAGGTCTGACCCAGTAGCTCTCTCTTCCTGCTCCTTGCAGACCTGCATGTAGAAATCTCAGCTTCTCTATACACCATGTTGGCCCATAGGCTACCATGCACTGCCACGACAATAATGGATGACTAAACCTCTGAAATTCGAAGAAAGCCCCAATTAAGTGCTTTCTTTTCTAAGAGTTGCCATGGCTACTATTCATAGCAATAGGACACTAAGATACCTCATAAAACTAAAAAGCTTTAGTAAAACAAAAGAAACATCAATTTAGTGAAAAGGAAGCACACAGATTGGTAAAGAATGTTGGTCCACTATGCATCTGATAAAGTGTTAATATCCAAAAGATATAAAGAACTCAAAAAACAGAGTCAAGGAAAAATTTATACATTTTTTAAAAAGGCATGTCTTCTTCAAAAGAAGACGTGTGTGTGTGTGTGTGTGTGTGTGTGTGTGTGTGTGTGTGTGTGAGAGAGAGAGAGAGAGAGAGAGTCTGTGTGTCTGTGAGTGTGTGTGTGTGTGTGTGTGTGTGTGTGTGTGTGTGTGTGTGAGTCTATTTGTGTGTGTGTTTTTCCCATTCTTACCATATCCTTAGCAGTTAGAGAAATGAAAAATATACTGCTTTAAGATTTTTGTCTTCCCCCAAACAAAATGCCTAATACAAACCAAACAACTAGCAGCACATGCTGGAGAGTTTATGAGGAAAGGTGAATCCTCATTTACTATTAGTGGGTAAGACAGAGATTAAGACCAGGGACTGGGTTATTTCTGTGACTGGCCTAAACAGAGACCACTAAGGAGCCGGTTTCTGAGGCAAGCACATAAAGGTCCTTGTATTGTCAGGTTGGAACCTGGGCCACCACATAGCAGATGTGGGGAAATGTGGCAGTGGCAGCGGGCCAGGGGTAGAAAGTATTTATAGGGAAAAACCGCAAACTGGGAATTATATGCTTTGGTGTGGTGATATTTTATTTGTATGTTAATAAAGTTTGCCTTGTGGTGATATTGTGTTTGCTAATATATCATGCATCCTAATGAACTTATCTGTGGTCAGAGGATGAGGAACTAGGCTGGGTTAAGCTTTCAGGCATTTGAGAAGCAGTTCAGCTGCGATCCATTTAGATGTGGCTTGTTCTGCTTTTCTGATCTTTTAGCGTTCACCTAATACCTGACTTTGGGTTTGATTTTATTAATAAGACCTTTTAAGATTCATGCTACATTTGGCATCCAACATTCATGGTACAAATTTGAGAAAAAGCTGCCTGCCTGTGGCCTTGTGGTGGTGCACAAAAATAGGGTTTACTGAAGGAGGCAGAGGCAGGAGGATCCAGAGTTTGAGGACAGCCTAAGAGGCTTGCTAAGGAGAAGCTACAGCTGGGGCCCAGCCACAAACAGTGGCAGTGAGACTATGGAGGCAGCAGCTGCTGCTCCAAGTTGCTGGCTCCTTCTCATCAGGTTGGGGACTGTGGTGATGCTGCTACCTGGGATGCAGGGTTTACTGCTACTTGTTGAGAGAACAATTGCCAGGACAATCCTGTTATAACAAAGCATCGCCAAAGGTCAGCTTGACAAATAGTGGGGAGAAATTGCTGTGAAGATTTTCTCTTCTAGGGAAGAACGTTCATGGTTCTGAGAGACAGACATTTATCAGATTGTGATTGCTCCAAACCACAGACGAAGCCCCCCCCCCCAAAAAAAAAAAAAACATTCTGCAGGGAACCATGACCATGCCTAACAGCAACTTTGAAATCTGCAAAAGGATGATGGGACCCCACAATGATGATTAATTAGTTATAAGTATTGTCATTGTTTATGATGGTTGGTTACAAGTTGTTCATTGTTAATGGTCAGTAAAAAAGCTGAACAATGAGATTAGATTCAAAGTTTTTGTTACTAAAAATGAAAAAGAAATAAGAGAATATAGAAATGAGGTAATCATTGAATCTACTCTAAAAAGAAATTGGGGAAGATATAAAAATGACAAAAGGTAGATTATTGAATCTATTATGAAAAGAAAAAAGATAGAATATGGATATGATAAGAAAAAAATGGACATTATTGAATCTACTTTTAAAAAGGAACTACTTGTTTTAAATAGGATAAGAAATGAAAATTTTATCTGAATTTGTCAAATATTAATGGACTGTACATTGTTTATATATAATGGAGTTTTTGGTCTGTATATGTAAAATGTTAATGGACTAGACATTGTTAAATGTAATTCTTGACTGTATATATTGTATATACTTATTGGATATAGCTTTCTGGTATTAGTTATAAGCTTTTTTTAATTTTAGACAAAAAAGGGAAAATGTGGTGATATTGTATTCCTGAATATATCATGCACCCTAATAATTTATCAGGGGTCAGAGAACAGAACAGCCACTAGGCAGACATAGAGGCCAGAAAATGGTGGCTCTCACACCTTTAATCCTAGCATTCTGAAGGCAGAGATCCAGACTGATCTCTGTAAGTTCAAAGCCACACTGGAAACAGCCAGGCCTGTTGACTCATGCCTTTCATCCCAGGAAGTGATGGCAGGAAGCAGAAAGGTATATAAGGCATGAAAGGGAGGAACTAGTGCTGGTTAAGCTTTTAGACTTTTGAGCAGCAGTTCAGCTGAGACCCATTTAGATAAGGACACAGTCTGAAGAAACAGGATCATTTGAGGAATTGGCAAGGTGAGATAGTTGAGGCTTGTTCTGCTTCTCTGATCTTTCAGTGTTCACCCAATACCTGGCTCTGGGTTTGATTTTATTAATAAGACCTTTTAAGATTTGTGCTGCATTGCCTGGAGATCAGAGTAAATAGCAAGCCATTAACATAAAAGTCAGGCAGTGGTAGCACATGCCCTTAATCTGATCACTTGGCAGGTAGGGTCTCTGTGTGTTTAAGGTCACAGTAGTGAACAGAGCCAAGCATGGTGACACACACCTTAATCCCAGTACCAAGCATGGAGACCTGGAGGTCTGTACAGACAGGCAGTGAAAAGGAAGTGAGGTAGCTGGACTAAGAGCCAATGTGAGGGCAGAACAGCAAGGCAATAAAAGCCTGCATAGACAGGAAGTTGTGGCATCTTTTTTTTTTCAAGCTACAGAGCTGGTGAGGTAAGGTGGTTGGTAGCTATCACTATTTCCCTGATCGTTAAGGCTTTTAACCCTATATTTGGCTCTGTGTTCTTTATTTAATAAGACCGCTTAAAATTTTGTCTTGGGATTGGGTAGAAGGGATTTTTGGGGGCAAGATGATTTTTTGAAACTATTGGTCTAGCCTTTCTGCATGAAACCACCTTTGAAACTATTGGGTAGGACTTTTGGCAGGGAGCTACAACTTGCTGAGCTGGATTATCTGGGCTGCTCAGCAGGATTATCTGGATAATTTCAAGGGCCATAAACTGCAGACAGAATGTCTGCAGGAGCATACAGACCTGTATTTTTTCAAGTTGTCATGGTACATTCCTGAGGTCCTTCCTGGAACTGAGTACAGCAGGTGGTCTACAATGGTGGCCCTTCCCTAAGCTGGAGTCTGAATTGCCTTCAAAGTTGCTGTTTGGAAGTCTGTAGAATAGTCTGATATTTTGGACTAGAACAGCAGTTGAAAGCATTAAGGGGTGCTTCATGATTCATCCTGGTAAGAGCTTGAAAGATAGTAGTGCTAGGACTTATATAGGCCCAAACCAAGATGATTCAGAGGGGAAAGAATCTGACTAATTTTGCCCTTGTTCTAAAAAAAAAATGTTCCTCAGGCTAAATTGAAAAATTTTTGGATTAATGGCATTGGAAGAGACAATTTTAAGTATTTCCTATGTTGCACAGTTACTAGCGATCACTACCTTGCAGATCTATGATGAAAGAAGACAGCTGGGCAAAAAGAAATACAAAATGTACAGTTTGAAAACACAAAGAGTACAAGAAAAAGTAACATTGGAGCCTTAGTGCTCAAGGAGATAAAAAATATTTATGGAGAGAAATCATTCAAAATGGAATAAAGGAAGTGGTACCTTCAGGGAAAGACCCCACCCAGCTACGCTTCCAACTTCTGAAAAGAAATTAATGAAAATATTAAGTAGTAAAGGAAATCAACAACAATGGAAAGTTTTTAGTAATGCAAGTCAAGGAGGGGCCAAGTTCTAACTCTAACAAGCAGAAGAACTTGCAATTTCAGAAAGGTGATTCTGTCTTTTAGAGTCCAGAGGAATTCGGGAAAGGGATTATGGAATCTTTTGACATAGACCACCAAGGCCAGGGTTTTGGTATAGCAGTCCATGCATGCAATCCTAGAAAGGCTATTGCACAAAGTTGTCTTATTGAAGCCTGGCTTGCATTAGAGACTTCAACATATTTGAGACACCAGAGCTGTGAGATAAAGGCCAAGGGAGCTTCAGACTAGCCAAAGAGAGAGAAATGAGTTGAAGTCAACAAACCTGGAAGGAGTTGGATTTCTGAAGAATGCTTTGACAAGAGGAAAGGAGATAAAGAATTTGAAGTCTGCCCTGCTAGTTTTTGGTCTTGCCTTGGTTCAGTATTTCCTCAGTAAGCTCCCTTTCCTCCCTTTGGTAATGATAATGTATATTCTGTGTCACTATTAGAAGTATGTGATCTGCTTTTTGTTTTTGTTTTACATGTGGTTACAGTTAAGAGATTACCTTGAGTCTCAAAAGGGATATATGATTTTGTACTATTAAACAGTGGTGAGACTGAAAAACTCTCAGGGCTTTTAAAACAAGACTAAAAGTATTTTGCATGTATGGCTACAAAACTATGGGGCAAGTGAGTAGAGTATGGTTGTTTGATTGAGAATGGCTCCCATGGGCTCAAGTGAATTAGGAAGTGTGGACTGTTAGAGGAGGCATGTCACTGAAGGTGGGCTTTGCATTTAAAAAGCCCATGCCAGGTTCAATGTCTTTCTCTTTACCAGCTGCCTGTGCATCAAGATGTAAAGCTCTCAACCACTGCTGATAGATTCCTACTACTGTGATAATGGACTAACCCTCTGAAATTGTAAAGAAGTTCCCAACTGGATTATTTCCTTTATAAGTGTTGCCTTGGTCATGTTGTCTCTTCACAGCAATACAGCAGTGACTAAGACCCTAGAAAATGGAATCGACTTAATGTCCTTCAACTGATAAATGGATAACGAACATGTAATATACACTATGAAACTCACATTATTAAGACACCATACACTTCAGACACAGGCCTCAGAGGACACTGCACTGGAATTGACCTGAATGCCTCCTTACTGTGGAGTAGTATTCGTGGTATCTGAAGGCATCATAAATCTAAAAAAGGAAAGTAACCAATAGTCTTATCCATCCATGACTCCTACTAAACACAACCATGATTAGCATGGCATATAATTAAAAGTTCACAGTATTATCATGTGTACCTTGATGGTAAATCAGAGCTCTCCAATTGTACTTATTTTAAACTTATAATGTGCTCATTGGGTAATAACTCCAACCAGTCAGGAAGTACATATATAGCCAAACATTACTTTCTACTTAATAAGTAAAATGTGTCATTCCTGTTTTATTGTGTTTTGAAATCTAGTTATGACTGAACAGTTTTACATGCATTTCTGTATTGTATAAATAAAATGCTGTTTGGCTAGTGGCCAGGCAGGAAGTATAAGTGGGAGAAGAGAGAAGAGAATTCTGGGAGGTAGAAGGCTGGAGCAGAGAGACATTGCCAGTCTCTAACATGACAAGAAAGATGTAAGGTACAGGTAAGCCACGAGCAATGTGGCAAAGTATAGATTAATATAAATGGGCTAAATATAAGAGTAAGAGCTAGACAACGGTAGGCCTGAGCTAATGGCCAAGCATTAAATAATATAAGTGTCTGTGTGATTATTTTATATGTGGGTTGAGGGACCTCGGGGGCTTGGTGGCACCTGGAGAGAAGCTCTCCAGCTACATATGGTGCCCAACATGTTGGCAAGAGTTTCCACCTAAAACCTGAGAAAAAAGACTCTAAAATGGAGCTAAAAACAGCTTCCTAGTTGTCTTTCTCAAGTTAACAGCAGCCTGCCAGTTTGAGCTACTATGGCGGGTTCCTGGCATGTGCATCTGACCTGCAGTGTGCTAGGAATGAGGAGGAGTCTACAAGCAGCACTTTACTCTGCTGCATGGTGGATTTAGCCTTTGCTAGTTAAAAAAAAAAAAAAAAAAAAAGATTTCTGGGTTATGTGCTGCTTTGATAGAACTGCTTCTGGTAGTTGATATAGTTGATAGTACACATGGCTCCAGACCCAGAGGTGGTGGTAAACTATACCACCAACACTTTGGGAAGCTGAGGTGGGAAGAGCCAACAGCCACAGTGGCATTTCAGTCTTACAAAGATGAATATTACACAGAGAATCTGGTTTATGTTGTCTTTGGGATTTTTAACTACAGAAAAAGATTTGATCATAAAAGCTGTTGAGTTAAACAAATATGTAAATTTTAAAGATACCTTGACTTCAAAATTTGGATATAAGGATATGTTGCTTTGGAAAAAGAGTTTCTGCTTTTGTTTCCACAGAAAGCTAGAGGCTGTGGATTTGTTCCAGATTAAGATACATCAGGTTTGATCAGCCAAGACCACCTGAAAGGTCTCGGATGACAACATGGCCCATATGATCCAACATCCAGAATGGTTTCAAGGCAACTGGCTCAGAGAATTTCAGGACAGTGAGACATATCTGCTCCTGGCAGCACCGATTTACTTAAGAGAGGAGGATGGACATTGAAGACACTTCATATGGAGTTTATATTCACCTTGTCAAATTTGGGCAGGAAACTGTTCTTGCCTAGACTGCTTGATCAACTGGACATGCAGGACCCATAGCAAGGTGACCACTGAACTTTGCTTGACAAAATGGTCCTTCAGATTCCTGCTTCGCAGAGGAAACTGCCAGACATTCTACAGAACACTGAAAAAAGTGGCCAAGAGACTCTAGCCCTGTGGGCTGAAGACAAATGCCCCAACTTTACAAAGGAACATTAGGTGACAGTCCAGGCTTCCAGCTGACTCTGTCTAACCCTGTAAGACTCTCAAAAGTTGCTAGCATCCTTCTCCCGGATTGCAGGTCCTTTGATGTGGTTGAAGACTAGATAGTTATAATTTTCTCAGTTATAATAAAAGATAAGTTAGATTTAAAACCTTAGACTCATAAGTATAAGATTAGATAGGATATCTTCTTTAATATTGTAACTGTAATTCTTGCTTGATAATTGTTTTGTTATATGTAATTTTACTATGTAAAAGTTAAAACCTTCCTTAAAAAAAAAAAAAGAAAAGAAAAGGGGAAGTGCTGTGGATATTGCTCTGTATAAATAAAATGTTGTTGGGCCAGTGGCCAGGCAGGAAGGATAGACAGGACAAGAGAGAAGAGAATTCTGGGAGTTGGAAGGCTGGGGCAGAGAGACATTGCCAGCTGCCGCCATGACAAGAAAGATGTAAGGTACTGGTAAGCCAAGAGCCACTTGGCAAATTATAGATTAATTGAAATATAAGAGTAAGAGCTAGACAATGGTAGGCATGAGCTAATGGCCAAGCAGTTTAAATAATTTAAGTGTCTGTGTGTTTATTTTATAAGTGATTGTTGGACTTACAGGGCTTGGTGGGGGCTGGAGAGAAGGTCTCCAGCTACATTTCTGATACATTGATTTTTTTTATAAAATGATATTTATTGTTTCTTTTGGTTGTACTGGCTAATTTTATATCAACTTGAAAGGCTAGAGTCATCTGAAATGAAGGAAGCTCAACTGAGAATGTGCCTCCATGAGATCAGGCTCAGGGCATTTTCATAGTTAGTGACTGATGGCGGAGGGCCCAGTCTATTTTGAGTGGCACTATCCCTGGGCTAATGGGTTGGAGTTTTATAAGAAAGTAGGTTCAGCAAGCCGTTAGAATCAAGCCAGTATGCAGCAATCCTCCATGGCCTCTACATCATCTCCTGCCTCCATGTTCCTGCCCTGCTTGAGTCCCTATCACAGTTTCCTTCAGTGATGGATTATGATGTGGAAGTATAAGCCAAGTAAACCCTTTCTTCAGCAATTTATTCTTGCTCATGGCATTTCATCATGAATAAGACAGTGGATATATTACTTATTTCTTTAATTTTGATAATTTTCCTATTGGATTGTTTTATGTATTCCAAAATGTAGTTGTACACTTTTCACAGTCCTGAAACTTAGAATAGATGATTATGTGCTGCAATGTTACTCATATACTTCAAATTGTATACATTTCTCTGCAAAAAATTTTCTCAGCACACCTAGCTCTGAATTCCTTGTTTCTACATGGAATAAATTAGCAGTAAAAAGTATAGAATACTGGCAAGTTACGTACAGTTTTAGTTCTGGTATTTGATAGTGAAATTATACAAATTGAGATATAATTGTTTTATTACAATCACACTTGTGCCATCCCTAGTAGGTAATGCAGTGCATAGATGATTATAGATACCCGAAGGACGTACACATGGACATTTATTTAAATGAAAGTTTTCTAGAAACAGGATTGTATAAGTGAGTGACTAGAGAATGGCATTGTGTTCTTTTTTGCCTGCTTTAAATATTTTCTTTAGTTCTCCTTTATACATGCTTTCATTATAAATTCTCTGCCCCTTTTCATGTTTCTCTTTTATATATCTTGAGTTTCTTTTCTCTTATACATTTAAGATTTCATCAAATTAGCAATATCTACACATTACTCAATGTTTTTTCTTTCTCATTATCTTTTTCTTCTACTGGAACAATTTCAATTAAAATAAAGAAATAAACTTTAAATCATCCTACCATTGACTGATTGTCTATTTTTAAATCATTGTCTCTCCTTAATTGTTGATAGTCTCTATTGCAGTGTATAAAAATTAAGTCAATGGGCAATTTACTTTTGTACAAAGTAATTTTTTAAATCTCTGAATAATGTATTCTTCTTGTTGAACAATTCAGTTTGTAACTTAATTAATTTATGTTTCTTTAAGATTTTAATGTTTTTACTTTCTTTCACTATTCTAATATATGTCAAGTTGGGTTACTTGTAAGTGATTTGTTTTCTTTTGATGGGATCATATTTTTTCTTCTTTACATGCCCTACAATGTCCAAATGGAAAACAGATATTGTAATTATCTTCATGAATAATGAAAACCTTTATTATCCTAGAAACATTCTTGAGACTTAGAGGATTTGGTTAATGTATGTGGATGAAATTTGATATTTTTGTGGTGGGGAGTTTCCTCCTAAGATTTTTCTCTTTGAAAAATATCAGCGTTCAGTTAGGGCTATCTAGCAGAGGTATTTCTGAGTTTTATATTCATTAATTTATAAATTATGGAAATAACTATTAGTTGTAGCCCTTTGTAAACAACAGATATTAGGTGCAATATTTTTCTGATGATTTGTTTCTTGTATAGATTCATTCCACAGATACACAGATTGATACAGATCTGAGTTCTCAAAAGAGATTGTTATATTTTAGCTGTATACTCAAATGTTCACATATAAAAATATTGTCAAATTTAAGTCTGAAATGTACATGAAAAATGTAGCTTTTGGTGAATAATTAAGATTATATATGGTGATGAAGGTTGAATCTACATGGTACGATTCATGACATTTATAAGAAAAAAGACCCTAGGTACCATATACTGCATGGTTATGTACCTCATTTTATTATTCTTGTTGATGCTATTTTAAGAAAATTCAGAGATAGAGAATAAGTATGGCTTCTCTCATTGTTTTCTCTCAATTTCTCAGTGTGTAACCTATAAATACTTCCTTTTAAATGATAAAAGTCTTTCCCAGCTTGAAAACCACTAAAAGTTTTAGAATTCATGGTAAATTGATATCACAGAATAAATTCAGAACAGAATGTATTTTATTTAAATATCTGTGCTATTTCATTATGCACTTTAAGTGAATACTGAAAATGAGTTGCTCTCATTTTGATTGCATGTAAGGAAAAAAGTCTATCTTCTCACTGAGAATGGAAACCTACTATTATATGTCTCAGGAACATGGGTTCTCACTGATACCTGATGTCCTTCCTATTTCATCAACATTTTTCTTAAACTAAAGCTGTAAAAGAACTGTGGTATAAAGTATATTAAATAATATTTCTAAGTGTACAAATTTCTAGATAGCACAGAAATACTATATACATTATTAAAGATCATGAAAAGAGTAAAAAGACTTGGCAACAAAACATTGATATGGTAAAATTAAAAATTGGAAATGTATTATATATTTGTCATCATTATATCATAACAAAATATAGTCAGCAATTGATTCACAAATTAAAAGGTTTGGGGTTATTTATGTATTTATTTATTTATTTGCTATTGTTGTCTTGGCTTTTGTTTTTTGTCTGATTGTTTTACAGGTGCCAGAAAGAATATGATATAAATAAAAGAGGAAGAGAAGGGAGCAGGATTAAAGGATCAAATAAGTTGTGATTTGTTTTTTGTTTGCTTGTTTCTGCATCTAGGAGTTATTTTTAAAAATGGCAATGTCCTCATGATTACCATAAATGGGCATGGGGAGAGGCACAAACAAGCGATCCTCAGTTTTCAAGCTGTCATAAGGACCCAGTGATGTCTATAAATAACTATTCTATACCTCTTCAGCAACATGGCCTCCTACCCATGGCATGTTAGGAGAGACAATCAGATTATCTGACCTGTCCCAGCTAAGAAAGAAGAGAGCAATAAAAGAAGTTAAGGATATGACTGACAGCATTTGAAATATGTATATATTACAGCAAAGTAAAATCCTTTGCATCTTTCTAGAATTCATCAGAAATTTCAATTTTATCAGGACTCATTGTAATTCCTAAGAGAGTTTGTAAGATGAGTTGCTAAATCATGTTATGAATAAATCCCTGCAGCCAGATATTGGGATGAAAGCCGAGAGATCAGGGAATAGGACAAGCCATAGCCAACCTCACCTCACCAACTCCTCAGCTTTGAAAGAGACCTCCTTCCAGTATACCCACGCCTATATGCCTTCCTGTTCTGCCATCTTACTTCGTCTCTCCACCTAGCTACATCATGTGCTGTGTGTCTGTACAGACCTCCAGACCTCTATGTTTAGTGCTGGGATTAAAGGTGTGTGTTACCACACCTGACTCTGTTCCCAATGTGGCCTTGAATTCACAGAAATCTGGATGGATCTCTGCCTCCCAAATGCTAGGATACAAGGCATGTGCTATTATTGCCTAACTTCCAGGTTTAATATAATGCCTGGCTTTTTCCTCTGATCTTCAGATAAATTTTATTGGGTGCACAAATAAAATATCACCACAATAGTTTGTTTTTTAGGCTTTTAAAGTAATATTTATTATTTTGTGTGTGTTGTTTATTATTGTTGTTGGCATGTGTGCACATGAACACTTATGTTCATGCTACAACACACACAAGGAACTCAGAGAATAAGTTTTGGGAATTAATTCTCTCCTTCTATCAGATGGACTCTGGGCATCAAATTAAGAAGTCAGACTTGTCTACAGGTGCCTTTATGAACTCATCCATCCTCCAGTCCAAGATAAAAAATTTATAAGTAATGTTGCTCAAACATATGTGACTATGGGGGTACATTGTGATAAAACATATATTGAAAATGCTACTGTAATTGATAGGTCCCTTACAAATACTTTATTTTTAACCCATCAAATTCCATTAAAAAGTGGCTGGAATAAAATGTATGTTGGATTGCCACAATTAAATAATAAAAGATAATGTAAGATTATTTATAAAAAGCAAAAATAGAAAATGCATCAAAAAATGTTATAAGAATTTGGGTCTTTCCTTAATTTAGTAAGCATAGTTACACATTCTCCTATGGAGATGCCAGCATTTTAAATATGTTTTAGTTATATGGCAATATATAACTCAGGGAACATTTGTGGTCACTTGTTATAAATATATCTTTTTCCTATTCTGGTAAAAATTTGTAACTTTTTTTCTTTCCACACAAAACATTTTCTGTTTGTATTTTATGACTTCATCAGTCATTTATCTCTTTCTACAATTATCATTTACTTGTCTTCTAAATTCTCATTATGCCACACTATTCTCATGACTTCTCTCATTCCTAACAAAGCAACAAAGAATAACTACCTCCAACTAAAATTCTCAATCTGATTTAGGATTTATATGTCTGCAGGGAACAGATTTCTTCTGCAAAATGTTCAGGTGCAAAGGAGATTTATTTTAAACAAAATTGCTTTAAGTAACCAAAAAAGAACAGCAGCTTGAATTTTAGGGACATGGATGTTTTTTTTTTTTCCATAAGTCAGTGATCTTTGTTCATCTGTGAGCATATATGTACACAAATGCATGAATGCATATGCATATAGTTGAGAGAATATGATTTGCATATTCCAGTGAATTGATTTTTTTAATCTAACAACAGATTACAGAAAAGCTTTAAAAACTACATGTTTTATGACTTACCTATACCATTGTAAATCTAATAGTTTTCCTACTGATATGTTCCATTTGGTTTTAGACTAATGTGTATGTTGGGGGTGTTGTATGTATTGAAACATATGTGTGCAATGGTATCTGTGAGTAGTTGATGCACTGAACAATATCCTTAATTCCTTATTTTCAGATTTTTGGATACATTGTTACTCCTGTAATTATGTTACATATTTTGTGCATGTACATGGTGTTTTATGAAATATAATCCAAGAAGGAAAGTGTTTAGGCTAAAGCATGAATAAGAGTTTTAACATATATTGTTAGATTGCTATTTTTTTAAAAAAAACTTCATCAATTGATACAATTAGTACTTCTGCATGAAAAGCTTTATTTCTCAATAGTCATATCAGCAATGTTTCTTTTCAGTATTTGAGAATCACTGGCCACCTGATAATGTTTTTTGTTGTTGTTGTTTGTTTTATTTATTTATTATATTTGTGTTTTAATTTTACACATCAGCCATGGGTTCGCCTGTCCTCCCCAATACCGCCCCTACCCTCACCTTCCCCCCAGCCCCTCCCCTCCATTCCCATCTCCTCCAGGGCCAAGAATCCCCTGGGGATTCAATTCAACCTGGGGGATTCAGTACAGGCAGGTCCAGTCCCCTCCTTCCAGGCTGAGCAAAGTGTCCCTGTGTAAGCCCAAGGTTCCAAACAGCCAGCTCATGCACCAAGGACAGGTCCTGGTCCCACAGCCTGAGTGCCTCCCAAACAGATCAAGCTATTCAATTGTCTCACTTATCCAGAGGGCCTGATCCAGCTGGGGGCTCCACAGCCTTTGGTTCATAATTCATGTGTTTCCATTAGTTTGGCCATTTGTCCCTGTGCTTTTCCAATCTTGTTCTCAACAATTCACGCTCTTACAGTCCCTCCACTTTCTCGACAACTGGACTCCTGGAGCTCCACCTGGTGCCTGGCTGAGAATGAATTATATTTCCCTTTTGATTTTTGTTTGTTTGTTGAATCTTTGTTTTATTGCTATATAGGAAATTAGAAATGCAATTCTACATGCTAAAACATTTCCTCAGATTACATACAACAGTACTTCCAATATAAACAAAATGTTCATATATATTCCCTAAGACATCCTCTTCATATGATTTCAACTACATGTAATGATACAATATATTTGGATTCCTAGCAATGTAACATTGCTTTCATTAAAATTTTCACATCTATTTCTAAAGCATCTCTAAAAATATCTGTTATAATTCATCTTCTCTTTCTGGTATTATTAAAATATATTTAATATAGTCAATAGCCTTCATAGTGATCCTCTAATTGATTTGAATCTTATCACAGCATGATACATTTTTCTTCCTTCTTCAACATACTACGAATGATAAAGTCAATTGTACTCAAAATGATTACACTCTTTCACATGTTTCAGCACATGAAGATTCTTACTACCAAAGTAGATGACATGAATTTCGTCCCTAGAACCCACACGGTAGGAAGAGAGAAAGAAATCATACAAGTTGTCCTCTAATCGCCACATAAACACCATGAAACATGCTAACCCATACACATAAACATTCTTACATACAAAATAAATAGTGTAAAAAGTCCAATAAAATGGCAATAATTGAATCTATGAAAAATTAAAATATTCTTCATAATATTTATATTAACATTGAGGTATAATAGTACAAAATGAATCACATTTATAGTTAGATCTATGTTTCCACTAAGCTATATTTGCCTAGAGGCATAGACAATCTACATATCTCAAGTTAGCCTAGAACACCTGATGTAGTCAAGGCTGGATTCAAATGTATAGTGATCCTCCTGAAACTTATTCTCAAGAGCTGTTATTACAGGCAGACCTTTATAAATCCAGCAAAAATAAAATAATGGCTATGAAAATTTAGAAATGGAAACAAATCTTTGTCTATTGTGTGCTGAAGCATTTAAGGTAGAATATAAAATTATAATTCTGTTTTATTTAGTCTGATTTTTGTTATCAATTAGTCAATTCTTTATCTGTATTTATTTTATATTTTTATAATTACTAAGAATAGGTAGCTATGTTTATTATCCAATGGCTTTGACTCATCTAGGTTTTTGGTGAAATAATATTATATATGTATATGTGGAGACACTAGACACTTGAAATTCTTTATTATGAATCACTGCATGTCTTTGCCAAAAATATCATACAAAATATTTCAGTGCTCAGTTTGTATGTTTATAGATCCAAACTGGGCTATGATATATATTATACATTAACTATCAAATAAATTGGGAATTTGTAACCTGCTGTGCTTTTTAAGTGGGTTTATTTTTTCCACAGTTTGAGATATTGGATACATTTGAATTGATACAAGTAAATAAATATTAACTTCTCTGTGTTCTTTTCCTAACATCATCATGACTGTCCTCATGTTTATTGGGATCTTGAGTGTGTATTACTTTTTATCAGATGCTAAACCTGGATGATTGACCAACAACGAAACACCTTGATAATTACAATGTGTAGATTTCTGTTCACATTCAAAAATTCATCGGCTTAACGTGGATTCTTTTTTTTTTTTTACCACTTTTTTCACATAAATGAAGGTAAACAAAGAAGATTTTATGTGGCATGGAAGATAATAGAAACATGCTCGCTCTCTTTGTGATGGGACTGAACATATGCAATCCACTTTTAGTATTAAACTCATGAACCCATGTTAAATTATTCTCCACATCTTTCCATTAGTTCTCTCTTACTAAACTTCACACTTGTTAGGAAAATAACTTTGCTATCACCAAGTCATAATTAAGTTGAAATTTATTTAATAAATGATTAAATAAAAACTAAGGACAGATTTTTAAACTTCAATTATTCTGCTTTTGACTGTGCTATAACTTCACTTGGTATTATTAGAGGATCTCCAAATTGTTATCTATTAAAAACAGAATAGTATCTCAAAATATGATTAATTTTGTACTTAATCAAAACAAGTAAAATATAACAAAAATTTTGAACATAAGTTCTCTTCACCATTGTGGCTTGATTACTGTTATGGGGAGCTTTATTTTAAATTATAACATGCTTATTAGCATATGTGGACTCATGTACCAGTTGCCACTACTCAAATGTCAAGTTACAACTGAGGCACAAAGCAATTCCTATTTGTGAACCATTAAAATAATGGCACTTTGGTACAATTAGAAATTAAAAGCAGTTGTTTCCTACCATACTGTAATTCTGAAGATACTCTTTTTCTGAATTCAGACTCTCAGAATTCAAATATTAGCTCCTGACCTCAGTGTCTCAGACAGATTAACTTTTGTACCTCATTTTATGTATTTGTAAAATGTAGATAATAATATATTTTAGAGCTTCAGAGGGCAGACACTGGAGCCAGACTGCTTAGTTTCGACTACTAATTCTGAAAGATCTTTATGACCTTGGAGAATTTATTTTAACTCTCTGTGGCACATTTTCTGGTACTTTAAGTGGAACATCAATAGAAAATGGGCTAGATTATGTAAAGTGCATAGATTACTGCCTAGCACATGACTGATTTATATTTCTGTTATCGTGTATTATGTTATTACTAAAATATTAGAAACAGCTGAGCAAACATATCTCATAGCCATGGCTTTTCAGTCACTGACGGCTTTCTGTCCCTGGGCTATTTTAAGGATTAACTAAATAAATTACAGAATAATGATTTATTGTCTGTTTCTACTAATTTCATAATGTCTTTTCTTCCATCACTGTTTAAACAATCTAACTAATAGTAATTGTGTCTGAATATTTTAGAAACTTCTTTAGCTTTACTTTGTTCACAGCATATTCATGTGTGGTGTATGTATATTATATAAAAATTCAGAGGTTATCCATTCCAAGTCAGGAAATGATTTCTAATATAATCTTTCTTACGAATTTTTTCATACTAAGTATATCACCAAATTTTGTCTGTTTTTTTTTTTTTTTTTAATATTCTGGCAAATGAGTATTAACTTCTCCTGAAGCCTATTTGTTTCCCTGGGAAATTTGAGAAATATGAGAATTACTGAATATGAAAGTGAGTTGATAAGCAGTGTGTTTGAATAACACACTGTGGCATATTGCTGCTTCTATTCTCATTAGCATATGATAAAAAATCTCTGAATGCTAATTAAAATACATGTATTGTATACTAATTCAAATTATTTTGTTGATTGAAAATTGAAGTCAGGAATCATGATGTACCAGAGGTTGTTTTATTGTACAGGATTCTTTTGACTATCCTGGGTTTTTTGTTTTTCCATATGAAGATGAATATTGTTCTTTCCAGGTCTGTGAAGAATTGTGTTGGGATGTTGATGGGGATTACATTGAATCTGTAGATTGCTTTTCGTAAGATTGTCATCTTTACTATGTTAATTCTACCTATCCATAAACATGGAAGATCTTTCAATTTTCTGATATCTTCTTTGATTTCTTTCTTCAGAGACTTAAAATTCTTATCATACAGATCTTTCACTTGCTTAGTTAGAGTTACCCCAAGGTATTTTGTATTATTTGTGGCTATTTGGGGGACACCCATGCAGGGTTATCGGTATCTATCCTTGGTGCATGGGCAGGCTTTTGTGAGCCTGGTGCCTGCAGTGTGGTACCTTGCACAGACTTGGTGTGGGGAGGAGGGGCTTGGACCTGCCTGAGCTCCGTGTGTTGGGCTCTGCTGACCCCCCATGGGAGACCTTGATTTGGACTATATGGAAATGAGGTGGGGTGGCTTGGGAGGGAGGGCTGGAAGGTGAAGGAGGGAGGAGGTGTAATCTATGGGTGGTATGTAGGGTTAGTAGAAAATTTCTTTATAAAAACTTTAAAAAATGAACATCAAGAAACCTTGGCCTTATACAAGGACACTTTGCTCAGTCTGGAAGGAGGTGACAGGACCTGTCTGTACTGAATCCACCAGGTTTAAATGAATCCCCAGGGGTGCCTTGATCCTGGAGGACATGGGAATGGAGGGGAGAGGCTGGGAGGAAGGTGGGGGTAGGGGCGGGAGGGGGGAGGACAGGGGAACCCATGGCTGATGTATAAAATTTAAAACACATAATAATAATAAAGAAAAAAAAGAAAATAGAATTTAAGGTAAAATGAATGATGAATTGTGTTTCACTGGCAGACTTCTCTGTTGTGTAATATGTTTTAAGAAATGTAGCTTTGTACTTTTAATTAATACTATGCAGAGAATATTTCAAACATGTTAGCAACTGCCTTGGAGAAAGGCTTGCTTCAGCAAAAGCAGCTGTCAGCTGAGTTGTCAATTTAAGTAAAGTTGTACAGACTTACAAAATATGAAAACTGATTCTTCTCTCATATAACACATTTCAACCAGTTTCCCCTCCCTCCACTCCTCCCAGTTCCCCCATTCTCCTTCACTTCTCCCAGATCCATTCCCCTTCAGTTCCCTTCAGCAAAGAGCAGGCTGCCAAGAAACAACAACCAAGAATGACAAAATAAGATACAATAAGACAAGGCAAAAATCCACATATAGGCTGGACAATGCAACCCAATCAGAGCTGAAGATTCTGAAAAGCAGAAAAAAGAATCAGATACATACCTGCTCCCACCGTTAAGTGTCTCAAAAAAAAAAAACAAAAAAAAAACAAAACCTCCAATTTAGATTCTCTCTTCATATAATGTCTGAATGTGGGTCTCTGCACCCACTCACATCTGCTGCTAGAGGAATCCTCTCTGATGATGACTGGACAAGGTTCCAATCTAAGAGTATAGCTGAATATAATTAGGAATTGTTTCATTGGTTGTTTTTTGTTTTTTGTTTTTGTTTTTGTTTTTGTTTTGCCAGTCCTGTTTGGTCCTACACTAGGTCTCTAGGACATTCAATCTCTTCCTGTTCCTAGCCACCAGGAAGTATAGTAAATGGGCTTCACTTCTGGTAAATACTCAAGTTAAATGAGACATTGGTTGGCCATGACCACAAGTTCTGCATATCCATGGGTCCAGTGCATCTTGCAGGCAGGACAGTCTGTAGGTCAAATGTTTTATAACTGGGTTGTTGTCCAGTTTGTTTTTCTATAGCTTGCAGAGTACCTTCCCATTTCAAAGGGGAAAAAAAATGTAGGGATGAAGGCTCCATTACAGGCACCAGTGTGACCTCTGTATATTCAATGAGGTGTGTGGATATTATCATGTCAATAGGGTCCCACTGTCAGGTTTCTGGTGGTGATGCTCTGTGTTAGGGTTGTTTTGGGTTCTCCTCTGCACCCCCTCAGCCAATAACTCAACTGAATGCAAACAAGTCCCACCACCTGAAGCCTTGACTGGCTGCAAAAGATGGCCAGTTCAGACTGCCTAGCCTCCCTTAATAGGAGTCCTCATGAAGGTCACCTTCATAGATTACAGGAAGTTTCCACTATACTATATTTCCCATACAGTTCCCCAAAGCAACCTCCCAACCCATTCCAGCTGAATCTTCCTGTACTCTCTCCCTCCATCTCTTCTTCCTACTTGATGCCGCCCACTTTTTCCTCTCTATCCCCCAGTCAACATGCAAAATCTATTCTATTTCCCCTTTCTAGGAAGATCCTTCTAACACTCCTAGAGCATTCTTCTTTATTTAACCTCTATGTGTCTTTGAATTGTAGCTTGATTATCATTTATGTCATAACTAATATCCACTTATACGTAAAGACATAGCAGTTCACCAACAAAATCTATTCTACTTCCCCTTCCCAGAGAGATTCTTACTTTCCCCTGAAGCCATCCTTGTTACTTAGCCTCTATGGGTCTATGAACTGTAGCATGATTATCTTTTACTTTATGTCTAATATCCACTTATACATGAATACATACCATGTTTTTCTTTCTATGTCTAGGTCACCTCACTCAGGATGATTTTTTTTTCTGAAAATTACATTTTTTAACAGCTGAGTAATTAGCTGGAAGGTTTCTGGCCTGCCAAGCCCCCACAATCCTGTGGCCCACTTATAAAATAATTACTCTGAAGCTTATATTAATTATAACTGCTTGGCCATTAACCCAGGCTTATTACTGACTAGCTCTTACACTTAAATTAATCCATGCTTCTTATCTATCTTTAGCCACATGGCATGGTATCTTTTCTCAGTTCTGCCTTGACATCTTGCTTCCTCTGTGTCTAGCTGGTGACTCCTGACTTAGCCCTTCCTCTTCCCAGAATTCTCCTCATCTGCTTGCCCTGCCTATACTTCCTAGTTGGCTACTGGCCAATCAGCATTTTATTTATCAACCTATCAGAGCAACACATATTCAAAGCTTACAGAAAGACCTCCCACAACAAAGTAATACTACATTTTATAAATATAATACATTTTCTTTGTCTATTCTTTTGTTGAGGAAAATCTAGTTTGGTACAGTTTCTAGTTATTATGATAAAGCGCCAATGAATATAGCTGAATAAATATCCTTCTTGTATGATATACAATCCTTTGGATATATGACCAGAAGTGGTATAGCTGGGTTTTCAGGTAGGTTGACTCTCAGTTTTCTGAACAACTGCCATATTGATTTCCACAGTGGCTACAAATGTGTTCATTCCCACCGGCAGTGGAGGAATGTTCTCCTTGCTGTACATCCTTACCAGCATGAACTGTCACTTGTGTTATTGATCTTAGCAAAATTGATAGGTATAAGATGAAATCTCATAGTAGTTTTTATTTCCACTTTCCTTATGTCTAAGTATGGTGAACATTTTTATGTTTATTAGTCATTTGGGATTTCCCTATTGAGAACTCCCTTTAGAGCTGCACCACAATTTTATTGGGTTATTTGTTTTTGGATATCTAGTATTTTAGGCTCTTTATATATTGTATATTAAAACTCTATCAGATGTGGAGTTAGTAAAACTATTTTCTCATTCTGTGGGATGCATCTTTGTCTGATTGACTTTGTCCTTTGCCTTATAGAAAGTTTTCAATTTCATGAAGCCCAATTTATTGTTGATTTTAGTACATGTGCTACTGGTGTTCTGTTCAGAAAGTTGTCTCCTGTGACAATGCATACAGGGTATTCCTCAACTTTCTCCTCTATCAGATTTTGTATTTCTATACTTCTGCTGAGGTCTTTGATTATCCTGAAATTGACTTTGTGCAGGATCTATTTGCATTCTTCTACATGCAGATGTCCTGTTTGACCAGCATCATTTTCTGAAGATGCTTTCTTTTTTCAGTGTGTATTTCAAGCTTATTTATCAAAAATCAGATGTCCATATGTGTTTGAATTTATTTCTGGGTCTTCAATTCAATTCTACTGATTAATGTGTCTGTTTTTTATGCCAGTACCATAAGGTTTTTATTACTATATCTCTGTAATAAAACATGAAATTTGGGATAATGATAACTCTATTAGTTATTTTATTGATCAGGACTGTTTTAGCTATCTTGTGTGTTTTGTTTTTTCACATGGAATAGAGTATTGTACTTCCAAGATATGTAATGAATTGTGTTGGAATTTTAATGGGGATTTTGTTAAATGTGTAGAATACTTTTAGTAAAATGATCAGTTTTAAAATGTTATTCCCACTGATCCATGATCATGGGAGAAAGTTCCACCTTCGGAGATTTTCTTCAGGTTTTTTCTTCAAAGACTTGAAGTTCTTATAATAAAATTCTTTAACTTGCTTGGTTAGTGCTACCCTAAGATACTTTATATTATTTGAGGCTATGGAGAGGGTTTTGCTTCCACAATTTCTTTCTCAGTTTGTTTGTCATGTGTATACAGAAGAGGTACTTACATTTTTAGTTAATCTTGTATCCAGCCACTTTGCTGAATGTGTTTAAGACCTGTAGGAGCTCCCTTTTGGAATTTTTATGGCTACTAATGCATGTTATCATATCATCTGCAAATAATGATATGTTGTTGACTTCTTCCTTTATAATTTGTATCCCCTTAATCTACTTCAGTTGTCTTATTGCTCTTGTTCCTGATTTTAGTGGAAATGCTGTGAGTTTATATGGTGACATATTCTACATCCTAATGAAGCTTATCTGGGGATCAGAGGATAGAGCCAGCCACTAGACTAGACATAGAGGCCAGACAGTGGTGGCACACACCCTTAGTTCTATCATTTGAGAGGCAGGGTTCTTCTGGATCTCTGTGAGTTCAAGGCCACTATTGTGGTAGCTCCCACGCTACCACCACCTGATCACCCTATCTGAGCGAGGGGCTGTGGATCGAAAAACAGAGACAAGAGACAGCAGGTCATTTGTGCTAGCAGGGTACAGAATGCCAATTATTGAAAGAGGGTAGAAACCTTAAATACAGGCTTACAGTACAATTGAAGAACCCCGGAGGGCAGAAGTTCCACTACCCAATGTTCTACATTCTTGCCTCTAAGTTGTTAACACCCAAATGTAGGACACACAAACAAGGAACTTCCTTTAAGCATTCAGGAGGGTAGAGACTGGCAGGGAATCAATATAGGGAGGACATCTGGTCAAGGTCGGCAAGCAGGGTGGCAGTTACCCAACTTGGGAGTTCCAGGGCCCTACAGGTCACCCTTTTTTTTTACTAAAAAATGAGCTTCTGACTTAGGTTGCTTGGGATGTCAGCAGGTTGCCTTACCCATCATGGAGACACCTGTCCAGGCCACACAAGCACTCTGTCTTAGGTTGGCAACTTCCCTCCAAGAACTACCCATCTCTGAATACTCATTATCATACAGGCTCAACCACGTGAGCTATAGAGTTAACTGCTGCCAAAGATCTCACGGTGGCACTGGGCTTGCAATCTGTGCAACACAGAAAAGACTAACAGAAGTCCTAACCCACCCATAGCCAGTAGGCTAAAGGCAATTGAGCCATTCCCTTCCTTAATGAGCCTTACCGCAAATTGGAGTCCTTGTAAGATGGTATCCCAAAAGCAAATGGAATTTGAGTCTATAAATTTATAACATTCAAAGCCAATCAAAATGTATATAATTACTGAATTAAATTTATCATGCCAAATAGAATGAAAGAGTAATTAGCTATGGTAGCTACTTTTGCTGCTAGGGTCTCCATTGTGCTAGATGTAGTGAAATGGCAATCCCAGAAACAGTAGCAGCAGTGGCTGCCACTGCTATAACAGCAACAATGGCAGCAGTGGTGTCAAATTCTCTTCTGGAGCCTGTGAGCATCATCTGTGACTAACTGCCACAGTCCACTGGCATGGACACAGCTCCAGGAACACAAACCACCAAGGCCAATTTTTCTTGATCCCAGTATGACTTAAGCTGGCAGCTCTGTAAAAGAACAACTAATAACCATAAAGAAAAAAAAAGACAGAAGACAAGGTACAGAACTAATGGTCTCATAATGGCTACATTCAGGCTCACAGATTTTAAGGTATCTTCAAAAGTGGTAGATGAATTTCAGGAGGCCAATAAATGTTGCACAGAGACACTCCTGAAGAATAGGTACTATACAAGCTTGAAGAGGGTTGCAAAAATGAAAAGGCTTAGCTGGCATGGTAGTGTTAACAAATAGAAGTCAGTGACCTTCAGGGTTATCCTTAATCTCCAAAGTGACACGTTCTCAAACATACTTGAAAGAGCAGTTACCATACATTACCTTCTGAAGAATCCAATTGCATGGCTACAGTTCTTAGGCTTATGTTAATGCTTGCCAAGGCTGGCTGTATTGGACTCTCAATCCCCATTGGCATCAGAAGGGGATAGTTTTTTTACAAAGGCCCAATAGGTCTCTGCCATGTAGGGATTCGGCAGCAACCACAGGGTGCACACAGCTCTCGGGAACCCAAATAGCAACCTCATTGTCCTGAGGAAAGACACAAACAGAACCCTAGGGCCCACACCAACACCAGATCAGGTCCCTTCAAATGCCAGAAGAAAGATCCTTCCATTGCACCAGAGGGTGATTTGCAACAGGAGCTCTCCAGTGCTTATCTGGATACTCCAGTAGAATCCATCAATAAAAAATTTAAAATGTATAAAACAATGGAAAGAATAGAATGTGGAGAGGGGAAATGAGCCCCTAGCTCCCCTCTTTTTACTTTAGCAATATATGTTTTTAAGGTACGATGGCAGCTTTCTACTATAGCCTGTCCTTGAGGATTATAAGGAATACCAGTCTTTTTAGCAATAGAACAATCTTGGCAGAATTTTGAAAATCCTGTACTGCTGTAGGCAGGACCATTATCAGTCATTATGCATATAGGCACTCCCATATAAGCAAAAGCATGAAGACAATGATTCTTTACATCCTTAACCTTTTCCCCTGAATGGGCAGAGGCAAAAATTAGACAGGAATATATATCAATAGACACATGGACATATTGTAATTTTCCAAAGGAAGGCACATATGTGACGTCCATCTGCCACACATGATTGGATAAAAGTCCTCGGGGATTAACTCCCAAATGAGAAACAGGTAAAAATTCAGCAGAAAGAGGACATGATTTAACTATCTGGTTGGCTTGTTCCTGGGTTATGCCCATATGATGACGAAGAGATCCAGCATTAAGATGATAACATTGATGCAGCTGAGTAACCTTTTCAAAGGCAAAACAAATTAATGTGATAGCCATATGAGTAACGGCATCAGTCCTCTGATTACCTTCACTTAGAGGTCCAGGCAATCGAGTATGAGCTCTAATATGGCCCACATAAAGGTTATGTGAGTGGGACCATATGAACTCCTTGCACTTGCAACAAATATTCATGAATGGGAGAAATGGATAGTATGTAGGCTTTTGGGATGGTATATAGGCTGTTGTCTACAAAGGCATAATTGCATTGCCACATATTGGCTATCAGTATAAATATTTACACACTCATCAGAAAACATCTGTAAAGCAAGCAACAGTGCCTGTACCTCAGCCATCTGGGTGGAAGTGCCTTGGACTTTCCTTCTTTTCACTATGTTACCAGAAAGTACCACAGCAAATCCATGTGATGTGCCATCAGTAAAAACTACATGGGCCTGAGGAATAGGAGTCATCTGTACTATCTTGGGAAATATAACAGGATGCAATTCAAAAAACTGACACATATCATTGAAGGGGTAGTGAGTATCAAACTGACCCTGCATGGAGCATGTCAATATGGTCCAATCATTATCATTAGCTTGCAACCATGCTATTTGAGACTGGGTGTTTGGGGTCACCACAATATCTGGCTCCTTACCAAAAGTTTGAACATTGATCTTGATTCCCTTAAATGTAATCTGAGCAAGAGCCTGAGGATAAGGAGTAATGATTTTCACTGGAGAATCTGGGGAATGTACCCATAGAACAGGACCTGTTTGCCAAAACACTCCAGTAGGTGAATGAGAAAATCAAAATATTCATTACCTAAATAATGATAGGGAAAGGATACCTGTACCTTTTCTGGGGCTATTTGTAAATCAGCCAGGCTAAGAACCTCTTATAATTTAGAAAAGACATCAAAAACAAGTTTTATCTTTAGCAGCCAATAAATTATCCATATAAGTCAATCACAATTAAATGCCAATGTTTAGGAATTGCCACAGGGGCAGGCAAACCAGGCTGTGTTGCTCCCATGAGAAGTATGGTTTTATTTACAGCTCTAAGGTCTTGTAATAGCCTCCATTTTCCTGACTTCTTATAGAGGCCAGTTGCGATCTCAGGATTCTTGTGAAATTATAGATATATCCAGCACCAGAATTCAGTAATCTTTTAATCTCAATCCCATATAATTTTATTATTAATTTAGGCTGTTTATCTTTGATAACATTTGTCAAAACACCTTTTCTCCTGTACTTCCAAAGCCTCAAGTTCTACATTTAGGCACCATTTTGCATTTAAAATATGAAAGCAATAATAATTGGGCAGCTTCTATTTCTATGGTCCTTTTTACATATGCCAATTATAAAAGCATTAAATATAATCTCTATAGGATTTGAAGAGATAACTTTAGGTAATACTTTTCTAGAGTATTTTTATAAAATCTTAAAAAGAGGATCCTTCTGTATAGATTCCAAGTAACACATTAATGCAAAAAGCCAATTATTAATAATGTGGACTAAACAATTTACCTGTATTTTATTTACTGGAGAAATAATTTTGTAGCCTCTTTATTAGTAAGAGATTATTTTTATGGGTTTATCTTAACAACATCATTTAAAAAGCTAACAACCCAAGCCATTTCAGGTATTATATTTCTGTGGCATTAAACCAAGAATTTCTAGAAAGCAACTTAAAGAGCAGAGCCAAATTTTCAGTAATGATCAACAGACAAGAGCATACCTAATATATATAGTTTAAAATTATGAATCCTGTTCCTTTAGCTTATCTACCATGAGAATCAACCATTCATCCAAACATTTATTAAGACAATCAAAAGAACATAACATCCTTTATGCAATGAATGATTAATATTCCTGGAAATTCAAACTGCACTGACTTAACATTCCATGTCCTGACCGGAACCTTTTTCACCAGAAGTTGGGCCTGTTTAAACTTTTAGCACCTGTCCCTCTTTGGACTTCTGCTTGCTTGGCGCAGGCTTTGGCTTTGGCTCTGCCAGGTGCTTGGGCTCTAGTGCCTGTGCCTGCCTGGGCTGCACTCCATTGCAGCTCCACCTCCCATGGTGCTTACCTGCCTGCCTGCCTCTCCTGGCCACCTCACACGCCATCACAAGCGCTTTTGTCTGCCACATGCACATGCACATGCACTTCCGTTTAAACTTCCTCTTACTCCCATGAAGGGACTATCTAATAGTGAGTTATTCCCACCATAAGGGAAAAACAGAAAAACATTTCCCATGAAGGGATCCTAAATATTGAATTATTCCCACTCTGAGGGAAAAATAAAAAAAAAATGTTTAAAGCAAAATTAAACAAATAGATAACAAAACTTGAATCTCTGGGCTTGCTTGCTTGTTCAGCCAGCAGTGAGGCCCACCTGCAGACTTCCAATTCAGGTGTTGCCGCTCTGCCTGGCAGGCAGAAAGAGCTCAGAGCTCTAGTTATCCTGAAACTTCTATATTGGAAAGAGCCCTTTCTTCCTCCATCGCCACTGGGAAGAGGCTTTTCTATTTCCTTCATCCTTCCTCTACAAGGCCCCAAAATCTTTAGGCCTATTTTCAAAATATTTTCTCCTTTTTATTGGGAAAATCCTTTTTACTTAGTTAAAAATTTTCTCCCTTTTCTAACGGGAAATTTCCTTCCATTCCCTCTTCTCTATTGGGAAGATTTCCTTTTTTTTATTTTAAAACTTTAGCTGTCATGCCCTTTCTTAACTTTGGTGCCTTCCTGCTTCAATTAACAGACAGTGAGCTAGCTGCACCCATTTCAATTCACCCTTCTCTTCAATTTCACACAGGAAACAGAGTCAGGCAGTGGTGGCACATGCCTTTAATCCCAGCACTTGAGACCTCATGGCTTTAATCCCAGGAAGTGACACAGCTGGGTGGAGAATGGTAGGTATACAAGGCATGAGGAGACAGGAACTAAGAGCAGTTTAGCTAAGATCCATTTAGGTGAGGACTCAGAGGCTTTCACTCTGAGGAAACAATATCAGCTGAGGAGTTGGTGAGGTGAAGTTGGCTGTGGCTTATTCTGTTTCTCTGATCTTTCAGCTTTCACCCCAATATCTGGCTCTGGTTTTTTTCAAGACCTTTTTAGATTCATGTCACAAGTTTTTGTCAAAGGCTTTTTTGCCATCCAATGAGATGATCACATAGATTTTCCTTCAGTTTGTTTATATGGTATATTACATTGACTGACTTTTGTATGTTGAGCCACCCCTGCATCTCTGGAATGAAGCCTATTTGATCATGGTATATGATTTTTTTTTATTTCGCCTTGGATTTGCTTTGAAAGCATTTTGTTGAAGAAACCCAACACAATTTAACAAAAAAAAAGTCCTGGAGAAATTAGAGATACAAGAAGCATACCTAATAAAGGCAATTTACATGGGAGCATTTATTTTTTTCATCTGTGCTCATGAGTGAAATTGGTCTGTCATTCTTTTTTGTGTCTTTTTGTTTCTATCATGGGCCTCATCAACTTAAATGGGCAATGTCCCTTCAGTTTCAATTTATTGGAATAATTTGAGGAGTATTTGTGATAACTCTTCTGTTCAAACTATCAGGTCCTGGACTCTCTTTGGTTGAGATTTTTAATGTCTGGGTTGAGACTTTTAATATCTGCTTCTATTTCACTAGCAGTTGTAGCTCTATTTAAATTATTTATCTCATCTTAGCTGGGCAGTGGTGGCACACACCTTTAATCCCAGCACTCGGGAGGCAGAGGCAAGTGGATCTCTGAATTTGAGGCCAGCCTGGACTACAGAGTGAGTTACAGGAAACGTGCAAATCTACACAGAGAAATCTTGTCTCAAAAACAAAACAAAACAAAAACAAAAAAACAAAAAAACAAAAATCAAAACCAAAAAAACCTAAGTTATTTATCTGATCTTGATTTAGTTTCGATATATGAAACCCATTGAGAAAATTATTCATTTCTTTTAGAATTTGCAACTTGGTAGAGTACAGGTTTATTTTATTTGTTATCTGCTGCCAATTAAATAAGAGATAAAATGAAAGTAATGCTATTAAAAGTATAAAACAATTTAATAGTGATAACTATATTATTTTACTTCAATTCAGATAGAAATTCTCTTAGTATATGATCTTATATTTAGTAACATTTTTACTATGGATGTTTTAACTTCTTAAATGGGAATAAATATAATACAGTTTTGAATAAACATTTTTGTTTTTGAGAATTTCATAATACACATAATATATTCTGATCAAGCTCAGGCCCCATTTCCTTCTGTTCAATCCCTTCCCTATCTCACTCATTATTATTTAATTCCAAATCCATGTATTTCCCCAAAAAACTTACTGA
This sequence comes from Onychomys torridus, assembly GCF_903995425.1. Taxonomy (NCBI): domain Eukaryota; kingdom Metazoa; phylum Chordata; class Mammalia; order Rodentia; family Cricetidae; genus Onychomys; species Onychomys torridus. Next base: position 108,143,879 of record NC_050466.1, read on the forward strand.
GTTGATTTAATGCTTTCAGGATGTCAGTGGATATAGGACCATATATATAATTGTGGGTAGCCTCTTATGAGATACATCCTTCATAAAAAAGGCTCTTTCTTTCACAGTAGCCATCAATTGCCAATAGTCCTATTCAATGAACTTTTATGTCATAGACTATATAAAAATACTGGAATTGTTTTGAGCATATATAATTTTCTGTCATATTAAGTACCATTTTCTTTTGAATTTTGTAAGAATGAAGTATAGTTTAATAAGTGAAATTTGAGCCAACATATTTTTGTTCTTATAAAAGTTCCTGAGATAATCTCTAAAGATCTTTCTATCCAATCATAGGGACTGAATCCAGTGACTGGGTATTTACTAGCATATGACTGACAACCTCAAGAAGTTCTATATACAAAGTTTTGGAAGAAGGCAAATAAGACATAAATAGTTTATTACTATAAAGTATGAGGGACACCAATCACTCTCCAAATGTTTGTTTCTCCTGAATTATGCAGTGTAATTGGTAGATAAGATTGCTTCATTCTGTAGAGATAGAACAGATAGTCAAAATGAGTTATACCATGGAACATTGATAGTAGCTTCTTTACCAGATAGTGCCCAATAAAAGAACCATGAGTGATATAACAGTCTAGACCTACATGTATCTTAAAGTTAATGTTTGTTAAGATTCAATTATCTAAAATTTAAAAATACAGATGTGGTTAACTACTGTGTAAAACACTAAGAAATACTGTGTTTATTTATCAATAAGAACGATATAAATCTTGTATAATAAAATAGAGTGAATGTGTGGTTAGTCAGTATATAAATTCTTGTATTAAAATACCTACCACAGAATGCAGCAATCTAGAATCAGATATTCATAGAAATATTATGAGAAAAAATATTAGGTCTTGTGATGTATGACTTCTTAGTACAGAGGCTACATTTTGAATATTGGGGAGGCACAAAAACCTAGAATTGATATGGAAGAAAGGAGAGCTACTTGCAGAGTTTCACTTCTGTCCTGAATGTTACTGTATGAGTTGGTGCTATACAGTCAAGGCACGAATATAAAAACACAAGTGGATGTTCTATAAGGAAATTTTGAAGCTACAAACATAGCTTAAACAATCAATTATGATTACCAATGAAAGCTGAATTCATTACTGTTAATTTATTACTAAAAGAACACTCAAGGGAAAGACATAAAAATCTTGCTGGGTGGTGATGATGCATGCCTTTAATCCTAGCACTTGGGAGGCAGAGGCAGGTGGATGGATCTCTGTGAGTTGGAGGCCAGCCTGAGCTACCAAGTGAGTTCCAGCACAAAGCTACACAGAGAAACCCTGTCTTGAAAAACAAACAAACAAAAAATCTTTAGTAGTACTGATTGATACTTATATCTCTTACACAAGGTTTTCAAAAATCACTAAATCAGATATAAGTATGGCAATGGGATGTTGTGAATTTCTAGGCAAGAAGTTCACAAATCGTCAGTACTATTAAGCCTCCTTTTTGTTATAGATAGATGTTTAGTATTAAAGTGTAGAGTAGCTAAATAAAAATAATTACAGTTATTCAATATCAAACATTGTAATGTTCTACATTCCTATTGAACATGGGCCTCAAAGAATTAAATTTTCTCCAGGAAATTCCAAGCTAGGGGTGAGAACAGCCTGGAGCCCTGGCACCAGAAGAGCAACTATCTCCAGGAACAGACTTCTCACAGTTCTCATAATTTAGCTGGCTGCTAAATCTAAATATGCAAATGTCCTGGATTATGTTTCATCTTTTCTATAAATTGCAACACTGCTACAAGTAAAATTGTGTGAAGCTGAGAATTTTTCTTTTCCTAGCTCTGTCCCAAAGTGTAAATAAACCACTGCATTAGTTACTCATCTTGTTCCTTTGACAGAATATTTGACAGAAACTACTGACAACTGACAGGAAGAAAGGTTTGTATTAAAGTATATTTGTGTATAGTCTGTGATGAATAAACCTTCTTCCCTTTGCCTCCATATTACCACTTAGTTTCTCAAAAAAATGTGGTAGATTCACTGGTCTTGTTTATCCACTCTAAGTGCCACAGTTCCCCTAAGGTTCTATCTTTAGCTATCATCTCTCCTAATATTTTCATGTGTATGTGCATGTGTGTCCACATATGTACAGAGACCACAAGATAGAATTGAAACCCCTAGTGTGTGGCTAAAATTTTTCTGAGTCCTGCTTGGCCTATGGTCAGAACAAATCTCAGTTTGAGTTCTTGATGGTTTTCTATCCATTAACTGCACAATGGTAAGAGAATTTGAAACCTCAAGAATAGAATGTGTTTTTAACTATGGACTCATGTTTCTATCTCTATCATGACACATTTCTAAACATTTTTTAAAGATTTATTTATGTATTTATTATGTATGAGTGTATACCTGAACTAATATATTAACATCATGTTGATGTCAGGTATTTGTGGAGGCCAGAAGCATGTGCACAGTTCTCTGGAACAGGAGTTAGACAGTTGTAAGCTGTCATCTTGGAGTGGGGACTGAAAAATGGTCCTCTGAAAGAGAAATAAATGATCTTAAGTACTAGGCCCCCTCTCCAGTCCCGGAATGACACATTTAAAAAGATACTCCCTAACTCTGAGACAAGTACTTGTAGCTACAGGGATAGGTAGATGAGGCTTTCATAAACAAAATAGTCCTCAAAACTGTCTAAGGACTAGAGTGAATGTTTCTATTCACAATCTGTTTTACTTGATGTGTAGTTGATGTGTTTATGAGTTCCCAAGTTTTTATGTATCAAATACACAGTCATAATATAGCTGTTAGTATTTGTGGTAGTTTTAGTGAGAATCGCTCCTAGAGGATCATATGACTAAATGATTGCTTTCCAATTGATGGAACTGTTTGGGAAGAATTAAGAATTGTGATTATGTTAGACTAGCTGTGGTTTTGTTGGAAGAAGTATGCCACTGGGTATAGGCTTGGAGATTTTAAAATCTCATGCCATTCCTCTCCCTCTCCCTCTCCCTCTCCCTCTCCCTCTCCCTCTCCCTCTCCCTCTCCCTCTCTCTCTCTCTCTCTCTCTCTCTCTCTCTCTCTCTCTCTCTCTCCATTTATCTCTCTATCTTTCTATCTCATTCCATCTCTTAGATGCCCTTAAACTGAAGAATGGATAAAGAAAATATGGTACATATACACAATGGAGTACGACTCAGCAGAGAAAAACAATGACATCATGAGGTTTGCAGGCAAATGGATGGATCTAGAAAAAATCATCCTGAGTGAGGTAACACAGACTCAGAAGGACAAACATGGTATGTACTCACTCATAGGAGGATATTAGATGTAAAACTAAGATGATTAGACTGCTACACAACTCCAGGGAGGCTACCTCTAAAACGGGACCCTAGGAAAAACCCAGGGATCACCAAATGACAGAGAAATGGATGAGATCTACATGAACAACCTGGACAACAGTGGGAGTAATGAAGGGCAAGATTTGAGGGAAAGAAAGCTTAGGGGAGCAGGAGATCCCAGCTGGATCAAGAACAGAAAGGGAGAAAGAGAAATAGCAGACCATGATAAATGATGACAACATGAGAACAGGAATAGGCAGAGTGCTGGAGAGGTCCCCAGATATCCACAATGATACATCCTCTGTAGACTGCTGGCAATGGTTGAGAGAAAGCCTGATCTGACCTAGTCTGTTGATCAGATGACTAAACACCCTAACAGTCGTCTTGGAACTCTCATCCAAAACTATTTTCAACTATGATCCTCTCTTTATTATTATTCATTATTCACTGAAACTCCTGTACTCAGTGAATCAAATGCCCCTTTGCAGTCGAGCATGCAGCTGACAATAGTTCTAAAAGGGACATTTTCAACAATCTTCCCCTCATTTGTTTAACTCAAGTCAACTTAAAATCAAAGCAATTCCCTACCAAGAATGTCTTTGTTTATCACAGTTTATCTCATTCTCTCACTTTAAATGTAAGTGAAATATTTTAATCATTTACTTATACTTTTAAAATGAAATAGGCAATTCTTTCTGTCAGTCATATGGAAATAATATTTCCTGTCAATGCATTTTAAGTTGAGAAATTGTCAAAATATGCTACCACTTTACGGAGCAGAGAGTCAAGTGAAAGCATCTGACTGAGAAAAAAATGTCTACTATGGAAAGGATTTTTTTCAAATTTTATTTAGACTGCTTAACTAAGGAAGATTTATATATCTAAATCATTTATAAACAAATGAGAAAACCAATAGTTACATAAACGGTAAGTACTACATTGATACTGAATAAAATGTGAGAAAATAAAACCATCTCAAGCTTGAGCAAGGAAGTCTATTGATTGACTAGGAAGAAGGGATAGGGTAACACTAATATTTCTTTAAATAGTGAAGGACTTTATATACAGGGAAGCTTGGGCAAAGGAAAATGGCTAGTAATGATTAACCATACTACCCTTGTTTGTAGTATAAGCAGCAAGACATATACCAACATTTCTAGTGGGTGTAAACAGACACCATATGTTACATTAAATTAGCATAAGTTTAAGAGGGTTTACTTACAAAATTACTCATCATAAATATGTGGTTGACATGTATGTGCATGAGCAGGAGTTTGGCTGGAAGGAAGATATCAGCAAAAATAATTGCCATCAGTTCATCCTAAGGGACAAAGTTAAAGAATGGTTGCAAGAAAGTAGCAAGAAACAAGTCAGGTAAAGCAAAAACAATATTTGAGTAATCATGATTTTATATGGAGAACCATATGAGGGATATGATTTAACAAAAAAAGGAATACACAATGACTTTGTTTCTTATCATAAATCTTTTAAAAACATTTATTGGCTCTTTGTTTTTCTGCTCAGTTGGTTTGTATATTCAGGTATGTTTTTATTTTACTTTGTTATTACTTTTCTTCAGGTATATTTTAGGTGGTTTTTTTTGTTGTTGTTTGTTTGTTTTTTTGAGACAGGAGTTCTCTGTGTAGCTTTGCATCTTTCCTAGAACTCACTCTGTAGGCCAGGCTGGCCTCAAACTCACAGAGATCTGTCTGCCTCTGCCTCCTGAGTGCTGGGATTAAAGGTGTGCGCCACCACCACCTAGCATATTTTAGTATTTTTTTAGATGTCTTATTGTTTCCTTACAAGAGAGACCAAGATTTGGGTAGGAGGGGAGCTGAAGATTATCTGGGAGAAGAAAGGGGAAACCAGAATGTATTGTCTGAAAAACATCCATTTTAAATAAAAGAAAAATTTTCACCCTAAAATTATTTAGCGGGTAAATAATCAGGGGTACTTCCCTATGGAATACTAATTCTACCACTCTCAGTAATGTTTGGTTGCTGTAGTTTTTTGTCTAGGGGTATGACTCACATGATTTGCCCTTTCCATGTTAGCATGTTCATTAATGCTGATATTGCTTATGTCTTATTGAGGCAGACATAGTGTAACAGATCATGAATATAGCTTTCTTGTCATTTCTAGAAGGCACAAAGTCATAGCAGATGTTTCAGCCATTTTGCTCTTATGATACTTTAGTCCCCTCTTCCATTATGTTCCCTTAATCTTAGCTGCAGGAATTAGATTGTAGGTATTAAACAATCACTTTAGGAGCCTCTTATTTGATTGGATCAAATTGGCCAGAAGACATGTGTGTCTATTTGGTGGAATATTCTGCATGTGTAAATTCCTGAGAAAGTGGAAAAAATAAGATTGAGAGAAAATGATGAATAGCCTATTGGAAGAAACAAGCATTTTAGATTCAGCAAATCAAACATAAAGGCATGCAGAGTCATTAGACATACATATCTGTGAGAAATTGGTAGACTTCATTTTAGAACATGTCTATCACTAGGGAAACATGGACAACTCTGACTTTCCACTGCTCACTTGCACATGTAAATTAGGTGATTTTTGTAATATGCAAATTAAGCTTCAGCAATGGTATTTTAAAAAGAAACAAATATATAAGCTAACATAGTCTTAACTGAGGCCCAGACTTTTCTAGGATATACATCTTAAGGAAAGGCTTAAATGTTATTTTGAAAAAGGAGGAAAGATGAGGGTCCCAGTAACTCAGTGGTTCCAGTGTCTCACAAGCTTATAGAAAAATAAGCTCAACCTAGATTAAAAACATAAATGCATGGTTTAATACTATAACATTACTAGAAAACAGAAAAAACAGAAAAGCTATAAGACAGTGGTGTGAGGAATGAAAGATTTTAGATAAGAAATTGAATGTACAAAGAGCAAAAACAGAAATATGTGTTCATACTATTCAAAAAAGATTCAGCACATCAATAGAAATGAGTGCTTTTAGAGATATATTTTCAGCTCATGATTCTCATAAGGACTGTGGTGTTTTGGAAGAAAATCACCCCCAAAAAGAATGGCACTATAAGGAGTGTGGCCTTGTTGGAGTAGATGTGGTCTTTAGAAGAAATGTGTAATTGTGGAGGTGGACTTTGTGGTCTCATATATGCTCATAGTACCTGCCCAATGTGTCAGTGTCCTTCCTGTTTCCTGTGCACTATGTAGTATGCTTACATACATCATAGGCACCATGTCTGCCTGAATGTCATCATATTCCACCATGAAAATAATACATGGACCTACTGAAAGGTAAGCTCCGCAATGAAATGTTTTCCTTTGTAACAGTGGCCATGGTCATGGTGTCTCTTCACAGCAATAAAAGACAAAGTAAGAAAGAAGTTGGTACCAGGGACTGGAGTATGGCTATGTTAGAACTGATCATGTTTTTGTTTGGAGGAATTTGGTCTTTGGTACTTTAGGTTAAGAAAGCAGTGGATGGTTTTTTTGTTTGTTTTTTGTTTGTTTGTTTTGTTTTTTGTCTGTTTGTTTGTTTTTTGAGCTGAGGATCGAACCCTGGGCCTTGCAGCTTGCTAGGCCCAACCCCGCTTCTGATGTTTTACTATCTTGCATCTAAGCTGTTAATGCCCAATATGCTGGATACACAGACAAGGAGCTTCCCTTAAGCATCAGGAGGGTGGAATCTCACAGGGAATTTGCATAGGGAGGATATCAAGGTCAAGGTCGGCAAGCAATGCAACAGTTACCCAAAACAGGGGCCAGGGACCTACAGGTCCCCCCCGCCTTTTAAAAAAATGAGCTTCTGACTTAGGGTGTGTGGGACGTCAGCAGGTCACCTTACCCGTCATGGACACACCTGTCCAGGCCACACAGGTGTTCTGTCTTAGGTTGGTGAGCACCCCCCAAGAATTACCCATCTCTGAATACTCATTATCATACAGGCTCAATCATGTGAAAGCTAGAGAGTTAACTGTTGCCAAAGATCTCTAAGTGGTTCTGGGCTATCAATCTGTGTGTTTGACACAGAAAACACCAACAGAAGTCTTAACCCACCCATAGCCAGTAGGCTAAAGGCAACTGAGCCATTCCCTTCCTTAACATGCCTTATTGCAATTTGGAGTCCTTATAAGATGGTATCCTGAGAGCAAATGGAACTTGAGTTTGTAAATTTATAACTTTCAAAGCCAATTGAAATGTACATAACTATTGATTTAAATTTGTCATGCCCAATAGAATGAAAAATCCCATTGTGCTGTAAGCCTGTATTTAAGACCTCCTCCTTCCTTCAATAAATGGCATTTGGCATTCAAAAATAATAATAATAATAATAATAATAATAATAATAATAATAAGAAGAAGAAGAAGAGGGGGTCAAGATCATGATGGGGAAACCCACAGAGACAGCTGACTGGAGCTAGTTGGAGCTCACTGACTCTGGACTGACAGCTCGGGAACCTGCATGGGACCGAACTAGGCCTGCTGAATGTGGGTGACAGTTGTGTGGCTTGATCTCTTTGTGGGGTCCCTGGAAGCAGGACCAGGACTTATCCTACATGCATGAACTGACTTTTTGGAGCCCATTCCCTGTGGTGGGATACCTTGGTCAGCCTTGATACAATGGGGAGGAGCTAGACTCTCCTTCAACTTGGTATGCCAGATTTTGTTGACTACCATGGGAGGCTTTACCCACTCTGAGAAGTGGATGGGAGTAGAGTGGGAGGGAGGTGAGGAGGCAGGAGAAGGGGGGAGGGGGAACTGGGGTTGTTATGTAAAATGAAAAAAATTTTAATAAATAAATATATTTAAAAAAGAACAATAACCTCAAAAGTAAGAAAGAGAGAAAGAAAGAAAGAAAGAAAGAAAGAAAGAAAGAAAGAAAGAAAGAAAGAAATGGAATGTTTTAAGCATTGCTTAATGGACCATACTAGTAGAAGCATGAAAGACAGTGGTGCTAGAATTTTTTGAATTGTGGGGGCCTACCAAAAGCAGTTTCACAGGAGAAATATATTAATATGTGGCCTAGAGATCATTTTTATGGTATTTTGGTGAAGAATGCGGCTGCCTTTTGCCCTTATCTGAAGAGTCTGCCTGAGGCTAAAGTGAAGAGGTCTGGATTAATTCTCATGGCTGAGGAAATCTCAAAACAGCCTATTGTAGACTCTGTTGTGTGGTTACTAGTATTAACTCTAATGAAATATTTGTAATGGAAAAAAAAGGCTGAGCAGGGTAAATTGCAAAATGTAAAATTTAAGGAGAAAAAGGGCACCAAAAAGTGGAATAGAACTCAGTTCTATGTTCAAGGAGATAAACAGAGTAATAAATGAAATAAAGCCAGTGGTGAGTTCAGGGCAAGACACCACCCGGCTAAGTGTCCAATGTGTGAAAAAGGAAGTAAAGAAAAGCTTAGGGTCAGTATGGTGGTACATTCTTTTAATACTAGCACTGAGAAGGCAAAGGCTGGTGGATCCCTCAGTTTGAGGCCAGTCTGATCTACAGGCAAATTCCAGAGCAGCCAAACTTAGGCAGTGAAGGAAATTATCAAAAACAAAAAGATGGTGAAGACGTAATTGAACAAGGGGCTCATGTTCCAATGCTAGCAAACAACAGAAATTGGCAGATTTGACCATGTGGTTCTGGCTTTAGAGTCAAAGACAAAAGAAAGGAGTCATAGAATATGCCTCCATGCCTAAGGAAAGCTGATAAGACCAGGCATGGGTCAGGGGTTTTCCCTGAATGTTGGCCCAGAGTAATCATTGAATGTAGCTATGAAGTAACTTGTGGACCTCAAGGTAGTGGAGATGCCTGGGAGAAAGAAGTAAGGTTTAGTCAGCAAAGCTGAAAGGAGTTGGAGATCTAAAGAGCCTTTTGACATCTGACATGGAGGTATAGAAATTGCAGTTTGCTCAGTTGGTTTTCAGTTTTGCTTTGATCAGTAGTTCCTCATTATATGCTCTTCCCTATGTTTTGTAGTGGTAATGTATGCTCCTTGTGATTATATGTTGGACATATGTGACATGCTTTTTTATTTTGATTTTAGAGGTGATTACAATTAAGAGATTTTAAGAAACTCAGAAGAGACTTTGAACTTTAGACATAAATAATTTAGGACTTTATAGACTATGGGGACTTTGAAGTTGGATAGATGCATTTTTGCATTATGATATGGCTACAAACTTCTGGGGCCAAGGAGTGGAATGTGGTTATTTGGAATAAAATGGCCCCCAATGGGAGTGGCACTATTGAGTGTGGCTTTATTAGAGAGGTGTGGCCTTTGAAGGAACTGTGTCACTGTGGAAGCACGCTTTGAGGTCTTATATGCTCAAGATACCACCCAGCAACTTAATCCCCTTCCTTCTGCCTCTGGATCAAGTATTCTCAGCTACTTCCCTAGAATCTTGTTTGCCTGTATGCTGACTTGCTTCCCACCCTGATAATAATGGACTGAATATCTTAAATGTACGTGAACTACCACAATTAAATATTTTACTTTATAAGAGTTGCCATGTTCATGGTTTCTCTTCACAGCAATAGAAATACTAACTAAGACAATGGCTTATTATAAAAATGATTTTAGATTATACAAACAACTAAACAAAACACTTGATTAAAACTGGATGGTATATCTGTACATGCATTATTCAAAACAAGACAGTAATATACATGAAAATGATGCTCAACATCTCACCCACAATAGAAAGAGAAATCAAAATCCCATGTGATAACACTTCACACCAATTAGAATGACTTATCAAAAAAAGCAATATACAGTTGTGCTGACAAGGATACAGGGAATGGAGATCTTGGAAAATATACTGAGAGTAAAAATTGTTAGAGCAACTTTAGAAACAGTATAGAATTCCAAAAACAAATAAACAAAAATGAACTGAAAAGAGAATTACATTACTAGAGAGTAATATCCTGCTGGGTATATATCTAAGTAAATCAAATTCAGCATAATAAAACTCCTCTCCCCTTATATGTTTATAGTATTATAACACACTATACCCAAACTACATGTATATGAATGAACAGGTAATGAAAATGTGATATATACATGTGTGTGCACACACAAAAACACACAGACACTGTTTAACTTTAAAAATACAGAAGCTAAATGACACTATACTAAATGAAATAATTTGTTCAATAGAAGGGAAATCTTACATGGATACCAGTTGTATACAGAATTGTAAAACATTGGAACTCAGCCTTATGCAGGGGGTACAGTAGGTTTTAAAAAAGAGATAAAATCAAGTTAAATGAGGGAGATTAAATTAAGACTGTCTAGGAAAAGTAGTAGGGAGGCTGTCAGGGGTAAACAGGATCAAACTACACTGCCTACATGTGTTGGTTTCTGTAATAGAATACCCTGACAAAAAAGGAATTTGAAAATTGAAGGTTTGTTTCAGTTTACAGTGCCATAAGGGATATATAGTCTATCATGGTGGGAAAGGTGTATGAAATCAGTCTGTCAGTTGAGAAACAGAGTGATCAAAATTTTCTTCTGAAATTTAAGGGGATCCCTCAGTTGGGATGCCCATAAAAAACATCAAGTTACATAAATCCAACATAAAATAGCACAAAGTATACACTTCCTTTCAAAATGGGAGTAAATGGGGGCATAGTGAGGAAAGACTGGACAAAGGAAACACCAAATCCCAGCAGAGTAAATATCATATCCTGTTCGTGCATGTCCCATATCTGAAACCTGAGTTTTGAAAGGCTAAAGCAGCCTCACATCACCAGCATTCCTTCTTGCAACACATATCTTCCATTTGGGCTGCTTCAGCTTTCTGTGTATGGAGCTCTCTTTGGCAGATGTTCCATGGTTTGGGCATTCCCAGGATCTTGGACTACCCATTGTGACCCAGCTTGAACCTTCAATGATTATTGAAGTTAACTCTTATGGCCTTTTTGCCCCAGGGCTTTGTAAAAGCAACTTCAGAGTTACCACATGGTACTGGACTCACTGTATGGATAAAACAGTGTATGTGGGGGCTGGGGGATCTACAATCCCCCAATATTTATGCCTCCAATTCCAAGTTCATGTGAACAACACTATAATATCTTCTGCCAGATTAGGATGGAGAACAGCTTCCATGGACCACAGTTATAAAAAAAAATCCTAAGTAGTTGATTTCTAGGCAATAGGCTCAATCCTTTCATAAGTCAGATAATTAAGAGTTGGATCTTGCCTTCAAGCCACTTTTCCTATTCTTGCAGCTCAACAAAAAAGAGCCTCCTATACTTTAATGTCATAATCTCTTTAACAATCATAGCTTTCTTTTGTTGAATTGTTTTTGTTTGCTTATTTGAGAAAAGGTTTTACTATGTAGCCCTGACAGACCTAGAATTCACTATGTAGATCAGAAAGGACTTAAACACAGAGATTCACCTGCCTCTGCCTTCTGAGTGCTAAGATTAAGGGAGTTCACCTCCATAACAAGCCCATCATAACTTCTTCTTGACTGATTTTTTTGGTTTCCTGGTAATCTTTTCTTCGCCAATCAAAAACACGTATTTCTTGTTTTTTCTGTCTTACTTGCTGTTCTTTTTCATTGTAAACCTGCATAGGATTAACCAGTAATTGCCTCCATGTTATGCCAAAGAAATTAGTACACTACACTCAGTGATTTATTTCTTCCAGTAATACTTTAACTGATAAAAGATCCATAACTTTCCCAAATAGTATTCCCAACTGGGAACCAAATGATCAAATTTATGAGCCTATGGGGAGGGCAGACATTTCTCATTCAAATCAGCAGTGATCAAATGCATATATGAAATTCACAAAAAAATAGATTAAAAAGCTAAAAATTGTCTCCATAGACATATAGATTTAAGTCATGTTTTCCAAAAACTGAACAGGGTAGGTCAGGGAATAGAAAGATGTCAGCTAGACTGTGTAAATTTTTAATCAGAATTAATAAGATTTTGATGTCTATTGCACAATCTGCTGACTGTATTTTAAGGTAAGTTGCATTGGAAAATTATGAAATATACTCAAAGTACACCAAAGGAAAAACATCAATATAGGAGGAGAAATTAGAGGAACAACAAAGGTTAAATGGGAGAGAGGAAGGATGAGAAAGAGTAATAAGGATGAAATGCCCAAAACTCATTATACACATGTATGAAATTATGAAAAATAAAAACACTTAGTGTCTGCATTCCATCTTTCTAGGACCTTTCTGGCTTTCAAAATCTCCATTGAGAAATCGGGTGTTATTCTGAAGGGTTTGCCTTTATAAGACAGTTGGCCTTTTTCCTTCGCTACTCTTAATATTCTTTCTTTATTCTGTAGGTTTTTTTGTTTAATTATTATGTGACAAAGGGACTTTTTTGGGGGGGTCTTGTCTGTATGGTATTCTATAGGCTTCTTGTATCTTCATAGGTATTTCCTTTTTTAAGTTGGGAAAGTTTTCTTCTATGATCTTGTTGAATACATTTTCTGTGCCTTTGAGTTGATATTCTCCTCCTTCCTCTATTCCTATTATTCTTAGATTTGGTCTTATCATAGTGTCCCATTTCTTGGACATTTTGTGTTATGACTTTTTTTGCTTTGCTATTTTCTTTGACTGACAAATCCATTTCCTCTATTGTATCCTCTATACAAGAGATCATCTCTTCCATCTCTTGTATTATGTTGGTTATACTTACATCTGTGTTTCCTGTTCATTTACTCAGATTTTCTATTTCTAGCATTTCCTCTGTTTGAACTCTGAACCAATAGCTGAGGAGTCCCCATGGAACTGGATCAGACCCTCTGGATAAGTGAGGCAGTTGATTAGCTTGAACTGTTTAGGAGGCCCCAGGCAGTGGGACCAGGGCCTGTCCTTGGTGCATGAGCTGGGTTTTTGGAACCTAGGGCCTATGCTGAGGCATTTTGCTCAGCCTTTGTGTAGGGAGGAGGGTATTGGACCTGCCTCAAGGGAATCTACCAGGCTGAGCTGAATCCCCACAGGAGACCTTGTCTTGGAGGAAGTAGGAATGGGGGGTGGATTGTGGGGGAAGCCTGGGGGTGGGAGGAGGGAGGACAGGGGAATCCGTGGCTGATATGTAAAATTAAATTCATTATAATATACATATATATGTATATATATACACATATATATATTAGAATAAAAGCTGTGTAGATAGAATATAACTCAGAGGAATAAAATAGACAAAAGTAAAAAAGAAAAACTCTTACAAAATAGAAAGTTTAAAGCATTATTATAATAAATATTTTAAGTATGTGAGGTGATTACAGTAAATTTAATGATTGAATAGTTTCTAAATTTAGCACAATATAAAAATTAATAACATAGATATATACTTATATTATTTGTCAATTAAAAATAAACATGAGAGCTCTCATTTATAATATTGGAAATAGCCAGATTGGGTATATTAGTAGGGAAAAGTCTCCTAGACTTGTACAACATTTTGACATTATGACAAGATGTTTTATCTGAAAATTCATGTATCCATAATTTATATTTATAAATTACAAAATAATCTCATAATGTTTTAAGTAGGCATATGATATTGTCAGTAGCATTCATAACTATCCCAAGCTAGATTTAGCCTTGATACAACAGGTTAGACATGCCCTAGATTTTTATTTTAAAAATGTCTGCCACAGAACTTCATGCACATATTTGTATGTCACATTAAAATAATTTTATGTAACTACTTTTATAGTTAAACTGAATGTCCTTTTGCTAAATTTTTGTATGTGTGAACACACTCATGTTTATGAATGGTCCAGGTAGAATGTCATCCTTTAATTTTAACTATTTGGGGGGTTACATGTGTCACTGAACCTGAACTCTTGAATTGACTAGTCAAGCTGACCATAAGGGATCACAAATTAGAGGTCCCTTTGTCTTTGTAGATAACAAGGGCACATTGTCATGCCCAGAATTTATATGGGTATGGGGAATAAAAAATCAGGTTCTCATGTTTTCATGACAGGCACATGTTAGATTTAGCCCCATTATTGCAGACACAATTAAATATTTAATTTGAGGTCAATGAATGTGATATATAGTCCCAGTTTCTCTGGAAATCATCACATAACTCTAGCTAGATTCTGACAAGTAATCTTCCTGTTTCAGCTTCCCACATTACTGATATAAGAACTTTACACCAACATATCTGGCAGAAGTTCTTAAAGAATGCTTTAACAGCTTTTAGAATATCTAAGACAACATCAGGGGAGTCTATAAGGATCTTCCTTTTCTTTTCTTTTTTTTTTTTTGGTTTTTCAAGACAAGTTTTCTCTGTGTAGCTTTGCACCTTTTCTGAAACTCACATGGCACTTGGTAGCCCAGGTTATCTTTGAACTCATAGAGATCCACCTGGCTCTGCCTCCTGAGTGCTGGGATTAAAGGCGTGTGCTACCACCACACAGCATTTCCTTTTTTTTTGTATCTGTGAGGCAGAAATTTCTGCATATATGCCAACGAAATAACATTGCACAATAGACTGAATACAATTTATGGACATTTAGATATACTTTACTAGGTCAAAATTCTTCACCAAATTTGTTCTGATAAAATGAAATATTTTAGCCTAGTTAAATTATTAAAGATATATCTTACTATTTTGGAGATTAGGAAGCACAGCAACCAAGAGACTGGCATTTGGCAAGAGCCTACATATTTTACAACCCAGTGACAGAAGGCAGAAGAACAAGCAAGTGTAAGACAATGTAAATAAGAGAGAAGCAAGTGGGGAAACCCATTCTTTTCACTTCAAACAACACCCATGATATCTCACAACTGTTATGGTAACATTTATCTATTCTAAAAGCAAAGCTTTCATGATTTAATCACCTTTTAAGGATCCCATATCTAAGCACTGTTGCCTTATGCATTAAATTCCTAGTCCATGAACTTTCAAAGGCTGTGCATTCTAATCATGGAACAAGATATTAAAAATTTTAATTGTAAAATAATGCAAAATTTTCCATTTACTGTGTTTTGAAAATATGGTCATTTTCATAAACCATGGTACTTATATCTTAATAAAAGTGGATTATTATTGTTATTTAAAACATTAACACATTGAGAGGATGTGGAGCAAGGGGAACTGTCCTGCACTGCTGGTGGGAATGCAAGCTTGTACAGCCACTATGGAAATCAATATGGCACTTCTTAGAAAATTGGGAATCCATCTCCCCCAAGACCCAGCTGTAGCACTCTTGGGCATAAACCCAAGGAATGCTCAATCATACCACAAGGGCATTTGCTCAGCTGTGTTCATATCAGCATTGTTTGTAATAGCCAGAACCTGGAAACAACCTAGATGTCCTTCAACTGAAGAATGCATAAAGAAAATATGGTACATATACACAATGGAGTACTACTCAGCAGAGAAAAACAATGACATCATGAGGTTTTCAGGCAAATGGATGGATCTAGAAAAAATCATCCTGAGTAAGGTAACCCAGACTCAGAAGGGCAAACATGGTATGTACTCACTCAAAGGAGGATACTAGATGTAAAACAAAGATGACTAGACTGCTATACAACTCCAGTGAGGCTACCTAGAAAATGGGACCCTAGGAAAGACACAAGGATTGCCCAGTGACAGAGAAATGGATGAGATCTACATGAACAACCTGGATGACAGTGGGAGTAATGAAGGGCAAGGTTTGAGGGAAAGAAAGATTAGGGGAGCAGGAGATCCCAGCACTTGGAAGGCAGAGGCAGGCGGATCTCTGTGAGTTCCAGGCCAGCCTGGTCTCCAAAGCGAGATCCAGGAAAGATGCAAAGCTACACAGAGAAACCCTGTCTCAAAAAACAAAACAAAAAAAGAAAGAAGGGAAACCATGCCTACTAGTTTAAAATTCACCAAGTACAAGTGACTAGTGAGGTCATAGATCTTAGACTAGAAACTACTTGTTCTTTCCAAAACCAACATAATTTCTAGCTGCATTCTAAATATTTATCCTTGTACACACTTTCTTTTCAAAGAAGCTTCTGTTTTTCAGCAGAAGGTGAGCATTACAAACGACTTCAACTAATCAAAATGCAGAGGACAACGGAATGTTACCAGAATTGAAACATCTACAACATAACTCCATTATGCAAGGCTCAAGAAACATTTCACATCTAGGAAATTGGATCAGAAGACTTTTAAGAGCCAGAAGATTAAGGAGTCTTCTATGAGATTGTGCCTCTTAGCTCTGACAGGAAATCTATATCCATGAAATTTCAACAACAAAACTTTTTACAAGACCCCAGTGACCAACTCTAACAACAGTTGGCATTCCGACGTATATGAACGAAATCTCATGGTATCCCACCCTTACATGAAGTTCTGCAAAGTGGGTAACTACTGCTGAAGGAGGCAAAATTAATCTTTCCTAGGTATATGGCACACATTTGTTATTCAATACAGAGTTATCAGCTCTGGAAACCTAAACATAAACGGACACAACAGCTTGTATCTATATATGTTTATTTATTCATATGTAATTCATAAAACAATGGTTATTTAAGAAGAGGAGGACTTAATTTCCAGGAGGGGTATGTGAACATGAGGGCTGTAGAAAGGTGAGAAAGAGGGAAATTATGTAATTATATTTTATTTAAATTCAAAAGAAGTGTAAGCAAGGACTGTCAGTGAGATTAGAGGCTCTTATAAACTTGGTGACCATGAACCTGAGGAGGTACAAGGTTTAAGGATTAGCCAGTTTAAATAAGCATAAATAAACTCTTAATTTTAAAATGAGTGATCACAAGGAAGATTGTGCTTTCTTATTAATTTACTGCTCTTTTAGAAACTTATGAAATATCAGGAAATAAATATAATGTGTATTTGAATATTCATAACTTTAGTCCATAGAATATGTTTAGTGATTATTTTTGATGTTTGACTGTATTTTTCATATAATTTTCCCAATTCTTTCTCTTACTTGTAAATCAATGTGTGGAAAGAAAATGAAGAAAAAAGCTTTTGTATTATTTTATTAGCCCTAGAACACATTTGGACTCATAATGAATGATGGTTGTATCATTTAAACAACTGACATGTTTTTGCACTTTGTCAGGATCATATCTGCTTTATCCACACAATTTGGAAATTATTTATAGGTTTTCAGTGGAAATGTTTATTTTTAATTTCTGGCTCTCAATCTCTAATATCACTGTGGGTAAAATTTATTCATACTGAAATTTGGAATATGCTCTTGGCTCAGGAAGAGTTTTAAAAATGGAAATAATCACTTATTTTGAAAATTGAATTTCTAATGAAAGTGTGGGAGATAGGAATTTTGGGAGTGGAGACATTGCAGATTGCTATTGTAATGAAATAGCCAGTGAAAACTGAGTCCTAATCTTAGCTTTTACTTTGTATTTAATTTCATTTAACATAGCAAATAGATGAGAAAATAATATTAATAAAAATAGAGTAAATTGATCTAAGATAATTTGATAATTCTCTTTGTATTTCTCAATTTTGTGATACCATATTTATACACCTTAACATATCTTTCAATTATTTCGGTGATTTAATTTCATTGCAGGAGTACATTTGTAGTTCTTAAAAATATTTGTCTTAACTATTTCAAAAGTTATTTTAAGTAGCTATTTCTTTTTACTTTTTATGCTTCATCTTTTTACTGGCAAAAAATAATGGGTATTCACTGGTCAAGATCACCCATTATGATCTGCCACACAGTAAACCTCTCTGAGCTCATTTTCTAAATTTTCCCTCTCTGTTTACCCTGTTAAAGCCCTATTAGTGTCCTGATTATCACTGATCATGTTATGTAAGTGTCCAGCTTGAAAACTTCAAACAAACTCCTCTTTGCTAGAATGTGCATATCCTCCATATATTAATGGCTTTTTCCTTAGTGTCTCCATATATATTTCATCTGTGAGTTTCTAATGAAATCTTGTTTATCTAATATATGTATAATACAAACCAGCACTATTGTGGCAGTATTCTCTATTCTGCTTATTGAATATATATATTCTTTATGCCAGAGTCTTAGTAAGTGTTCTATTGCTGAGAAGAGGCACCACTACCATGGCAATGCTAATTAGTATTTAATTGAGACTTGATTAAAGGTTCAGAAGTGTAGTTCATTGTAATAATGGCAGGAAGCATTGCAGCATGTAGTAAGCTATGACACTGGACAAGATTTTAACATCTTGACCCACAGGCAGAAGGAAGAGAGAAGACACTGGGCCTGGTTTAGACTTTTGAATGCCCAAATCCCACTCTCAGTGACACATTGAATCCAAAAGAAGATCATATCTCCTAATCCTTTCAAAAGTACCCCTCCCTAGTGTCCCAGCATTCAAATATATGAGACTTTGGGGACAATTCTTATTCAAATATCACAGCCAGTAATCATCTCATGAAATACCTCACATAATAGTCAAGTAAATGTGTGCTATAAATGATCTATGTATGTCACTTCTAAATTTCAAACATGTAAAGCATTTTTAAAATGTCAGAAAAATGTAATTCTAGTAACAATAACATAATAGGCTTAAAATATATTAATTGAATGAATGAATACTTATAGAAAATATGAAAAATGCAGAGCAAAGAGAACTGTTAATAATGTCACATGCTGTAAATAACAATTTATATAAGATTGAAGCATAAGAGTACATCCATAAATGAACATATACTATACAAATTATATATATGTGTGTGTGTGTGTGTGTGTGTGTGTGTATAAATGTATGTGTGTATGTATATACATGCAGGCATTGATCAAAGTATAATTAATCATAAAACTACCATAAATGTTACTATTGATTAGTATTGTGATCATAGCCTATGTGGTATTATTTGTTAACTAACTTCCCTTCATCATCAAAATACTTATCAAGATTTTCAATAAATAAGGATACATTATATATGCTATCAGTTATCCTTCTAAACACTGACTCCATTAATTATTATTGTCTGGGAACTTAAAAAAGTGAAAGCATACATTAATAATTATAATTTTTATATATAGGGGATTCAGCAACTGCTTTGTTCAGTGGAAATTACTCAAAATCTTGCCTGAAGTTTTTGTGGTAATATGGAGGTGGCCACCATCTAAAGACTTGGTCTAGCAGGTCTCATTCTCAGGCAATTTAATGACACCTTGTAAAGCCCTTGCTGCTTTTTGGAAGGAGGCTTCCATTCCTTGATATGATGATTTTGTCTTCCAATATGTCTGCTGCTTTCCCTAAGGGTGGGTAATCTAAAAGCAGAAATAAAACTTAGATTACTCTTTATGACTTACAATCACTTATATATCACAGTCACTTTTACTTAAGTCTATTATGTGATATAAGGCAATTAAAAAATACAGGCCATGAATTTGAGAGAGAACAGGAAGAGTGAATAGGAAGATTTGGAAAGATAAAATTGAAAGGGTAAAAGTTTAATTATATTTAATTTTATTTTTTTTAAAAATATTTTTAAAAAGTATATTTCTACATACAATTTACAATTACATAGAAGGAAAAAAGACATAATTTGAATGATAGTTTTTCAAACATTATGGATATACTTATATACATACCACACTGTTCAGCAATTATATTATGCATTTGAAATTATTGACAAAAATGCAATAGAAGTCATTCACAACTCAATAATATAAACTACAAAAAATACATACCAAATGTAATATTATTTGATCCAAATTGCAGCAAACATCTGGGGTTTTAAAACAACTGTCATTTTCAAGACAGCAGAAAATTTTGTGGAAAATACCTGGGAGGTATTCTGGAGTAAATCCCTACGAATACCATTTTATTCAGAAGAAAAGAATTGGATGTTTCCATTATCCCCATATATTGCTTGTGCTGCAATAAAGCTATAAAATTAGGACTATAAGAGAAGCTGCAAACATGCCTTCTTTTTTATCTTGTATAGCATATTTTCCTAAAATGATTATAGACTTGTTTTGAAATACAGTAGTAACTCTTAAAGTGAAAGGATGAAGGGAGACTAAGAAGCATGTCATAAAGTAAGGCTTCATCACAGATAATTTTGTTTGGAAGTGTAAATCTAGCCATTTTAATTAGGAGACCATCTGTACTTGACCCATTTATGCTCTGCCTTCTCTGTGTAACTCAATACACTGTATGGTTTTATAATTATTGTATGGGAAATCATTATAAATGAGCATTCTACTTTTAAAAATATGTTTGTGACATATATATATATATATATATATATATATATATATATATATATATATATATATATATATATTCATATATAGATGTCCTAAACATGGATTGCTGAGTATATTCTAACTGGAAAATGATATTTTCTTTAAAATATCCAAGACATATACAGAAATTCAACCAACCATATACTTAGATTAGAATACAAGAAAATAGAATAATTAAAAAAGGTGGCCAACAGAAAATCACCTTAACATTATCATTGAAGATACCATGTCTCATAATATCATGTCAAGACTTTTTCTTTTTTATTGTCTGTTTTTAAATACAGTCTTACTTTTCAATTTTTTACCTATTTTTTTCTGTTTTTATTTTATCCTATAGGCCTTTTTCAAATAAAATATGTCTTCCAGTTTTGTACTTTTTGGGGGATTTGTGACTGGGTAAACAAGACTATCTCTGCATTTGTATCTATTTCTTGTGCTTTTTCTTGGGTTATTTTCCTTATATTTGTTTGTTTTGTCTTATTCCAATGTATTTATTCTAGTTTTGTTATATTGTATTTTACTATTATCCCTCATAAGCCTGTTTATTTTATAATATTATGGAAAAAAAGGGTATATCCTGATGGAAGGAGAGGTGGGAGGAACTGGGAGATTTAGATGGTGGGGAAGCCGTAATCAGGATATAGTATATGAAAAAAAATATTTTCAATATAAGAAAAATCATTTCATGGATACAAAAAGAAAATATAAAATATACTAAAAGAACAATTGTTCAGTTAATTATCAGTAGGATTTTGGAATTGTCACAATTTTTTTTTAGTTCTTAACACTTTCACATTAGCTCTTTCAATCAAATGTTAAATACATAGGAGTAATTTTTTTATATCATCTTGAGCCTGTGTGACTTTTGTCATTATGAGATACCCTTATTCCCTTGTACAGATCTGGAAATTCAGCTCACTCTCTTTTTAACACTCATAGTTGCATACAGTTGTCTTCTTATTCACATTTGTCCTTTATATCTTTCCATTATTGAAAATCCAATTACAGTTGTCTCTTTTAGTTGTTTGAGATTTCTTTTGTATTGATGTAACTTGTCATACTTTTCCTGTTTAGTTAACGCTTAGCTGTCCATCTTTTATATTAGTCAAGTATTTTCTTGTTTCATAATTAATTTATTTTCATGTTTTCTTTAGGTAAACTGTGCTCTTATTTTCTAACTTGGACACATTGTACATTTTTAATTCATCATAAAAATTCTTATTTATCTTCCCTAAGTAAAACTTGACAAACATTTTCACATTGTAATACATACTCAGCAAAGTGCCAGGCCTCTGTCCAATTACTTACTCTTCAAGTTTCATATTTTTCATCAATGAAACACATACCTTAGTCAAGATAATTAATGTATAAATTACTTGTAGTTATTTTGTTTCATTTTGACAACACAGTTCATTAGAGGAGATTTCTTTCAAATTGTGTTTCATTGTTTCTGTACACTTTTATTTTCTGTCAACACCTTCCTATAATTATTAGAGATATAATGTCATTTTAACAAGGAATTCCACTAATGAGTATATAACTGACATGTGAAGTGAAGAATTATTACTTATAAATATTCTTAGGATGTAGAAATAATAGTTATTGGTTTAAATGTAGACAAGGTAAATTACTTTATTCTTCTTATTTAAAACGTTTTCTTGACTATGTCTAGTTGAGAGGGTTTTTTTTTTTTCTTCTTCCATCTATTTTGCATGGGATAAAAGGAAAAAGAAACTTTTCTTAGGTCATGTTTTTCTCTTTTGCCACAGTAAAGTAAACTTTGACAGAAACTCTTTCAAATTTTATAGGAGGTAAATATTTTAGAAAACGTGCTTCCTTTCATTATGGTTGTTGTTATGGTTTTCAGAAAAGGTCTGGTTATATACCTCTGACCAGAAACTTGCCATTCTTCTGTCTCAGCCTTGATACGGTGAGACTGAAAGTGAGAGATACCAAACCTAGCCCAGTAATCGAGTTAACAAGAAAAGTAAAATAAAAGTTTAAGTCATTCTATCAGTGACTGGACTTGTCAGATTTTTCTTAAACAATAGCATTCCTTAAGGAAAAATGTTTTTAATTTAACTTATATGAGTGGAAATTTTAATTCTGTATATTTCATTCAATATGTCTATTGTGATTCCCTTCAGAATTTGCCTTGTGTGAAATAGTATTCTTATTAGTAATTGTTTTCTGCTACCTTCCATTTGCTTGCATACATCATAGGGCTTGTGGTTACTAGATTGAAGTTCCTAATAACAGGTCTCAAAATGTAACTACCATTCTATTATTCCTTAGCATATTAAGTACAAGCTTTTCTTTCTGCTTGTAAAATCTCATAATATGGATTCAGTATAGATATTCAAATTTTATCCATTTTCTTTGCTAAAACACTTTAATTATACAAATGGTGGAGATGCTCATTCTGTTACCAAATTTATTTACTTTGTTTATTATAACCATCATTCTTTCTTAATTTTCATAATTCAATTATCCTATTTGGCACTCTTTCTATATTTTCATCATTTCTAGCTATCAAAATTTTACTAACTCTTAAAGTCCTGCTTGGAATTAATTTTTCTCTGTATTTATTTCATCAATCATATAATGTCTTTGTCACTCTTATTTGAGAGATCTCATCAATTACTTCAGGTTGCCTTATTTACTGTTTCTTAAATATTTTTGTCTTTTTTTACCTCTTAAAATGAAATGTTGCAACCAACAATCTTACCCAGCTATGAGGCCTATGAACCACAATGATGCCCAACATGTCACTCTAACCCAAAGGATACATACAGTAGTGACACTCAGAGCTTTGCAGTACCAACAACCAAACACCAGGCAGAGTCCAGTATAACAGAGAGAAGAGGAAATCTATGAGCAGGTGTATCAGGATCATGATGGGGAAACCTGCAGAGATGACCAAAGCAGACTAGTGGGAAGTCATGAAAGTTGGATCAATGCCCGTGTAGCCTGCATGGGACAGGACTAGGCCCTCTGCATGGTGAGACAATTGATTTGCTTGAGGGGCCCTCTGGCAGAAGAATCAGAATGCATCCCTGATGCATGAGGGTTTTTTTTTTTTTTGAGCCCACTACCTATGATGGGACACCTCATGCAGCCTTGAGCCAAGGGGAAGGACTTGGACTTGCTTCTACTAGATGTGCCTCCCCATGGGAGGCCTTGTATTCTTGTGGGGAGGAGTGGGGGGTGAATGGGGAGAGGGAGGCTGGGGAGTGGGAGGAGGGAAGAGGGGGATCTTTGGTGTGTAAAATGAATGAAATTTTTTTTCTTAATTAAAAAAAGAATAAAAATGTACATATGTGTACATGTATTCATGTACTGATATTGAAAAAAAGGCCATGAATTTGAAAGAGAGCAAGCAACATTATTATTGGAGTTTTGGAGGGAGGAAAGAGAAGGGAATATTATTTATATTATAATCTCAAAAATGAAAGAAAAAAGATTTCCACAGTCTGGTTCTAACCTACACAAAGTTAACAAGCTCAAAAAGATTTAAAAAATCTTAGATCTGGATCCTTTTGTACCCTTAAATATATGAACATTGCTACCGAAAGCTCAAGTACTGTGTTCATTAACTGGAGTTGTTCAACACAGTGGTGCTATGAGTTCTGGGCATCACATTGTCTATGCCAAGGTAAGGACTGCAAGTAGCCATTTCTCCAAAACTGTTCTTCAAGGTGATAGATATTTCACAGGATTATGAAATGGAATCAACCAATGGGCAGTGGTTTCTCATGAGTGATGCATACATTCAGGCTTCACCTATAATTAAAGAACTAAACACATAATGTTATGTGTAATTTTATGAAAAGCAACAGTGCTTCCTCTGGAAATTTGCCTGTGGATAATATGCTAGCTGTAATAATATTAAAAAAATAAGAGACTATAAATAATGTTCACCTCAGCACATGATAGAAAAAAGTCATGATTGTTAAATACTTATTGGCAAAATATTTAATTCACATTTTTAACTGTTAAAGGGTTTTAATTCTCATTTTACTTTTAAAAATTATATTTGAATTATGAATATACTCTGTGATCATCCTGATTGGGTAGTGGTTTTTAACTCATTAATAAATTTACTTATCCACCCCCCATCAAAAGAAGGAAATAAATTAAGTGAAAAAAGTGACAAAAATTAATGTTCACAAGAAAAATACAAACTGTTTATGTTCTAGTCTTGTCAAAAGCCCGTATAAAATAGTATTTGCTTCTTTCCAATCAAATTTATACATAGATACACCAACATCAGGTATACTTCAGTAAAACAGAGAATTGAGACAATTTCTGAACAAATATGATAAAATAACAATTTATATATGGATGATATGAGAAACCAATTAGTAATTAACTTTTTTGTGGTTTTTTTGAGACAGTGTTTCTCTGTGTAGCTTTGCACCTTCTCTGGAACTTACTTGGTAGCCCAGGCTGGCCTCCTCGAACTCACAGAGATCCGCCTGACTCTGCCTCCTGAGTGCTGGTATTAAAGGCGTGCGCCACCACCGCCCGGCCAGTAAGTAACTTTAAATAGATGGTCTCTCAGCTCAAATGTCTAAAACACTGCTGAAAAATGCTAAAAATTTAGTTCAAATACTTTAGCTGCAAGCTAACATTTTTTAGTAAATCATTTTATATTTCTAAAAAAAAAAGAGGTTTTTTTATTGCTGTTTTTCCAGGGTTATTATTCCCTCCTTCACTAAAGAATGCTAATACAAGTTTAACTGACTTGTATTAAGGCTCCAGGTACCAGGGTTACTTTTAAATATTACCTTATGTTTCCAAGATATATGAATTTAAATAAGCATGGTTCTGATTATATTGTCAATAAAATGAAGTTTTCTTATCACAGACATTAAATACATCAACCAAATGTGAATGAAAAAGGACTGTGGTTTACATAAATATGTAAAAGTTATAAAACCTAAACAGACTCCTACTTTAGTCTCTGTATCTAGGAATATCTAACTTTCAACATACCTAAATATTTTATTTTTAATTTGTTGCACTTAGAATTGAATAATAATGTATTGCATTCTTTCTTTTTGTAATATGATAATACTCTGTCCATTTCACTGACTGTGTCATAAATAACTGAAACAATGAATTACAGACATGCAGAATGTAGAATAATACTTATTTTAGTTGTGAAAAACAAGTAAAGTGTATCTGCATAAACTTACACAAATAATATGGCCATCAAAAGCATATATCAAAAGGAAATGAAAATGAGTCTGTTACATGCCTTCTACTATGCATGAATTTAAAACGAGGAGCATTCAAGCTACTTAGTTTCTTCTTGTGTTGTACTTTAAAACAAAAGGAGGAAGAAAGTTTATCTTTTATTTATTTTTACTATTCATTTTGCGTTTCTTGTTGGTTTATATTTGGCACATTTTCTTGTACTTTGAGTCAGAAGTTTCTTTGATTTATTTCTTCAATTATCCACACTTTTTAAAATGTGTTTTTGTCTCATACATTATATCCCTACCACAGTTTCCCTGCCCTTAAGTCTTCCCATTACCCTCTACTCCACTCTCTCCCAAATCCATTGTCCTTCTGTTTCCCTTCTGAAAATAGAAGGCCTCCCAGAGATAACAACTGAGCATGGCATAACAAGTTACAAATAAGACTATGTGTAAACCCTCATATAATGGCTGGATGAGGCAACCCAGTAGGAGGAAAGGGGTCCCAATAGCAGACAAAAGCTTCAAAGACACCCACTTACTGCTACTGTTAGGAGTCCCACAACATCATTCTATAAAATGATGACAAATATGCAGAGGATCTAGTTCAGGTTCTGTGATTGTCACGTCAGTCTCTGTGAGCTCCTATTAGCTCTGCTTAGTTGATACTGTGGACTGTGCCAAATTTATTTTGTGATTTGTTTACATATGATAATTCAAGACAATATAATCAAGGAATGTGAGACCTTCAACAACAAAGACAATTAAAATAGACTTAAACATTTAGGTTTCTGCCAAACAGTGAATGAAAAAGAAAGCAGTAACTTACTTTGCAAGGTCCCAAACAAAGTAGATACCTCAAAAAGGAGAAAAATATTGATGGATCCCAAAACAAAAGATAAGATATAGAAAAAGATTTAAAAACAAGCTTAGCCTCAGTATAGGAGGATAAATAACTACATTAATAAAAGAAGGTCAGATACTATGAACAGTGGGTAATTCAGTTTGAGGGCTTTTTTTTTAATTAGGAAAACTTTTATCCATTTTACATACAAATTACGGATCCCCCTCTTCCTTCCTCCTGCCCCTCCAGCCTCCTCTCCAACCCATCCTCCATTTCCTCCTACAAGAAGGTAAGGCCTCCCATGGGGGAGTCAGCAAAGCCTGGTACATTGAGAAGAAACAGGTCCAAGCACCTTTCCCTGCCTCAGGGCTGTTCAAGGTGTCCCACCATAGGTAGTGGGCTCCAAAAACCAGCTCATGTACCAGGGATGTATCCTGGTCCTACTGCCAGGGAGCCCCTAAAGCAGATTAAGCTCCACAACTGTTTCACTTATGTAGAGGGTCTATTCCAGTCCTATGGAGGCTCTACATCTGTTGGTCTAAATTTCATGAGTTCCCACTAGTTTGGTTTGGTTGTCTCTGTAGGTTTCCCCATCATGATCTTGATGTCCCTTGCTCATGGAATCCCTCTTCTCTCTCTTTGACTGGATTCTTGGAGATCAATAGTGGAGCGGGTACCTAAACTGGTTCACCCTAGTAATCAGATCAGTGGATACCCTATCAATGGTCATCATAGAGCCTTTTTCCAATAACTAATGGAAGCAGACACAGAGATTTACAGCCAAACACTAGGTCGAGCTCCAGGTTGAGTTTCTAATATGTGCAATTTACCTGTCTCATATTTACCTGGGTACATCACTGCCTAGTCTATTACCACTGTGGATGAAAAGAAAAACCAATGACAACATGACAGAAATCAGAAAGTACAATGCAATAACTGTATATTGGTTGATTCCACCGGTTAGGATAACTAGTAAGTTCAGAAAACTAGGACTCTGATCATTCTCTATACTCAGCTTTTGTTGTAGGAAGTAACAATAAAAACAACCACTGGAAAAAAAATAGTCCCTGATTCAAAGAAACAATGATATTTTCTCATGTGGATTTTTCCCCAGAAACATGCTGAGCCCTGATTTTTGGATTTTCTTGGGAAATTTTACTTTTATACTACATACATGTCAGAATTAAAAGGGAAAAAAGTGACTGGGGGAGTAAAATCAGTTTTTAGACAGTAAAATATTCTGTATGGATATTGTGATAGTTGAAACAAACCATCGCATATTTGTCTAATTCCATGAAATGTACAAAAATTAAAGTGCTAATATTCACTATGGGGCCTTTGTGAAATGATGCATCAACATAGATTCATGTGCTGTATTGAATATCCCACTCTGGTGAAGACTGAGAATGGAAGAAAGTTATACATGTGCACAGGCTCATTCTGAACTTTCTGCTCATTTCTTATGTGAACCTGAAAGGACTCTCAAATAGTTTACTTTCAAAGTTATTGAAGACTGAATAGCTTCCAATCAGAAAACTATTTCATTATATGTAGAATAAAATGTGATCTATATCTATTTAAAATGCATTATATAATCTATAAAGCATGTGCAGTTTATAAAGAATAATAAAAAGATAACACCAAGACCAGTATGTCAAACAAAAATTATGACAAAATCTCACATTAGAATGTCTTGAAAATGCATCCAGGAAAGTGGGGTTTGAAAAAGCTCCTTAAGTTGATTCCTGTTATATCTCTGCTAAACAACTGGTGTTTATAAAGTATCTTTGCTACTCTAATATATAGCATAATCATTTCACTTAGAACTGCTTTTGTACCATTTAATAGTCTACAATAACTTCAAAAAATAAGTAGCTACTCATATATGATTTGGGTCACAGCTGTCCTTGTTAGCTATAATTAACTTGATAAAATCTAGTGTCAACAGAGAAAATATTCTAATTTAAGAATTGCCTAGATAAGATTCACCTATAGGCATGTCTATGGAGGATTGTTCTGATTGGTAAATAGTGGAGAAAGGTCCAGCTCACTGTGTGCATCACCATCCCTAGGCAGGTGTGCCTGGGAAGTATATGAAAGTGCACAAGTCTTTGAGGTAGGTATTCTTCTATGATTTGGGATTTAAATTTCTGCTTGAGTGCTTGCCTTGACATATCTTGGACTACAACCTGGAAATATAGTGAAAATAAACCTTTTTCTCACCATTCTAATTTGCTTCTATATTGTTGTGATAAAACATTGACCAAAAATATCTTGCAGTGGGTAGGGTTTATTTCACCTAATAGCTTACAGTTTATAACTGAAGGAAGACAAGGCACGAACTCAAACAAGGCAGAAGCCTGGAAACAGGAGCTAAAGCAGAAGCCATGAATTATTGTTGTTTACTGACTTGTTTTCTATGACTAGCTCATTCTGTCTTTATAAAACTGAAGACCATCTGCCCCCAGTAGCCTGGACCTTAACACATCAATTATTAATCAAAATATTCCCCCCACAAACTTGATTACATGACAAGGTGATATAGACAAATTCTCAGCTGAGATTGCCACTTCCTAGTTTGCCTCAAGTTGTCAAATTTAACAAGCACTGTCCCTTAGATTCCTTTTGGGAAGAGTATTTTAATCACATCAACAGAAGTAAACTAGCTAAAAAATATAGTTAAACTAGCCAAGTCAGCAAGCAACTCCAAATGGGTGTATGGTTGGAATTTTGTAAAAGGAAATATTTTATTGCAATACTGATATAGTGTTGAAGTTTAAAAATAATTAATATTATATTGCATTAAGAGAATAAATGACTGTGGAATGTTCAGCACTAAAATGAGCTATTTGTATCTATTCCCTCCCCCAGAGCTCATGTAACATTGTGCAAGAGGTGGCAGAACCAGAGTTTGGGAAGGCCAGCTACAAATCACTGTCATCTGGACATAGCAGAGACATAGAGTTCAAACCAATAACTGTGGTGCCTTGAACAACACCTTCCTACTTTACATTT
Source organism: Onychomys torridus (assembly GCF_903995425.1). Classification (NCBI taxonomy): domain Eukaryota; kingdom Metazoa; phylum Chordata; class Mammalia; order Rodentia; family Cricetidae; genus Onychomys; species Onychomys torridus. The sequence goes on from NC_050466.1 coordinate 108,173,467, forward strand.
TTTGTTTAATTTATTACTAATATATTTGTGCATAGTATCCATGTTGGGGCTGTGTGCTTGTGTGACACAGTGAGCTTGTGGCTCAGACGACAATCTGTTGAAATTAGGTTTCTTTTGTTTGTATCTTCCAGTCATTGCACTCAGACTGTTAGGCTTGCACAGCAAGTACCCTTGACCACTGAGTAATCTGGCCTACATCTGCAATACATTTAAAAAATGAAAATGACATAAAAAATGAAATAATGCATCACCAATAGAAACACATACACACACTCACCACACATACCAAAGTTCATAATTTTTTTCAAGCAGAAGAAAATGGTATCTGTTGGAAATTTGATTGGCTGCAAAGTTATGAATGAGAGTAAACAAAATTACATTTGTGAATACATCAGTCTTTTCCAATCATTGAAATCCTAACAGAAAATAATTAATTAATCAAATAAATTAATAAGATAATCAATTTTGGGATAAAAATGATGAGAGAACAAATGTATTTAAAGTGGTATTGGATCTCTGTGAGTTCGAGGCCAGCCTGGTCTACAGAGTGAGTTCCAGGACAGGTACCAAAACTACACAGAGAAACCCCGTCTCAAAACAAACAAATAAACAAACAAACAAAAAATAAAAGATTTTCAAAACATCAAGCTATTAAACATTCTAGCATGGGCTCGACATAGTGGCACATGACTCTAATCCCAGCAATTGGGGGTCAGAGGCAGGTGGATCTCTGTGAATTCCAGCCATGTCCACAAAGCAAATTCTAGGAGAGTTGGGGTTAAACAGAGAAACTGCATCATGAAAACAACAACAACAACAAAAAAAAAGAACAACAGCAGCAAACAAGCAACAACAACAACAACAACAAAAATATTCTACCATGGATAGAGAAGGGCCACAGTAGGCCTCACTATGGCTGGGTAGCATTATTAAAACAAAATTTTAGTGTTTTGTTTTAACAAAAAAAAATAGTGAAGTTAGGAGAGGTGTGTGTTGGGGGTATCTTGGAGAACTTGAAGGGTGGTCATGGGTGATGGATATAATCAAAACACATTGTAGACATCTATGAAATTCTCAATACACAAAAATCATAGGTGATATGAAGTGGACAATGAAAATAATAAGAGATAAAAGTTTAAGAGAGGAAAGAGATCAAAGAATATGAAAGAGAAGTGGGTTGGGGAGAGATAACTACCACTGACAATGTCAGAAGATGTCTGAAAAATCCATAAGAAAATCATATATTTCATGAGTTTTCTCTGTCTCTGTATCTATATCTCTGTGTGTGGTAATTTGAATGTAATTGGCCCCATAATCTCATAAGTAATGGCACTACTTGAAGGTGTGTCATTGTTGGAATGGGTATGGCCTTTGTGGAGGAAATGTGTCACTTTGAGCGTGGGCTTTGAGGTATCCTATGCTCAGAAACTACCCAGAGTCTTAGTCAACTTCCTGTTGCCTGGAAGATGTTACACTCTCAGCTTCAGCACCACATCTGTCTGCATGCTGCCATGCTCCCTGACATGATGATAATGAAATGAACCCTTAAAAGTATAAGCAAGCTACACCAATTAAATGTTTTCTTTATAGGACATGCCATAGTTATAGTGTCTCTGCACAGCAATAAAAACCCAAATTAAGACACTGTTTCTGTCTACTTATGTCTCTCCTTTTCGTTTTCTCTGTTTCTCTTTTTTCTGTCTCTCTCTGTGTCTCTTTCTCTCTCTGTATGCCTGTGTGTGTGTGTGTGTGTGTGTGTGTGTGTGTGTGTGTGTGTGCATGCGCTCTCACACGTGCACACGCATATGTGCTCATAGCATTATCACCTGTGTAGGGTCAGTTTTCCCAGACAGTTTAGGCTATCAAATAAAGAGCCCAGTGTCTGGTGTGGGGTTACATACATGTAACTTTTGTTATGTAACGTGGAGAAATTATACTGCTATTGACAAAGAATCTTTCTCTCTGGTAGTTAGTTTAAACTGTATTAGAAGGTTCTATGATGGCTGATGAAAATAAAATGTCATCAGTAAATTTACCCTGCTATAAACCCTACTAGTAACAATAATGATGAGCCATGGATACATCTGTGGCATAAATGTAATAGCAGTAGTCAATCACTTTCTGATCAGATTGAAGCTACACTCCATAGGAAAAAACACATTCCTGGTACATGTAAATCTGGCCAAGAACCAATAGCTCATATGCTCCAGCATGAAATTACCACAATTTTTTGCTAAATGAACATAGTATTAAACTGCCCTTTAAATGTTAATTTCTACACACATCAGTTAGTGTTGCTGTCATATTTCATCAGTGATGTTTCTTCATGAAATGGATGCCTTTTTATGTAGAATCTCACAATTAATCAAAGTGCAGAAAATAAGTTTCAGTGTAATGCTCAGACACAAAAGAAACTTCTTTATCAGTCACCCTTACCAAGGCACAGGGACAATCACAAAGGAGGTAATTGAAGGCTTGTAAGAGCCAAAAGACAGGGTAGATAGGGTGAAACAATTTCTTCTGGAGGTGATAGAACTGGTGTATTCATGAATTAACCACAGCCACAGTTACTATCAATCTAGTAGAACCACAGCATGAAGTGGGGAAGGGCCCACTATCCCCAGCCACTACTTAAGAAGATTTTCAGAGTTTGTAAATGCTGTGGGAGGGCAGTACAGAATTCTTTAAGAGTGTGGACTTTAGTATATTGAACATGTGACCATGATTCAACAGTTGGCCCCATACTCAGGCATATATGGATGGCAGAAAATGAACTCCATAGGTCATACAAAAAGACGATATGAATTTTAAAAGGGAGTGAAAGTGAATCTAGGAGGAGTTAAGGGGATAAATGTGTAGTGAGTACAATAAAAATGCATTTCTAGCATGCATTAAATTAAAAAGGATTAGTAAAAATACAATATTAGGGAAAACATATTACATTTAAGTAAATCAGCACAGATCAATTACCTGAGATATAACTTTAGAAACAGATATAACTACTATTATTATTACCTAATTATATTGATTACAGTGATTCAGGTATTATCTTTAGTGTTAATGCATATTAACTCATTTAAGACCTTCAGGAACATTATTGGGAATGTATTATTATTATTATTTGCATATTACAAATGGGGAGTAATTGACAAAGAGACATTAGGCAGCTTTCACAAAGTCAACAACTGATGGTGGTTGAAATTGGATTTAAATCTAAACATTACATTCACAGAGTGCACACCCCTTAGGTATTACCCTAATATGGTTTACGCTGGATGAGTTTAAAAGGGAAATTGTGTGTGGGGAGGACTTAAAACAGATGCTGGAAAATATTTAAAACATAAAATATACATAAGAAGAAAATATGTAGAAATCTGCAACACTTCAGGAACTATAAATGAATAAAGTAAAAGAATATAGGAAGTAAGGTAGAAAAAATAAAAAAGGACAAAAATCATAAATGTGATTAAATAAATGTTTTGAAGTCATATGGTATTCCAGGTATGAAAGATAATTAAGTAAAACATAGATAAGAAAATAGTAAGTGTAGTAGAATTTATGGGAGACATCTGGATTCACTGACTGTGTAAATATTTGTTTGGACTCTTAGAGATTATCCTCTGCCAGCAGAAATGAGTATCTCCTAACAAACTGATGTTTGAGTCTAAATACACATTTAACATTTAACCTAGAGCAGTAGAACACATGGCTGCTGACTTCAACAAATACACAAAACTGAGTTGAAGGAATTTTTAGTAACTTTATCTTAGAATCATTGTTTTTTTACTGGTAAGTACCTTTTCTTGATTGTTGGAATTTCCCTGCTAATTAAATTCATTTTCTGATATTCAAGACTCTTTCCATACTGTTTTCTGTTTTTAATAATTGATTCTAGAGTTAAGAATTTTTATGTATCTTATAGTAAAAAGCCATACCTCATTAGAAGCACAAGCAATCTTTGAAGTCTTCTGACTATTGAAATTAAATTTTATTTATTTACCAGAGAATCCTGAATTAACTCTGAGAAACAAAGAATTGTTGAATGATCCAGGCATTTGATAAACTGTCAAAGCATTTGTCCAGAGAATGGACATATTTACAACTTGACACTTCATAGAGATAGAGAGACAGATGCATATATAATTTACTAAATATTTTAGTAATTAATTAATTAAGAATGTTATTTTATTAGTTAAGGATATTTATAGGAAAATAACTGATAGAATGAATCTATATATTAAAATGGGATTTACTAGAGCAGTTTACAAGCTAGGGTTCAACTAGATCAACAGTGGCTGTCAACTGAGAGAAATTTGACGAACCCAATAGTTGTTCAGTCCATGAGGATGGATGTCTTTGCTGGTCTTCAGTATATGCCAGAATCCTAAGGAAGTAGGCTCTAATACCAATGAATAAATGAACTTGTCATTGAGTGGGTAAGTAGGCAAGTGCACGTACCCATCATCCCTGTCCTTTATATAGGCTGCCACAAGAAAGCATGGCCCAGATTTAAGATGGATCTTCCCACCTCAATACATATGGATTTAAGGTGGGTCTTCCCACTTTAACACTTCAACCAATTCAATTAAGAAAAATACAAGTGCATCCTGTCTCTTTACATTAGTTAATTCCAGATGTAGTCAACAAATAGTTAACAAAGAATAGCAATCACTATCATATAATTCATTTTGATCATAATCACTCCCAATTCCTCTCTTTATCCTCTCCAATAGTTCCCACCTCCCTACCCACATAAATTCATCTCTTATTTTTTTTTATTTAAAATTCTTTCCACTTCTCCACAACTATTCCCAAATCCTACCCACTTATCTCCCTACCAATCTCATGTTTTTTCTTTCTCCCTAAAACTGAAGACAAAGACAGGTAAAACAAGAAACACACACACACACACACACACACACACACACACACAATAAAACCAAAAATCAAAACTGACAAACTGTAACAATAGAAAAACAATATAAGAACAAAAAATACCAAAACAAAACAAAAATGACTACGGAAAAACAGAGTCCATTCTGTATTGGCCAATTGCTCTTGGACATTGGACCCATTCTAGAGTTCCATTGATATACTCAATGACATTCCATTTGAAAAAACTGAGGTATCAACTGCAAATAGCTTCTTGGTTAGGAGTGGGACTTCGTGTCTACCTTCCCCTTCAGGGTGCTGGGATTTTCTTCAGTTTGAACATATGTAGGTCTTGTATATGTTGTCATAATCTCTGTGAATTCATTTGTGTATCAGTACTATTCTGTCTGGAAACTACTGTTTCCTTGGAGTAATCTACCTCCTCTAGCTCGTATGTTCTGTCTCCTCTTTCACAGAGATACTTGAGCCTAGATAGGGGAAGTTTGATAAGTTCATACCATTTATGGCTAATTGTTCCAAAGTCTCTCACTCTGAACATTATCCAGTTGTGGATCTGTGTATTAAATTTCACTTACAGTACTTATTAAGCTGCTGGCTTCTAAGATGTAGTTTATTGTCATGAGGGTTCATATTTGTGTTTTTACACTGGAATTTACGCATCTTGAGTTATGATGATAGAGATATTTCTTGATGTAGTTATCTGGTCATTGTTTAATATGTGGTTTTTTTCCTGGTTGCTACTGTGCAATCAGGGTCCTAGACAATTATAGCTGTAGGAATCCTGGAGTTCCAGCCAAATATAGTGTGTTTGTGATCCCTAGTAGAGAGTTGGTCTGACAATTGATGAGGAATCACAAAGGAATTGAGAAAATCTAGCAGGATGGAAGAAAGGGGTAGAAGGGAAGAACTGCAGCATGGGATCTTAGGTCCATACTAAGAGGACAAGGGCATAGGGGATGAAAATAAGTTTGCAGGACTGACTCCAGTAGCCAAGCAGAACTAAGAGTAAGTCTAGAAAGCCAGGAATGGAGGACACAAAGAGTATGACGTTCTCAGACCTGAGTCTCAGCTCTAAGTGGCAGTTTGGAATAACTGGTAGAAAAACATTCTTAGGGCCTTTTTAAATTTTATTTTCTGGTGAAACTATGATATAAGAAATTTTATACAAAAAATACAACTAATGATAACACCTTTTCTACCTGTTTCTGCTCTCAGTAGAAAAATGAAAGATATCATATACTTAGAAATAAAATTAATATATACTGAATGTGTTTGAGGTAAATAACAGTGCTGGTTAATATTGTTATCAACTTGATAAGATCTAGAATCATTTAGCAGAAGTAGCCCTGAATAAGCCTGTGAGGTATTCGCTAGATTAGATTAGCCTCTACACAAGCTATGAGGCAGTCTTTAGATTAAGGTATTTGAATTGGAAAAACCCAACCCAAAATGTGAACTGCAATCTTTCCATGGGTGGGATTCCTCGACTGAATGAAAAGAAGTGAAGGAGATTCACATGCCATTCACTGATCTCTGCTTCCTACAGATTTAATGTGACAAGCGAACTCAAGCTCCAATTCTCCACCTGGGCCAGTGAAAGCTGAAAGAAATCTGCAACCGTGAGGCAAAAATAAAATCTTACTCCTTTAGGCTGTTTTTGTTAGGGTGTTTTATGGCAGTAAAAAATCAAATAATTAAGAAATTGACAGAAAATGTGCTGATGTATGTTTTACAATAATTGTACAAGTGATAATGCAATTTGCACAATTGAATTAAAATTTATTTTTTTCTTTTTATTTATTCTTCTCTCATACAATACATCCAGACTGCAGCCTCCCCTCCTACCACTCCTCCCTGTTATTCCACACCTCCCTTCTCCCCCAGATCCATTACTACTCTGTTCACTTCAGGAAATTGCAGGCCTCCCATAGATAGTAACTAAACATGGCATAACAAGATGTAATAAAACTAGACACACACCTTCATATCAAGGTTGGATAAGGCAACACAATAGGAAGAAAATGGTCCCAGGAGCAGGCAAAAGAGTAAGAGTCACTCTGACTCCAGTTGTTAAGAGTCCCAACAAAACCCAAGCTAAACAATCACGACATATATGTAGAAGACCTAGCACAGACTCACTACAGATCTATCATTGTCACTTCAGTCTATGTGAGCCCCTTTGAGCCTTGCTGTCTTACTTGATTCTGTAGGACATGTTCTCCTACAGTCCTCTACCTTTGTGCTTCCTACAATCTTTCTCTCCCTCTTCTGCAGGGTTTCCAAAGCTCCACCTAGTATTTGGCTGTGGGTCTTTGCACGTACTCCCATCAGCTGCAGGGCTATCACTAGGACTCATTTTATTGACTTTTAGGGCAGCTGTGTTTCTGTGTTTGGTTCTACCCTAGGTCTCTGGGACATCCAGCTTCCAGTTCATGGCCATCCAACCAGTTTTGGTCATGGGCTCCCTTTCCTAGTGTGGACCTCAAACTATACCAGTCATTTATTGGCTGCTCCCACAAGCTCTGACCCACCATTGCCACAGCATATCTTGCAGATGGGACAGGTTGTAGGTTGAGGGTTTTGTGGCTGGGTTGGTGTCCCAGTCTCACCACTTGAAGCCTTGCCGAATTACCAAAGATGGCCAGTTCAGGTTCCATATCTTCCATTACTAGGAGTCCTTGTTAGGGTCAACTTCATATGTCCCAGGAAGTTTTCACTGAACTGGGTTTCCACATTGTACCCTCCAAATGCCCCCTACCTCTAGTCATCTCTCCCATTACTGTCTCCCTCCCTCCTGCCCCACCTGATTCCTCCTATTCCCATCTCCACCCTCCCTCCAGTCTACCTGCAAAATTGATTCTAGTTCCCCTTCCCAGGGAGATCCAAGCATTGCCCCGCTAGAGCCTTCCTAGTTACTTAGCCTCTGTGAGCTGTGACTTGTAGTGCAATTATCCTTTACTTAACAGCTAATATTCACTAATAAGTGAGTACATAACATGTTTGTCTTTTGGGTTCTGTGTTACCTCACTCAGGATGTTTTGTTTTTTTAGTTCCATCAATTTACCTACAAATTTCATAATGCAATTTTTTAACAACTGAGTAAATTCCACTGTATAACTGTACCACATTTGTTTTATCCATTTTTTTTTGGTTGAGGTACATCTAGGTTATTTCAAGTTTGGGGCTATTATGAATGATACTGCTTTGAACGTAGTTGAACAACTGTCCTTGATGTAGGATGTAGTTTCTTTTGGATGTGTTTCTAAATGAGAAAAAAAATGATAACACATGTAAAAAAATGCACTCAACCCAAAGATCATACAATTCATCCAGTAGTAAGTTTAATTGCTTTAAGAGCTTTAATTTAGAAGTAATTTAATCCTCAAAATCTCAATGACTGGCCATTATTACTTAATGTGGAATTTTTTTTCTGATGAAAGGTGAAAATTGAGGTTTTTCTAACTTATTCCTTATAGTGTAACTCTACAAGAACTATTAATATTATTTCATGATCCAGTTTATGATTTAAAGATGCTGAAGAAGTTCATTGCTTCACTTACAGAGATCTTATTAATTGTTGATTAACGACATTAAGGAGATTTAATTTTCCTGAAATATAAAAGGAATAGACCCCATAAAATTGTAATATAATTATTCATTGCCTAAAAAAGTATTGTATTTATGTCTGTTAAATATTCATATGCTTGATTGAAACAATGATACACATGAAATATTACATTTCTCTTGCACAGTTCTCTCCATATATATATATATATATATATATATATATATGCACATAGATGACAGATAGATACATATGTACACAGATAGTTATATGGATGGATGATAGGTAATTTCCTCCATCCTTTTAACATCCTTGAAGTTGTATATATTTATCTTACATTAAACAACAAATGAGTAAATGAGTTCAAATATAATTTGAATAAATTAGGGATTCCTATGTCTTTATGTCCACTTATCTTGCTATAAAACACTATTGAAATTTAAGGATTTCTAAATGACAAATAGAAATAAGTTTCATCATATTTCATTGTTTAATTTTAAGAAAATTCTTGAAGTTAATTTTAGCCAATGATAAGTTCACTCCTCTGTGTTTATGATAACATATAACTATAAAAACGTTACTATTTAAATTGGTAGTAAAAGTCATTATTTAGAATTTTTGTGGATAGTCATGGAAACAACTCCTTAACATTATTTAAATGTTTAAAAATATTTGTGCCTTTATTCTAATATATTTGATATCTTATATATTAAGAAACATTGAGTTATTTGGCTAAGGACATGTTGGGGAAACAACCACACATAGAACACATTCTCTGTTTTACATTTCCTCTTTCTGAAAATAGATTTTTTTAATTCAATAAATTTATCTAATAATCATTGTTTCAAAGTTCTGTGGTGGAAATAAAACATTTGTTATATAATTGACGCTTGCTATGTACTTAAATTCTGTTTAACTGTGAACTAGATTTTCAGTTATGTGTTATCATCATGTTAAGTTGAAACAACTCAAGGAGTAGTTTACAAAGCATGGTTATTAGCTATTATTCTATTGGAATGGTTAAGAAATTCCACTAAACCCATATCTGGTTTGTGTTCATGATTTTATGTTTCTGGATAGAAGAATATTTTAAGGATAAAGAAAGCCAGTACCTGGGGACCATTCTCAGCATCTTGAGAAGGACAAATCTAGTGGCTAGAATTTTGCCAGAGTATAATAATACTACACAATTAGTAGGCAGCATGAAGAATAAATGAAGATGATTCCTAAAGTAATTGAGAATATTGGCTATAAATCAATAACATATGGGTATACGTGATAATACCAGCCACAAAAATTGTTATATTATTATTTTGGGTTACTTAAACTAGTAGTTTTCCTTTTGGAAAGAGATGCACAGAACTACCAAGTACAAATCTGGCTGGTACCTATGATAAAAAATTAACAGAGCAAAACTGAAATAAAAATATATGAAATATAATATGTATACATTGTGACCCTTCTGGGATAAATATGATATTTTAAAACTCTAGACTTGCACACAAAAGAAGAGGCATGCAAGTAGGAGGTAAATACATGAAAGTAGGAAGTGGACTAGTTAAACAAAAGAAGATGATCATTGGGTATGGGAGAAAATAAGAGAAAGTAATGGTCATGATACATTATATACAATTATGACATTTTTATAAGTAAAAATTAAAACTAGTGAACAGAAACTTTCTATAATAATGTATGGAGGATACATAACCATTATATTTTCATCTGTTTCATTTAATTAAAATATCTAACATGGAAGAAAATATCAGGATGCAGTGTAGAAATTACAGTGTCTCTCTTCAGTGTAGAAAATAGTAGAGCTGTTATTACATAACTGCTGGCAGCAATCAATCCCTTCCCTTCTACTATTGTCTCAAAATGGAAAGTTCAAAGGGAAAGAGATTCAAAATAAATACATTTATATCACTTGTCCACAGCACCTTCATGGCAGTGCCATCCCTGGGCTGGTGGTCTTGGGTGCTAAAAAGAAGCAGATTGAGCAAGCCAATAAGCAGCACTCCTCCATGGCCTCTGCATCAGGTCATTCCTCCAGGTTCCTGCCATTTGACTTCTTGCCCTGATTTCCCTCAGGCCATGGTGTATTACCTCAGCAATAAAAACCCTAAGACAGAAGGGTTCTATTTAAAGAGTGTTCCTGAAATTGCCACCCCATAGTGATAACCTTGTCTCTTTTTAAACTTTAAGTTTTAATTAACTTTAAACCTGACTTGTAAGAAAAATTGAACTTTGTAATATTGAAAATTTTGCAGTAATGTTTATCATATGGGAAAGCTCTGTGAACTCTGTCATGTTTTTTTCTGATTATACAGATTACTGACTATATAACCTATTCTTATCAATTATTGATATCATAATAATGATCTCTAAATTTATTGCATATTTTTAAAAGTATGAGTTGGAACTGGCTTTTCACATTGATGACCTTGTATTTGCATTAAGAGTAATTAGTCTACCAATATGTGGTATTGAGAAGACAAATTTGGACAACTGAACAGTTTTAGTCTTATCATCATGAACTCTATTATCCCTTATTAACTGGTGTTACCGGAAGGAGTAAATGTAAATGTTTGACCATGTTCTTGCTTCCTTTTATTGCCTTACTCTCAGAAACACACATTAAAGTCATCCTAATAAATTATCTCCTGAGTTTAAAAAAAGAATAATTAGTCTAATTTCTTTGTTACTCACCTTTCTTTGTTGCCTTCTAAAAATCTAATAAAGAAAAATGGGGTGGCTTAATTCCTTAGCAGCAATGTCATATAGAAAATCCTTCAAAGAATTAACAGTTCAGTTTTTAAAAAGGTGACATAGGAAAAAATAAAATAAATCAATTCCTTGCATAAATAAACATTTTGACCTTCCCAGCATCTTAGATATATTGAATACAAATTTCATTCATGACCATATGTCCATAATAAAAAATAATTTTGTGGGAGGCACAGACATTTGAAAATTCTTATGGTATTTGAAAGAACAGCTAATTTTCTGACATTATTAGCTTACTTTTTAAAATGTAAACATACTCTACTTTATTTTTTTTAAACCTGTTTCCCTATTTTAGTTAGTATTTGAAAACTAAAACATTATTCTCCTTTCAAAGAAATCTTTCTTTGTGGAAAAGATTATTATATAATGATTCTGGGAAAATATTTTATATTGTTTGTATATTATGAGGCTCTGTATCTTAACTATGTGTTATTTCTAATAAAGTGTACATTTAATTAAGACACAGTGATGTAAGTGGGTAAACAAATGTATTGACTTAGTACTTACCAGCATGCAGTTGATTGAGTTGGTAATAATAAAAGAGCAATATTTTTAAAGATGACACTAAATAATGCCCAGACTATTACTGTTTTTTTTCAAATACCTGTTTCATAAACTATAGTTTTTTATTAATTTCAAATTACCTGTATTTTAAGGGACAAACCATTATCTTTTATTCATGCATAGAAATGTTATTGTAGTTTTTTTCAACGTAAGATGTGACAGAAAGTCATGTCTCAAAAGAAAATTCTAATGTAAAACTGATATTTTATATATGAAAAGAAATAATGTACATTTTTGAAAATTAATACATCTTCATCTAAAAATGGAAGAAACTATGAGAATTTTACTTGATTCTTTGTCATTTAAATAAATACAGTTATTTATATTGAACAACAAAACCACTGGATTATCAGCTACAAGAAACAAAAGTAAAGACTCTCCTATCAGCCATGCCTCTTCTTCTCACAGAGTGCTTGTATTCCCATTATCTCTTACTGCCTGAAATGATTTTTCCTTCTTTCTCTCCGTAACTGGGGTTTACATCATCTCTAGTTCAAGTCACAGAACTAAACAAGACTTCTTGGCTCAAATATCTGAAATATATTCCTCCATTTCTTCCTTCTTTTATGTTTTGCTTCTTGGACAATGGTTATGTTGGCTACTTGCTGTGGATATCACTCTGTGTAAATAAAGATCTGATTGGCCAGTGGCCAGGCAGGAAGTATAGGCAAGCCAAGAGAGAAGAGAATTCTGGGAAGAAGAAGGCTGGGAGAGGCACTGCCAGCCGCTGCCATGAAAAGCAACATGTAAAGACGCTGGTAAACAACAAGCCATGAGGCAAAGTATAGACTAACAAAAATGGGTTAATTTAAGATAGAGAAAACAGATAACAAGAAGCCTGCACAGCCATACATTTTCTAAACAATGTAAGTTTCTGTGTGCTTTCTTGGTTGGGTCTGAGCGACTATGGGACTGGCAGGTAAGAGAGATTTGTCCTGACTGGGCCAGGCAGGAAAACTCTAACTACAAATGGCGCCCAACGTGGGACAGGAAGTAATATGAGAAACTACGCCCAAATTCCCAGCTGGCTTTGGAGATGGAATTGGCTCACTCCTGCTGTGGATATCGCTCTGTGTAAATAAAGTTCTGATTGGCCAATGGCCAGGCAGGAAGTATAGGCGGGACAAGAGAGTAGAGAATTCTGGGAAGTAGAAGGTTGGAGAGAGACACCGCCAGCCACCGACATGAAAAGCAACATGTAAAGACATTGGTAAGCCACAAGCCATATGGCAAAGTATAGATAAGCAGAAATGGGTTAATTTAAGATAGAAGAAGTAGATAACAAGAAGCCTGCCCCGGCCATAGAGTTTGTAAGCAATGTAAGTTTCTGTGTGCTTTCTTGGTTGGGTCTGAGTGACTGTGGGACTGGCAGGTAGACAGATTTGTCCTGACTGGGCCAGGCAGGAAAACTCTAACTACAAATGGCGTCCAACGTGTTGGCAAGAGTTTCCACCTAAAACCTGAGAAAAAAGATTCTAAGACGGAGCTAAAAACAGCTTCCTAATTGTCTCTCTCAAGTTAGTGGCAGCCTGCCGGTTTCAGCTACTATGGCAGGTTCCTGGCTTCTGCGTCTGACCTGCAGTGTGGTGGGAATAAGGAGTCTACAAGCGGCACTTTACTCTGCTGCATGGTGGATTTAACCTTGCTAGTTAAAAAAAAAAAAAAAGTTTCTGGGCTATGCACTGCTTTGATAGAAGTGCTTCTGATAGTTGATGGTACACATGGCTCCAGACCCAGAGCTGGTGGTAAACTGTACCACTGCCATGTTGGGAAGCTGAGGTGGGTGGAGCCAGCAGCCACAGCAGTGATTCAGTCTTACAAAGATGGATATTACACAGAGAATCTGGTTTGTCTTGTCTTTGGGATTTTTAACTACAGAAAAAGATTTGATCATAAAAGCTGTTGAGTTAAACAAATATGTAAATTTTAAAGGTACCTTGACTTCAAAATTTGGACATAAGGATATGTTGCTTTGGAAAAGAGTCTCTGCTTTTGTTTCCACAGAAATCCAGAGGCTGTGGATTTGTTCCAGATTAAGATACATCAGGTTTGATCAGCCAAGACCACCTGAAAGGTCTCCAATGACACCATGGCCAAGATGATCCAACATCCAGAATGCTTTCAAGGCAACTGGCTCAGAGGTTCACCCTAATGGACTACTCCATAATCCTAAAATTTCTTTGTGTCCCCATAAGATACAGCGCCCCCCTCCAGCAGGAAGTAGTAAGAAAAATTATGCCCACATTCCCAAAATTATCAAGCTGGCTTTGGAGATGGAATTGGCTCACTCCTTCTCTAAACCCAGACATATTGCTAAAAGAAAAGGTTAAGAGATTCTTGTGTCCCAAATCAGAAGAGCCCTCTGGTGTGGGACAGAGAAAAACCAATATTTTTCTTTAAAGCAGTTTGATTATAAATGAGATCTCTTTCTAAAGAAGAAAAGGGGATATGATACAGATATAATAGGATGAAAGGGTAGATTAAGGAACTTACTTCTAAAGAGCAACAACTTGTTTAAAATGTTTAACATTGGTATAGATTTTAGTCTATTGATACAAACTTAAAGTTAATTTTGTTATACTGTGTGTATATTTCTAATTGTGTTTAAGGTATTATGTTTGTATATCTCATTTTAAATTGAAATGGATAATTAAAAATATATTAATAATTAGTCATCTATGATAATCATACTTGTAGCCATGTTAGTTAAGTCTTCTAGATATACATAGACATATTTCAGATAGATAGGTAATCTTCAAATACTTCAAACACCTACAGAATATGGCATTTAAAATGCTTTTAAAATTTAGACTTTCTGGACAGTGAGATATATCTGGTCCTGGCAGCACCGATTTACTTCAGAGAGGAGGATGGGCATTGAAGACACTTCATATGGAGTTTATCTTCACCTTGGCAAAAATAGCCATTTGGGCAAGAAACTGTTCTTGCCTGGACTGCTCAATCACCTGGACATGCAGGACCCATAGAAAGGTGACCAATGAACTTTGCTTTCAAAATGGTCCTTCAGGTTCCTGCTTCACAGAGGAAACTGCCAGACATTCTACAGGACACTGAGAGAAGTGACCAAGAGACTCTAGCCCTGTGGGCTGAAGACAAATGCCCCAATTTTACAAAGGAACATTAGGTGACTGTCCAGGCTGCCAGCTGTCTCTGTCTACTCTTACAAGACTCCCGAAAAATGCTTGCATCCTTCTCCCAGTTCTCAGGTAATATTATATCCTTCTGAGGTCTTTGATGTGGTTGAAGACTAGATAGTTATAATTTGCTCAATTATGATAAAAGATAAGTTAGATATAAAACCTTAGACTCACAAATATAAGATAGATAGGATATCTTCTTTAATATTGTAACTGTAATTCTCGCTTGATAATTGCTTTGTTATATGTAATTATACTATATAAAAGTTAAGACATTCCTTAAAAAAAAGAAAAGGGGAAGTGCTGTGGATATCGCTCTGTGTAAATAAAGTTCTGATTGGCCAGTGGCCAGGCAGGAAGTATAGGCGGTACAAGAGAGTAGAGAATTCTGGGAAGTAGAAGGTTGGAGAGAGACACCGCCAGCCACCGCCATGAAAAGCAACATGTAAAGACACTGGTAAGCCACAAGCCATGTGGCAAAGTATAGACTAACAGAAATGGGTTAATTTAAGATAGAAGAAGTAGATAACAAGAAGCCTGCCATGGCCATAGAGTTTGTAAGCAATGTAAGTTTCTGTGTGCTTTCTTGGTTGGGTCTGAGTGACTGTGGGACTGGCGGGTAGAGAGATTTGTCCTGATTAGGCCAGGCAGGAAAACTCTAACTACACACTCCTTCTCTAAACCCAAGCACATTGTTTAAAAAAAAGGTTAAGAGATTCTTGTGTCCCAAATCAAAAGAGCCCTCTGGTGTGGGACAGAGAAAAACCAATATTTTATTTAAAACAGGTTGATTATAAATACAATCTCTTTTTAAAGATAAAAAGGGGATATGATATAGATATAATAGGATGAATGGGTAGATTAATGAACTTTTAAAGAACAAAAACTTGTTTAAAATGTTTTACATTGGTATAGATTTTAGTCTATTGATGCAAACTTAAAATTAATTTTGTTATACTGTATGTATATTTCTACTCTTGTTTAAGGTATTATGTTTGTACAGCTCATTTAAAATTGTAATGGATAATTTAAAATAGATTAATAATTAGTCTTCTATGATAATCATACTCGTAGCCATGTTAATTAAGTCTTCTACACATACATAGAGATATTTCAGATAGATAGGTAATCTTCAAATACTTCAAAGACCTACAAAATATGGCATTTAAAATATTTTTAAAATTTAGACCTTCTGGACAGTGAGACATGTCTGCTCCTGGCAGCACCAATTTAATTCAGAGAGGAAGATGGGCATTGAAGACACTTCATATGGAATTTGTCTTCACATTGGCAAAAATAGCCTTTTGGGCAAGAAACTGTTCTTGCCTGGACTGCTTGATCGACTGGATGTGCAGGATCCATAGAAAGGTGACCACTAAACTTTGCTTGACAAAATGGTCCTTCAGGTTCCTGCTTCACAGAGGAAACTGCCAGACGTTCTACAAGACACCGAGAAAAGTGACCGAGAGACTCTAGCCCTGTGGGCTGAAGATAAAGCCCCAACTTTACAAAGGAACATTAGGTGACTGTCCAGGCTGCCAGCTGTCTCTGTCTACCATGCAAGACTCCTGAAAGTTACTTGCATCCTTCTCCTGGTTCTCAGACAATATTATATCCTTCTGAGGTCTTTGATATGGTTGAAGACTAGATAGTTATAATTTCCTCAGTTATGATAAAAGATAAGTTAGATATAAAACCTTAGACTCACAAATATAAGATAGATAGGATATCTTCTTTAATATTGTAACTGTAATTCTTACTTGATAATTGTTTTGTTATATGTAATTGTACTATATAAACGTTAAAACCTTCCTTAAAAAAAAGAAAAGGGGAAGTGCTGTGGATATTGCTCTGTGTAAATAAAGTTCTGATTGGCCAGTGGCCAGGCAGGAAGTAGAGGCGGGACAAGAGAGAAGAGAATTCTGGGAAGAAGAAGGCTGGGAGAGACACTGCCAGCCGCTGCCATGAAAAGCAACATACAAAGACACTGGTAAGCCACAAGCCATGTGGCAAAGTATAGACTAACAAAAATGGGTTAATTTAAGATAGAAAAAACAGATAACTAGAAGCCTGCCACGGCCATACAGTTTCTAAACAATGTAAGTTTCTATGTGCTTTCTTGGTTGGGTCTGAGCAACTGTGGGACTGGCAGGTAAGAGAGATTTGTCCTGACTGGGCCAGGCAGGAAAACTCTAACTACAGCTACTCTTTTTTTTTTTAATTTAATGATAAATGGAGTATCCTAGCAGAGAGAAAAATGTGATATATGAGCTTGAATCTCTTAAAAATATCATGGATCAAAGCCATCATGTCATTCATTCCTTGAATTGGATGCTTATATGAGGATTAGCACTTGTCTTGTATAAATACACTTATATATTTATTCCTTATTTCTCATTAACTATAACCCTAAATGATGTTCATAATAGTGATAAACTATTTAAATAACAATCCTCTTTTCTTTCTCCCTCACCTCTCTCTCTCTCTCTCTCTCTCTCTCTTTCTCTCTCTCTCTCTCTCTCTTAGCTTTCATGAGGGCAAAAATGCTATTCATTTTGTAGTAAAAGCACCCTAAAATGTAAATACATGGAAAAAATAAGGGTCAAAGAATAAGATGAAAATGAGGTTGGGAAAGGTGTGGGAAAACTTGGTTAGTATGAAAAGTTTACATTGTCTTTCATACTCTTCAATCCCCCCTTTGGCATATCTTCAAGAGAATAGTCTCCTTTTAAATTATAATTTTTGCTTCCAATTTTTTTTAACTTTCAAACATTCTTAGGCAAATACTTTAACATATATGTTATTATTATTAATCTCTTAGAAGCATTTACATTTTAATTAACATGAAAGTCTTAGAGAAAGAAATGTTGTAAGTATAAGAGTTCACTCAATAGTCAATTTTCTTGTATAATGTAATATGAACCAGAAGAAATAATAAATTTATTCCTCAGAAATTTTATTTCAAATTGCTCTCATAGATAACCCCAATGTAACACCATTGACTCAAAAAATATTTTAGACAGCAGTTAGTTTCTAAGTATGGTGTCGGCTTTGTTTATATGATACTGCCATACTTTGTCATTGAGTAATTTCAGAAAGTAAAGTAGAGTCAACACATTCATTTTACAAAAGAGCAAGTGAACTAATTCTCAGGTACAAGGTTTGAGCTTGAAACAGTTTTTTTCCCATTATGTCAGATATTGAGAAGAAATTCATATTAGCCCTAATCCATGATTTTTCTATGATAAAAAGACATTTATGGGAATGTTTCTCTGGTTCTTTGATTGTGTATTGATGGTCTGTTAAAACTCCATTTTGAAAGAAATAACACAAGTTATCAGATAGTGAACACTTTGAAGTATTTCTTTTGTGGATCATTTTGTGGATTTTAATTTTTGCCACAAGGAAAGATTTAGACATATTTCATCAGGTATTTAGAACATAAATCACTTTTCAATGATGCAAAAATACATGCTAGCTAGCTCCAACATTTCTTTGATCTCAAGAAATGTACCAAAAAAAGAAAAAAAGATTTTAGCAAAGTTTTGACTGTTATAGTTAGGATCAAACAAAGTAATGTGGAAAAGATACCGATTATATATTGATGATAAATATACTTTTATTGTTTATAATAAGGTGAAAATTAAAGCTACAGAGATAAAACTGAAGAATATTACATACTGTAAAATCTTATATTACAATAAAATATACTATGTAAAGTCTGGAATGGGTATATGCTCTGAAGAAAACTGAAGTGAAAGAAAAAGCTAGTAGACATGTCATCTAGAGTGGTGAACGCCTAAGGAAGTAACGTTTATCAGAGTCCTGAGTAGAATGAAGGTGTTTTGATGCTAAAGATTATTACCAGCAAAACTAGTAACAAAAAAAAAATAATTCTAAAGTGGAAAGTGAGGTTTTTCTGGGACTATAAGAAGCAGAACATGGCCTAAGAATAAAGTGCTAATCAAAAAGGTAAAATGCATTGTTCACAGAGAGATGAGTGTTTTCATTCATGATATACAGTGTGTGTTTTATGCCAAATGAAACAGTATAAAGGCTTGCAAGGAGAAGAGAAGGAAAGAGAGTTGTGTGACTATTACAGAGTATAAATAAAAAAGTTGGTGGCATGGAGTAATATAAAACTGGTAGAGGTCAGGGGAAGCAGTCAGGTTTGAGAAATCCTTCATGAATATTGTTGAAAAAAATTGTTGCTAGTTTTAATATAAGGAATATAAGAAACAAGATATTCACTCAGCAAATTTCCAGTAAAACATCATTTATAGTCACTATGCTACTAGTGGGGATCTACACTTTACTAATTTTGTAACCAATAGTTTACATCTCCCACACCAGTATGCCTGGAAAACTCCATTTTTTTATGTCTTCCTTTTATAGTCTGCATCTAAGTTACCTCAAGCAGTAATTGTGGCTGTGTCTCTCCTGTTTTTTTTTTTTTTTTTTTTTACACTATGCCCTCCAAGTTTGTCAATGCAGTAAACAATAGAGTTTTATTCACTTTTAATGGATTAATAAAATTCCATTGTATCTGGATACCATTGATTATTTGTATACTTATCTAGTCCTGGACACTGAATTTATTTTCAAGTAGGTATTATGAATGACACTATAGTGAACATAGAATACAGTGATATTATTATCATTTCCTATAAGCCATAAATGAGATTGCTGGATCACTTTATTTCATAATGTCCACATATGGTGGTTTGGATGAGAATGACCCCCATTGGCTCATATGAATGTTTAGTCACTAGTTGCTTGACTGTTTAAGTAGCATTAGGAGGAATGACTTTGTGGAGAAGATGGTGTATTGTTGAACGAATTGTGTCACTGAGTTTGAGCCTTGAGATTTCAAAAGACTTTTCCAGGCCAAGTTTCACTGACTGATGCTTATAGATAAAAAGAAGCTTTCAGTTGGGGATTGTGATGGCTGCAGATGTTGTTTTATTTTACAGGATGCTTTTGGTTATCCTGGGTTTTTTTGTTTTTCCATATGAAGTTGAGTATTACTCTTTCCAGGTCTGTGAAGATTTGTGTTGATACTATGATGCTACAGTAATAAAAACAGCTTGTTACTGGCATGAAAACCAACATGTGGACCAATGAAATCGAATTCAAGACCCTGATATTAATCCACACATCTATGAATATATAATTTTTGACAAAGAAGGCAAAACTGTACAATGGATAAAAGAAAGCATCTTCAACAAATGGTGCTGGCATAACTAGATGTCGATATGTAGAAGGATGCAAATAGATCTATATCTGTCACCGTGCACAAAACTTAAGTCCAAGTGGATCTAAGACCTCAACATACATCCAGTTACTCTGAACATGATAGAAGAGAGAGTAGGAAGTAGTCTTAAATGCATTGGCATAGCAGATAACTTCCTAAATATAACACCAGTAGCACAGACACTGAAAGATAAAAATTAATAAATGGGACCTCTTGAAACTGAGAAGCTTTTGTAGGTAAAAGACATGGTCAACAAGACAATGTGACAGCCTACAGAATGGGAAAAGGTCTTCCCCAACCCCACATCTGACAGAGGGCTGATATCCAGAATATATAAAGAACTTCAGAAATTAGACATCAAAATGCCCAACAGTCCAATTAAGAAATAGGCTATAGAACTAAACATAGAATTCTCAACAGAAGAAGCTCAAATGGCTGAAAGACATTTAAGGAATTGCTGAACATCCCTAATTATCTGGGAAATGCAAATCAAAATGACTCTGAGATACCACCTTACACCTGTCAGAATGGTTAAGATCAAAAACACTGAAGAAAGCTTATGCTGCAGAGGATGTGGAGCAAGGTGAACTCTCCTCCACTGCTGGTGGGAATGCAAGCTTGTACAGCCACTTTGGAAGGCAATATGGTGCTTCCTTAGAAAATTGGGAATCCATCTCCCCCAAGACCCAGCTGTAGCACTCTTGGGCATATACCCAAGGAATGCTCAATCATACCACAGGGGCATTTGCTCAGCTATGTTCATATAACCTGGAAACAACCTAGATGCCCTTCAACTGAAGAATAAAACCTGGTGCATATACACAATGGAGTACTACTAAGTAGAGAAAAATAATGACATCATGAGGTTTGCAGGCAAATGTATGGATCTAGAAAAAATCATCCTGAGTGACGTAACCCAGACTCAGAAAGGCAAACATGGTATGTACTCACTCATAGTAGGATACTAGATATAAAACAAAGATGACTAGACTGCTACTCACAACTCCAGGGAGGCTACCTAGAAAACAGGACCCTAAGAAAGACAAGGGGATCACCCAATGACAGAGAAATGGATGAGATCTACATGAACAACCTGGACATGAGTGGGGGTAATGAAGGGCAAGGTTTGAGAGAAAGAGAGCTTAGGGGAGCAGGAGATCCCAGCTGGATCAAGAAAAGAAAGTGAGAACAAGGATTAACAAACCACATAAATGAAGACCACATGAGTATAGGGAGAAGCAAAGTGCTAGAGAGGTCCCCAGAAATTCACAAAGATACCTCCACTGTAGACTACTGGCAATGGTCAAGAGAAAATCCAAATTGACCTATTCTGGTGATTGGATGGCCAAAGACCCTAACTGTTGTGCTAGAACTCTCATCCAATAACTGATGGAAGTAGATGCAGAGATCCTCGGTCAGGCCCCAGGTGTAGCTCCAGGAGTCCAATTGTCGAGAAAGAGGAGGGACTGTAAGAGTGTGAATTGTTGAGACCAAGATCGGAAAAAGCACAGGGACAAATATCCAACTTATGGAAACACACGAATTATGAACCAAAGCTGTGGAACCCCCAACTGGATCAGGCCCTCTGGATAAGTGAGACAATTCAATAGTTTGAACTGTTTGGGAGGCACCCAGGCAGTGTTACCCGGACCTATCCTTAGTGCATGAGCTGGCTGTTTGGAACCTGGGGCTTATGTGGGGACACTTTGCTCAGCCTGGAAGGAGTGAACTAGACCTGCCTGTACTGAATCTACCAGGTTGAGCGGAATCCCCAGGGGAGTCTTGGCCCTGGAGGAGATGGGAATGGGGGGGGGGTGCCTGAGGGGAAGGCGGGAGGGGGGAAGGACAGGGGAACCCATGGCTGATATGTAAAATTAAATTAAATAAAAAAAAAGAATAAGCTTTCACCCACTGCTTCATTATTTTCCCTGTCTATTGCCTTGCCCCACCCCCTGCCATGATGGTCATAGACTCTAATTCTCTGTAAATGTAAGCAAGCCGTGCAATTCAATGCTGCCTCAGTCATAGTCTTCAGAGCAATAGAATAGTAACTAAGACAAGACATATAGGAAAATATATTTTCTCTGAATATATGTACATTTTTGCCAGACAAGTTATGGAATGGAGAAAGACAATTCTCAGATTTTCTAGGGGAAGGAAACACTGTCATTAGTATACCAACTGCTGAGAATACAGGCTCGAACAGATCACTCCAAAATTATGGTCACACAGATGACACTGATTCAAGTCAGTGGGTCACTATACAAAGGAATAGACATGAATTTGAGGAATATTTGTGGGTAGGGGCAATGGAGAAAAAGGGAGGGAATGAGCTTGGAGAGATTATGTGGATAAAGCACTCAAAATATGTGTTAGGGTCACAGAACTCCTTACACTCACAGAGAAGCAACTAAGAGAGGCAGGAGTCTCTCTTCACTGGAGGAGAAAAATCCAATACCTACATTCCATCCAGAAAGCTGAAATAGAGGTTCTTAACAAACTGGTGACCTTTTTCCTATCTGTGGAGGGAGACATTACCTAACTTTTGCTATAGAGGTAGACCTCACCCAAATTCCCCAGAATGATTATCCCTGATTCTTCCCTCCTAGACCATCACTCATCCATACAGGGAATGTCACATGTACTTTATGGCCTGCTGACCTCTATGCTATTGGTTAGTGAGCACACTAGATTCTATGCCTTTTAAATATGGAACCCACCCTCATAGTCACATACACATTGTAAAGGAGTCTCTATGGAGGCACACCTTAAGCTTTACTGTGCACCTGGAATTGTAGTGATTGGACTGATTGTTGCCTGGAAACTATTCTCCAAATTGTACTGTGTTTTAAATATACTGAAAAAGAACCACCTTGCACCTCAAGTCTGATCAACGTTGCTGAAGTTAATCTGCATTGAGTTTTCATTCTTAACTTTTCTATGGCTCACTCACCTCTCTGTATGACACCTGAAGGAACTTACTCAAGTATGTACTGTATGCATGTGTGATTGTCTAAGAACAAAATGAAATTAACAACAATAAAAAAAACCATAGATTTTAAAATGTGGGTTATGATTCCAGAAAATTCCATGCATGTTGCCAAATGAAGAAAGTAATTATACACTCCTATGCAGTAAAAACACCTATGAATAAGGACAGTTACCACCATAGCAAGATATGCATAAAGGTGCTATTAAGTGGCAATCACACATCCATGACAAACAACAGCTTTTAATTCAACTTAATGCCGATTTAACATGAGGAAAATCATGCCAGGTGCAGGAAAAATATGCAACTTCTCAAGGCTAGTAAAGTCATAAACTTTAGAAAATAATCCACTACTACCCCTTTATTAGGCCAGCAATATTCCCAACTACATTCTATGTTTAAAAACATTACATATTTTTTATTCTGTTCTCATAGATTACATCAGGACAGCAGATTCCCCTCCCTCCACTCCTCCCAATTTTTACTCCCCTGCTCCATCTAGATATTCACTCCTTCTCAGTTTCCCTTCTGGAAAGAGTAGGACTCCAGGGATATCAACCAAAACCAGCAGCATAACAAATTACAATAAGATTAGGCACAAACCCTCATATCAAGCCTAGACCAGGCAACCCAGTAGAAGGAATAGGGTCCCAAGTGTAGGAAAAAAATTCAGAGATACCCACTTCTCCTACTGTTAGGAGTCTCACAAGAACATCACAATCATAACATATATGTAGAGAACCTAGTACAAATCCATATAGGCTCTGTGATTGCTGCTTCAGTCTCTATGAGCCTTTATGAGACCTGATAAGATGATTATATATGACATGTTCTCAAGGTGTCCTTGACCCCTCTGGCTCCCACAATCCTTCCTCCCCTTCTCCTGCAGGGTCCCCAAGCTCCACCTAATGATTGGCTTTTGTTCTCCGCATCTGCTCCCATAAGTTGTTGTATGAACTCTCTCTAATGGTGATTGAGTTAGAGACTGATCAATGAGTATAGCAAAATATCATTAGGAATCATTTCATTGATTTTTTTGTTTGTTTGTTTGCTTGCTTTTTTTTGTTTTGCCAGGTATGCTTGATTCTATCCTTGGTCTCTGGGTTATCCAGCTTCTGGTTTCTGGCTATTTAAGCTGTGTTGGGTATGGGCTCCCTCTAATGGCATGGACATCCAGTTGAACCAGTCATTGGTTGGCCATTCTCACAAGTTCTCCATTATTGTTACCCTAGCAAATCTTCTCTCTCTCATCTCTTGTATTCTGCTGGTGAAGCTTGGTTCTGTAGTTCCTGTTCACCTAACTAGATTTTCCATTTATTCATTTTCTTAAATGTTGTTTTTTCTTGGCTTTCCTGGTTTGTTTTAATGAGTATATTGATTTCCTTCAATTTTTCGTTTGCCTTTCCCTCTGTTTCTTAAGGGATTTGTTCATTTCTTCTTTAAGGACCTCTATCATCTTCATAGTTTGTTTTAAGATCTTTTTCTTGTATTTCATCTGTGTTAGAATATTCGCTGCCAGCTAGGCTTTTGTGGTCACATGTTGCTGTAGCGTTCTTATGATGGCATCTAGGCACATGGAGTTCTGGGGATTCTAGGTCTAGGTGACCAATTCCTGAGTTCACCTTTGTTGGATGGTTGCTTTATTCCTTGTTTCTATTTTCTTTCTGATCTTCTGGCCTCTGGTCTGTAGGTAATAAGGGGTCCTCTGCTTGCAGTGAGGGCTGGACTTGTGGAACTCACTATGGTTTCTTGTTGTGTAGGTGATATCCACCCTGTTTGTGGACTGGACCTTTAGTGGCCAACGTGGCCCGTTGTTGAATTGGAGTTTCCCACCTAAGTTGACACCTAGAATTCTGATGGCAATGTGGCTTCTGGTCCAGCAGGGATTTTCCCCCCAAGTTGGGAGCTGGGACAAGGTGAAACTAAGGGGATTGGGACTGGAGATAGGGAGCACCAATAGAGGTTGTAAAGTACTCAGGTGAGTAACATACTTTGGACTTCTGGCAGCTGATGTGGACTTTGCTCAAGCAAGGGGTCTCTGACCCATTTGAGTGCTGGAATACAGTGATAAGGAGAGATACTAGATTAGGTATAGTAGGGGCACCAAGAGAGTGGAGGAGGTCCCCAGACAGGTTTTCTATCAGGAATTATGGAGCCAGCCTTGTGTCTGGTAAAGCAGGACTGTGCCTGAGTTAGGGACTGAAATTCTGTTGGCTGTCATGGTGTCTGGTTGAGCTGTGAGTCTCTTTCTTAAGTCTCCTACCTGTTCTTCTGGTTGATGTAACTTGCACTTGAGCAGGAGTTGTCTGTCTTGAATTGGGGTGGAGACACAGCAATTGGGTTGTTGGTGGAGGGATAGTGGAAGATTGTGCCTATGAGAACAGGGAGTGAAGGCATTCTGTGAGTGAAGATCCAACCTATTTTTCTGGTTGGTGTGGCTGGCACCTGAGCTAGAGATGTCAGCTCAAGTTGGAGATGGAGACATAGCTGCAGGTTGGTGGGTGTGGAGGGATAAGGTAGGGGCAGATTTGGTCTTTGGGAATTGATCTGAGGTAATGGTAGAGTTCCATGGGCAGGCAGCCTATCTGCTCTTCTGGCTATCTTGGCCTGCCTACATTCTAAATATTATCCTTGTAACTACAGAGAGGCCCACCTAACATGCTTATGCAGCAAATGGAGATGCATATAATAAAACACAACTGGATACATTACAGGTTATATTCATATATGAACAAATACATTCAAAGAAAAGAGACTATAGTGATAGTGGGGAGAATTTGAGGGAAGTTATCTTGGAGGGGATAGATGTAGGGAGAAAAGATGTAATTATATTTAAATTGAAAATATTGAAAATAGGCTTTAGACATACTTTGAGCCTCTCACTGTAGAAGCCAGTTGAATAGTCATGTAGATTGATGAGTAGTTTAGTCTGTAACTTGAGAACAGGTTTAGCTGGAGGTACTGAAGTTTATAGGAGTATATAAAACTACAACATTTTCTGAAAACATACTTTTTAAAAAAAGTATTTTTGGAATTTTAATTGTAACTTTTCACCTCTCATAATCTTTCCACTCCCCACTGGTAATCCTTCTTCCAAACAAACCTCTTATTTTCTGTCTTTTTACTGAGTTCACTTAGCATTGCTCATCTAAGAATAGGTGTTAGATTAACTACTGGAGCAAAAGCTTCTGACTGTAGTTGTGGTTATCTGTAGAAAACCTCAAGGTGATTGGGCCTTTCAACAATTTATCATGGGTTGGGAGAGGTACATGAAGACCTGAAAGACCATTAGCATTTAATGGTTGTTAGATTATCATTTTTCCATATTGTGTTGCCACTCATATGTTGCTTTTGCTCCAGTAAATAACAAGAGTATTTAGAAGACAGCTGGACAAAAAAGACCATTAGCAAAACAATATTATTATGCTCCCACTATGGTCTATGACTTCCCTAGGCACAGACTTTATGAGAGTTACCAAATTAAGTATAAGTATGTAGGCAAAGAATTATTGGATGACACTCTTACTTTGCTGGTAGACTGGCATCAAAGTCTTAATGCATTTCCAAGCATCATTTGTGAAATGGAGTTCGGGGCCAAAATATAGGCATGATATGCTCCTTACCTCAGATGATGAACTGGAGCCAGGAGCCACCACAGTGTGGTGACTGGGAATTGAAATGGAAGCATGTACAGGCTGCCTAGCTTCAAATGATGATAAAGAATGTTATTAGGGCTGAAACAAAGGTAGAATCCATAATTTCAAATAGTTAGTTTGATTTGCATCTTTTATGTTTTACATGAGTTTATGTATCTATAACACGGCAAGCTTTAAAAATTATCTTTTGGGAAATTGAATCTCTAGCATTCTGTGTGTTGAGCAATTGCTTTACCACTGAGCTACATTCACAACTGTAATTAGATTTGTTTAAATTTAGTGTACAATGTGATAAATTTCTCTATGACATTAAAATGATATTGAAAAGGAAAGACCACAGAGATTCAGAAGCAACAGCTGGTGAGGCAGCAAGAAAACCAGGTAAGCTTAAAACCAGTATTTCTCAAATGAGGAAAAGGTTAATTCTGTGAAATATTGTTGAGAATCTAAATGAGAATTGAGAACTGATCAGTGGATTTGGTGAAGTAGAGGTCATTCATATCCTTCATAATTCTTGTTGCAACTGCATTTAAAGGTACAGTTTTAACATCTTGAATGTTAGAGGTTTACAAAAATTATAATAAAATTTTAATTTTATAATGCATTTGAAGTATTGTGTTGTTTTGTGCACGATTAAACTCAGTCTTTATAATAAACTTCAACTTATGCATTAAGACTTTTAGTTTATAAATGAAGAAAGTGTATCTTAAGGGAAAGTATGTGGCTTAGTTCCTCACACAGTCAATAAGAGGCAGAGCCAGAATTTAGACAAGATTTATCTTGTTCCAGACTCCTACAACTTCCACATTAAAATAATCATTAAGCAATTAATAGCTATAACAATAGTCCTAAGAAATTTCAAGTAAATAATTGTCTTTAAGATAAAGATTAAGGCATGTTAATTATGAATATTCTGATACATTTTTATACTTCTTTCTTTAAAAATTACTAATCTAAATATGGCAGAATATATTGACAATGATGATGTGTTTCAATAAATGTAGGGACCATTTCCTATTTGTGCATCACTATATATTGATGATCTAGGTACATTTGAAAAGTTAAATGATATTTTAAAACAAAAAATTATTCATTATTATACTCATATCCAATACTATTTGAGCATCTGTTGTGTGCCAGAAATTATACTACACATTATATATGGATTTGGAAAATTGCTAGTATAATACAATATTTACCCTATGTAGCATTAACTTTGTTTCACAGATGAAGAAACTGAGGCCAAGAATGTTCAGATGACTTGCACAATATATCACATGCAAGTAAAAGGTTGAATATGATTCAGTTCATGTGTATTTGAATACAAATGTGGATAATTTTCCTTATGTCATTTTATTTCTGAACAGCTGATTAATATAATTTTTTCTTACTCATCACTCAAAACCAGGCTTAATAGAGTAGCTTACTCTAGATTATTATTACCTTTAATTTTCTGAAGTTGAAGATACATATTTGTATAATAGTGAATTGTAGTAAGAACTTGGATGAAGAAATGATTATTAATCATATTACACTGTACTCTTTGGAATTTTCCCTTTAAACAAAAACAGAAAAATCTCTGAGGCATGATTTGTATATCAGTTTCAGTAAAATGTATTTGTCATATAATGTGAAGAGTTTAGAAAGCCTTGCTTTCATACTACGCCTAAACCAGTAGAATATATTTTAATAAATGAAATTGTATAGACTGTCAGACTGTATGGAAGACAGAGATGAGGAGATACAAATTTCCTTAGGTGAAAAATAGTGTTTATAAATAAGTTTTTCAGAATCAAGAATATTTAATGTAAAAAATCCCACTTTCTCCTAGTATTCTCATTTTCTGATATTATTATAGATTATTATATTTATCAGATTATTCTTATTTATCAGATAAAAACTGACTTCTTTTAGGCCAAATGCCATTTAGCTGTATATTCTGTAATGGCATAACTGCTTAACAACATTCTAATTGTCATTTTGATTTTTTTATGTATAATGTATATTTTGGCACAGTTGTTGTTACCCCAAGCAATCCTTTTTATGCTATTTTTAATGAATCTTTTAGAGATTTGAAATTTTAGAAGTGAGAACTTTATGAGAAAGTAGATTTTTTGAGGATATATTATAGAGAAAGCAAGTTAATTTCAGAGGATTTTAGCATCAAAGGTAAAGGATAAAATGTTAATGATAATAACAATAGAGTAGTATTAGCAAGCACTAAGTTGAGCATGTCCAGAAATATCCTAATACTTTATATATTTGTTCACTTAATTCTCAGTGCAATTCTGTGAGAATTTCTGGTTTTTACTGGAGAGATATAACAGATTAGATAGAGTTATTATTCACAAATCGGACTACAAGTTAATGATGAAGCCAAAATTCAAAATCAGGCCATTTGGCTTCAGAACCAGTTGTCTAACTGGTATACACAGTCATACAGTTGACAAAAAGTATGGAAAGAAGCCTGGAGTGTCAAATAAGAGAGCTATCCAAAATTATTCCCACAGCAGATCTAACCAAAGAAAAATTGGAAACAAAGATACCTGCTATTCAAATTTCCCTCTCTTCTGCACAGTATTGTAATAAAAACTCCCTTTAATTAACTTTCAGAAGTTTGAGTGGATGTCTATCGTACACAAGCAGTAGTTGTGCAGAACTTGGAAGGAACCAGGAGAAAGAATAATTCAGTATGTTTCAGGCCACAAACGTAAGAACAAAGAAAATAGGACTGATAGGAAAAACAGGAATAAATACAAAAGAGACTGGAAGAAATCTTTACATATCAGAGAATTCTGTATTACTTTTTCAGATGGTGGCCTAAGCCATTTTAACTTAAATATCAGGTAATGGTCATGTCATAAAACTGATAAACAAAGATATAAGCACTCAGCAATGTTGGAATGATTTAAATGTCTATTAAGATATAAGCACTCAGCAATGTTGGAATGATTTAAATGTTTATTTTTTGAGTTTATTGATCAATGTTGGTGCTATAATCAAAACAAGGAAATTACTCTATTACAGAGCTAACTTGTAGTGCTAAACATTATTTTTCTTAGGATAGTTTTAAAATGTGCAAAAAACGTTGTCAAACACAATGGCACAAAGCCTATATGCCAGGACTCTGGAATCTGAGGTATACTTGTAAATAGTAATTCGAGACTAGCCAGGGCAACATGGAAGTAACAGGTTGCCAGAATTACATACAAATGTTTCCTTAAATCATTCAATCAGTAAGAATAAAAACCCTAAGATAGCAGTCATTTTAATTTTTAATGCCATTTGGCTATCAATGTAAATCAACAAGATTAGAAAACTAACACCAAGATTGCCACTTTAACAAAGCCTCACTGCTTAATATTGTTTTTATATTTACCTAAATTAATTATATACATTTTATATTTACTTTAATTAATTATATATAATACATATATGTGTATGTGCATGTGCATGCATGAGTGTGTTTGTGTGTGTGTGTGTGTGTGTGTGTATTGAAAATGAAGTTATATCACTTGGGCTGACAGTGCTTCCCAAAAGACATATAGACTAACTAATAAAACCCTCAGAACCAGAAATGAGAAAATGCCAAATTGTTTATGACACTGGTCTAAGTGACTCCAAAAAGTATATTGACTTTGGTTTTTGCTTTCAGTTGCCTGTCAGAGTTTGAAAAGATTTCTGTATTGCCAAAGATACCACATATTTAGGCTTCACAGCTTGGATGACTTAAGCTGGATATAACTGAAAAGCCTAATTCCTGCAGTCTAGCTTTCATAATTCCAGAAAGTGCTATGCAAGTTGATAAGTAGGAGATGCAATCAATATTTGTATCCAGCTGTAATACCTATGAACTAAAACTATGACCACAGTGACAAGATATCCCTAAAGGTATAATAGTGGCTCTCTTATTTGGGTGGTTATCAACTGTTGTCTAAAGAATTTAGGGCCACTCATCAGAAGGGAAATAATGACTGGTACAAGAAAACTAACTGAATTCCCTGGGGCTATTGAAGTTTTGATCTTAAAAGAGAAGCTACTGTTGCCATTTGACTAGACCACCATATTTCCTAACTAATTTCGAAAATTATCCTTATATTCACAGATAAGTGTATCTCTTACCCCTCATCAAAGTAGCTTCTCTTTATAGTAAATGGAAACCAATGCATTAAACCACAACTGGACACAACGCAGAGATCAACAGATAGAGGAGAGCCCAGTCTCAAAGGATACATCTTCAACTCAATGCCTGCCCTCTAAGATTCAGGCATCCTCATAGAAGAATAGGCAGGAAGAATAGAAGAGCAAAAGAATGAAGGAATCTATTGTACCTACATCCTAGAAACAAATGCATTAATGAGAGCTGATTACTACATCAATAGACATATTAGAGAAAGGAAGAATTAGCCCTTCCCATGAATAAGCCTCTATTTCGTTGTCTAATACAAAGTAGCCAACCATGAAATTATAATTATACATAATTAATGTATATATACACACAAAACAAACAACCAACAAAGCAAGATATATATGTGTGTGTGTGTGTGTGTGTGTGTGTGTGTGTGTGTGTGAATAATAATAAAGAAAAAGGCCATTACTTTTCAAAGGAGACAGAGAAAATATAGGAAATTCATAGTTAACATCTCCACATTGATTGTCCCAAAGCATTCTTAAAACAAAAATTGATAAGCCACAATTTTCATCTGCTGCTATATCCTACTTAATGGTATTATTATTAATTTTGTCCCCTAAGTCAGAAAACCATGAGTGAACTTACATCATTTCTTTGCATGTACATTCTGGCACAGAATAAATCATTATTTGATTTTCTCTTAAATTTCATTCACTTCATGTATATTATCAATGCCTTAAATCACTTTCTCATGCTCCCTAAATTTATTTTAATAATTAATTTCTTATTTCTTAATTTGGATCTTAGTACACACTCTAAAGTCCATCTTCTTAAATTTTATATGGAGCACCATAACCTCAATCTAGAGGGGACAATAAAACTTGATTAAAGTAAAAGGTTTCTGAACATCCAACATTCAGTAATTAATCCATAATCAAAATAGTGCTCACCTGTGATGCATTTCACATATATATGTAACAACAGCCTTATTTCTAAATATACTTTGCAGTGTACATACCACAACTCTACACAGTGCCCAAAATCATTTCATAAATCAATTTACCTCTGATATCAGACTAATGTAGGTCATGAATTGCAGTGTTATTACTGTACATTCAAGTTGTTTTGCTTTTAAAGAACAGAACTGTTTAATTAGGATAAACAAAGAATTGATATGGTCCTACTCAGATTTCTTAGCATTGAAGTATCAAACGTGTATATCTTTGGATTGTATATCTAATGTAATGTTAGAATTTTTATTTCCAACATTCTATTTTGGGAACTTGAGAGATACCTTGGCAACTAAGAGCACTGTTGCTCTTCCAGCATTCACCAGTTCAATTTCTAGGACACACAACTGTCCATATGACAATTCCTGGGGGATCTGACTCCCTCTTCTGGCATATATGAACACTACATGCATTCGGTGCATATATGTGTATGTATTTAAAAGAAAGTGCTTTTGACTTGCAAATTTTAGTCTCATTAAAATAATTTTGGTTAGGGATTAGAAGAAATTCTAGAATAGTCATGAACGTACGTATTCATTCTTATATTACATATTTATGTTAAATTTCATTCTCAGCATTTATGATTATAAAATAAAAACATCTCCCTGATGGCTAAAGTTCTTTAGGAATTCTTTAAGTGTATCTCAGTCATTTGAGAGTCTTCTGTTGAAAATTCACTATTTAGATATGTACCCCATTTTTTAGTTGTGAGGTGACACTATATTTGTAAAATGTGATTTTATTTGAATATTAATAAAGTTGCCTGTAGAGAGCTGCATGCAGCTGCACCTTAAAGATGGTTCCGGCTTCCACCCTCCGCCTTCCTGATGGTGAGCACTCTCTGTGATAAACAACTTCTTAATTGGCTAAGGCTGAGAATCTGGCTTGCTTACGCGCATCTGGACCTATTGGTAGTGCCCACGTGACATATCAGGGTTGGCTACCCAGTGATTACTTAAGGCTGTGAGCAGGTTTCCCTGGGGTCAGAAGTCAGAAGATTGTTCAAGGTTCCTGAATAAACTGCTGAAAGAAGAGCCTGGTGTTGCCTCTTCCTTGCTGGCCGAGGCGGTTGCGGCAGTTGCCTTGGGGTCAGAGCAAGCCATAGCAGAAGCTGGGCAGTGGAGGTGGTGCACGCCTTTAATCCCAGCACTTGGGAGGCAGAGCTAGGCGGATCTCTGTGTGTTCAAGGATACAGCAAGCATTGGCGACACACGCCTTTAATCTTAATACCAACCATAGAAGACGTGGAGGTCTGTACTGACAGACAGTGATGAGGAGGTCATGTGGCTGGGTTTTACAACCAATGAGAAAGCAGAACAGAAAGTCTATAAAAAGAAAACACACACAGAAGTAGGTCTCTTGCAGAGAAGAAAGACAGCAGAAGCAGTGAAGGGTAAGGTTTTCAGCTCTTGTTCTGACCTCATGGCTTTTAACTCCGCAATTGGCTGTTTCTTATTTAACAAGATGGTTACAACTACATTAGTTGGATTGTTTGGTATTTTGATGTCTAGTTTCTTGAATTCTTTATGTAGTTTGGAGATCAGCCCTCTGTCAGGTGTAGGGTTGGTGAAAGGTCTTTTCCCATTCTGTAGGCTGTCATTTTGTCTTATTGACAATGTCCTTTGTCTCACAGAAGCTTCTCTGATTCAGGAGGTCCCATTTATTAATTACTACTCTCAGTGTCTGCGCTACTAATGACATATTTAGGAAGTGGTCTCCTGTGCCAATGCATTCAAGGCTACTTTCCACTTTCTATCCTATGAGGTACAGTGTAATGGGATTTATGCTGAGGCCTTTGAACCACTTGGACTTGAGTTTTGTGCATGGCAATAGATATGGATCTAATTGCAATGACATATAGTTACGCTGGCACCATTTGTTGAAGATGCTTTTTTTTCCCCATTGTACTGTTTTGGCTTTGCCAAAAATCAGGTGTTCATAGTTGTGTGGATTAATGTCAGTTTCTTTGACTCTGTTACAATGATTTATTTGTCTGTTTTTATGGCAACACCTAGCTGTTTTTATTACTATAAATCTATAGCAGAGCTTGAAGTCAGGGATGAAGGTTCTATGATGCAGTAACTGATGGAAGAAGATGAAGAGATCCACAGCTAAACACTGGGTGGAGTTCCTGGAGTCCAGTTGAAGAGACGGAGGGGGGATTATATGAGCAAAGGAGGGATTATATGATGGTAAACCCACAGAGACAGCTGACCAGAGCTATTTGGAGCTCACTGACTCTTGACTGACATCTGGGGAAGCTGCATGAGACTGAGCTAGGCCATCTGAATGTGGATGACAGTCATGGGGCTTGGACAGTTTGTGGGGCCACTGGTGATAGGATCAGGATTTTTCCCTATGGCATGAACTGGCTTTTTGGATCTCTTTCCTTATACAGGAATACCTTGCTCAATCTCAATACAGGGGATAGTAGCTTGGTTCTGCCTCAATTTAATATGCCATGATTTATTGACTCTCCATGGGAGGCCTTATCCCCTCTGAGGAGCTGAGAAGCAGATGGGGGATAGGGGAGAATGTAAGGGGTCAGCTGGATGAGGAGAGGGAGGGGAAACTGTGGTTGTATGTAAAATGGAAAAGACTTTTAAACAAAAAGTCAATAAAATAAAAACATGAACAATCTTTGAAAATCATTAATGCTGCTGTAACATCAAATATTCAGCCAATGAAATCCATACATGATGTTATGGAGTTTGCACTGCCTTTTAGAAATGATAAAAATGCACATAGATAATTGCTTTAAAATAAATTCATTATTAGTAAATATGTCATTTGTATACCTATTTTGTATGCTTATGTAACCAAGGGGACATGAATTTCTCTCAGGGGTAAAACAGTCAAATGAAAAAGTTTAAGAAGCACTGCTCTTCATTATCATTAGAATTGAAAATTTCAATATACAAATAGTCCTGTGACTATATAAAAATTCATTTCATATTCTGTATCATTCTCTGAAATATAAGGGTCTTTTTGATCTAGAGTTCTTATCTTCATTTTTTTTCCTTTCCATGTATCTTCTCTTTTGGGAGCTGTGTGGTCTAGTTTCAAACTACTATATGAGTGCTCATCCAATGAGTCTCCAGATGACAAATAATGCATGTGACAGTCTTACTCACCAAGGACCAGTGGACATCAGGACAGCACAGAATACTGCAGGGACTGCAATGCCTGCATGCTCTCTTCTCTCTCTTAATATTGATCTTGGTGTTTTTGTGTTATTTTTGTCAATCATACATGGGACAGATGGGCTCATTCCCAGAAATCCAATTTTTTTCTTGAATATTTTTCCCTAAAATTTTTGGGGAGGTGATGCTTCTCAGGTTTTTTCTCTGGGGATGCCAGCTGTCAATTCAGACTGTGGGAACTGTTCTGATTCAGTGCTGACATGATCAGAGGCATATTATCCTTATTTCTGTAAATATGTTTTGAACAATATTATTGTTCTTTTCTTTTCCTTTTTGTTTTGTTTTGTTTTGTGAGACAGGGTTTCTCTGTGTAGCTTTGCACCTTTCCTGGAACTCGATTTGGAGACCAGACTGGCCTTGAACTCACAGAGATCTGCATGCCTCTGCCTCCTGAGTACTGGGATTAAAGGCATGTGCTACCACCACCCAGCTTTATTGTTGTTTTTGAAAATGTGTGTTGTGAATCTCATTTTAGCTTTGTAAAGACAGGAGATACCTGTCTCTATATTTGGCCAAGACAGTAAAATGATAAGTGGGTTTTTTTTTGTTTGTTTGTTTGGTTTGGTTTTTGGGAGGTTTAAAGTTGTTTTGATGCAAAAGTTGGAAGAAAATATATTTGATTTGCTAGAGATTTACATTGGAGGATAGGAAAAACTTGTTTGTTAGTATGAAAAAAATACTTGTTTTTATTTGTGGCCAGCCACTTGTGAAAAATGCATCTTGTGGTCAGACAGTTTATTTCTTAGCACCAATACCCCTTCCCTGTCTCAGGACCTGAACACAGGCTGTGGTGGTACCTCAGCACTAATTCCCATTTTGCAACTCTCATCCAGAACTATTAGGATTCTCTAAAAATAGTATCCTGATTCTAACATACACGCCTTGATACATAATATATCTTCTTCCTTTCACATTATTCTTTGCTTAAAAATACTTGCAAATGGCTATTCATCCCTGTAAAGCATGTGCAAATGCAATTTCCTTTGGGAAATTTTCTGGAAAGTCCAGCAATTGTGTGTTTCCCTCTCTATACCACCAATGGCCTTTTTGAGTCTCCATTTAGTAATCAACATATTCTATTATAATTTGTTGATATAATGATAAGGGTGTGGTGGTATTTTGTTCCCCGAAATATTGTGTGTTCCCTGAAATAAACTTATCTGGGGTCAGAGAACAGGACTGCCACAATATCAAACATGAGGATAGGCAGTGGTAGCACACGCCTTTAATCCCAGCACTTGGGAGGCAGAACCAGGCAGATCTCTGTGAGATCAAGGCTACATTGGAAACAGCCAGGCATGGTGACACATGCCTTTAATCCCAGAGAGTAGGGACAGAAAGAGAAAGATTATATAAGGCATGAAGACAAGGAACTAGAAGCATTTGGCTGGTTCCGCATTTTGGCTGGTTAAGCTTTTAGGCTTTGGAGCAACACAGTTCAACTGAGATTGATTCCGGATGAGGACTCAGAAGCTTGCAGTCTGAGGAAACAAGTCCAGCTGAGGAACTGGTGAGGTGAGGTAGCTGTGGCTTGTTCTGTCTCTCTGATCTTCCAGCAGTCACCCCAATAAGTGGCCTCGGGTTTGATTTTATTAATAAAAACTTCTAACAACTCTGCCACATTAGGGAATGAAAGTAATGTGTCAAATATCCACAGCAACAAATGTTAAAGCCATAAAGGTAAATGTTATGAAAAGTTAATGATTCCTACTGGGGATGAAGGTTGGCTTAGCAAGTGGAAGTTCTTGCCCAAGATCTGAATTCAACCCCTGGAATGCAAACAAAGTCAGAAGGAGAGTTTCAACTTCACTTTTTTTCCTTTGGCTTTGCACACAAGTATTGTGGCACATATTCTTATACATATATCATACACATGATGATGATGATGATGA
Organism: Onychomys torridus; assembly: GCF_903995425.1. Taxonomy (NCBI): domain Eukaryota; kingdom Metazoa; phylum Chordata; class Mammalia; order Rodentia; family Cricetidae; genus Onychomys; species Onychomys torridus. Next base: position 108,210,567 of record NC_050466.1, read on the forward strand.
TGATGATGATGATGATGATGATGATAAAGTAGTTATCATTTTAGGAATGAGAAACTGGAAGTTGCCTATGAACTTAGCAAAAGGTATACATATTATTGAGGCAGTAAGATTTAAGGAAATCAATAGAGGTAGAAAAGAAAGCATAAGAATAAAGTACTCCAAATGAGGAACCTATAGTCAAAGGAATAATATTAAATTCTAATTCCACAGACAGTAACATTTGAAATAAAAAAGAAAAATATTTTAAGAGAGATTGCATCAAAGACAGAAGGAAGACACTTTGAAAAAGTGTCTTGGGAAAGCAATCACTCTCCTGCTAGCTTCAACTAGATAGACTATATTTTATCCAGGTTATCTGCTAGCCAACATTCACCCACAGAGGATATTTAGTACTGCAAGAAACATTGATCTGAACAACAACCTCTGCTGCCAGGAGATGTGGAAAATCTAATATTTATCTAAATTAACCATGACATCTTTACAGAACACTCTGGGTCCTTGCCAAAGTATTGTTCTTTTAGCCAAGAAGAGGTTATTAACAAGACTGATGACAAACAGAAGATAAACACTGAAAAGCATGTGAACCCTTTTCACAACATAGATTTTTTTGAAGCTCTTCTAACTGCTTTCCTGTTTTTCTGTGATATCAGAGTAACCAGACACTGAAAATAAACAGCTTATTTATGGAGAATTATATTCATTAGAGATTCTTTTGGGAACTGTCCCAAATGCGTTGTTTTTCATATCTCTGTCAGTTTATTAAAGGCAATCAGAGAAAATGTTCATCACTAAAGGCATTCTTAGTGGAATTAAGAAGAAATTTTACCTTGGGAAGTTCAGTAATGAGAAATCATTTCTGAATTCCAGTAGCTCCTTTGGTTACTGAGTCATATGAGAGAGATTTGACTGGTAATATTACATGGACTTATCCATCTAATTTTGAATAAACTTGGTTTTGCTTGATTCATTTACAGCTTCTCTGCTTCAGGCTTGTATAATGACTTCATCTTTTAATCATTTCTAACCCAATTTCTCTTTTTATAATACGACTAGATTGATAGTTGCAGGAAATTTCATACACAATGTATTTGTAAGACATTTAGCAAGGTTTCTCAACACTTTTTAAGACAGAGTATCACCATGTACCCAAGGCTTGTTTCAAACTAATACCCTTGATACCTTTTGATGGCTGGATTACAGGTGTGCACTACTTCTCTGAGAAGCATACATTTTTTTAGTAACGGATTGAAATATATATTCTATATGCTACTTCAGTTAGGTAGATAGATATAGCTGCTTGAATAATTTTATTTAGGAAACTCCAATCAATCAATATCAAACATAAATATCATATTGAATGGGAAATTAATCTATTTTTCCTATAGTTTTAAATATTTCTTGAATAAATATTTTTGGGACATCCTTACAAAGTTTTTAGTTATAAAAACACTAAAATGTGTAACAAGTATTACAGATATTCTACACAGGACAAGGATATTTTTACTAGGCTAAGATCATAAATTGAGTATCAGTTTAATCACTGTAATTACATCCAAAATATCAAAGCTACTAAAATAAGAGCAGAAAATCTCACTATTGATACATTGGTAAACATGTTTTATACATTTTTGTATTATAAATTGCCAGTTAATAATTATGAATCTGTCATGAAATAAGAAAATCAGTATATTTAAAAATAAACAAAGCACAACACCTTGGTGATTCAGTCCCCTCAGCAGCAGTAAATAGACCTTGGTCTTTCTAGATAGAAGAAAAAAAAACCAGCATCAAATCCAGCTCTGTAATAAGAGAAATGTGGTCCTAGGGAGTGAGAGGATCAATGTGCCCATGTCTAGCCTTAAAGCCATCCTTGGGTAACAGATTAGTCCTCTGTCTCTTATGTGGAGAATTTCATACTCTTCTTTGAAGGTTGATGGTAGGTTATAGTTTCTTTGGTTCTCTATGATGTCCCAAATGCTTTGTTCTGTGTTGTCAATATCAAAATGTTCTGTTCCATAAGCTAAATACACACACACACACACACACACACACACACACACACACACACACTTGAACTCAGCCTAGCTCTGAACTAAAATATCACTTAGTAACTTCTAAATAGCCAGTTGTACAGAATTCAAAGTTCAAGTATTGGTTAGACTCTGGGGAGCTGAGGTAGGGGAAGGAACCAGTGGACATTGTGGAGCATCATGATATACCTCAGGATCCTAATACTAAAAGAGAGAAAATACTGATTTTTTTTTTTAGATTTTTGGTAGAAATGAATAAAATTGCCAATACTTTATGTTTAGGACATTTTGAGATGTATTTTTTCCCAAAAATGTTAAACATCAAATATATAATCATAACACCATAACCTCATAATAATATCAAAAATAACAAAATGAACAAAGTATTAACTATGGAGATGTTATAACATATAATGTTGGGCTCCAATCCATTATGAGACTGCTTAACAACTATATTATTGATTGTTTTTTGAAAAAAAATTTCTTCAGAATGAATTATGCTATATTATAAAATAGGTTACTATAGATGACTTAGCACATATTGATTAAAGCAAATGAGAAAGCTGAATGGATAAATCAAATAGTATAATTTTGTTGTTATTGTTTTGTTTTCATCAACTTGACACAATTTGTAGTTACTTGCCATGAGGGACATCAATTGAGAAAATTTTCTCACCAGATTGGCCTGTGGGCCAGTTTTTGTTTGATGATTGATGGGGCAGGGCCTGTAGATGGTGTCAACCATGCACAGGTTGTCTTGGGTTGCTTAAGACAAAAGATTGAGCAAGCCCTGAGGAGCAAACCAGTAAGGAGCACTCCTTTCTGGCTTCTGCTTCAGTTCCTGCTTCCCAGTCCCTTCTTGCCCTGCGTTCCTACCCAAACATCAGTACTGGACTATGATTATCATTCGACATGTACACAAAAAATAAACCTTTCTTTCCTAAGTTGTATTTGGTCATGGTGTTTTATCATAGCAATAGACAACCAAAGACAAGGAGTAGTTAAAGAAAATTTCAATTCAAAGATGTGAAACAGAAATGTGTAAAGGGAAAGGAGAAGAAAAGAAGAAAGTATTCACAGCAGATGTAGTAATTGCCTTTACATATTTATAACACACTTTTGCTCAGTATTAATTAGAGTTTATTTGTAGGACATAGAACCAAGGCTAAAAAATTAAACTTACCATTTCATGTTGGCTTAAAATAATACCTTCGAACAATACTGAACTTCACCAAATGAACTTACTCAAGAAATATATATGTCTGTTTTATCTCTCAGCTCCAGCAGAAAGAAGGTAAATGAACATTGCATGAATATGTAGAGAAATCATCTTTAAGGACTCTTTTGTCCCTTAGATAAAACCATTGTTTTATTTTTTTAGGGTAGCATTATTTTTCAGATTTTTTTAAAATTAAGGTATAATCATTTCTTTGTTTTCTCCAATTTGAATTAAAATTGAGAAAGTTTGAGAAAGATTTTTTAATTAACAAAAAGTTTAATGAATGTTATAGATATATTTCTAAGAATCCTAAATATTTTTATAGTCTAAATAAGGAAATTTTTAATTACGGCATTCAGAGCTCTGATGTTTAATGCTTTTGTTACCATTGCTGCCTTTGTTTCTTGCTACAACAAAGGATTGCTGTACAAGGGTAACAATTACCTATGGCTGAGCTCTTTGGCCCATCTATGTTGAAGGACTATATCACATCACTAGTTCCAGTTTCCCAGGACAAGTCAGTATTGTCTTTCAGGAGAAAATGACTCTCAGGCTAAAACTTTCACTATCCTAAAAACATCCCATGTGACAAAGAACATGTAGCATTTGTCTCTCTAGGCCTAGGTTAGGTCATTTGTCATGATTTTTATGTTTCTATTTGTTTACCTAAATTTATATAGTTTATTTTTCTTTGTATCTGAATTTCCATTTTGTATGTGTACCATATTTTTACCATACTTTCTTCTGTTGATAGTCATCTCTGCTATTTCATTTTTTAGTTGTCTTGGTTAGGGTTATTATTGATGTGAAGAAATACAATGACCAAAAGCAACCTGGGAATGAAAGGGTTTATTTGGCTTGTGCTTTCACATCACTGTTCATCCATGAAGTATGTCAGTACAGGGCAGGAGCAGTTGCAGAGGCAATGGTGATATGTGGCTTATTGGCTTGTTCCTTATAGCTTGGTCAAACTGCTTTCATATGGAACCCAGGACCAGCCACCCAGAGGTGGACTTATCAACAATGGGATGGATTCTCCCATATAATCACAAATTAAGAAAATGCCCTATAGGCTTGCCTATAGTATAATTTTATGGAGGAATTTTCTCAACTGAGGGCCTATGTTGGTTTGAAAAAAAAGTGTGCTCCAAAGGCAATGGGACTCTTACAAATTGTGGCCTTGTTGGAGAAAGTGTGTCACTATGGGTGCAGGCTTTGGCGTCTCTTTTGCTCAAGCTTCCCTCAGTGTAACTGTTAGTCAACTTCCTGTAGCTTGCAAGATGTAGTACTGTCTGCCTGCATGCCACCATGTTCCCTTTCTTGATGATAATAGACTGAACCTCTGAAAGTGTAAGAAAGCCACCCCAGTTAAATTCTTTCTTTATTAGCGTGGCCATGGTCATGATGTCTCTTCACAGCAATAAAAACCCAGACTAATACAGGGCCCCTCCTCTCAGATGACTCTAGCTTCAGTCTAGTTGATTTAAAACTTGCTAACACACTAGCTATTGTGAATAGATTAGTAAAATATATAAATATATCTTTGTGATAGAACATGGAATCCTTTCAGGACATACCCTAGATCACAAGGTATATCTATTTCTGTATGTGGATCCTGGATTTGAAACTTTAGTTTTATGTGTTTAACTTGGAGCATCAGAAAAATAAAAAGCAGATTTGTGAGATATGTCTTAAGAGAGACAGAGAAAATAATGTAGGTGTTATGATAGAAGTACGGAGGAATCCTGGGGGTAGCAAAGTAGCAGAGAGGAGTGGGGCATGGGAAAGGAAGCTGATAAACATGAATGAAAATGCCATATGAAAATGTAGAACTTAAAAGCCAACTAAAAATGTGTTTAAAAAAATAGAAGGTGGATATCCTGCATAGTTGGGCAATGTTTCTATTAGAAGCTATTGGTTATTTAGCAAACACCTGTGCTGTGGGATGTTCTGTATGTCAAATGTGTTGTTCTGATTGGTGAAAATAAAGTGCTAATTGGCCAGTAGCCAGGCAGGAAGGATAGGGTAGGTGGGACAAGGAGGAGGAGAATTGTGGGAAGTGGAAGGCTTGGTAGAGAGATATTGCCAGCTGCCATCATGACAAGGAAGATGTAAGGTACTGGTAAGCCACGAGCCATGTGGCAAAGTATAGATTAATAGAAATGGGCTAAATATAAGACCAAAAGCTAGACAACCAGGCCTGAGCTAACGGCCAAGCAGTTTAAATAATATAAGTGTCTGTGTGATTATTTTATACATGTGATTATTTTATATGTGGGTTGAGGGACCACAGGGGCTTGCTGGTACCTGGAGAGAAGTTTTCCATCTACACAACTGGGTGTCAGATGCACGATACTTCCTCATGAGATGTTGTTCAATGAGGCCTTAAAAGCCAATTCAGGCTATTGCTATTCTTCTTAATTTCCCATCTGTTGCCAAGGTTATCACACCTGTTGGTTGCAAGATATAGAGAAAACAAGCTGGAAATAATCTGGGAGTTTCTTGCTGGCTACTTTTCATAGTGCTATAAGGTGCTGTGTAGGCTACTAGAGGAGAAAAGGAATCTGTGGTATTACAGATGTGAATTCTTAACTATGGGGCTGACCCTGCTGGGCAAGATATGCCCTCTTGTGCAACAGAGGCATGATTTTTATATGAATATTCCATAGCTCTTGGATTTGTTTTGTGGTCTACAACACGGGAGAGATTATGTGCCTAGTACTGTTAAGTTGATCAAAAACCTGTAGCACAGAGGTCACAGGCCCTCAAGGGGAACTCACTACTGTTTTTAGTTAAATTTCTATGGCACCAAACTGTGCTGTAATATTTCTGTTTATACTAAGAAGAGAAATACTACACTCAGCCTTGTTAGGAGACTTTTTTGTAGTGAATGGTAATTAATGCAGAGACTCATTGCTTCTGAAGATGATTAGAATAAAGGAGAGCTGAGTACTCAGTCATAAACTAAATATTTATATCAGTCCCCCAAAAATTCAGAGAATACTTAACAGGATGGAGTGAATAGAATGCAGGAGTCAGAAGCCAGGGAGACATCTGGGAAATGCTATGTCCAGAGCATGATGTAGACAAGGCACTCATGAATTTACAGCTGCTACAGATAAATATACTGTAACTGCACATGACTGGACCTTATATATCAGGGAGGAGCACATGGATGGTCTACCTCTCCTTATTGAATAATTGGCTACTGATGGACACTGGGGGAAAGACATGCATTGCATGCAGTTATGTACCAAAAGTAAGCCCAAATGTCTCTAGTGGATAATTCTAGGCCTGTAACCACAGGCAGCATCTTGATTAAAATCAATGGGATCTTAAAACAAAGTGGCATGGAAGTGAGAAAAAACCCTATAAGTAGAAACAGGGAATGAAAAGTGTGAGACGAAGATAAAAACTACATGTTTGAGATTATCAAATAGCAAATTTAATCTATTAAAAAACACAAGTTTACCTTCATAAAATCACAATGGCATGTTTTTTGGTTCCTGCTCTTTTTTCCTCCCCACTCCTCTAGCACAATAACAATTTTTCCATGGGTTAACACATTGACTGTTGAGACTTACGAAATAGGATCACTCTTCGAGAGCAATTATAGGCAAACCTCAAGTAAAATAGATATTTTCTTACAACTTGAGATAAAAAGCATATATCTCTAACTTTTCTATATTAAATTTTTCCTGATTTTTCCCTTTCCAAAATGATATCCATAAACTTCAAAATCTTATGAGACTTTTAATATATTAAGTGACCAAAAATAATAATGTTCCTACTCAAAGCAAACAGAAAATGAATTAAATTGTAGCTTCCTTGAGAAAGGAATCTTTATGATCTATATGTGCTATTCAGGATATTTTACATTTAGAAATCTGTTGGATATAAGCCATATTTATGCTTTATAATGATAGATATTTGGTAGAGGACTTTATCACAGCAATTAAGAAATATTGTTTTCCATTGGGCCTATTTTGGATAATGCTGCAGAAGAGATGGATGGGAAAGACTGTAGGAGGCACAGGTGTCAAGGATCTCACAAGAAAATCCACAGAATCAACTATCCTGGGCTCACAGTGACTGAACCAACAACCAGGGAACCTGCATGGGACTGACCTAGGACCTCTGATTATGTGTTACAGTTTTCTAGCTTGGTCTTTTTGTGGAACTCCTAACAGTCAAGTAGGGGCTGTCTCTGACTCTTTTGCTGGCTTTTGGTACTCTGTTCCTCAGACTGGGTTTCCTTGCCAAGCCTTAATACAAAGCAAGATGCTTAGTCTTGCTACAGCTTGATATGCCATATTTGGGGATACTCATGGAAGTTCTGCTGTTTTCTGAATAGAAATAAAAGAGGAATGGATGGGGTGGTTAGGAAGAGGGGAGGTTGGGGAAGAGACTGGCAAGAGAATTGGGAGGGGAAAATGTATTTGGCATGTGAAACTAATTGAAAAAGAAATTGTTTTCTATTAACTTCATAAATATTTCTCCTTAATGTGTGAATTAAAATTTTTGGTTTTCTCTTCTGTTACTGCTTTCAGCCTAGCAAAAAAAGAAACCTTTGTAGAAAAAAATACATTGTTTTGGGGTTCCAAATGATAAAAGATTAAGCAAGTGGTAGATTATTTAGAAAAAGCACATGAGAGGTGTTTTATATATTGTCAGTGTTTTTCTATCATCAAATTAAGTTTTCTTGTTACACATCCTGTTTTTTTCTTTAATATCACATATTTCCCTTACTGCCCTTATGTATTGGAGGAAGATAACTTCAACTTTAAGTTCTAGAGTCAAATATGAATTATTCCTACATTAAAATACTTTTGTTGCCAGTGTTTTAGGCGTAAGCTAATTAAGGGAGTTAAAATATGAGGCAAATCAGCTGAGCAAGTAAACATGTACATGAACACATACACTAAAACATATTTAAGAGAAAAAACAATGCTGTTAACAGTTATAGTGACACATCAGTAATAAATTTGAAAAGATTCTATAAATTAGAATATATAAAAATATTTCAAATTTGACATGGGAAGTTTTGGGCAGACTCCTGACCAGATAATTTTATTTCTTTATGTATAATTTCAGAAGAAAGGGAAAATCAATATTTAGACAATCTCTCTACATTCTGTAATCATCCCTTAATTATTCACTAACCTAGAAATGAATGTAACATAAAAGTTCATCAGCATGTGAATGGATGAAGAAAATAGTATACACTAAATGGACAATTAAACAGTGATACAAAAGTAGAAATTCTGTCATTTGTCACAATAGATACATCTTGAAATTATTACGATAAGTTAAATCATCCAAATGCAGAAAGACAAATACTGCATAATATCACTCATATGAAATCTAACAGTTGAACCTAAAGAAACATAATATAGAATGCTAGTTTTTAGAAATCATGAGTAATAGAAGAAAAGAAATATTGGTTGAATACAAAACTTCAGATATAAGATGACCAACTTGTGGATATCTAATGGAGATGATGAGTGACATAAGACAATAGCATTGGCTTAAATAATTTTAAAAAGCCCCCCCCCCCAAAAAAAAAAAAAAACCTGACAGGCATTTTTAACATTTACATGACTTCTAAACCACAAAAGTAAATAAATAATATATGAACCATGCATGAACACTAAGTAAAATAGTAGCATTGTTTATTTCATCTTTATTATGCACTATCTTTGACTTCAGTGACTTTATCTCAGTTGTGAAAAGCAAATTAATTCTATAAGTCATAACATATGCAATACATTCTCCCTTCATGCTTAATAATCTGGTTCACAAAAGAAGCAATCTAACTTGTATTAACAAGTTATAAATTAGTTATTTCAAACAAAATGAATATATTACTCTTTTTAAAGTAGTAATAAAGATTATATAATATGTATTCCATCATTTTACTGTTTCATTATTCCATTTGACTATAAGAATTCAGCCACATAGAGAACATCTACATAATCAGGCTACTTTAAAATCAAATATAATAAAATTTTAACAAAATATGTCACTCAAAGGAAACAATTTTTTTTCCAAGACAGTTAATGAAACTTAAATAAAATACCTGGATAGAATAGATAATCAAAAAAAGTAAGTTCTGGCCAGCTTTAGTTGCATCTAGAGCAGCTTCAATAGTAGAATTCATTTGCCGATACATTAGAATATCATAGTAGCATTAAAGTTCAGGCAAATGCTTTAGGAGGACAATCTTTATACAAGACATACAAATACTTGCTCTAATATGCAAAGTTAAAATCAAAATAGCAATTTCTCTTCTGGTAGCATGTATAGCACCTTCTAACACTATAAAACTTACCATTTTGAAATTATGTTATCCAATATCAAATGGCTATCCCTGAAAATATGCATGAAAGTAACAGTGTACAGACTGAATGGGTTACATTTAAGAATATAAATGAATATACATATATATGCATATGTAGATATTAAATACATGCAATATAAATAGGGAAAGACCTTGACTTTGAAAGAGAGCAATGAGGGGTAAATGAGAGAATTTGGAGAGAGGAACAGGAATGGAGAATGGTAATTATAGTATAATACCAAAGAGAAAACATATTTCAAATAATAAGACTTTTGTAAAAGCTAGTAGTAAGGATTGTTAGGGACCAAGATGTCAGGAACCAAACATGAACCATGGAAAGTACTAGCTAGACCAAATAACAAGTCATAAGCCCCTTCCCAGAGCAGTAACCAGAGGCCCCCAAAGATAAGAGAACATCCCACAGTCAGGTGCCATGACAACCGAATGTAAAGAGCATTCCATGGTCAGGTAGCCTAGCAACAGAACAAATGGCCCCTGACCAGTGACCTTAGCCTACACCTTGCAGTTGCACGACCTGCACATCTCCCACATTCTGCACACCTTCCATGTTTCTTTCCCTTCCCTCCTTCCTGCCCCTTCCCCTCCTATGCTATATAAGGTTTGTGCTTTAAAATAAAGATTGACAGCTTGATCAGAATCCTGTCTTGCTGTCCTCCTATGTGTTGCCCTTCCCTTTCATTTGCTCCCACACGTGGGTTGCCCCCATTGAAACCCCGCTGGCCAGGGCAAAGGATGAAGCTTCCAGGTCAGTTCCAGCTTGGGCTTTTTCTTGCATGTGATGCAAGTATGCAGAATCTTCAGCAGTACAGTCTCCCTGTCAAGTTTTGGTGGGTAAACAAGGGCATTGTCAATAACCTGTAATGTTTATGGTGTTGTGAGATAACACTGGGAAAAATCCAGAGTAGTATTGCACTCCTGGCACTGGGCTTTGCTTTTGTTAGTCTATTGTAAAGTAGAGGGATTGCCACCCTGTTATAGTGTGACTTCATTTAAACTCTTTTTATATATGTTCAAGTGTGATGGATGGATGGATAGTAATAGTTGTCAATATGACTACTTCTAGAATTAATGAAAAGTTAGGCACACCAGTGAGGGCTTTTTCTTGGTGAGATTATTAGTGTGAAAGACCCACACTAAATCCAGATCTTATGAGTTGGAATGATCCACTGTAAATCTAGGCCATATCTAGATACTGGTGGCAGCCCACATAAAACAACATGAATGAAGGAAGCTCCTTGCTTTTGTCTGCTTGTGCTCACTTCCACTGGCAAGTTCATCTGTCCTGTTCCTGAGCAATTTTTTTTTGCTGGTGTTAGAACATACCTCTTCAGGATTCCAATGGAGACTGAAACTCTACAGCTCTCTAGATAATTCCTGGGACTCAAGAATCAGATCAGGATTCATAGGACAGAAAATCTGTTGGATATTTGACTTTTCTGACAGAAGGCAAACATTGCTGGAGTACTCAGATCACAGCCTGTAAGCCACTCTCATAAATCTAATTTATACATTTATATTCTCAGTTAAGTTTCTTTAGAGAACCCTGACCAATACAGAATATGATAGGAGTAGTTCTAGAGAATCAGCAGATATTGACAATTGATAGATGCAGAGAGAGAGAGAGAGAGAGAGAGAGAGAGAGAGAGAGAGAGAGAGAGAGATTGAGTTATCTTTAGGAATATGGTCCCTAGTAGGTCAACCACACTCCAGTAGGCTTCCACAGAGTCAAGAGCATATGAGAACAATTTGGTTATTAAAATGTTATACAAAGTTTGGTAGGTTTGGAAATAATGGGCTTATCTGAAAGGAGTTGGAGGAGAGTTTACATATGATCAAAATACATTGTATGAAATTCTAACTAAAATAAAATCAAGCAAACTAACAAGAACAACAAAAATTCCCAAAATAGAATGCCCTCGTAAGTACATTTGAATTTTTGGAATTTGAAGGATTAATCTTGGATTTGCTCCACTAGGAAATTAATGGGTAGATACTGACAATTGCTTTATATCCCATCCCAATAAACTATAGCCTAAACAATAATTTTATTATGTAAGGTTTGTGAAACCTAATCACAAAGAAACTGCTCAGTTCTATCTCATGCTATTTCTCTTCACATTACCTTAAGATAAATTAAAAAGCTTGCAAATATGCACCAACACACACACACACACACACACACACACACACACACACACACACACATACACATGTGTTTTTTCACTTAGGCTTTTACTCATTTAATGTGATTGGTTCAAATTCTTACACGCTCACACAGAGATACACAGTAACATCATTAATATCTATTATATAACATATTTTAATAGGTATAGTATTGACTGATTAAATCAACATATCGACTATATAACGAAATTAATTCTTCATCATGAGAATGCATAAAATATCTTATGCAATTTTCAAGTGTGTATTATTATTAGCTATAGACCATTTTATGTACAATAAATCTTTGTATTTGTAATATACATTATATTGGTAAATTTTCATGTATTGTTTGAATGACAAGGAAGCTGACTCTGTAAGAAGGGTTCCCCCACACATTTTCAAATCAAGTGAGATGGCCTCAACGTGTCCTCAAAAGCCCTTTGAATATCTTAGTCATTTATATTTCTGTGAAAAAATACCATGGAAATAGCAACTTGACATGGAAAGGGTTTGTTTGGCTTATACTTCCAAGTACCAGTTCATCACTGGGGAATGTTATGGCAGAACTCAAGGCAGAATAGGAATGTGGAGTAATGAGTTGAAGCAGAGGCCAGGAAGGAATGCTGCTTGCTGGCTTGCTTATTCATGGCTTGCTTGGCTTAATTTCTTATAACATCTAGGACACTTGTCCAGAACTGGCAACATCTACAGTTAGTTGCACCCTCCATCATCAATCATAAGTTATGAACATGCCCTATAGTCTTGCCTAGAGGGCAGCCCTATGGCCGTCTTTTCCCAGTTAAGACGCCTAATATCTACTTGATCCTAGCTTGTGTCCAGTTGATTTCAAAACTAGATAACTCACTGGGAAATGCTTCCACTCCCAATTCTATGACAGGGAGGGAAGAGAACTGAAGAAGAGCCTAAGAGTAGAAACAATTTGTCCTTGAAAACAGTCAGGAGGTAATCCATTTTCAACAGATGTTGCTGTTGTTTATCCTGTGATATAAAAATGCCTACAGTGGGAAAGATAGATGGTAATCCATTGTCAGCAGATGTTACTGTTGTTTATCCTTGAGATAAAAGTGCCTAACTCTGGAACAGAGAAGCCACAGGAAGCACAACCATGTGAAGTTCATTCAGGAACTCTAGCTGATTGTTTCAGCTTCATCAGTTAGCTTCTGCTGGATGTTTTGACCTCCTGGTTTGATACTATCTTTATCTGTGTCTATGCATTTATTTGATTTGGAAGTCCCATTTTGTGGGACATACCCTACTTTGTGGTAAACTCCACTTTGCCTAGAACTCTCTCCAATGGGCACTTGTGCTGGTTGCCTTAGTGTGGCTTTCCAATCCAGTTTCTGCTGTATGTTTTAAGCACCTCATTTGATGATAATTTATATTATATATCTATTCATCTGTCTATTGATTGCAATTCATTCTTTTATTTTGGCTTGCTATATGTTTAGTAAACTCAATCATTAAAAGCTTAAAGAATGGATATAATAGATTATTCTCTAGACTGGGTAGTAATCTCCTCCTATGAAGTTGATTTTTTTACACTTACTTGTTCCTGGCTAGTATTATTTTGTTAAATGGACAAAGTTTCAAAGTGCATTCTAAATGTTTATTATTGTACCCTTAGATTAGCACAACTCTCAGCTCACATCAGAGAAATTTCTTTCTTCAGATTAGAGTGGTTAATGCAAAGACTCACAACAGGTCAAACTGCAGAGAATAAATGACTGTGGGTTGCTTGTCTAATCCAGAAATTTTTCAGCCATTTTAATTTTTTAAACAGTATCTATCTATCTATCTATATCTTCAACTCCTATAATGCTAAAGATGATTCTCTTTATTTTGTAGTTGTTCTTATACTTAATTCTTTTCTTTTTTATTACTGTTCTTTTTCCTTTATTTTACATACTAACCACAGTTTCCCATCCCTCCTCTCCTCCTGTTCCCTACTCACGTCTCCCATCTATCCTCCTCCACATCCACTCCTCCTCACTCTCCATTTAGAAATGAAAAGACCTCCCATAGGCTTGAACATGGCAAGACACATCAAGTTAAGGCAAGACCCAGAACCTCTACATGTATAAAGGCTAGGCAAGGTAATCCAGCATGGGGAATAGGTTCCCAAAAGACAGCTAATAGTAAGGGACAGATCCTGATTTCACTGCTAGGAGCCTTAAAAACAGACCAAGTTACACAACTGTCATCCACTTACAAAGGTCCCAGGTCAGTCCCATGAAGGCTCCCTAACTGTTGGTCCAGAGTCCATGTGCTACCACTAGCTCAGGTCAGCTGTCTCTGTGGGTTCCTCCATCATGACCTTGAAACCCTGGCTCATAGAATGCCTCCTCCCTTTCTTCAGGAGGACTCCCAGAGCTCCTCAGTGCTTGGCTGTGGATCTCTGCATCTGCTTCCATCAGTTACTAGATAAAGGTTCTGTGATTACAATCAGGATAGTCATCAGTCTGATCACAGGATAAGGCTATAGCAGGAATCTTAAAGAGTCTTATTAATAAAATCAAACCTGGAGCCAGGTATTGGGGTGAATGCTGGAAGATCAGAGAGACAGAACAAGCCACAGCTTCCTCACCTCGCGAATTCTTCAGGTGATCCTGTTTCCTCAGACTGGATGCCTCTCAGGTGATCTGTGCTGCTTAAAGTCTAAAAGCTTTAACTGCCAAAAGCTTCTAGTTTCTGGTCCTCATGCCTTATATATCTTTCTGCTTTCAGCCATCACTCCCTGGGATTAAAGGCTCACTTTCTGGGATTAAAGACATGTGTAACCAAACCTGGCTGTTTCCAATGTGGCCTTGAACTCACAGAGAGATCCAGAGGGATTTCTGCCTCTGGAATGCTAGGATTAAAGATGTGAGAGCCACCATTCTCTAGCCTCTGTATCTAGTGGCGGTTCTGTGCCCTGACCCCAGGTAAGTTTATTAGGGTGCACAATATTTTGGGGAACAGAATGCCACCACAGAATGCCAATCCTGCCACATTACTAAAGGGATTTATCAGCTGTAAGACATCATATCTCTGGTAGAATTTTTGAGCTCACTTATGTATACAATCATATCATCTGCAAATAGCAAAAGTTTGATTTCCTCCTTTGCTATTTTTTATCTCCTTAATCTATTTTTGTTGTCTTATTGCGCTAGCTAGAACTTTGAGTATTATGTTGAATAGATATGGAGAGAGTGGAAATCCCTGTCTTGTTCCTGATTTTAGTGGAATTGCTTTGAGTTTATCTCCATTTAGTTTGATGTTGGCTTTGGGCTATCTGTATCTTGCCTTTATTATGATATTATTAGGTATGTTCCTTGTGTCCCTGATCTCTCCAAGACCTTTATCATGAAGGAGTGTTGGGTTTTATTGAAGGCTTTTTCATCATCTACTGATATGATAATGTGGTTTTATTTTCTGTCAGTTTGTATAGGGTGTTACATTGACAGATTTTCATATTTTGAACCATCCCTGCATCCCTGGGATGAAGCCTACTTGATTGTGGTGAATGATTTGTTTTATCTGTTCTTGGATTCATTTTGCCAGTATTTTATTAAGTATTTTTGCATAAATGTTCATGAGGGTGATTCATCTACAATACTCTTTCTTTTCTGCACCTTTGAGTGGTTTGGGTATCAGGGTAACTGTAGCCTTGTAAAAATAATTTGGCAATGTACCTTCTGTTTCAATTGTGTGGAACAATTTGAGGAGTATTGATATCAGCTCTTCTTTGAAATTCTGATAGAATTCTGCAGTGAAACCATCTAGTTCTGGGCTTTTTTTGAGGGGGGAGGGGTTGGGAGACTTTAAATGAGTGCTTCTATTTCCTTAGGGATTAAGGGTCTATTTAAATTGTTAACTGCTCTTGATTTAATTTTGGGATGGAGTACCTATCAAGAAAATTGTCAGTTTCTTTCAGATTTTTAAATTTTGTGGAGTACAGGTTTTTGATGATTGATCTAATGGTTTTCCCAGATTTCCTCAGTGTCTGTTGTTATGTCCCTGTTTTCATTTCTGATTCTGTTAATTTTGATACTTTCTCTCTGCCTTTTCATTAGGTTGGATAAGTGTTTGTCTATCTTGTTCATCTTCTCAAAGAACCAACTCTTTGTTTCATTGATTCTTTGTATTGTTCTCTTTGTATTTTGTTGATTATTTCATGGTGTCTATTCATCCTAGGTGAGTTTGCTTCTTTTTTTTCTACTCACTAGTGTGAGATTTCTCCAAATTCTTTATGTAGGCATTTAGTGCTATGAACTTTCCTTTAACCACTCCTTTCATAGTGTCCCATAAGTTTGGGTACATTATGCTTTCATTTTCATTTAAATCTAGGAAGTCTTTAATTTCTTTCTTTATTTGTTCCTTGACCCAGTAGTAATTCATTGAGTGTTGTTTAGTTACTATGAATTTGTAGGCTGTCTGTAGTTTGTGTTGTTATTTAATTCTCACTTTAAGGAACAATGATCTTATAAGATACATGGGTTTATTTCCATTTTTATATCTTTTGTGATTTACTTTGTTACAGTATGTGGTCAATTTTATAGAAGGTTCCATGTAGTGCTGAGAGGAAGGTATATTCTTTTGTGTGGGTAAAATGTTCTATTGATGTCTGATAAGTCCATTTGAGTCATAACATCTGTTAGTTCCTTATTTCTCTGTAAATTTTCTGCCTGGTAGAACTTTCCATTGATGATAATGAGGTGTTGAAGTTTCTCACTTTTTTTTATCCTTTTTTTTAATGACATATTTATTTATTTAAATTTTTACATTTTAAAACATAAAATTTATATTTATTTAACATTCTTATCTCATTTGCATCCTCCTGTTTCCTTATATAAACCCAATCACTCTCATATTTGAGCTCTGTTGTTATTTTTTTAAAATTATATTTGTGTTTTAATTTTACATATCAGCCATGGGTTCCCCTGTTCTCCCCCCCCCCCCCTTCCCCCTAGCCCCTCCCCCCATCCCTTTTCCTCCAGGGCAAAGACTCCCCTGGGGATTTAGTTAAACCTGGTAGATTCAGTCCAGGCAGGTCCATACCCCTGCGTCCAGGATGGGTAACGTGTCCCTGTGTAAGCCCAAGTTTCCAAACAGCCAGCTGATGCACTAAGGACAGGTCTGGGTCCCACTGCCTGGGTGCCTCCCAAACAGTTCAAGCTATTCAATTGGCTCACTTATTCAGAGGGCATGATTCAGTTGGGGACTCCACAGCTTTTGGTTCATAATCCATGTGTTTCCATTAGTTTGGCACAGGGATCACCCAATGACAGAGAAATGGATGAGATCTACATGTACAACCTGGACAACAGTGAAAGTAATGAAGGGCATGGTTCATGGGAAAGAGAGCTTAGGGGAGCAGGAGATCCCAGTTGGATCAAAAACAGAAAAGAAGAACAAGGAATAACAGACCATGATAAATGAAGACCACATGAGAATAGGAAGAAGGAAAGTGCTAGAGAGGTCCCCAGAAATCCATAATGATATATCCACTGTAGACTGCTGGCAATGGTCGAGAGAAAACCTGAACTGACCTAGTCTGGTGATCAGATGGCCAAACACCCTAACTGTCATCTTGGAACTCTTCCAATAACTGATGGAAGTAGATGCAGAGATCCTCACAGTCGTGCTGGAACTCTCATCCAATAACTGATGGAAGTGGATGCAGAGATCCTTAGCCAGGCCCCAGGTGGAGCTCCAGGAGTCCAATTGTTGAGAAAGAGGAGGGTCTGTAAGAGTGTGAATTGTTAAGACCGGGATTGGAAGTCTCTCTCTATTAATGTATGGAGTTTTATATGTGTTTTAAGCTTTAGTAGTGTTTCTTTTACAAATGTGGGTAGCCTTGTACTTGGGGCATAAATGGTCAGAATTGAGACTTCATCTCAATGGATTTTTACTTTGATGAATATGAAATATCCTTACCCAACTCTTTTGGTTAATTTTCATTTGAAGTCTATTTGTTAGATATTAGAATAGCTAAACAAGCTAGCTTCTTAGGTCCATTTGATTGGAAAATCTTTTCCCAACCCTTTACTCTGAGTGTAATGCCTCTCTTTGAAGTTGAGATATGTTTTGCGTGTGAATCAGAAGGATAGACTCTGATTTGTAGCTATAGGGGCTTACAGAGATTCCATAGTAACACCTTATTCCATCTTGACTCAGGGTCAGGGAGTCTGTGTTTGCTTTGCCTTGCAAGGCTGTATAATAAGAGGTTTTGGCCAAAGACATGGTTCCCAGGTGTCTTGTACTTTAAGGCCTAATTAGAAGATTCTTTGTCATAAGGCATGGTTATCAGATCTTTTGATACACTTGTTTATACATTGTACCTTGACCTTGAAATGAAGAATTCCTATGTCTCTCCCCTTGCTGGTGTAAAAAAAATACCATTAGATTTAAACTTGAGGTGACTGGTATTTGACCCAGAGCCATCCCAAAGTTATCCTGTGTCTTTTTCCTTGTCTACATCTATATTTTTCATATCTGTTATTTCTCAATCCACACTCCTCTACAGCAAGGACCATCCAAGGGTTGGGCTGGACCCTGTAGTATCTACTCTGTTAGCCTATATCTTTTGATAAGCAAATTGAATCCATTGATATTAAAGGATATTAATGACCAGTGATTGTTAATTCCTGCTATTTTTTGTTTTGGTGGTGGTGGTGTTAGTGTGTGTGTATTTTCCTTTTTTTGGTTTTGCTGATATAAGTTTATATATTCCCTGTATTTTCATGGGGACAGCTAATTTCCTTGGGTTGAAGTTTTCCTTCTAATACTTTCTGTAGGGCTGAATTTGTGGACAGGCATTGTTTAAATTTGGTTTCATCCTGGAATATCTGGTTTTCTCCATCTGTGGTGATAGGAAGTTTTGCTTGCTATAGTAGTCTGAGATGGCATCCTTGGTCTCTGGGAGTCTGTAAAACATCTGTCTAGGACCATTTGACTTTTAGAGTCTTCACTGAGAAGTCAGGTGTAGTTCTGATAGATCTGACTTTATATGTTACTTGGC
Organism: Onychomys torridus; assembly: GCF_903995425.1. Taxonomy (NCBI): domain Eukaryota; kingdom Metazoa; phylum Chordata; class Mammalia; order Rodentia; family Cricetidae; genus Onychomys; species Onychomys torridus. The sequence goes on from NC_050466.1 coordinate 108,229,361, forward strand.
CTTATTCCTTTGCTGCTTTTAATATTCTTTCTTTATTTTGTATGTTTAATGTTTTGATTATTATGTGATTATTTTTTTCTGTTCCAGTCTATTTGGTGTTCAGTAAGCATTTTGTACCTTCATAGGCATGTCCTTCGGCAGGTTGCAAATGTTTTCTTCTTTGATTTCATTGAATATATTGTCTGTGCCTTTGAGCTGGAATTATTCTCATTCTTCTTTCTCTATTATTCTTAGGTTTGGTCTTTTTGTGGTGTCCCAGATGTCCTGGATTGTTGTTTTAAGAATTTTTTGGATTTAACATTTTCTTTGACCAGTGAATATATTTTTTTCTATCATATCTTCAATGCCTGATTTTCTCTCTTCCATATTTTGTATTTTGTTGGAGATGTTTTCATCTGTAGTTCCTGTTCACTTACCATATTTTTCTTTTTCCAGAATTCCCTCAGTTTGTGTTTTCTTTCTTGCCTCAATTTCAATTTTCAAGTCTTGAACTGTTTCCTTTACCTATTTGATTTTTTTCCCTTGGCATTCTTGGCTTTCTTTAAGGCATTCATTGATTACCTCATTTTTTTTTGTCTTGTCCTCTAAGGGAAATTTTTTTATTTCTTCTGTAAAGGCCTCTATCATCCTCATAAAGTTATTTTAAGGTTATTTTCTTCTGTTTCATCTGCTTTGGGATGTTCAGGTCTTGCTGATGTAGAACCACTGGGTTCTGGTGGTATCATAGTGCCCTTTATGATGTTGAATGTATTCTTACACTGGAGTTTACCTGTTTCCTCATCCAGCTGATGTAGGTAGTGTTTGTGTCTATAGGTGCTGCTGTACTTCCAATTGGTATGAGTGGTGCTTGTGTCTATAGGGTCCTGTGATGTTGTGGGAGATGACTGTCCATGGGGATGATGCTGATATATGTGGGGGTGGGTGGCAGAGTGGATCTTAGAGCTCAGAGAACTGAGTTCAGTGGGTGGCAGGGGTGGTGGTGTATCCTGCCTACAGGTCTCTGATCTGCTGGCTGGCTGCTTGTGTTTTTGCCAGAGCAGTGAGATTCCACTAGCTTTGGAGGCAGGATCAAGCTGCCTTGCTGGGGCTGAAATGGGAAGGGGAGGGGCACAGGATATGCCCTAGTGTTTATGGCCTAGAGATTGGGGCAGTTCACCTGGAAGACCAGTCAATCACCATTCTGCCAACTGCTTTGGCCAGTGTTTGTGCCTATAGGGTTTGCTGGTGTTGCCAGAGAGGGCTGTCCATGGGGAAGATGCTGGGTTACGTGTGGTTGGGGTGGCAAGTGGGTCTGTTCTAAATGGTGTCTACCATAAACCTATGAGTTTTGTTTTCATTTCATTCTTTGGTCTTTGCAGTTGAAGATACTTGCTCTTGGCCAACCTGGTCTACAGAGTGAGTTCAGGACAGCCAGGACAACAGAGAGAAACTTCCTCCAAAGACCAAAAAGCAGAGAGAGAGAGACAGAGACAGAGACAGAGATGTGCTATGTTTACTTTACTTTTATGTTTCTTTCTTCCATGCATTTAAATCTGTATTTTAAAATATTGTATTTTAATAAGTTTATAGTAAAATTTTAATTGAATATAGTTTCATCACTTTCCCAATCCCTGTTCTCTCTCCAACCACTCCCATGACACCACCAACTTCTCCAATGTCTTTGCAATTCCATCATAAGCTATTGGCCTCTTTATGATTAATATTTCTATACACTTGTAGAAATGCATAAATATATAAGGAATCACTTTGGATCTGTTCAGCATGGCTTAGGCATGTATGATTTGAAGGCTTATCACTTTTATTGGAAAATAATTAGTAGGTCATCCCTCAAAAAGAATAATTCTTCAGTTTCATGAATTACCTGTAGTTCATTCGCTAGGATTGGGACTTCTTGGGATTTCTCCCTTCTACATTATCATGCACATTTATATTATCACTATTCAGGCCTTATTTAAGTATCATGAATGAAGGTTCTTTCTCAAATTTCAAAGACACAATTTGGCAACACAATCCCTGGTCCTCTACCCTTACAATCTTTTTACCCATTCTTCAAAATTGTTCCTCAATCATTAAGTGGATATTATGTGTGGTAGATGTATCTGTTGGGCTGTGCTCCACACCATATTTTGATCTCTAAATTATGACCTGTTGCGGTTTACTGTAATAGTCTCCATTTTCTGTAAATAAAAGCTTCTTTCATGATGGGTGAGAGCTAAACTTATCTGTGGGTATAAGGATGAGTTACAAGCTAAAAGCTTCCTTCCTGTGGTCTAGCATTACCAGAAAGTTCTGTGAAACTGCCAAGAAAGGGACACAATAAATAATTCTATTGAACTGTGATACCTGTAAATCAAAACCATGAACAGCATTGCAAGATATCCCTAAAAGTACAGCAGTAATACTCATATCTGGGCAGTAACCAACAGCTTTCTAATTGGACCCACTCAATAGGAAAAGAATCTTGCATGACATTAGAAATAAAGCCAATTATGCAGAGCTAGTGAAATCATGTATCTTAGCAGATAACCTACTACTATCACTTTTCTACATCTGTATTTTTCGTGAAAAATTAGTTCTTTCTTCCATAATTTATAGGTTGATTTTGGTTGAGAAAAGGTATTTTTCCCTGTGGATGAATACAATAATATATTTGTCAGGGCTATGACATACCTCACTGCAATGATATCGCACTACTATAGTCTCTATGAAGCTCAGTAAGCTGAGGTAAGTATTATAAAAGAATTGCCAGGGCCATTAATGACTTTCTTGTTCAGCACAATGACCACGACAACTCTTATAAAATAAGGCATTTAGCTAAGGCTAGCTTGATGTTCCAGAAATTTACTGTTTTAGAAGTTTAGTCCATTATCAATATGGTGGAACCATCGTGGCACACAGGCAGACATGGTGCTGAAGAAGGAGCCAAGAGTGTTCTACATCTGGATCAATAGACAGCAGGAAAAGAGAATGGCACTGGGCCTGGCTTGAGCATCTGAAACCTCAATGCCCCCCTCCAATGACACACTTCCTCCAATAAGTCCAAACCTTCTCCAACAAGGACTCATGTGCAAATCCTTTCTAATAATGTTACTCGCTATGAGCATATGGGGGATATTTTCATTTAAACTATCACAATGACTGATGTAATGTTTATACTGATGTCAAATGTTCCTAGGACTCCTTCAACCTCATTTTTTCCTGGAGAAGTCATGGCCAAGGGAACTTTTCTTGGCTATAATTCTAGCCTATGGAAACATTCTAGGAAGCAGTGATACTGATGTATAGCACCTAGAGAGATACCATAGGGTTTTGTCTGAAGGATAGGCATGTATGAAGTGTGGTTGTGACATCAGTATATTGAGCACAGATGTGGGGGTTGTCCTTTTACCTCATGGCCTGTTGGACACCAGCCCAGGAGGACAAGAGGCAGAAATGCTGGCAAAGATCTTTGCATGGCCTGTGAAAATGACAGAGATAGCTCTCTGAGAGACAACTTCAGTGAATCTCCTCAACTTTATCCCAGAGTATGGGGAATATATAGGATTGGGAACAGTAGCTGGAGAATCATCTAATTTGTATTAAACAGTACATTCCTCTCATAAATATCCAAGTACAAGTCATAGTTGTCATCTGTGGAAGCATGTTCCTGTCATAATTTTCCTAACACAATCTCTAATTATTATATGGGCATTGCAGGGAAAGCTTCTGCAGGGAACTGTGTCCAGAGTCATACTAAAGAAAATCAAACATCCAAAGACAGTCTCCAAATAAGGTCCGGTAGAGAACAAGATGTCTTCTACCATGGGGAGGGATTTGTCCATGCTGCTGAACTGAGAGAGAGGTGCCAGGTCATGGTAGACTGTAACCTCTGACCAGCAGAGCCTCTCAGCATAGGTGTCTCCACTGCTTTAATGATAATAGTTTGTGAAGTGGGGACATTTGTGAAATAAGCATATTTGAGGACTACAACATCACCACAGAGTTACAGAATTCTCAAGACCAATGTGAAAACTAGCTTACAAGAGTGATAACTTTGGTGACTAAGATGGAGTTATGATAACTACATCAGTGTAGGTAAAGTACGGAGTGTAGTTACATGCTGAGATATAGTACTTCTGAATTCTTGTGAGTGGACTACTTCACTTTGACTAGGTCAAAAGTCAGAGCCACAGATACTGTGGCTGTTGAAAAGCGTGTTTAATATAATTAGTACACCTATAGTGACCAGGACTCCAAGTTCAAAAGTAAAGTTTAGTCAACAGCAACAGGGCTTCTGCTGGTTTGGAAATAGTTATATACCATGTAAGTCTGAAATGTGAGCATGCTTTGAATAGACACAAAACAGAAATTTACAATGTGGATAAACACATAATTGTTGTGAGTCTCTGGTAAATAGTCCATATTGGGTTTGCAAGGATGGTAAATATGCCCCTGGAGTGAAAAAATAGCAATCCCTTTAGTACCCTACCTATACTGGAGGGATCTCTTTCTTCTAAGCCTATGTATTACCTCTGTTATGAATTTTTCTAAGTGTTTTATTATTAAGAATCTTATAATACATAGACACCCACCATTATGCTACTTTCTTATATGTCCTGACTTTTTCTGTTATTCATCTTCAGATTTATCACATACCAAAGTTTTCTCAGATCTGTCATATGTGATTGTTCTTCATTTTGTGTTTTACTACACTGTGTTGTCATAAGTTTATTCATTTACTTTACACCTACTGGAAGCTATACTCATTAAAGGAAAACACATTTGACATTTTGTAGAGAAAATGTTGAATCTACTTCTTAGACAACTTGCTTATGCCCCACATCTATCATCATCCACCAGTCATATTTAGGAGGATTATTTCTCTTTATCTTTACATCAAACTACACTACCATCTTAATCTTATTACAGCATTTCTAAAGTATCATTGTCTGTATCCACAATTTATTTAACTGGCTGCTTGTTTTAGTTTTAGAAAATCATAAGATAAACAGTAAGATATTTTTTACCATGTTCATAATAGTATGTTATAGTGATATTTTATTTGTATTGAAATGTGATTCTATTTATATGTTAATAAAGTTGCCTTGAGGTCAGAGCAAGCCAGAGCAGAAACTGGGTGGTAGTGGTGCACGCCTTTAATCCCAGCACTTGGGAGGCAGAGCTAGGTAGATCTCTGTGTGTTCAAGGACACAGCCAGCATGGCAGACACACGCCTTTAATCTCAATAGCAACCATAGAAGACCTGGAGGTCTGTACAAACAGGCAGTGACAAGGAGGTCATGTGGCTGGGTTTACAACCAATGAGAAAACAGAACAGAAAATCTATAAAAAAGATAGGACACTGAGAGGTAGCTCTCTTGTGGAGAGGAAGAACAGCAGAAACAGTGAAGGGTAAGGTGTTCCACTCTTGCTCTGACCTCGTGTTTTTTAACTCTGCAATTGGTTCTGTGTTTCTTATTTAACAAGCCGGTTACATCTACAGTATGTAGCCACAGGTGCTAAGTTTTCTGTGCATTTAAGGCTCTTCTCATGTTTTCAGTGCTAGGAAACTCTCAGATGTTAAGTATATTAAAGTGCAATCCCAAGACTTATAAAACAAATCCAGATTTTAGCATAGAGTGAGCATAATAATGAGTAAATATATGAACTTGCAAAAATTAAGCAATTAATTAACCCCCATTCTCTCAATATGATGATGAAAATATTAGATAAATTGGGTAAAAAGCTTTTTAATATGAAGTAATTTTTTTTTGCCAGAGCTGAGGATCAATCCCAGGGCCTTTTGCTTGCTAGGCAAGCACTCTACCACTGAGCTAAAACCCCAACCCCTACTTCTTCTATCTTAAATTAACCCATTTCTATTAATCTATAACTTGCCACCATGTGGCTCATGGCTTACCTGTACCTTACATCTCCCTTGTCATGGCATTGGCTGGCAGCTCTCCCTGCCTCTGCCTTCCACTTCCCAGACTTCTCTCTGTTTGTCCCACCTATACTTCCTGCCTGGCTACTGGCCAATTAGCACTTTATTTATTTTAACCAATCAGAGTAACTCATTTGACATACTTGAACATCCCACAGCAAGAATACAATAGATGGAAAGAGAATCTCAGGTATGGAAGATGTGAAAGAAGAAATAGATACATCATTTAGTCAAATAAAATATTAAATGAAAAAAATCTGACACAAAACATTCAGGAAGTCTGCGAACTACAAAAACACCAAAACTAAGAATAATAGGAATAGAAGAAGAAGATTTCTGGCTCAAAGGTCCAGAAATTATTTTTAACAAAATTATAGAAGAAAAATTTCCAAATCAAAAGGACATGCCTATAAAGGTACAAGAAGCTTATAGAACACCAAATAGCTTTGACCAGAAAAGAAAGTGCCTACATTTTAAAAGCTACAAGTCTAATTGATTAATAATAGCCATTAAAAATAAAGTAATCTTGCTCCTACTCTATTTTATCTCAAATGTGCATTCTTCTATATACGTCAACTGAAAAATATTTAGAACATTCACTTATCAAAATATCTGTATTATCTGTTTATTTGTTGTGATGGCTAATTTTAGTTGTAAATTTTATTATACCTGAAATCAGTGAAGACATAGATTTCTGGGTTTTACTTTCAGAATGACTAATAGCAGGTAGATAGATATAACAAAATTATCAGGGAAGTAGCTGCTTGTTTTCTGCTCACCCTTACCCCATTCCTGCTAGTATTTATGCTATTGTTGCCACTCCTGCTACTGCTACTACTGCCATCCTTAACTTTTATCCCTGCATGAAAGGATGGCTTTTTTACTCAAGTAAATTATCAGGAGAAATAGGTATAGTGCCTCACACCCATAATCCCAGCATTTTAGAAGCTGAGAAAGAATTGCTAAGGATTTTGATTTGGGTGCCAGATTGGCTGCCATACTGAACGTAGAGTTAACCTGAGCTACAGAATGAGACTTTGTTTCAAATAAGAAAACAGCAAAAATAACAAGAAAAAAAGCTCAATATAATGCACACCATGAACATAATTGAGAATTAAAAAATATTATGGCAGTATTTACCAGGAAAACATGTTATTAATTTCTATATCCCTCTATGATTTTACAAAAGTAAACAAACTATAAAAACTTTCAAATTCTGTGTTACAGCTCCATATGTGGTTGCTCAACAATGTGGGTATCATAAAAGTCTTGCCAAAAATAAAAGATTTCCAAATGTGCAACATACAAATTAACTCAAAACCGAAGTAAATGTGTAATAAATCTGAAGTGTTTCTGGCAGTGCCCACATGTGTTGCATCGTGTGTCTTCACTTCAAACTTTGTTCTGAACATAGGATATGTATGCTTTGTACAATTTTGCCATCACACCATACAATGCCAGAAAGCATTGCCTAAAATACCTCAGCACATATCAATAATATTATGTTGCAAACATTAGTGGCTTTTTTAAATGATATAAAGTTTTCTACTTTTACAGAAACATAATGTTTAGTTATAGAAACAAAGACTTTCAATATTTTCCCATCATTCCCTTCATATTTAAGTATCAAATTAACATATCTTTGGAACACGTTCTATTAAAAATATTTGATTTTAAGATGGTTTTAGTTGCCAATTTGAGTTTCATATATAATAAAAAATTAAATGTATTTTGGGTCATAATTAAGATATAATTTCCAAACAACTCCGAAATTGTCCTAAAAGTATTTCTGGTATTTAGTTATATGTGTTTATGTGAAGAGACATTCTCAAAATTGGTAACTACAAAAGTCAAAATGTTAATTTATTATGAAAATATTGAAGGTGTACACCAGTAATTTATTTTCAGTATTTTGACCAGTTGTGAATCTTCGCAGTTACCACTGATCACAACCAAAAAAATACCTCTCTGACCAAATCTGAGAGCTTCACTAGTTTGTGACCATAAACATAATACTTAGAAGACAATATGATAGTGATGTCATGTCCATTTAGCAAAAGGATAGCAGTAGCTTCTCTACTAGAACTTAGCCTATGGCCTCCATAGCTACAGGATTTGACTCTTCTTATATTATCAGATGACAATTCCTCCCTGCAAAACCATGAATGGATGTCACTAGAAAGTGTTTTGATACCCAGATAACAGACTTGTCACATTGGCATGAGTGTGATTATCTTCCTTAGTTGAAAATGTTAGACACTGGGTCAACCACTTAGTATAACTGTTGATGGTAGTTCTCTATCAGCAAACTGCAGAGCATCTTTCATATCTATTTGGTGTAGCCAGCTGTGTGGAAACTTCCAGCCTAGTTCTAGCTCAGTTTCTCCATGTCCTGCTAAATAGCTGTGCAGTATCATCAGCAACAGGACGATATTATCTAGCAGTGGTTGGCAACCAATACCAGGGACAATTATCTTTATTGCATTGGAGGGCTTCGGGGGTATTCCTAATTAACATGTAAGGGTAGTAGTCCACATCAGTTACTGAGATTGTTGTTTTAAAAACTATGGATTCTTGGATCATCTTTATTCACCTATATTCTTCTTTGGACATGTTCTTCACTGCTAGTCACTGATAAAGTTTGCATGCTCCTGTAAATAACTTGTACCCTTCTTCCTGTAAACAACACTAATTAAAATGATTGAATCACAAAAAGAACACAGACTCAGAAGGGGGACTAGTTGGGAAGAAGAAAGATTTAGTGGGCATTTGAGGATCACAGGAGATTGTAACAGGTTGACAATTATTGAAATAAATTATGTATATCCATGAAAATTACAAAATAAAATGCATTATTGCAGATAATAAATATGCAAATAAAATAATAAAAATACAAATAAAAAACAAAACATTGGCAATGTTCCATCTTGCAGTCTGAAACACTTAGCCAAGTTTTAATTCTTTACAAAACAAACAAGCACATTAATATGCAAATTTGGTTTTATCCATAATTGTATAAATACCAACGTTTTGCTTTAAAAAGACTAGCCTAATGATTTAGGTTCAGGAAATGCTTTTTTAAAAATAATAGATAGATAGATAAATAGAATTGTGTATATATATGTATACATATATATATACATGTGTGTATGTGTATATGTATGTATGTGTATATGTATGTATACAAACACACACACATATATGTCTAAGTTTGATTAAAATTTTATTTGGAGGAAAAACAGTCAAGAGTAGATAATTTTAAGAATAGCTATTGTAACAAAGGTCATATAAGAAAAGTCCACAACTCACATACTCAATGTCAAAAAATTGAAGTTTTGCAAGTCATGCCAGGTATGTGCAAGGATGCCAAAACTTGACACTTCTATTCAACATAGTGTTGAAAGTTCTAGCAACAGAAATTCAAGAAGTAAAATAAATGCAGAAATTTAGAAAAGCCTAATGAGGGAAATTAAAATGTAGAAAAACCTAATCATTTCCAACAAACATACAAAGACTAGTACAGCTAACATAAAAACTCCATATTGCCGGGCACTGGTGGCGCACGCCTTTAATCTCAGCACTTGGGAGGCAGAGCCAGGTGGATCTCTGTGAGTTTCAGGCTAGCCTGGTCTACAAAGCGAGTTCCAGGAAAGGCACAAAGCTACACAGAGAAACCATACTGACCAAGCAATCTATGATTCAGTGTGCTCTCTGTTTAAAAACCAATAGCATTTTATGCTGCATGTATTTTTTAGAAGTTAAAATTTAAAATTCTTCATGAAAATTAAAATATAACAATAATAATACATATCTCTGATAACCTCAAACCTCTAAATAAATAACATACTATGATATCTTAGAATATTAAACATACATTTATTGACTTAAGACAGATATTTAAACTTTTTATCAAAGAAAAGTTTAATAATTATTCATGGCCACAAAAAGCATCCATCTGAAATGTCTTAATAAAATACACATAAGTATTCTCAATATTCAGAGAAACTATTTGTACTTTAGAAGAAATAAGTGTAATTATAATATATATTTTAATGTATAGTTCTCTAATATTATGGCATGATTGCTATTGTTCTTCACATGAAATTCTTCTTTTGTATTATCTGTATTGCAAAGATAAGAAAAAAAGAAGTGATTTCACTTAGTATCTTGTACATGATCCTTAAAACTCTGACAGCATTTTGATTAAAAATGTATGTCTCTCTAGTACAAGTAATTTTTCAAAAAGGGGAAGAAAATTGTATAGCTAATCTCCAAAGAGGATATTTCACCAAAATTCTCCAATCTATTGGCAAAGGATATATATCATAAGTAAGGCAAAATCATTAATTTTTAGAGTTGTCAGTCTAAGCAGATAGATATACAATGAAAATCCAATATAACATCCAGAAATACTAGTTATGTTGCCTACATTTTGTTAGCCATGTTAAACTCAAACCTAAATTCCAAGGATTCCATCCTGAATTTTTTTCTGTGTAATAATCAATACAAGTGCTATGATAAAATAAGTTTGCACTCATTCATTACTCCTAGAAAAAATATTTTTTAAAGTTTTTTGAAAACTATATTGTACATACTTTAAAAGTATGAACAAAAGAAGCACTGTTGTGGCTTTAAAATATAACTGTGATGGGTTTATCACTAGTCTTTGGTCCTCTGCTTTTGACTCTGAATTGATGATTTATTCATAAGTAATTAAAAATTTAAGAAAATACCAGATGCTTGTTTTAAAAAAAAGTCTATATAGCAATGATATTCAACAACTAACAGGAATTTTAAAGAAACTTGCAATTGGGAATGGAGAGATGCCTCAGCAGTGAAGAGCACTGTCTGTTCTTCCCGAGTACCCAGGTTGGATTCTAACCATCAAAATGATAGATCATAACCATCTGTAACTCAATTTCCAAAATATTTATCACTCCTTTTGGCCTTGGCTGACAGTAGTCATGCAAGTGGTGCATATATATTCATACAGGCAAAACATCCATACATGTATTTTTGTTTGGTTGCTTTTGTTTTATAAGACAGGGTTTCTCTGTGTAGCTTTGTGCCTTTTCCTGGAACTCACTTGGTAGCCCAGGCTGGCCTAGAACTCACAGAGATACACCTGGCTCTGCCTCCCAAGTGCTGGGATTAAAGGAGTATGCCAACATCCCCCAGCTCCATACATGTATTTTTAAAAAATTAAAAGAAGCTTGTTATATGAGAATGATAAAAGTATCCTTTAACCAGCAAGTACTTTTCTTTTTTAGTATGTATTTTTATATACATATATTCCTAAATATAACCTTTTGAGTCTATATAATATTTGTCTTGATTTGAATGAGAATTGACCTCATATGCTCATATATTTGAATGACTGATCATCAAGGAGTGGCACCCCTTGAGAGCTTTTAGTAGGTGTGCCCTTGTTTAAAATTCTTCAGGAACTTAAATAACTTTATATCACAAAATAAGTGATTTGGGACTGTGATAGCAAGGAAGATAATATGACATTTAAGTGCATTGATTATTTTTACAAGGGCCCTGAGATTGATTCCCCACATACATTGGGAGTTCCAAACTACCTGTATTTCTGGTTCCACGAGATCCAATCTATGTCATTGAAAAAGGAAGCAATTATATTTTCACTGACAGATTCTCCTATAGGAGATAGTGCTTACTATAGATGCCATGGCTATCATGACAGTTTCAATTCATATACACAACTGTCTTGAAAGTATATGCTTAAAATTGCTCAAATAAAAGAATGGCATATAATTTAAGAGGAATATTTTCAATCTTTTATGTTAAGTATGGTAAAAGTAGAGTGAGGTAAATAAAATTAAGAAATAAATCAGGCCCTCTGGATAAGTGAGACAATTGAATAGCTTGAACTGTTTGGGAGGCAACCAGGCTGTGGGACCAGGACCTTCTCCTTAATGCTTGAGCTGGCTGTTTGGAACCTTGGGCTTACACAGGGACACTTTGCTCAGCCTGGAAGGAAGGGACAGGACCTGTGTGTACTGAATCCACCAGGTTTAAATGAATCACCAGGGGAGTCTTGGCCCTGGAGGAGATGGGAATGGAGGGGAGGGAATGAGGGGAAGGTAAGGTTGGGGGTGGGAGGGGGAGGACAGGGGAACCCATGGCTGATGTGTAAAATTAAAACACAAATATAATTTAAAAAAAAAGTTTAAAAAAAAGAAATAAATTCATTTTCACACCCATCAAATAAAACTAACCAAAGTAGCAAGCCAGATTTGAAGCAATATTAAATTATTTTGTTTGTTTTAGAATATTTTTATAGATATAGAATGTGCAGGACAGGGGACACTGCCCTAAAAATTCATCCAACATATAGAGGCCCCAGAGATCTACAAAACAACATAGGGTATTGCAATTGATTTCAGTCTTTCACCATGATTAGACGGTAAGATTCTTTTGCTGAAAATAACACACTCTTTGGTTTCAGTACACTGAGAAGTCTATCCAAACTAACTGAGAAAATCTCCAATCTGGTTAAATATTCTTGTGCTAGAATGTTCTATGTTGATTGTTGAAAGAGGAAAAAAATGTCTTTATCCAGCCCTAAATACTGCTGGTCACAATAGCATACATATGAAATGTTGTGCCCACTGGTGCAATAGTTCATGACTGTTATGTGGTAACTAATTCTTTCTGGTTGGATAGAAGGCCTATCCATAAGATGGTATTACATGCCTGGCACTATAATCTTGATCAAAATGCCATAGCTGGGAATGTCATAGACAACAGGGTAGAACTGGCTATTTTTATTTTGTTAAATGTTCTTGATGCTGCACTATTTGGAAAAGAGGTGAGTGCCTGACCTCCCAGCTGGATAGCCCAGCTCTCTAGCCCTTAGGCCACCCCCAGGGAGGCAGCACATCCCATGCCCCTCTCCCATTCATCACTGCCCCCCAAACCAGGCAGCAGAATCCTCTGCCCTTCCAAAATCATCCTGCATGGCACCAATGACCACCTAGCCACAGACCCCATTTGGACCGATTGGAAGAAGAGATAGGGTCTGAGCTCTCAGAAGGACAGCTCAACTGTCTAGTCCCTAAGATTCGGGGGCACATCCTGCACCCCTTCCCCACCCATCACAACCCCAGATACCTAGCAGCAGCAGTCCCCCCCACCAACAGCCAATCATCCCCAAGGTACCAGGGACACCAGAACCACAGGCCACACCTGCACTGATTAGAAGAAGAGGTCAGTGTCCAGCTATCTAGGCCCTACCAAACCCATTACAGTCCCAGATACCTGGCAGCAGCCACCTCCCTCCCCCAGTATAGTAGAAGAGCTTCTCTCCAGGTGCCACCAAGCCCCTGCAGTCCCACAACTAACATAAAAAAATAATCACTCAGAGGCTTATATTACATATAAAATGTATGGCCGTGGCAGGCTTCTTGTTATCAACTTCTATCTTAAATTAAGCCATTTCTATTAATCTATAAGTTCCCACGTGGCTTGTGGCTTACCTGTACCTTATATCTCGCTTGTGATGGTGGCAGCTGGCAGCTCTCTGTCTCTGCCTTCCTGTTCCCAGAGTACTCTTCTCTGCTTGTCCTGCCTATACTTCCTGCCTGGCTACTGGCCAATCAGCATTTTATTTACACAGAGCAATATCCACAGTACTTCCCCTTTTCTTTTTTTTAAAGGAAGGTTTTAACTTTTACATAGTAAAATTACATATAACAAAACAATTATTAAGCAAGAATTACAGTTACAATATTAAGGAAGATATCCTATCTATCTTGTATTTGTGAGTCTAAGGTTTTTATATCTAACTTATCTTTTATCATAACTGAGGAAATTATAACTATCTAGTCTTTAACCACATCAAAGACCTCAGAAGGATATAATATTACCTGAGAAATGGGAGAAGGAGGCAAGCAACTTTTGGGAGTCTTGCAGGGTAGACAGAGATAGCTGGCAGTCTGGACAGTCACCTAATGTTTCTTTGTTAAGTTGGGGCATCTGTCTTCAGCCCACAGGGCTAGAGTCTCTTGGTCACTTTTCTTAGTGTCCTGTAGCATGTCTGGCAGTTCCCTCTGTGAAGCAGGAACCTGAAGGACCATTTTGTCAAGCAAAGTTCAGTGGTCACCTTTCTATGGGTCCTACATGTCCAGTTGATCAAGCAGTCCAGGCAAGAACAATTTATTGCCCAGATGGCTATTTTTGCCATGGTGAAGATAAACTCCACATGAAGTGTCTTCGATGCCCATCCTCTCTGAAGTAAGTCAGTGTTGCCAGTAGCAGACATGTCTCACTGTCCAGAAAGTCTAAATTTTTAAAATATTTTAAATGCCATATTTTGTAGGTCTTTGAAGTAGTTGAAGACTATCTATATATCTGAAATATATCTATGTATGCCTAGAAGACTTAACTAACATGGCTATGAGTATGATTATCATAGATGACTAATTATTAATCTATTTTTAATTATCCATTATAATTTTAAGTTATCTGTAAAAACATAATATCTTAAAGAAGAGTAGAAATTACACACAGTATAACAAAATTAACTTTAAGTTTGTATCAATAGATTAAAATCTATACCAATGTAAAACATTTTAAACAAGTTGTTGCTCTTTAAAAGTAAGTTCATTAATCTTCCCTTTCATCCTATTATATCTATATCACCCCACCACCAATCCAACATGGCACCATTGAACACCAGAGCCACAGGCCCCATTTGCACCTACTGGAGGAAGAGGGACTCCCTGCAGCACAGGCACTGATTGGAGGAAGAGCTGGATAGACAGTAGTATAAGAATCCATTCAGCAACATAAAGAGCAATATAGCACCATCAGACCCTAGTGCTTCTACAACAGCAAGACATGAGCATGCCAATGTAGATGAAGCAGAAGTAAACAACTTTAAAAATAATTTTATTAAGATGATAGATGCACTTATAGAGGAAATAAAAAATTCCCTTAAAGAAATGGAGGAAAAGAGAAACAAAAAAAATTGGAAGGGATCAGGAAAACCCTTAAAGAAAGCCAAGAAAGTCAAGAAAAATATTAAACAGGTGAAAGAAACAGTTCAAGACTTGAAAAATTAAATAAAGGCAATAAAGAAAACACAAACTGAAGGAATTCTGGAAAAAGAATATCAGAGTAAACAAACAGAAAATACTGATGCAAGCATAAACAACAGAATATAAGAGATGGAAGAGAGAATCTCAGATACTGAAGATACAATAGAGTAAATAGATTCGTTGGTCAAATAAAATATTAAATCCAACAAAATCTGAACAGAAAACATCCAGGAATTCTGTGATACCATGAAAAGAACAAAACTAAGAATGATAGGGATAGAGGAAGGAGAAGAAATTTAGTTCAAAGGCACAGAAAATATAATCAATGAAATCATAGAAGTAAACTTTCCCAACCTAAAGAAGGACATACCTATAAAGGTAAAAGAAGCTTACATAATACCATATAGAATGGACCAAAACAAAAAGTGCTTCTGTCACATAATAATCAAATGACTAAACATACAGATAAAGAAAGCATATTAAGAGCAGCAAAGTAAAAAGTCAAGAAACATATAAGGGCAGACCTATCAGAATTATACCTGACTTCTCAATGGGGACTCTAAAAGTCAGATGATCATGGACAGATATTTTTCAGACTCCAAGAGACCAAGGATTCCATCTCAGACTATTATATCTAGCAAAATTTCCAGTCATCATAGCAGGAGAATATAAGATATTCCAGGATAAACCCAGATTTAAACAATTACCTATCCACAAACACAGCCCCACAGAAAGTACTAGAACAAAAACTCCAACTCAAGGAAGTTAGTTTCTCTCAAGAAAATACAGGCAATGGATGACCACACACCAGCAAATCCCAAAGAAGGAAACACACACATACACACACACACACACACACACACACACACACACACTACCACCACCAACAAAACAAAAATAACAGGAATTAACAATCACTAGCTGTTAATATCTCGGACTGACATCACGTATAAAATCATAGGGTAATAGAATAGATACAAAATCAGAATTCATCCTTCTGCTGAATATAAGAAATACATCTCAACTTCAAAGATAGGCATTACCTCAGAGTAAAGGGTTGGGAAAAGATTTTCCAAACAAATAGATCAAAGATTCAAGTTTGTGTAGCTATGCCAATATGTAAAATAGACTACAAATAAAAATTAAACAAAAGATATGGAGAAGGATATTTAATATTCATTGAAGAAAAAAGTCATCAAGATGAAGTCTCAGTTCTGAACATTTATGCCCAAAGTAGAAGGGCACACACATCAAATCCCATACATTAATAGTGGGAGACTTTAACACTCCACTCTCACCAATGGAGAAGTCTACAAGACAGATAATTAACAGAGAAATAAGGTAACTAACAGATGCTATGACTCAAATATACTGAACAGATGTCTGCAGATCATTTCACCCAAGCACAAAAGAACCCTTCATCTCAGCATCACAAGGAACCTTCTCTAAAACTGACCAAATACTTTATTAAATCTCAATAGATACAATGAAATTTGATAAACATGTGGTACTTATTGGATCACCATAGCATAAAGTTAGCATTCAACAACAACACAAACCACAGACCACCTACAAACTCATAGTGACTGAACAGCTCTCAACTGAATCACCAATGGGTCAAGGAAGAAACAAAGACATTAAAGACTTCCTACATTTCATTGAAAATGAATGCACAACATACCCAAACTTATGGGACACTATGAAAGCAGTGGTAAGAGCAAAGTTCATAGCAATAAATACATAAATAATTTGGAGAAATATCATACTAGTGACTTAACAGCACACCTGAAAGCTCTAGAACAAAAAGAAGCAAACTCATCCAGGAAGAATAGGTACCAGGAAATAATCAAACTCAGGTCTGACATGAACAAAATTGAGAAAAAGAGAAAAATACAGAGAATCAATGACACAAAGTGTTGGCTTTTTGAGAAAATCAATAAGATAGACAAACACTTGTACAAACTAATGAAAAGGCAGAGAGAAATATCTAAATTAACAGAATCAGAAATGAAAAGGGGGACATATCAACAGACACTGAGGAAATTAATATAATCATTAAATCATACTTCAAAAATCTGTACTCGACAAAATTTGAAAATCTAAAACAAATTGACAACTTTCTTCATAAGTACCAATCCCCAAATTAAATCAGGAGTAGTTAACAATTTAAATAGACCCATAACCCCTAAGGAAGTAGAAGCAGACATTTAAAGTCTCCCAACTAAAAAATTTCCAGGGCCAGATGATTTCATTGCAGAATTCTACCATAATTTCAAAGAGGAGCTATTACCAATACTATTCAAATTGTTCCACACAATAGAAAAAGAAGGAACATTACTAAAGTCTTTTTATGAGGCTACAGTTACCCTGATACCTAAACCACACAAAGATGCAACAAATAAAGAGAATTACAAACCAATCTATCTCATGAACATTGATGCAAAAATACTTAATAAAATACAAGCAAAATGGATCCATGAACAGATTAAAAACATCATACAAAATGATCAAATAGGATTCATCCCAAGATGCAGGGATGGTTCAACTTATGAAAATCTGTCAATGTAACTCCCCATATAAATAAGCAGAAATTAAAAAAAACATGATTATCTTATTAGATGCTAAAAAAGCCTTCAACAATACCGAACACCCCTTCATGATAAAGATCTTGGAGAGATCAGGGATACAAGGAACACACCTAAACATAATAAAGACAACATACAGCAAGCCAACAGCCAACATCAAACTGACTGGAGAGAAACTCAAAGCAATTCCACTAAAATCAGAAACAATATAATGTTACCTATTCTCTCCATATCTATTCAATGTAGTACTGGAAGTTCTAGTTAGAACAATAATACAGGAAAAGAGATCAAGGTGATACAAATTTGAATGGGAGAAGTCAGACTCTTGGTATTTGCAGGTAATAAGATTGCATAATTAAGTGACCTCAAAAATTCTACCAGGGATCTCCTACAGCTGATAAATCCCTTTAGTAATGTGGCAGGATACAAGATTATCTCAAAATACCATAGCTCTGCTATATACAAATGATAAATGAGCTGAAGAAGAAATCAGAGAAACATTACTTTTTATAATACCCACAAATAATATAAAGTATCTTGGGGGTAAATCTAACCAAACAAGTGATTGACCTGTATGACAAGAATTTTATGTCTGTGATGAAAGAAATTAAAGGGGATATCAGAAAATGGAAAGATCTCCCATGTTCATGGATAGTTAGGATTAATGTAGCAAAAGTGGCAATCTTACCAAAAACAATCTACAGATTCAATGCAATCTCCATCAAAATACCAACACAATACTTCACAGACCTAGAAAGAACAATACTCAACTTCATATGGAAAAAGAAAAAAGAAAAAAAAACAATTCCATAAAACAGTCCTGTGAAATAAAGGAACTTCTGGAGATATCACCATTCCTGACTTCAAGCTCTGATATAATGCTATAATAATAAAAACAGTTTGGTACTGTTGTGCCCATGTCACAAGACACTCTGACCAAGACCACCATAGAGCTAATATGTGATGCAAGCACACATGGGTTTTTTTAATAGCAAAGCAAGCCCAGGCCTGGTCCATGTCCAACACTCTACCCAACAGATAGAGTATAGTCCCAAGAACTCACTTCAAGGGGTTTACATGGGAAAAGTTGACATGAAAAGGGTTATGTATCTTGGGATTGGACAAGGGGGGTAGGTGTGAGGTAGTTCTTTGAAGTTACTGGCTGAACTATAAGCATGAGGTTACTAATGGCTAACAAGATGCAGAGTATCTACAGAGACATATTTTTTTTTTACTCCCTATATCTTGTTTTTGTTGAGCCCAGGATATATACATTAAGATTTATTGTTCCAGTCTTATTTTCCCATGAGTTCAATCTCTGGTCAGTTGAGTCTATAACTCCCTGTATCCTGTTTTGTCAAGTCCATATATAGCCTAGAATGAATTGCCACAGTACAGTACTTCCAGAATATCACACCAGTAGCACAGACACTGAGATCGACATTTATAAATGGGACTTCATAAAAATAAAATGGACTAAGCTGTAAGGCTTAGGATACTGTCAGTAACACAAAATGGCAGCCTAGAAAA
Source organism: Onychomys torridus (assembly GCF_903995425.1). NCBI lineage: Eukaryota > Metazoa > Chordata > Mammalia > Rodentia > Cricetidae > Onychomys > Onychomys torridus. Next base: position 108,248,464 of record NC_050466.1, read on the forward strand.
TGGGAAAAGATCTTCAGCACCCCCACATCTAACAGAGGGCTGATCTCCAAAATATATAAAAAATTCAAGAAAATAGATATAAAAATACCAAATTATCCAATTAAGAATTTGTGTACAGACCTAAAGAATGAATTCTCAACAGAAGAATTGCAAATGGCCAAAAGACATTTAAGGAACTGTTCAACATCTTTAGCCATCAGGGAAATGCAAATCAAATGATCTTTGAGATTCCATCTTACACCTGTCAGGATGGCTAAGGTCAAAAACACTGATGATAGCTTATGTTGGTGAGGATGTGGAGTAAGGGGAATACTCCTCCATTTCTGGTGGAGTGCAATCTTATACAGCTACTTTCGAAATCAGTATGATGGTTTCTTAAAAAATTAGGAATAAACCTACCTCAAGACCCAGCAATACAACTCTCAAACATATACCCAAAAGATGTTCAACCATACCACAAGGACACTTGCTCACCTATGTTCATAGCAGCATTATTTGTAATATCCAGAACATAGAAACAACCTAGTTGCCCCTCAAGTGAAGAATGGATAAAGAAAATGTGGTACATTTAGACAATGGAATATTACTCAGTGGTTAAAAATAAAACAATGGCATCATGAAATTTGTAGGCAAATGGGTGGAACTAGAAAATATCATCCTGAGTGAGGTAACAGACTCTCAGAAAGATAAACAGGGTCTGTACACTCTAATAAGGGGATATAAGACACAAAGCAAAGGATAACCAGGTTGCAATCCACAGATCCAGAGATGTTAGGTAGAAAGGAGTACCCTAAGGGGGACATGCATGGATTGCCCCAGGAAGGGAAAATAGTCAATATCTTCTGGGTAAACTGGGAAAGGGAGTATAGAAGAAGGGATGAAGGATGTGAATGTGAGAGACTGAGATGGCCAAATAGGGGGAGTGTTGGAAAGGGAGAGCAATATAAGGGATATCTTGATAGAGTGAGTTACTATGGTATTAGGGAGAGACCTGGTGCTAGGGAAATCCCCAGGTACCCACAAAGATGACTCAGCTAAGATTACTAGAAATAGTGGAGAGGGTACCTAAACTAGCCTTCCCTGTAACCAGATTGGTGTCATCATAGAACCTACATCTAGTAACTGATAGGAGAAGATGCAGAGACACACAGCCAAGCACTAGGCTGAGCCCTTGGAGTTCAGTTGAAAAGAGGTAGAAGGAATCATAGGTACAAAGGTATGGGGGGTCTGGTCATATGCTTGGTGGCTAAGCAAACTATGTCAGAGCATGTAGCATTTGGTTAGTAAAAGCACCTTCACTGGGACTAATTGCTGAGGAGAAAATCTCGGAATAGCACCTGGCTGAGGAGAAATAAGAAATAAGCTTGGCACCTATCACTTTCCTGGCCTTGACAGCAATCTCCTTGCCTCAGTGGGAAGTAGCGATTTTAACTCAGTAATTAGCAAGTGGCTAAAACATTATTCTAGGAATGTGAGCAGTAAATCTCTTAAGTTAGGGTCTTGTATAAGTAACCCAGGGTGTGAAGGTAAGGAGTTGAAGATTTTATTGCTAATGATTATTTCTCTTATTTGTAAGTAAGATGAGCTAATGTTTATCTGCATTTGTTCTTGGATAAAAAGGTATCTTAGCTGAAACACATTTTTCTGAAAATCACCTTGGCCAGATTTGTGTTCATGAAAATTAAACACAGCTGGGGACAATTATCCAATTACTCCAAATGTACAAGGAGAGTTGTGTCCAAGACTGAGATGCAATCATGAGATTACATGTACACACAACATGGTAATGCATGGTAATTGGGGAGAATCATGGCTGTTATTGCACAAGAAGTCTACAGCAAGAGACAGCCAATTTATTTAAAAGGCAGTAATTCCATAACACCTTGCATGATTATTTCCTCTAACAGAAGCCTTGGTTCTGATAGGTTGACATTCTGAACTCTAGTTGTCACAGCTATATACTCCCATGGACTTTTGTTATCATTGGTTCTCAATACATATGATTATATATGAAATTCTTAAGCACAGTAAAAAAATAAAAGAGAAAGTAAACAATTGTCAGTAGGCCAATATCACTAAGACATTTAAGGAAAATTTCTTGTAATTACCACATTATTTAACCTGAAATGTCAGTAAAATTAAAGAATAAATCATGAGAAACAAAAAATTGATGTATAATGTTTAAATAGAAGCATCGACACACATAATATTATTGATGATCCTGTTGGTTCACAGCAATTTTCTCATGAGAAAGTTTCAGTGGCTTCTTATTGCCACTCAAATATGGTAGATAAAGCATGCACAACTCTGATTAGAAAAGCTACAAGAATTCCCAGCTGCTTTTACTGTCTCTGTGTTCATCCCTTACACTTGTGTAATCCTGTACTGGAAATGCATTCTTCACAAATCTAGAAATTGGACAGCTTGGTTTAAAACATAAATTTATCCTCCCTACTCAAATCATTCTAAAAGCTTTCTATAATATCATCCCCACTAACACATACCATCCACTTAACATATGTAACTTCCTTTGCTGATTGATTCATGTAATATTTTATACCCATTTCCTATAAGAAAACTCTTAGCATTAGCCTGACATGCCCCAAATGACATGAGCATTGCCTGTCTCAGTAAATACTCCCTTATATCTACACTGCATGCTTTATTGCATTTGGAGCAAAATTAGCTTATTTTTGTCAAAGGACCTTTTAACTTAAAGCAATAACTTTTCTTCAAAATTCTTTCTGAAATTGTCTTTAGTTTAACATTTGACAGTTCAAGTTGAGCAGTTAAACTGCGAAGTTCACCTGTCCACCCCTCAAACAGAAGATTTCTTTTGCCTTTATTCAGCTACCAGTCCATATATAACATTTTCTAGTTTTACTTCACCAGAAAAAAATATTTTAATTAAAAGAGAACTGCACTGGATACAGGATTAACTCAAAAAAATCAATATCCCTCCTATACACAAATGAAAAAGGGGCTGAGAAAGAAATCAGAGAAATGCCACCATTTACAATAGTCAAAAATAATACAAAATACCTTGGGGTAACTCCAACTAAGCAAGTGAAAGACCTGTATGATAAGAAATTCAAGTCTACAAAGAAAGAAATTGAAGAAGATATCAGAAAACGTAAAGATGTCCCATGGTCATGGATAGGTAGAATCAACATAGTAAAAATGGCAACCTTACCAAAAACAATACACAGATTCAGTGCAATCCCCATCAAAATCCCAACATAATTCTTCACAGACCTGGAAAGAACAATACTTAACTTTATATGGAAAAACAAAAAACCTAGGAAAGCTAAAAGAATCATGCATAATAAAGCAACCTCAACCTCTGAAGGCATCATGATCCCTGACCTCAAGCTCTACAATAGAGCTATAGTAATAAAAACAACTTGGTAGTTGCATAAAAACTGACATGTGGACCAATGGAATCAAATTGAAGACCTGACATTAATCCACACACCTATGAACATATGATTTTTGACAAAGAAGCCAAAACTGTACCATGGGAAAAATGCATCTTCAACAAATGGTGCTGACATAACTGCATGGCAACATGCAGAACATTTCAAATAGATCCATATCTGTCACCATGCACAGAATTCAAGTCCAAATGGATCAAAGACCTCAACATAAATCCAGTTACACTGAACTTGATAGAAGAGAAAGTAGGAAGTAGTCTGGAACACACTGGCACAGGAGACCACTTCCAAAATATAACACTAGTAGCACAGACACTGAGAGTGACAATTAAAAAAATGGAACCTCCTGAAACTAAGAAGCTTTTGTAGAGGAAAGTACACTGTCAATAAGACCAAATGACAGCCTATAGAATGGGAAAAGATCTTCACCAACCCCACATCTGAAAAAGGGCTAATTTCCAAAATATATAAAAAACTCAAAAAGCTAGACATCAAAATAAAAAACAATCCAATTTAAAAAATGGGCTACAGAGCTTAACAGAGAAATCTTAACAGAAGAATCTCAAATGGCTGAAAGGCATTAAAGGAATTGCTCAACATCCTTAGTCATCAGGGAAATGCAAATCAAAACAACTCTGAGATACCATCTTACACCTGTCAGAATGCTCAAAAACACTGAAGACAAATTATGTTGGAGAGGATGTGGAGCAAGGGGAACACTCTTCCACTGTTCGTGGGAATGCAAACTTGTACAGCCACTTTGGAAATCAGTATGGTGATTCCCCAGAAAATTAGGAATAAGTCTTCCTCAAGACCCAGTTATACCACTCTTGGGCATATACACAAGGAATGCTCAATCTTACCACAAGGACACATGCTCAGCTATGTTCATATCTGCATTATTTGTAATAGCAAGCACCTAGAAACAACCTAGATGCCCATTAACTGATGAATGGATAAAGAAAATATGGCACATATACATGATGTAGTACTACTCAGCTGTAAAAACACAATTATATCATAAAATTTGCAGGCAAATGGATGGACTACAAAATATCATCTTGAGAGAGGTAACCCAGACTCAGAAGGACAAACATAGTATGTACTCACTCATAAGTGGATACTAATAGTGAGGGAAGGGATGGCCAGACTGCAACCCACAACTCCAGAGAGGCTAGCTAACAGAGAAAGACACTAGGAGGGACACATGGATGATCCTGTGAAGGAGAAGTGGATGAGATCTACATGAGTAGATTGGTTGTGTGTGGGTGGCAGAAGGCAAGGGGTGGGGGATGAGAATGTAGGGAAATGGGAGGGTCAAGCTGGAGCAAGGACAGAGTGGGAGGGCAGGGAGGAAGATACCATGATAGATGAGGATATCATGGGAATAGGAAGAGGCAGGCTGCTGGTGAGGCTCTCCAGGAATCCACAAGGTTGACCCCATATTGATCTGATGGCAGTGGTCCAGAGGGTGCCTGGATCAGTCTACTCTGGTGACCAGCCTAGCAAATAACCTAGCTGTCATCATAGAGCCTTTGTCCAGTGACTGATGGAGGCAGATACAGAGATCCACAGCCAGGCACCAGGCTGAGCTCCTGGAATCCAAATGATGAGAGAGAGGAGAGATATTGCAGGTGAGGGATGTCAAGATCATGATGGGAGGACATGCAGAGATGACTGGCCACACTAGTGGAAGCTCATGAACTGTGGACTGGTGGCCGTGGAGCCCCCATGAGACTGGACTAGGCCCTCTGGATATATAAGAAGGTTGTTTGGCTCGAACTGTTTGGGGGGGCACCCAGGCAGGGAGATAGGGATCTGTCCCTGTTCTATGGGCAGGTTTCTGGGAATCCAGTGCCTGAGGTGTGACACCTTATACAGCCTTGGTGCAGTGAGAAGTGGCTTGGACCTGCCTAGGCTCAGTGTGCTGGGCTCTTCTGACTTCCCATGGGAGACCTCAATTTTGGGGATGTGAGGATGTGGGGTGGCTTGAGAAAGAGGGCTGTGGGTGGGAAGAGGGAGGAGGGGAGATCTATTGATAGTATGTGGAGTGAGTAGAACATTTCTTAATAAAGAAAAATGAAAAAAATAAAATAGAACTGCATCACTTTCTGGCATTTCCTTTTCTCTCTCCAATTCATTGTAACTATCATCTATCCAACCACATCCAAGCTCCTCACTCTTAAACTACTAGCCTATTTTTAAATTATTGGTGTTGCATATATATGTATGTATGTATGTATATATTTATGTATGTATGTATAGATATAAAATGCTGAATACATTTTGCTTTTTGTGTGTATATGATTTTGTAGCTGATTACTTTGTACTTGAAAACCAGTAGGGGGTTCATCCCTTTAATTAGCCTCTAAGGGAGAAGATAATTCTCCCTCTCTCAGCTGTCATTAGTTGCCTAAATTTCTTTGTCTAGTGATGGGTCCCTGTGAAATTTTTTTTTCTGAATTCCATGTTAACGTGTCTATTGATATTGCCATTATTCATGACTTGTATATGCAGCCATTTCCATGAGAGACCGTTTCACAGCAAAAGTTCCAGTATTCTGGCTTTTATAATTATTGCTATGATGAAACACAATGACCAAAAAGGAAGTTGAGGAGGAAATAATATATTTGGCTTATGCTTCGACATCATATTTCATTATCATAGGAAGTCAGGACAGGAACTCAAACATGGCAGTAACCTGAAGGCAATAGATGACACAGAGGTCATGGAGGAGTACTGCTTACATGTTCCCAAGGCTTGTTCAGCCTGCTTTCTTATATAACCCAGGACCTGCCCAGGGACAGCCCCACCAACAATGGGCTGGGCCCTCCCCATTAATCACTAATAAGAAAATGTCCTATAGTTGGATCTTATGCAAAGATTTTTTTTCAATTGAGGCTCCTTCATTTCAGATAATTCTAACTTGTTTCAAGTTGACATAAAACTATCCAGCCCATTTTTAATTGTGTTATCTTGTATTGTGATGTCTAGTTTCCTGAATTCTTTATCTTAGAGATCAGCCCTCTGTCAGATGTGGAGTTGGTGGAGATCTTTTTCCATTCTGTAGGCTGCCATTTTGTCTTATTTACTATGTCCTCTGCCTCACAGAAGCTTCTCAGTTTCAGGAGGTCCCATTAATTAATTGTTGTTCCCAGTGTTTGTGTTACTAGTATTATATTTAGGAAATGGTTTAGTGTGTCAATGCATTCAAGACTACTTCCTACTTTCTCTTCTATCAGGTTCAGCGTAACTGGATTTATGCTGAGGTCTTGATCCACTTGGACTTGACTTTTTGTACATGGTGATAAATATGGATCTATTTGCAATCTTCTACATGTTGACATCCAGTTATGCTAGCACCATTTGTTGAAGATGCTTCCTTTTTTTTCCACTATACAACTGTGGAGCCTCCATGAGACTGGACTAGGCCATCTGCATTAGTGAGACAGTTGTGTAGTTTGATCTGCTTTTGGGGCCCTCTGGAAGTAGGATCTGGATCTATCCCTGATGCATGAGCTGGCATTTTGGAGACCACCACCTATGGTGGGACACCTTGCACAACTTTGATGTTGGAGGAGGGAATGGGGAGTGGATTAGGGAGGAGGCTGGAGGGGTGGGAGTAGGAAAGAGAGGGGGATCTGTGGTTGGTATGAAAAATGAATTAAAAAATTCCTTAATAAAATAAATATTTAGCACAGTCTTCATTTGCTGCATTAAGAGTCAATTCTGACAAGGAATAATAGCTACATTTTTATGTGGGAATAAGGATAAGAATAATATTTAGAATCTAGATAGATATTATGGTGATATAACAAAATGGTGGTATCAGATTTTATTTTAAAATACATGACTCACTATCTTGGAAAGGGGCCTTAAAGCTACAGAGAGAGACAAAATATAAATACATCTATGTGTAGGTGATATATATCTAAGAGACATGTTGATATATTATATTGATATAGATATTTTCATGTCATGTTTCCAGGTGATATGACTTGTATGTGCTTATATACTAGAAGGTATACCAAAAAGACAGCAAGCAGCACAAAATTGTTATGGAAAGGGTTTCTATTGGAAAATATATCCACTTGAACAAAACAATGAAATATGTTAAAGCAATTCTTCCTTGTTTTGAAAAGTTATGTTAGTGATCTCACAAAAGTGCAGTATAAATAAAACCTGCTTTCCACAAGAAGATCCCTTCAGACATATTTGAATTGAATATTAAATATCTATATGGATTAAGTCTATGAAAATTAAGCAGAGTCTGGTTCTCATTTTATGACATACACTAAAGGAGATATTCTCAGTTCTTTATTTCTGTGATAAAGAGCATGACATAAAGTAAATTTAGGAGGAAATTATTTGTTTTACTCTCCCATATCACAGTGCATTGACAGAAGACAAGGAAAGAACTCAAGGTAGGAAACTAGAAACAGGAACTGAAACAGAGACTATGAAGGAATGTTGTTTACTGGTTTTCTATCCCTGGCTTTCTCGGTTGTTTTTATTTTTAATTTTCTTAAATTATTTTATTTTTGAAATTATAATTTAATTACATTTCTCCTTCTTTTTCCTTGCTCCAAGCCCTCCCATATAACCCTCCCCACTTTCTCTCAAATTCATGGCCTATTCATCAATAGTTATTGCATGCATATTCCTACATACATATATTTTCCTAAATATAGCCCACTGAGTCCATATTATTTTACTTTTATGTATGTTTTAAGTTCTGATTACTGGACAACTGTAGCAGGACTTTCTTTAGACGTCTGCCTGCTGAGGATGATTGATTTATAAATAAATTGCTGCTTGGCCAGTAGCCAGATAGGAAGTATAGGCAGGACAAAGAGAGAGGAGAAGTCTGGAAAGTGGAAGACTGAGAAGAGGAGACACCAGCCTGACATCCAGGAAGCAAAATGTAAAGGCAGCAGGTAAAGCCATGGAATACATGGTGGCATATAGATTAATAGAAATGGGCTGAGTTTAAGTGTAAGAGCTAGACAGTGGTAGGCCTGAGCTACTGGCCAAGCAGTTTAATTAATATAAGCTTCTGAGTGATTATTTTTAAAGTGGTTGTGGGGTTCATGGGGCTGGGCAGGACTGGAGAAAATGCCAGCTATAAATGTTGCCCAACAACTCCAGTTTTCAACTTAAACCTGACAATATTTAATAAGCAATTCTAAACAGACCCAAAACCAGGTTCCTTCTTCAAGTCTCATACAGGTGGCTAGATGCCACAATATGCAGGCTTGAGCTACTCTCTATGGCAGGTTCATGACCTGTGGGTTGACCTATTCCTGCTGTGTCACACAGAGGGTTCTGTAAGGCACATAATGTGGTGCATGGTGGATTTAGCCTTTATTAGTACAAAAAAAAAAAAAAAAAACAATTTTCTGGGCTACACACTGCTTTGATCAGACCCATTGTTTCTGAGAGTTGATGGCTCCCAGAGCTGGTAGTAAACATACCACCCCCAGGAGAGCCACCAGCCACAGTGGCCATTTCAGTCTTACAAATGCTGCAGTTTAAAACAATAGATTCACAATAAGACAGATTCAGATGGAACAAGACTTTAAATGCTTTACAATGTGTGTAAAAAATGCATGTAGGCTTAGAAGAGAGAGAAAAATGAATATATACAGCTATATAAAATGCTTTTTTAAAAAATAAAGTCTTTAAAGAGACAGAAAAGGTACTAGAAAAAATAAGACATGTAAAGTTGAATATTACACAGAGAATCTGGATTATGTTGTGTGTAGAAATTTTAACTTCAGAAAGACATTTGATTGTAAAATCTGATGAGTTAAATATATATATATAATGTTGCTTTGGAAAGGAGGCTCTGCTTTTATTTCCACAGAAAGCAAGTGGCTATTGATTTGTTCCAGATTAAGATACATCAGGTTTGACCAGCCAAGACCCCTGAAAGGTCTCTGATGTCACCATGGCCCAGATGATCCAACATCCAGAATGGTTTCAAGGCAAGTGGATCAGAGAATTTAGCCTCATGGACTATTCCATAATCCTAAAATTTTCTTTATGTCCCCATAAGAATACAGTGCCCTCCTCCAGTAAGAAGTAGTAAGAAAAGCTGGCTCCCAAATAATGACATAGAGACCTCTTATTAAATGTAAGCTTGGCTTTTCTTAGGCTTTTTTCCCATTTAGCTCTTATACTTTAAATTAACCCATTTATATTAATCTGTGTTCTGCCATGTAGCTTGTTATCTCTCCTCCATATTGTACATTTGACTGTCTCCCATTTCTTACTGGCAAATTCCCCACTGCTCAGATTCTTAATCTGAGTTACACACTCTCTCTCCCCAGAAGTGCCAACTACCATCTCCTGCCTAGGTATTGGCTTTTCATCTCTTTATTAAACCAATCAGAAGGTGAATTAGCAGAGACACATCTTCACAGTGTACAAAAAGATTATCTCACTACATTTCCCTTTTTTGTCCTGAGTATTGACCTTATTATTTTTTATACTTTTAATATGATCAATACTCAGGAAATAATTAAATTTACAATGTCTATTCTGTTTGTATTTTTCAAATTAGAGAAAATACCCTACAAACTATCCTATTTTGGTAGTCCAAAATTTAATACCCAAACCACCTTCTATCATAACTTGTATTACCAGTCCAAAATTATGCTTTTAGACCATAAAATATTTTCTTAGATAACAACTTGAGCATTCATGTATCTCAAACTCATAAACTTCACATCTCTCCTGTAAGTTTCTCTTCTGAATTTAATAATAAATAAAATGGTATAACTATCTAGTCTTCAACCCTCATCAGAGACTAGAGAAGGAAAAAAATATTACTTCAATAAACAGGAAGTTCAGAGCAAGCAACTTCAAAAACCATAGAAATGACAGAGACAGCTGACTGCCTGGCAGTATCCAAGATTCCTCTGTAATGTTGGGCCATCCCATCTTCAGCCTAATGGACTATAATATCTGACGGACATGTGTCTGAAGAAGGAATTTTGAAGAACTGATCTACCTTGTCTTGCCAAAATTCAGTAGTTGACTTCCTTATGTCCCACTTGTCCAGTTTAGACAGCAAACTGTCAGCAGTCAAGGCAATGGCAGTTTCTTACAGTGGCTAGATTTTCCACATTGAAAGTAAACTCTATATGGATGTTCTTTGATGCCTATAATCTTCTGTAAAGTAGATTTGTGCTGCCAGGAACAGATGTGTTTCACTGTCGTGAAAAGCCTCATGTTATTAAAACATATTAAATGCCATATAATATAGATATTTGAAGTGTTTAAAGACCAACTATCTATCTAAAATATATGTTTAATCTATAAAACATACCTAACATGACAAGTTTGATTGTTATGAACATGACTAACCTGCATTTCTTAATTATCTTAAACAGTTTCTAATAATAGCGTTCAAGGACTAGAAGATCACATCACATTTTTAAATTAGCTGCATAGGTACAATACCTTAAACAAGAGTATGACTACATACACAGAATAACAAAAATGACCTTAAATTTGTTTTGGAAGCTGTGCATCATAGTCTTGGATCAGCACATAATCATTTGTCCAGTGGGTTTCCTCAGGGCAAGATACCTGTGGAAAGAGACTCTCCTCCCTGGTAAGGACCAGTAGTCCATGTGACAGCATAGGAATTGGCAAAATTTGTGCAGTTTGCAGTCTCTTTTCTCTCTCATTATATTATTGGTTCTTTGGATGGTTTTTAGTTTTACTTTGTCATTTACACATGCATTAAGTGTAGTTTCCCCTAGAAATTATGTTCTTTCTTGAGTATTTTCTCCAAGATTCAACAAGGTCAAATGCTCCTCAAAGCTCATATCTGGAATTACTAACTACAACTCTTAACCCTGGAAAGTTTTCTGACTTAATAGACATAGTTAAGTAAACATGAGAAAACAACACCTGAAACATTAACCATGTCTCACCATTCTAGAAAAGGAGAATAAGGTCTTTTAATCTATCCTGGCCTCCAGTAAAGCCTGAGTCTTCTTCTGGAGTTCCTGGATCAGCCTAGCCTCAGGTAGAGCTGCTAGGATTGTTCTTTTCAATGATGTGGACTCTGTTTGGGAATATGCCTCTGTTCTTCCAAATAGTAAGGATTTTGCCTGGGCGTATGGAGTCTGCTGGAGTTCAGGGAAGGGCTGCTTGTAGACAGGTGAAGACAGTGGTGGTTGATATGGTCTGGGCCTATGTTACCAAAGTCCACTTGGGTTGAGGGCAGGGCCCAGGAGTATCAGGGGTAGTGATGATTGGGGATACCCTTTTCTTTTCATTCCCCTTCCACCTTTCTGAACACTAGATAGAAGAAAAAGAAGGATATAGGAAAGAAAGAGCGAAATCCCTTAATCTAATCTTCTTTCTTTAGCTTTCTCCCTTACCATGACCAATAACAACTTGCAAGTAACTCCACTAAACAGTGACAGATATCCATAAACCACCAAATGACTAAAACTTACCACCTAATCACTTAGGAATTTGGGTGTCTTCTTCTTAAAATTATTTCCTGTTTTCTGGGTTGATGGTTTCTTTAGAGGACCCTGAGAAAATTGGGATATCCGGCAAGTTCTGGGAGGTAGCTATGTCATTTTTTGTCCAGTCTCAGTGTGATGGGCAAGTACAGGGCTTAACTGATATCAGGGATAGTGTAGTCTATGAGGTTGAAACCACTCAGATAGCAGCATGGATGTTGTTTTAGATGAAGATTTTGGAGGAAACTGAAACAGAAGCATTCTGAGAGTCTGGATCACCTAAGCTATTTGTTTTCATTGGTATGTGGTCTTTTTTTCTGAAAATACCAAACTATTAAAGACAACATATATATCTGCATTAACACATATATGGATGTAGTGTACACAAGTCAGCTAAAAAATGATGTGTACACAAGATCCATACCATATTGAAAAATGGCATGTAATAATAAGACATGAGGACTTAGTAGCCAAGAAGATTTATCTTGTCTTATTCAGTCTCAGTTGTTCTCATGTTGAGAGATGGATCAGCATATACAACCTATATAAGTATCTTGTAGGTTTTCTTTTCTTTTCTTTTCTTTTAATTTATTATTTCATATCTGCAGCCAAATTTTTCAGGAAATATCCTTTTATTAAACCTGATCTTCATTAATTTTGAGGGAATCTGTAGCTTTTTGTTTCCTGTGGAAACAAAGGCATAACCTCTCTCCCAATGCAGCACATTAGGGCTGGGGATATAGCTCAGTGGTAGAGCACTTGCCAATGCAACACATTATCTGACTTCCATTCTGAAGTTAAGAATAAGTTAAAATATATAGGCTGGTTTAATTCAGGAATTTTTCCCACAGTCCAATGTCTCTCTGTTGCTTTTGTTTTTTGTTCTTTAGCACTTAAAATTTTAAAGTTAATAAAGTACTGTTTAGTATCCAGATGCCTTTTGTTATATTTCCCATCCTTATATGGCTTATTCTACTTATATTACTTTACTTTCCCTTAAAGACTTTATTTTTTTAACTATTTTTTTCAACTATCTATAACCACTTTCTTCTTTCTTCTGCACCTAAGCACAATTTCAAACATACTGTTCAGAGGTTTTCTAAGTCTGGATGTGGCTCTGTGCTCTGTAGCTCTGGAAAAATGTAGCAAAGCCCTTCTGTGAATCTACAGGCTCCTTTTATGGCTACATTTAACATGGTGCTTGCAGCTGACTCTGCTTCCCACCCCCCCCCCCCAAGTCCATGAGATCAAAGCCTTATGCTAGCCGTGCCTACCTGGCCCTGATCTGGGAAACTGTTGAGCCCACTTTCCTTTCTATAATCCCCATGAGCACCAGCTGACTGTTATGAGTGCTCACTGAAAAGTCCAGGTAACTACTGTTGTGGTGCTGGCTTGGATGAATTCTCTGTTGGAGAGAAGTCCATAGCTGGGCTTTCTTTGTGCCACCAGCTCCCAAATAATGACACAGAGACTTCTTCTTACATATAAAAGTTTGGCCTTAGCTTAGGCTTGTACCCAACTAGCTCTTAAAACTTAAATTATCTAGTTTATATTAATCTATGTTTTGCTACATGGCCTGTTACCTCTCCTCCACACTGTATGTCTGACTTCCTCCATGTTTTGCTGGCAAGTTCCCTGCCTTGAAGATTCTTCATCCAAGTTCCTTTCTCACCCCTGAAGTCTACCTATTCTCTCCTGTCTAGTTCAGCTCTTTATCAAACCAATCAGAAGGTATCTTAGCAGAGATACATCTTCACAGTGTACAAAAAGATTCTCCATTAGCAAATTATCAGTTGGTATGCTCTTTCCTGGGGAGGACCAGCTTTCCTGCTTTTATCTTTACTCTTATCCCAGGACAACCTGCCCAAATGTGGTACCATCAAAAGTGAGTCATGTCCTCCCACATCAGTCATCAATCAAAAGATGTCTCATAGACTGTAGATGTAACTCTCTTGTTAAATAAGAAACACAGAACAATTGCAGAGTTAAAAACCAAGATGTCAGAACAATAGCTGAGAGCCTTACCCTTCACTGCTTCTGCTGTCCTTCCTCTCTAAAAAGCAGAGAAGAGAATTGTGGGAGGTAGAAGGCTGGGGAGGACAGAGACTACCATCCACCACCATGACAAGAAAGAGATAAGGTACTGGTAAGCCACAAGCCATGTGGCAAAATATAGATTAATTGAAAAGGGTTAATTTAAGATAAAAGAAGTAGATAACAAGAAGCCTGCCATGGCCATACAGTTTGTAAACAATATAAGTCTCTGTGTGCTTTCTTGGTTGGGTCTAAGCAACTGTGGGACTGGCGGGTAAGAGAGATTTTTCCAGACTGTGGGCCAGGCAGGAAAACTCTAACTACAATAGACTTATCTCCAAGAAATTTGGTGAGCACATTTTCTTAGTTGACATTCCTCTTCCCAGACAATGCATGATTGTGCTAAATTGAAGAAATCTAACCAGGTTGGATATAATTGACATGAGCTACAATATTTGAAGTTCAAAACTGCTGACTCATGGCTTTTAGTTTCAAATAGCTGTGGCATTTTTCAGCCTACAAATAACTTCTATAAAAATTAATCCTACTCCAGAATCCATTGGAACTATGGCAACACATTTTATAAAAGTCTAATCTTCAAAGAGACTTCATAATTTATACATAGTCTTATCAGGTTTGCCTTATAAGGTTTCATAAATCCTACTCATTACAATTTTGAGTGAGAATTCAAAAACAACTTATAGTATGCTTTTGTATTGATTCCTTTAGAAATGATCTACTTTTATACTTGAGGTGTTTTTTTTTTACTTGTTATTCCGTTTTCTTTTTTTAAATTAAAATATAATTATATTACTGTTTTGCCTTCTCTTTTTTCCTCCAGCACCTCCCAAGGCCCCTCCTTTCAACTCTGTCATATTCTCCTCATTTACATATTGATATCTCTATTTATACATGTATGCATAAATATATAAATCCAACTAGCTACATCTGATTTTGCTGTTTATATAAGTATGACTTTAGCACTGACCACTTTTTATTGTTTAACCAACTGTGGATCTCATCCTTCAGAGAGATTAATTATCTTTTAGTTGTAGTTGTCAATAGCAGTCTGTAATTAGCATACATATTGATATTGCCATAGTTCAGGCAGCGAAAATTATTGTTTTCTATGATGGTTTGCTGTGAAGTGACGCTTTATACAAAATAAGATTTAGAATGTAGCTAGGGTTATTCCTCGCCTAATAAAGGGGTGGTAGATCATCTTCTAAGATCTATGATGTCACTATCCATGTGAATTTGGATAAATTTCTAATACTAGTTGTGATTTGCTTCTTATTGAGTATATCTTAAATCTAATCAGACTGCTATTGTTTTCCACTAAGATGTGACAGACAATTATGATACCTTTAACATTATCTTGATATGTTGGTCATTATTGTGGTTCATGTGTCATGATTTAAATGAAAATGACCCAAGAGACTCAAATATTTGAATTCTTGGCCCAGAGTTGGTAGAATTGTTTATGAAGTATGACCTTATTGGAGAGGATATGCCAATAGGGGCAGATTTGGATGGTTCAAAGGGCCATGTTATTCCCAGTTCAAGCTCTCTGGCTCTTATTTGCTGATAAGGATGTAAGCTCTTGGACACTGCTCTAACACCATGACTATCTGCTTGCTGCCATGCTCTTCATCATGATGGGCATGGATTCTAACCATCTGAAACTGTGGAACTAAAATTAAACACTAAACATCTTTTATAAACTTCCTTAGTCATGGTGTTTTATCATAGCAATAAAACAGTAACTAAAACCAAAGTTAATAGCAGAAAGTGGGCTATAGCTATGATAGCAGGACTGTTTTCTTTGAGTAATGTGGAAAGTAGTAGAACGCTGTATGTGAGGCTCAACAGGCCATCTTGATAGGAACTTGCAAGTAGTCCTGAGAACAACATGAACTATGAAGGTCCAGCTCAAAATGTTTCAGAAGCAAACAATATTAGCATCTGTGCTAGAAACTATTTTTCTGACATTTTGGCAAAGAATGTGCCTTCATTTTTCCCAGGTTATAAAAATTTACCTAATGCTAAATTGAAAAATTTTTAACTAATTTCTGTTTCAAAATAGCTTTCAAGACAACTTAATTTTAAGTATATTGAGAGGTTATTAGTGAATACTCTTTTTCAGATATATATTCAAAAAGAAAAAAGCACTTCAAAAAGAGTTACAAAATGTGCAGTTTGAAGAGAAAAGGAGAACTGCGAAATTTTATGTTGGAGCCAAGGCTTGTGCAGAAAGATAAGGAGAGGCATGATGCCAAATGCATTGAAGGGAGTGGTGGCTTCAGGGCAAGACTACATGCAGCTAATACTGCAAATTGTGAGAGGAAATGCCCTGAATTTTCTCCACCTAAAAAGTAACTACAAAGGAAAGCTTATATAAATATTATATAAGGAGGAGGCCAGACTCCATCCCAAGCCAGCAGCCTTACTTAACACAAAGGCTATGTGGTTCTGGGTTTAGAATCACTGGAATAGAGACTATGGAATGTTTTCCAAGGTTAAGAAAAACTGCTGAGGCCAGGTCTAGGGCAGAGGGGGCCCTGTGTGGAAGCCCTGAGGGGCCTTTTATATGAAGCTGTCAAAATGAAGACTGAATTACATTGGACGCCCAAGAATGTTGGAGGCACAAGAACCGCATTATAACTGCCAAGGATAGCAGTGCACAAGAAAGTGGGACTAGAACAAATGAAAGAAATGTGCTGCAATTAGCAAAGCTGTAAGGGTGGAAACTTTTAAGTTCTTTGACATTAGATGTGGAGTTATATGATTTGAAGTTTGCCTTGCTGGGTTTCTGCCTTTCTTTGGTCAAATACCTTCTGACTTTTCTCCCTTTCCTCCCTTTTGGAATGATAATGTATACTCTGTGACATTGTGCATTAGAAGCATGTAATTTGTTTTTTCGTTTTACAGAGCATTTTTATTAAGTGATTGCTTTGAGTCTCAAAAGATACTTTGGACTTTTAAACTATTGAGAATATAAAAAACTGTGGAGACTTCTAGAATTGAACTGAATACATTGTATTATAGCTATAATACTATGGGGAGCAGGGAGTGGAATGTGTGTTTTAAATGAAAATGACCTCAGACTTATATTTTGGAATGTTTGGTCTCCAGTTGTTGAAACTGTTTAGGAAGGATTAATAAGTGTGGCTTTGTTGGAAGATGTGTGTCACTGGGGGTTGGCTTTTACAGTTCAAAGGCTCATGTCATTCCATGTAGCTTTCTATGCCTCCTGCTTTTGGATAAGAATATAAACTCAGATACTAACCCACCACCAGCATCCATGCCTGCTTCCATGTACCTGTCATGATGGTTATGGACCATAACCTTCTTCAATCATGACCCCCAAATTAAATGTTATTTTTAATAAGTTTCCTAGATCATGGTGTTTTGTCACAGCAATAGAAAAATAAGATAATAAGTGTTGCTGTTTAGTAGGATTTGCGTTCCTTCATTGTTTGCTCTTATAGTATTATCTGGTACCACAAAAGCTAATCTGTAGCTGATCGTTCTTTGGATTACCAGCTCTCAAATAATGACACAGAGACTTCTTACTAAATATGAAATCTTGGCCTTAGCTTAGCTTAGGCTTGTTCCCAACTAGTTCTTATCACTTAAATTAACATTTATATTAATCTAGCCTCTGCCATGTGGCTTGTTACCTCACCTCCATACAGCATGTTCGACTTCCTCTGCATCTTGATGGTGAATATTTGTTTCCCTGATTCTTCCTCTGAGTTCATCTCTCTCCCCAGATGTCTAGCCTAACCTCTGTTACAGAGCTCTTTATTAAACTAATCAGAAGGGCCTTAGGCAGACAAGGAAGGACAGTGTGATGAAATATCCTTCAACACTAGATCATAGATGTAGACTTTTACGTTAGATCCAAATCAAATAATCTGTGTTCTATGTCCTAAGTGTGTAATGTCTTTAATAGCAGAAGCTTACCTTCAACCTCTAAGACATAACCAAGGGTGACAGCAGAAGTCTATATTACTTTATAGCTCAAGTCATTTGAACTACAGTGACCAATCATTCTAAAGGAGGTTTTCCATTTTTTTCACTTATTTTATTTTATTCTGTGTTTCTTGTGGGGATCATTTTCATTTTCAGTTAAAATGACATAGCCTCTTTTAAGAATGCTCTAATTTTGTTAGGCAGTGGTGGAACACACCTTTAATCCCAGCACTTGGGAGGCAAAGGAGGCAGGCAGGTCTCTGTGACTTTGAGGCCAACTTGGTCTACAGAGTGAGTTCCAAGATAGCCAAGCTACACACAGAAAAACAGAGTATCAAAAATAAAAAAAAAATTCTTTAATTTCATTTACTTACTTATAAAATTTAGTTCAGTGCATGTATGTAGAGTAAGCTATACAATTATATATGTATTTTTTCATTTTCTTCATTAAGAAATTTTTTTATTATATTTATGTTTTAATTTTACACATCAGCCATGGGTTCCCCTGTCCTCCCCCCTCCCGCCCCCCCCCCCACCTTCACCCCATCTCCTCCCCTCCATTCCCATCTCCTCCAGGGCCAAGACTCCCCTGGGGATTCATTTAAACCTGGTGGATTCAATACAGGCAGGTCCAGTCCCCTCCTTCCAGGCTGAGAAAAGTGTCCCTGTGTAAGCCCAAGGTTCCAACCAGCTGGATCAAGCCCTCTGGATAAGTGAGACAATTGAATAGCTTGAACTGTTTGGGAGGCATCCAGGCTGTGGGACTGGGACCTGTCCTTAGTGCATGAGCTGGCTGTTTGGAACAATTACATATTTCACATTTAATTTGACATACATATACAATAATAAATTTCCTTGAGGCTTTACAAAATTACATTGGTATAATTTTACCCTCCTTTTCCTTTCTCTTTCTCCTTCTGTATTAACTTCCTCCCTTCCACAGTTGAGGCCCCTCCCTATTTTTCCATAACCACCTTCATACTACCTATATCCTGATATTCCCCCTCCAATCTCCCACTCTCTTTATACTACCAGGGTATTCTTAGTACTCTTGACAGTTAATAGTTTGTGAGATGTGGAGTAATTGCTGTGTGTGAAGCCTTGAGTGAATACGTATTGTTTGACATGGGCACAGTCATGTCATGTTCCTTAGCCTCAGACCCAGAGGTAAATGAAAAAGCTTTTCCCCTAGTGGTGATGCTTAGACAGAAATTGCAATGCCTTCCCTTCTGTCCTTCATAGATGTTAATAGTGTGTGCAGAAAATGTTAACCATGGCTTTCTTCCCCACAGCTAATGAAGATTGCTCTTTAGAAAGAACGTTCTACTGATGTTAGCCAAACCTATCTCATTGATCAAAGTCATACCATCAACCCTGCCTCATTATTTGTCTTTAGGTAATATCCACACCCATGCTCAGCTGTATGTAATAACACCCACTATCTTAAACAGTATAATAAACAACCTGAGCTTCCAGGGTATTGCAGTTTCTCCACCTGACCCCAGGTTTCTGTCTGTCATTTCTTCATTCTTTCACCACAGTCAGCTTCAAGCTCCTGAGACTGTCACAAAGATGTAACAAAAGTGCATACTATATAATTATTCCATGTAGTATGTGGTACTAGAACCAATCTTATCCCCACAACCCTGGAACAAACTAAGCTATAAGGCACAAACTGAAAATCATTTTATCACAAAGATTACTGGTCAGATTTGTGGAGGGTACTAACACTGAATGCCATGACATTAGGAAGTGAGTGTTCCTCATTAAAAGATATTCAAAAATTGGCAATGCAACTCAACATCAGAGTTTCAAATGACTCATTTGCATGCAGAGTACTAAGCTTATAATGATAATAAAATAAAAAAAAAATGTGCAACTATAAGGAAACAGACACTTTCTTACTCTAACTCCCCTCACAAAATTACAGAGAAGAGACAATACATGGAACTTCCCAAAATAAAATAGATTTCTGAGCTTCCTATTACCACAGCAAGGAAAGAATTAACCATTTACACTCTTCTGACTGACAATAGAAAGGTTTTTATTCATTTTCAACTATGAAGGAAAGCTCTAATTTCATTTCCTTCCTTACAAAAGTTAGTTCAGTGTTTTTGTCTATAAGGGATGCTTAATACATATTCACTAAATTAAACTCAGTTGTTCATCCTCCAATTGTATCAATAAAATTATTGAATGAATTTGTTTACTCAAAGGTCATATGAAGTTGTCAGTTTCATTTCAGTACCTGTCTAGCTAATGGATATTTTTAGAAACATATTTAAGAATTTTTATTTATTCCCTCCATTCTTAAAAAAATATTTTCCATTCTTTCTATATCTTATATTGTGACTGATACTTACTTTTTCCATTTTGCTCTCATTATTAAAGAATTACATATTGCTTCTATTTTCACAGCATCTCCATTTTCAGACTGTTAATTAATATATATGTTAAGGTCCATTCTGAAATTCCACTGAAATCACAATAGCCATCACTCTTTCCCTGAAATTCATTATTTGTCATTGGAAAAAGAGGCAGCAGGCCTCTGAAGGATGGAGGAGAAGTTATAAGTTATAAAGAAGATCTTAATAATAATAAATAAATAAATAAATAAATAAATAAATAAATAAATAAATAAAAACCTCAAAGTCTTAAACACATGAACTCTTGTTCCATCTCATGGAGATCAAAAGTTCCCTGTTATCAATGTGGATTAGAGTAGAAAAATACATTTATGTTTAAACATGGGAAAAGGAGTAGAAAGGAATAAAATTCAACAATTCTCTGGCTTCTCCTAAAAAAGATTGTATGCATTAGTATAAAAACAAACATTTGTCCTTTACTTACAAACTATTCATAACAGCAACAGAATGATAAGCTAAAGAGAAATCACAGGCAAATACCTTGGGTGCTGGCCAGTGTGCTATAGAGGTCATAGTATTCAAAACATTTTTGTAATTTAGGGTGATGAACAGGTTTCTGCTGTTAGCCCATCTGTACTTCACTTGAATTTCTAGATAATCATAATCATAATTATGAAGCACTCAGATGGTGTTTTCAAAAAATAAACAGCTTCATAGCACTGTGTCTGACCTGAACAAGTTAATGAGGATAATAGTGTTTTAACCTTTTTCATTCTTGTCATGCTCTAGGGGAAAAAAATCACAGATGATAGCTAAAAAATAGCCAGCCTTAGAAAATGAAGAAATTCAACTAATTACCAAATTCAACAGTCTGTTTTACATTTTGATAGAAGGATATTGACAGTACGCAAAATGTTCACTAAAGGGAAATTTTGAATTTAAAGACAGTTGACTATTTTACTAAAAAATAACCTTAATCAGAGATGGAATATTAAAAAGACAAATGAACGAAGATACCAACAACAACCACAAAACATAAGGAGAGTAAGACCCAATAGTATTTAGCAGATGAGAATTATAAATTTGAGGCAGTCTCACTGTATATCTCAGGCTCACCTGATCATCCTTTGGTATCTTCCATTGGTCTCAAAACATCCAGACACAGCCTCACACTTGTGGGTATTACACATATCCAGATAAGTAAAAAAAATAATAAAATTTTTCAGAAGTGAGTTATTAATAGTAATATGCAGGCCTTTTATCGCTAGCAGTTTCAAATTATAAAATGATACTGTTGAGGTCGTTGAGCCATTTAAAGTTGTTTGGTACAGGATGAGACATGAGAATCTAGTTTTAGTTTTCCTCTTTGCTGAAGAAACTTTCTTTTCTCCAGTGTGCATTTTTGCTATCATTGGTCACTTGAATAAACTTGAAAAATGATCTCTATAATTGAAAGCAGCCTCTAAAGCCAGTATACCTCTGACTGAAAATTCCTTGTGTTTTCCTTAGTTCTTTGTTTTGTTTGGATTTAGTTTTGGTTTTTGGATTTTCTTTTGTTATGTTTTGCTTTTTTGAGACAGGCTTTCTCTGTGTGGCTTTGGAGCCTTTCCTGGAACTCGATCAGTAGACAATGCTGGCTGCCTGGAACTCATAGAGATCTGCCTGCCCCTGTCTCCCAAGTTCTGGGATTAAAGGTGTGTGGGCCATTACCACCTGGTGTCTTTTTTTATAATTATAATCAGTCAATATCTTATTTTGACAAATTATATATTCTTTTTGTTTGTTTGTTTGTTTTTTGTTTTTCAAGACAGGGTTTCTCTGTGTAGCTTTGCACCTTTCCTGGAACTCACTTGGTAGCCCAGGCTGTTCTTAAACTCACAAAGATCCACCTGCCTTCAGAGTGCTGGGATTAAAGGCATGCACCACCACTGCCAGGCTCAATAATCTTTTTAAGATATTTAAATAAATTAGAGAAAAGTGCCTCACTTCCAAAAAATATATTAAGGTTTTTTAATTTTTCTGTGACAATTTCACCTATTCTACATTTTGATTACAAAAACCTCCTTCCTTCTGTAATCTCCCTAATTTAATTGCATTAAAAGTGAGGAGGATACTAGATGTAAAACAAAGATGACTAGACTGCTACACAACTCCAGGGAAGCTACCTAGAAAATGGGACCCTAGGAAAGACACAGGGATCACCCAATGACAGAGAAATGGATGAGATCTACATGAACAACCTGGATGACAGTGGGAGTAATGAAGGGCAAGGTTTGAGGGAAAGAAAGCTTAGGGGAGCAGGAGATCCCAGCTGGATCAAGAACAGAAAGGGAGAACAAGGAATAACAGACCATGATAAATGAAGGCCACATGAGAACAGGAATAGGCAGAGTGCTAGAGAGGTCCCCTGAAATTAATGATACATCCTCTGTAGACTACTGGCAACGGTTGAGAGAAAGCCTGATCTGACCTAGACTGGTGATCAGATGGCCAAACACCCTAACAGTCAAGCTGGAACTCTCATCTAATAACTGATGGAAGTGGATGCAGAGATCCTCAGCCAGGCCTCAGGTGGAGCTCCAGGTGTCCAATAGTTGAGAAAGAGGAGGGACTGTAAGAGCGTGAATTGTTGAGGCCAAGATTGCAAAAAGCACAGGGACAAATAGTCAAACGAATGGAAGCACATGAATTATGAACCCAAGGCTATGGAGGCCCCAGCTGGATAAGGCCCTCTGGATAAGTGAGACAATTGAATAGCTTGATCTGTTTGGGAGGCATCCAGGCTGTTGGAACGGGACCTGTCCTTAGTGCATGAGCTGGCTGTTTGGAACCTTGGGCTTACACAGGGACACTTTGCTAAGCCTGGAAGGAGGGGACAGGACCTGCCTGTTCTGAATCCACCAGGTTTAAATGAATCCCCAGGGGCGTCTTGGCCCTGGAGGAGGTGGGAATGGAGGGGAGAGGATGGGAGAAGGTGGGGGTGGGGGCGGCAGCGAGGAGGACAGGGGATGTGTAAAAAATTTTAAAAAAATGAAAGATAAATAAAAAATAAAAAAGAGTGTATGGCCGTGTAATGTAATATGCAAATATGCATTAATTTTGGGCTTTAATAAAGATTCGATTAACTAAGAAGCTCAATTTTTCAAGAAGTAAGTAAATCACCATTAATTTTATTTGTTCTATATTCTTACAAGACTTATCTGTTGGATGACTGTGATGGTAATACTTAAATAACTCACTTTTGAAATTATATTATTCCCACAGAGTTTCTTTAGGAACAATAAAAAAATTATATTAAATAGTATCAACATTTGTGCTAACTAGCTAACTTGGAAAGATTATGCAAGCTATTGTAATGATTACTATGGAAAATATGTATAAGTAAAGCCACCTAAAATATAAAAATATATTTCATTTTTTATTATAGATATCCATAATAAAACACTTATATGAACTAAATTCCACTTCCTATGCTGTATAATTAATAACTCATTTGATCCTCCATATATCCCTATCAGTACACAAGTTAAATTATACCCATTTTACAAATACACAAATAGAGGCACAGAGATGTTGAATCGTTTGGTCACACAGTGTTTGAATTAACTTTGAACCAAAATCTTTGCATTTATTGTTTTGCAGTTCTACATAATTTTAATTGACATTAAATATGTTTTATGTAATAAACAATTTGCTAGGCAATAGACTATGATAAATATCTTAGCCACTGTTCTATTGCTGTCAAGAAACACCATTACCACAACAACTATTATAAAAGACAAGTATTTACTGGAGCTTGCTTACAACACTTTCAGTTTAGTCAGTTATTTTCATGGAGGGGGCTAAAGCAGTAGCTTGGAGCTACATCCTGACCTATCATAGTCAGAGAGACACTGGGCCTGGGATGGGCTTTTGAAACATCAAAGCTGACCCCAGTGACATACTTCCTCCAACAAGGGTACATCTACTCCAACAAGGCCATACATTCCCACATGGTAAGCCCAGGATAAACAGTAGAAATTATTCAATAAGGTCATATTCCCCACTGATGCTTGTACCCTACACCCCTGCAGATATAACTAATTCTTACAAAGTGTTATCATGCCATGATGACTAAGCAGTCAAATATATGAGCCTACAGAGGCCTTTCTAATGTAACAACTACAACAGGCAAAAATGAAAAGTGTGTAAGACTACAAAGACCTTGTAACCTAGAGGAGAAGGCAAACATTTATGAGGCAATCATAGGTAAAATTGTAATTAAAAATTAATTTATGTCTGCATGCATTTGTGTGTATTTGAATGTGCACATGGTTGGAAGAGGCCTGGATTTCAGTTTCCAGGACTCATATTGCATGCTTACCACTGCTCATAACTCCAGTTTCAGGGCATCTGATGGTCTTTTCTGACAGACTCATCTTTCCTGGCACTAAAATTATAGTTTCAAAAAGTTCTATGAGAGAAACTGTTAGGATTATCTGAGATTTATGACATGTCTTCTAGTCCACATGGAAACAAATGATTCCTTAGGTTTTTTCAAATTAAATTTGAAATATAAATAGAATATAATTAGTTATAAAGGAGATGGAAATCATTGCAAATTAAAAACAAAAACAATATGTGCAAAAGACCTGTCCCAAGAGGGAATGTAACATCTTTGAATATTTTTTTTTGAGCTGAGGATCAAACCCAGAGCCTTGTGCTTGCTAGGTGAGCACTCTACCACTGAGCTAAATCCCCAACCCATCTTTGAATAATTTAGAAACCATTTGAGTAATTTTATAGGGTATGGAGTGTCTTGGATTGTTTTTTTTTTTATTATTGTTGTGAAGAGACACCATGACCATGGCAACTCTTACAAAGAAAACAGTTAATTGAAGTGGTTTGCTTACAGTTTCAGAGGTTCAGTCAATTATTGTCATGGCAGAGAGCATGTCTGTGTCCAGGAAGAGGTGGTGCTGGAGCCGAGTCTGCTATATCTTTCAAGCAACAGGAAACAAATTGACTTACACACTGAGTGAAGCTTAAGAAAAGAGACCTCAAAGCCCACCTCCACAGTGACACAATTCCTCCAAAAAGGCCACACCTCCTAATAGTGCCTTTCCCTTTGGGAGCCATTTTCTTTGATACTACCACAGGGAGTAAGAGGGGGAAATGGTATGATACACAGCTACACAGACGATCAGAAAAGAAATCATTCCAGTACTTGTGGATTTCAGTTATACCAAATGCAAAGCTTTCTTCTGTTGACAAAATTATTTGACTTCACAATTTGGATTAAACAAAATCAAAAGAGAAAAATAAACTAAAACAATAACAATTGAAAATAAAGTCATTAAACTGCCACTGTTTTAGGGGAAAATGATTATCTATGTAGACACACCAAAATAATTTACATAAAATATAATAAACATTGTAGTTTTATGAATATCATAAATTAATATTCCAAGGTCAGGTATATTTTATAAATTATAAACAACTAGAAGACATTTAAAAAATAGGATCAACTAGTCAACTTCTAAAGTACTTATATAATAAATTATATTCAACAGTTCTATGTGGGAAATAATAAAATGCTATTCATCTGTTAAAGGGTAATTAAAAAGAGAAAAATATTCCTGCTGTGAGTAGGAAGCAGTATTAAAAATAGTGACAATTTTCTGCCAAACTAATTCATAGATTTAATTCAACTCTATCAAAGTTTGAACAGCATTTTATGTAGGTTATAAGCTGGCTATAAAATTTTATGGAAAAATTAAACTCAAAAATTAGCTAAGATATTTCTAAAAAAGACAACAGACTTGCACAATTCACTTTCAGGAGCTATTATGATGCCATAAGAATTAAGGATAAAATACTACCAATGACTCACTATGAAGGGATAACACCAGCAGTGTAGCATATTATAAGTCTGATATGTATCCTTTTACAACATAAAATGTACCAAACAAACAGAAACAACAGCTATTTCACTGGAGTGGCTGAGGTAGCCCAGTGGGATAATGATTTGGCAGAGGCATCAAAGCAGTAATTCACATAATAGTCTTACAGAGAAGCACATAGTATCACTTTCATCTCTCTAGTCAGGAATAGTCCTAAACAGAATTATTTTCCTCAGTAGAGGATGCTAAATAGGAACATCCTACCAGTCCCTACAAAAAACAAAGATACCTGATACATTTGCAATTGGAGAAGGCTGTGGTTTCTGCTTGGAAATTCACACTAATGAATTACACCAGAGACAGACCCCATCATACTCTGTCATATATCTGGTGAATCTCACTAATTGTGGTCCTGCGAAACAATTCAGCAGCCATCTCCAGCAGCTATGCAAACAAAATAAGTAGACTTGCTTGTCCACAGAAGCAGCTGGGCACTTTGTACCACAGGGTTTGTACTACAGATGTCTCAGGTAGTAACATCTCTGAATCCTTAGCATAGGAAGCTGACCTACACTCAACCTCAGGAAATCACTGGGCAGCTCTATCTGGCAAGTTAGCATTCTAAGGCTACACAAAGGCACCTATAAGCACTGTCATTAGTTACTGACGTCATTCCATCCCGCTTCAATAGAATAGATTGGATCCTTCACAGACTTAAGATATTGATGGGTCCCCCATGCCTCCTCCAAAATACTTAGTTGTATGATACTGGGCATTATACAGTATCCTTGCCACCAAGCAACCTGTGGAAATAATTTAAAGCCATCCATCTGCAACTATGTACCCATCACCTAGCACTCCTACAAGCAAGAACACTGTTCCAAACCATATTATCATTTATGATAAAAAAGAAATGAATATCTTAGAAAAGAAGAAAGTAAAAGGTTATCTTTATTGATCCTTTAGTAAGGGTTCAGTGTTTTATTTACTATAGATTGAAGGATGATAACGTCAATATAAAATCACACTAATGGATAAAACTTAGCAGAAATGATACACAGAAGAGAAAGAGAAGAATATGAACATCACAAATCATAAAGGTGAATATGATAATGCCAAATGAACAAAGCATATACAAAAAACAAAAATAACAAAATTGCTGATGACTATGTCAGCACACTTTTAACTTAAATGTTATGTATAATAAACCTAGCAAAGCATGAGTAAGCAACTGAATAAAACAGCAAACAGTGTTTCTGTGGTCCTTGTCTTCAGGCTCCCTCTTTGAGTTCCTGCCCTCACTGTCCTCAATAATAGACTGTAACATGGAAGTGTAAGATGAAATAAGTCTTCTGTGCATCTAAATTGCATTGAGTTTATGTTTATGATTTTTGTTATACCAAGAAAAAATAGACTAGAACACCATCTACCCCAATTATCTTATGGGGACCCTACACCTTTCATATCCTCTGGCCCCACTCCGCTATAATTTATGTGTGGTAATACCTTCCAGGTGGTAAGTAAAGCATTAGGATACTAATTCATTGGATAATGAATGACTCCCCTGACCCCTTACACACATCTGGAAACCAATAGGTATGTGGATGATACAATCATTTGTGTCTCATAGCAGCCAAACCCAAACCCAAATAAAATTGTGAAGTAAATAAAGTATGTATCATCAAAATCATCAAATTAAACTATATTTTACCAAGCAAAACTGTTGTGACATAGATAATATACATCTGTATTACTTTTATAGGCATATGTATAGAAACTATATGCAAACATTCAAATTTACATGTCAAAATTTTGTTTTACAAGTAAAGTGAAAAAAGCAAAAACATTGTCTTTATCTAACTTAATTTTCCCAAGCTTCAAATTGTGCCTCATTCATAAAATTATAAATTAAAGATTTTTTAAGTTAATATTTCAGTATTTTCTGAGATTTTTAGTATTAACTTGTTCAATTCAGATCCAGTTGTCCAGATTACACAATACAATTCTTCTAAGCTTCTTGTTTTTGTTGTGTGCTATTAGAATTACAAACATCTCTTAGAAAAAACAAACAAACAAAACAGAATTATAAACAGCTTACTTCAGGGCTTAACCTTCTGATTCTTAAAGGAATAGTTTTAATTAATCAACAGCCTTGGCTTCGCTTCAAAGTTTCTTCCCCCTATTATGAGATAAAAGAATTGGAGCTGGGCAGTGGTGGTGCACACCTTTAATCCCAGCACTCGGGAGGCAGAGCCAGGCAGATCTCTTTGAGTTCAAGGCCAGCCTGTGCTACCAAGTAAGTTCCAGGAAAGGAGCAAAGCTACACAGGGAAACCCTGTCTCGAAAAACCAAAAAAAAGAAAAAGAGAGAGAGAGAGAGAGAGAGAGAGAGAGAGAGAGAGAGAGAGAAGAATCTAGTTTTAGAGGGGGATATTTAGTACATAAAATGAATAAAAATATTTCTTAATTGAAAACAAAACCAAACATCTAGTTTTGTAACCCAAGGCCAAGAATTTACCTTTGATCTCTTCCTTAGATGATATGGTCCATTAGAAAAAACAGTCTAAACTGTTGAATGTTTCTTCCTGGGAATGAGAAACATAATATTGTCATGAAACTGTTGATAGACTGTATTTCCTATATTAATTTTATATTCTGAAGTCTTAGACTCAAAGACACTGTAACAAACTGATCCCTTGGAGATAATGTTCCAATTTCCTACTTTCACATTTTTGTCAATACTTTGACTGAAGTAAAATAAAATAAATCTCTTTTAAAGTTTATAAACTGGAAAAATAATGCAGTTTAACTGAAATGTTTATCAATCATTGGCGCCCAACATGGCAAGAATTCACTAAAAAAACACTTACTTGCCTTGGCAGTGGGTTCAGCTTCGCGCTTGGGTGAGCCCAGCTCACTAGCTCCAGAGCTCTAGCCTAGCCCCAGCCTAAACCAGGTCTAGCTCAGCTTAGGACTCAGGCCCAACCTACCTTAGCTACAAGCAGTTACCACCACAGCTGGAATTACTTGCTTAAAAAGCCGGTGCTACAAACAACTCAGGCCTGCAGGAGCTACCACTAATTGCAGTAGCTACACGCAACTGCAGATAGACTGCTTTTGGCTGAAATGCCAGTGCACATGGTCAGTCGGAGCTTAAGGAAGCCAGAACCCAGGCTCCACTCAGCTCAAACGGGAACATTGAAGCAGTTGGTTTCAAGCTTTTAGCCAGAAAGCGGCTAAGCTTTCTTGCTTTCTTGCTCTCTTTCTCTCTCTCTGGATTCCCACCTCGGATGCTAGGAAGCTGTTTTGAAATTCCCTCAGATTTCTACTGTTCTACACAGAATTGGTAAGTCATTTATATCAGATATTTTAAAGGAAACTATTTAAAAGAGATTTTTTTTTCCACATTAAAAAAAATGGGTTTTATGTGTACATTGGAAGAAAATTGGGCTTTGTTTGAAATTTTAGGCAATATGGTAATGGAACAACTATATGAGAATATTAATGTTGATCAAATTATGTACATTATTTTTCTTCTTATCCTTATTTTACAATTTAAAAAGATAGTCAATTTAAGTGCCAAGATAAAAATTTCAGAAAAATCTGTTAAACCTGTTAAAATGAATTATAGAGAAATTCAGATTCAGACAGAAGAAATTAAGAGTGAAGTTGTTTCAGGATTGGATTATAAGGTTACAGAAAGAAAGCCTGTTTTCACACAATCACCCTTAATTTATCCAGTAACCATACAACAGCAACCTGGTCAAGTGAATACGCAAAATATTTGGACTCCAGTTGAAATGTTAGACTTACAAAGGTTTAAGGAAGCAATAGTATATTATGGCATGCATTCTCCATATGTAAAGCAAATGTTAAACTCCTGGTCAACTTATAATAGGATTATACCACAGGACTGGTGGGAGCTGGCACAGGCGGTTCTGGAACCCAGACAGAAGCTCCAGTGGCAAATGTGGTTCAAAGAGGAAGCTAAAAACGTAGCAAAACAATGTAGGGATAGAGGTATACAAGTCTTCCAGGATCAGCTTGTTGGAGAAGGCCAATATGCTGCAGTAGAAACACAATGTTTACATGATATCCAAACTATAATTCTATGTCAAAAGGCAGCCTTGAATGCATGGGACAGAGTTGAGGAATCAGGAAAGAAAACTGAGTCATTTACAAAGGTTATATAGGGCCCAAAGAATCTTTCACAGATTTCTTACGAAGACTGCCTTCAGCAGTAAAGAGAATGGTCCCAAATTCAGAAGCTAGCCAGATAATAATTGAATCTTTGGCTTTTGAGAATGCAAATGCAGCATGCAAGAGAATAATCAGGCCATTAAAGGCAAGATCTGCACCCTTGGAAGATTGGATTAGAGACACGGTTAATGTTGAGGCTCATGATCATGATAATATGTGGGTAGGAGAAGCAATTTCAAGAGGTTTGAGGAATGTCAGATGTTTTGGTTGTGGAAAGCAAGGACATTTGAAAAGGGACTATAAACAGGGCACTTCTAGAAACAATGTTTCTTCAAGGAACAATGGCAACAGAATGCTTCTTCCTTCTGGAGTATGTAGAAGGTGTGGTAAGGGAAGACACTGGACCAATGAATGTAGATCAACAAGGGACAGACAAGGTAATACCTTGCCTCAGTCTTTGGGAAACTCCCAGAGGGGCCTCAGGCAGGCCCCTACAGTGAATCCAGTTCAGACCTTTCCTGCAATCGTAGAGGAGACACCTACTCAGAGCAGTTAAATAACCAAATGCCTATTGGAATAAACCAGGCTACTCAGAGTAATGGAACAACTGAGACAGAGAGAACAGAAAATTCAGGAGAAACCATAAAGAAAAATTTTTTGGCAAACTTCTATAAATGAACAAAGACCAAAATTAACAATAAAAATAAATGGTGTTTTGTTGTCTGGTCTGGTAGACACAGGTGCTGATGTGACCATAATTGCACCAGAATTTTGGCATCCATCTTGGACTCTTCAGGAGGTAAATGTTCAACTGTTAGGAATTGGAACATTATCTCAAGTGAAACAGAGTGCAAGATAGCTCAAATGTATAGGCCCAGAAGGACAGAGAGGCAGATTAAAACCATATGTGGCTAACATAGCTATGAACCTGTGAGGTCAAGACCTGTTACAACAATGGAATACTCAGATTAGCATCCCTCCAACCTCAGAAATAAATCATAAACTAGCACATGTTTCTGAGAGAAATATTAGAAGGTATTATTCTAATGAGTGTTCACCAACCATCCATATTATACAAGAACAGGGCACAAAAACTGATGATCTTCCAAAGACACCAACAGCTCTACCTTTAAAATGGTTAACACAAAAGCCTGTATAGGCTCATCAATGGCCTTTAACAACAGAGAAACTCCAGGCTTTAGATGAGCTGGTAAAAGAGCAGTTAAATGCTCACCATATTGAAGAATCTACTAGCCCATGGAATTCTCCTATATTTGTTATTAAAAAGAAATCTGGTAAATGGAGAATGGTAACAGACCTTAGAGCAATTAACAAAGTAATTCAGCCAATGGGCTCTCTACAATCTGGAATTCCTTTGCCTATTCTGTTACCTAAAGGATGGCCTCTCATAGTTATCGATTTAAAAGACTGTTCCTTTTCAATATCCCTACAAGAAAAAGACAGAGAAAGATTTGCTTTCATGGTGCCTACTTATAATAATTCTTAACCAGTTAGAAGATTTCAATGGAGAGTCCTCCCACAGGGAATATTGAATAGTCCAACCCTGTGCCAATATTTTGTACAACAGCCCTTGGAAGTGTTAGGTAAAAAATTTCCTAAATCTATATTTTATCATTATATGGATGATATTTTACTAGCTGACTCAAATGCAGATACTTTAGAAAAAATGTTTGGAGAAGTAAAGAATATATTGCCTTGCTGGGGATTACAAATTGCTTCTGAAAAGATACAAAAAGGAGATTTTATTAATTATTTAGGATATAGAATCGAGCTACAAAAAATTAGACATCAAAAAGTGCAAAGTAGGAGAGATCGCCTACAGACTCTTAATGACTTTCAAAGATTATTTAGGGACATTTCTCATCTACAAACTATTGCTGGGGTAAAAAATGATGAACTGAATAAATTGTTCAAAACCTTAGAAGGTGACTAGGACTTAAATAGTCCAAGAGAATTATCTCCTGAAGCTGAGAAAGAATTGGCCTTGGTAGAAAAAAAGGTACATGAAGGACATGTGGATCATATTGATCCAAAGATGGATTGCATTTTGGTTATTTTACCTTCTAGGCATTCTCCTACAGGAATATTAATGCAGAGAGAAGATATTATATTGGAATGGATATTTTTACCAAATAAACCAAATAAAAAATTAAAAACTTATGTGGAAAAAATCTCTGACTTAATTTTGAAAGGAAAATTGAGACTTCGTCAATTAGCAGGAATAGACCCAGCAGAAATTGTTGTACCTTTAACTAAAGAGGACATTGAAAAATTATGGACAGAAAGTGAACCTTGTCAAAGAGCTTGCAGTAATTTTTTTTGGAGAAATTAACAGCAAATATCCTAAAAGCAATAGAATTGATCTTATAAAGAGAGCTGATTGGATCTTGCCTCGAATTGTATGTGAAAAACCCATATCTGGAGATCGGACATTTTATACAGATGCCAACAAACAAGGAAAGGCAGGTTACAAATCAGAAAATTTAAGTAAAGTGGTTCAAAGTCCTTATAATTCAGTTCAAAAATCGGAATTGTATGCTATTCTGTTGGTATTAATGGATTTTTCAGAACCTCTCAATATAATTACTGACTCTCAGTATGCTGAAAGAGTGGTATTACATATTGAGACTGAAGAATTTATTCCTGATGCTTCAGAGTTAACTTCACTATTTATTCAATTAAAAGATACAATCAGGGGAAGGAGTCATCCTTTATATATAACTCACATCCGATCCCATCCTGGTCTGCCAGGCCCTCTAGCACAAGGTAATGATGAGATGGATAAATTATTGATAGGAAATGTGCTGGAGGCCTCAGAATTACATAAGAAACATCATGTCAATAGTAAAGGTTTAAAAAAGGATTTTTCCATAACCTGGCAACAAGCCAAGGAAATTATAAAGAAATGTCCTACTTGTTCCTTCTACAATCAGACACAATTAACAGCAGGATGTAACCCAAAGGGTACTCAGAGGAATGAAATCTGGCAGATGGATGTGTTTCACTTTGCGGAATTTGGAAAATAGAAATATGTACACCATACTATCGATACTTATTCAGGATTTCAATGGGCAACTGCTTTGAGTTCTGAAAAAGCTGATTCTGTAATCACTCATTTGCTAGAAGTTATGGCCATCATGGGTATACCTGCACAAATTAAAACTGACAATGCTCTGGCATATGTCTCTATTAAAATGAAACAGTTTTTTGCTTATTATGATATAAAGCATATTACAGGTATACCACATAATCCTACAGGCCAAGCTGTTAGAGAAAGATCCAACAGAACTCTAAAGGACATGATAAATAAACAAAAAGGGATAACAAATCCCCCAGAAATAGACTGCACAATGCTCTATTAACTTTGAATTTTGTCAATGCTAATGAAAAAGGAACAAAAGCTGCAGAGAGACATTGGTTAATAGAAAAAACTACAGAATTAAATCAGCCTATATACTTCAAGGATGTGCTGACCTCAGAATGGAAACCAGGCTATGTGTTACTTTGGGGACGAGGTTTTGCTTTTGTTTCTTCAGGAGAAGATAAGCTGTGGGTAATATCAAAACTGATAAAGGTTCGATTTGAACAAGAGAGACCTCTTAATTAGAGGAGGTGATAGTTCATCAACCAACATGACCATCCAGTTTAAACTCACTTATACCATTAATACATGCCTTTTCATTTAATCAGATGTAACTTTCCAAAAGGGGAAGGATTTTTGTTTTTGTCTTTTAGGAGAATGAAGGCTAAGGAATCTGAAGAACACTGGACAAATCAGACAACTGAAGAAAAAGGACAAATCATCTGTCCCAGGAAAAAGAGTAAAATGGCCTATTGGGATATCATCTACAAAATTTCATAAATCTTCCTAAATGTTTGTTTCTGCTCTTCTCTAAAAAATTAATACTCTTGGTCTTCTTGTAGTCCCAGGTCAATTAAAGTTTCAACCTGATTTTGGAGTTGGAGAATGGCTCTCTACTCCTTTAAACTCAAGCATGCTGTTAAAAGGAAAATGAAAACTCCCTGTATCATACCAGAAGAAAGAGCCATCTTCTGACATGGGACAGGAGAAAAACCAAATTAATTAAGGGACTATTCTATTACTAATCTCAATTTTTTGATTCTATCCTGATTCTTTAAACTTTTCTTAAAGTATGAATTTTATATCAAAATTTACTATATATACATATTTTAAACTTTGTTAAGATAATAATGGTCATATAGAGTACTAATTAATTCTAGAGAAAAGGCTTCAATTAGCTGCCTATACATGTTTTTGTGTTCGAGTCTCTTTTTAGTTTTCTGCAGGAAATCACGGCCAGGCCTAACCTCAACTGAAATCTCCAGGAAGAAGATGGGGCCCCACAATGACAATTCCATGTGGAAAATAATATCACTAAGCTGACAAGCATCATCTACAGATCAGCTTTGGACTACAAAGTGCTTAGAGCAATTCTGAGATGGCTAGCTGAGATGATCCAGTTTCAAAGACTACTTGTATAAGGACTTGAGATAAACCCTGAACTTTGCCATTATGGATAACAAAGAATATAGTTACCTTTCCTAGAATTTTTCAATTAACCCAAATTTTTTCTTTTCAGAATAAAGATAACTTCACCCATACCCAGCAGGAAGCAATTTTAAGAATACAATGCCCACATTCCCAAAGGGGTGGTGTGGGGTGGGTGGTTTTTTGGTCTTTGTATGGGTTTTGGGTCTGGGATAGTTTTCATTGTTTAGAAGGGTTGGTTACAAGTTGTTGTTAAGGGTTAGGTAAAGGGCTAGGCAAAAGGTGCTTGTTTAAAAAAAAAGAAAAAGAAAAAGACAATTACTAGTTTTAAATACTTTACATTGGATTGGATTGTTTTATATTGTATACAAATTATTATTATTATTGAGATTGAGATTGTTAGAATATGCCATATACATATTTCTAATCTTGCTCTAGGTATTGTGTTTGTACCATTCATTTAACAATGTAATGCAATTTGCTAATCCTTGAAAGTTAGTATTATCAACTATTAGGATATATAGAAATGAAAGTTAGTGGTTAGACATTACAATTGAACTTGTAGTCATATTAGGTGTGTTTTCAAGATCGAACAGGTATATTTTAGATAGACAGGTCTTCTTCAAACCCTTCAGAGATGTACAGAATATGGCATTTAAAATGTTTAAATAACTTAGGATTTTTTCTTTTTTGCTATGACTATGAGACATGTTGGCTCCTGGCAGTACCAATCTACTTCAGAGAAAATATGGGCATTGAAGAAACTGCACATGGAGTTAACTTTCATTGTGGCAAAAGTTAGCCACTGGACAACAAAGTATCCTCGAATCAACTGCTGACAAACAGGACAGACAGGACATTAAACCAAGGACTACCAATTCTTGCCAAAGCAAGTGTGGTTGTGGCTTTAACAAAAGGCATCTTCTGAAGCCAGGACAATATGGCACCATCCCTGAATTGAGTGACCTTTGCAATCCGTAAAAGGTACAGTGCCCTTTTCTTCAGTGGCAATTGAACAGGGAGTGGGCCAATGGCTAACTAAGCTCACCCCTCTCAATAGTAGACTGGCATTTAATAGAGGGAAGTGGAGAATAGGATGCTGAGATGAAGCCACATATACACAGCCAAGAAAAATGGACAGGTTAATTAAAAAAAATCAATCATTTCCAGAATTTAAAATCCTGAATCATGACAT
Organism: Onychomys torridus; assembly: GCF_903995425.1. Lineage (NCBI taxonomy): Eukaryota > Metazoa > Chordata > Mammalia > Rodentia > Cricetidae > Onychomys > Onychomys torridus. The sequence goes on from NC_050466.1 coordinate 108,284,572, forward strand.
GACACTAATGGAATTCAGGTGTTTCTGGTGCATGGACTGCTCTAAGCAAATGTGAGGTCAAACTGTTGACTTTATATACATCCTAGTTCACAAAAGAGTAAGCTAAGTCTGAATATGATGCTCCAACACTGTGGAGAATCCTCAGGTGACTGTCCAGGCAGCTGGCTGCTTCTGTCAACTCACATTTTTTTTTTTTGGAAGCTGCTTGCATGCATTTCCTGTTTTTATTTTTTATTAGGTAGTATTATTTCCTTCTTGGGTCTCTGAGGGAGTTGAAGATCAGTTAGTTATAGTTATAATTATCATTGTTAAGGATTTCAGAAAAACATACTAAGAGCTGTAAGTGTACAAATTTGAAAGATGTTATAAGACAGTTCCATTGGCAATATAAGTTAGGAGAGAAAGTGAATCAGGTACATTTTGGACTTACCAAAATAAGATAGATAATGGAATTATTTTCTCTGAATTTGTCAAATGCAAATGGACTAGACATTGTTTACATATTTATTGTTTGTATATATGGTATATATAGTTATTATACTTTTGTATATAGTTTTTCTTATATTAGTAATAACTTTTTCCTTTTTTTCTTTTTATTAAAATAGAAAAGGGGAAATGTAGTGATATTTTATTTGTATTGAAATGTGATTTTATTTGTATGTTAATAAAGTTGCCTTGAGGTCAGAGCAAGCCAGAGCAGAAGCTGAGCGGAAGTGGTGCATGCCTTTAATCCCAGCACTTGGGAGGGAGAGCTAGGTAGATCTCTGTGTGTTCAAGGACATAGCCAGCATGGCAGACACACACCTTTAATCTCAACCATAGAAGACCTGGAGGTCTATACAAACAGGCAGTGACAAGGAGGTCATGTGGCTGGGTTTACAACCAATGAGAAAACAGAACAGAAAATCTATAAAAAGATAGGACACAGAGAGGTAGCTCTCTTGTGGAGAGGAAGAACAGCAGAAGCAGTGAAGGGTAATGTTTTCCGCTCTTGCTCTGACCTTGTGGTTTTTGACTCTGCAATTTGTTCTGTGTTTCTTATTTAACAAGCCGGTTACATCTACATAAGATTTTGTCTATGACATTAAATCCACTTTATTGAATATTTTATCATTATTTCTTTTTTGTGATAGGTGTAGCATAATATTTTATATTTAACAATTTCTAATATATTACTTTCATCAAAACATTCTAGAATTCATAGTGTTCCAATTTTATGTATTTACCTGTCATTTTAGTGTTAAACATGTATTTATGATTGTTATATAATCTTTAAATGTCATGCCTTTTATCATTTTACAACTTAGTCTCACATTCCAATTAATCTGCCATTAATAGTCAAATCTGTTTTTCTTACATATATGAGCCTCCAATTGCTTTGTTCTTCTTTCATTTTATAATTGGCTCTAAATTTTGTATTTAATTCTCTTGCTTTCTTTTAACCTTCAAATAGATAACACATATAGAGAGTCTTAATAATTATCATTTTTATTATAATATATCATTGCTATAGCTGGTAAGTGCATAGTTTTCCACTCTTTATCTATTAATTTGTAAGAATACTGACAATAATTCTACCAATGGAATTTGAGTATTGAAGAAAACTTTAACCTATAGATGTATCTCTGTCATTCCACATCAAATAAAAATAATACTAAAGTCTGATTTGACCATTCCATTGCATTTTATCCTCTCTTTTCCTCACTTTCTCTTTCAGACACACATTTCATATATTTTCATTTAGAACTTCGTATAAATATTGGTGAAATTATTAAGGCCACTCCACATAGTTAAAAGGGAGGTTTATTTTGTGAGGTAACTTACAAATGAAGGGGTAGGTTACAGGGTCTGGCAAGGGTATAGTGCAGTACAGCGGTGTTCTCTGGAGAACTCTGCTCAGTCTACCTCCAGTGTCCAGAGTCTGGGAACCAAGAGAGAGACCTCTTCCCCATCCTTCATCTTCCTCTTCCTCCTCCACCCTGCCTTGTGGGCGTGACCATTACCGAAGCCTCAGTGGGGGTTGAAACTTCCAGGCCAATGCTGGGATGGCTATCCACTACATATAAAAGCTTTGCAATTTTCAAAACCATTATAATAGAAAAAGCAATTTCTATTGTTATACATTCCTGTAATGCATTCAATTTGCCTGCTATGCTATGTCTCATTATATTAATTATCCAAATATATCCATTCTTTTCATGATTGATATTGATTTTCTCATTTAATTTTAAATGAATAATGATTTTATAATTTTTTCATGAATTTAAAATTATAAAACAATTTGGCCTATTTGAGTGTTTTCTAGTAGTTCATACATAGCTAATGTGTGCAGTTTTATAGAAAAATGCAAATTTGATGCCTAAAATTCATACAACTTATATCTCCATCAGCTATTGCAGTGATGTATATTATATTTATTGCATATTTCCAGATATTAAGAATAAATGTTTCATTGATTGTTTAAGTACAACATAGCTTATTTTAAATGTAAGATATAGTTCACTGGAAGAAATATTAAATGTAGATTTATGCCTATGGTTTAATGGAAAGGATAAAAATAATCTGAGATTATGGTTTTCTCAAAGGAGTTGCTTTAATATGATTTGAATTTACATTTTTTATTTCTAATGAAGCTTAGCATTTATTTAAATGTTTATTTTTTGCTTTATAAAATTCTAAGGTATGTTTTTGGCTATTTTTGATTAAGCTGTGAAATATTAATGAGAAAATTATTATCATCCTATGTAATTAATGTAAATATTTTCCCAATTTATAGGCCACCATTTCTTTCCTATTTTGATATTTTTTAATAAAAATCTTCCTAAACATGATACTTTTTACAATCAAAAATTATCTAGCCAAAATTAATTACTAATTAAACATATTAGCTGGGCGGTGGTGGCGCATGACTTTAATCACAGCACTCGGGAGGCAGAGCCAGGCAGATCTCTGTGAGTTCAAGGCCAGCCTTGTCTCCAAAGCGAGTTCCAGGAAAGGCTCAAAGCTACACAGAGAAACCCTGTCTCAAAAAAAAAATCTCAACACTTCTTTGGTAAAGATAAGTAAGGATAAAAAAGACATCACTGAACTCTCTGTATTTTTTTCTTCATAAGCAATTAGGAAAATTGAAATATCCCTTCCTATATGAAGATAATATCTCAGTCAGAATAGTGATTTCAACACAACCCCAGAGCCACTATTCATACTTCATATTGTTCTGTGACTATTGTTAGTCCCCTAATATTATTCTCCATTGAGCAAATTCTAAACTAAGAATAATACTGGCTTAAGGGGAATAAATATTGACTATGACACACACAAAAAGAAATAAAGAAAAGATGATAAGGTAAAACATGTCAAATGTGATGGTGCAGTTGACAAGGATGATAGGCCAATACAAAAAGTGATAGAAAAGTTATTGGTTATTCAGGTAAAAAATAAAAGACATTCCTGCATTGCTGTGGATATTGCTCTGTGTAAATAAAGTTCTGATTGGCCAGTGGCCAGGCAGGAAGTATAGGCAGGACAAGAGAGAAGAGAATTCTGGGAGGAGGAAGGCTGGGTAGAGAAAGACACCGCCAGCCGCCGCCCTGACAAGATGTAAGGTACTGGTAAGCCAAGAGCCATGTGGCAAAGTATAGATAAATAGAAATAGGTTAATTTAAGATAGAAGAAGTAGAGAACAAGAAGCCTGCCACGGCCATACAGTTTCTAAACAATGTAAGTTTCTGTGTGTTTACTTGGTTGTGTCTGAGCGTCTATGGGCCTGGCGGGTCTGGGAAGTAGAAGGCTGGGAGAGACACCGCCAGCCACTGCCATGAAAAGCAACATGTAAAGACACTGGTAAGCCACAAGCCATGTGGCAAAGTATAGACTAACAGAAATGGGTTAATTTAAGATAGAAGTAGATAACAAGAAGCCTGCCACGGCCGTACAGTTTCTAAACAATGTAAGTTTCTGTGTGCTTTCTTGGTTGGGTCTGAGCAACTGTGGGACTGGTGGGTAAGAGAGATTTGTCCTGACTGGGCCAGGCAGGAAACTCCAACTACACTGCATCAATTCAGAACAAAAGACAATTCTAATAATAATATTTTGATAAATCTTGCAATTTATGTGTAACACATTAAAACAATTATAAGAAAAATATTACATTGTGAAATAATATTGGAAAAATTTTATATATGATACAAAGAGTAGCTGGAAATTTTAAAGTATCCCAGCTGGCCTGTGGTCTGGACAAATCTCTTCTTCTCAGGTCACACAAGTAAATACAGAGGCTTATATTAATTATAACTGCTCAGCCATTAGCTCAGACTTAATACTGACTAGCTCTTACATTTAAATTAACTCATAATTCTTATTTATGTTTAGCCATGTGGCTTGGTACCTTTTCTCAGTTCTGCCTTGTCATCTTACTTCTTCTGTGTCTGGCTGGCAACTCCTGACTCAGCCTTTCCTCTTCCCAGAATTCTCCTTGTCTGCTCACTCTGCCTATACTTCCTGCCTGGCTACTGGCCAATTAGAATTTTATTAAACCAGTGTACAAGAGCATTATTTCTCAGCATGTTCTTTTTTCTGTCTAACCAAAAGGAAAAAACTTTAACATAGTAAAATTACATATACTAGAACAGTTATCAAGCAAGAATTACAGTTATAATATCTGGTCTCTTTGTATTTGGCAAAATTAAAGAAAATATTTTATTTATCCAGTTTTTGTGAGTCTAAAGTTTTACTTCTAATTTATCTTTTATCATAACAAAGGAAAACCATAATTATAACTATCTAGTATTCAACTACATCAAAGGCCCCACAAGGATATAATATTACCTAAGTAAATAAGTAGTACATTGTAAGCAACTTCCAAAAATCTAGAATGACAGAGACACCTGGCTGTCTGTACAATCACCCAAAGTGCCTCTGCAACTTTATTTGAATCAAACAGTCTATAGGCCTAGAGTTTTTCAGTCATTTCTCTTTGTGTCCTGCAGAGTGTTTTGCAGTCTTCTCTGCAAAAGCAGGAACCTGAAGGACCGTCTCACCTTGCAATGTGCAGTCATCATCTTCCTATGTGTCCTGCATGTCAATTTTATACAACATACTGTCAATTATTGACTGATGTCACTTTTTTGCCCAGTGGCTAAGATTTCCCACAAAGAAAGCAAACTCTATGATCAGTTTATTCAATGCCCATCATTCTCCTTGAAGTAATTGGTGCTGCCAGGAGAAGACATGTCTCATTGTTCAGAAAGTCTAAGTTTTTAGAACAGTCTAAATAACATTTCTGTAGGACTTTGAAGTGTTTAAAGATTACCTACCTAACTGTAATATATCTATGTAAGCCTAAAAAATTTAACTGACATTACTATAAGTTTGACTATCATAGATGACTTATTATTAATCTGTATTTTTAATTATACATTACAATTTCAAGTGAGCTGCACAAACATAATGCCTTAAACAGGAGTAGAAATATACATACAGTATAACAAATTTAATTTTAAATTTGTAATAAACTAAAATTGATAGCAATTTAAAACATTTTATACAAGTGGTTGCTCTTTAAAAGTAGATTCAATAATTTACCCTTTCATCCTATCATATCTATATCCTATCCCTCTTTTTTCTTTAAAAAGACATTGAATATGACCAACAACAACTTGTAACCAATTTCTAAACAAAGACAAATATCCATAGTCCAGTTTTGGGGAATGTGGGTGGAGTTTTCTAGGCTACTTTCTGCTGATTGTGGACACTGGTAGTCTTATGGGGATCCTGAGAAGATTTCATGTAATGGTCAAGTCCTGGGAAGACCAGCTATAACCTTTGTTGATTGGTACCATCTCTTAAGGTTCAGGAGGTCTGGCTTGATCAAATATGATCCATCTTAACCTAGAACAATCCAAAGCCTCTTGGCTCCTATGGAAACAAAAGCAGTCTCCTTTCCAAAGAAACATATCTTTAGATCTAAATTTTGAAGTCAAGATATCATTCATGTACATATTTAGCAGCTTTTACAATCAAATGTCTTTCTGCAATTAAAAATATAAAAGACAATATAATCCTGACTCTGTGTGATTTCCATTTTTATGTGGCTTATTTTTTATATTATTTTTACTGTCTCTTTAAAGACTTTATTTTTTAAAACTTTTTATTTCATTACATGTCTATTTATTTTCCTCTCTTCTAAGCCTACACATATTTTTATACATATTATAAACTATTTAGAGGTTTATTTAATCTGAATGTCTTTTATTGTGAATCTATCACTTTAAACTGCAGTGGCTAGTACTGACATGGCAGCTTTGTCTTCTGATTCTGCCCACCTCAGCTTTCCAACCTGGCAGAATTACATTTACTGCTAGCTCTTAGGGAACAATGCTCTCTGCTGACTCTGTGAGGCCTCTATGAAGAGCAGTGTGTAGCCCCCCAAACTACTTCTTCTTCTTCTTCTTCTTCTTCTTCTTCTTCTTCTTCTTCTTCTTCTTCTTCTTCTTCTTCTTCTTCTCTTTTAACTAGCAAAAGCTAACTCCATCATGCAGTGCACTGCATAGCTTGGAGACACCACACTGTGTATAGTGGCAGGAATCCACCATGCTGTACTGAAACCCATATGCTGTGAACCTGACATACTGTATGTAGCTCAAGTCCATAGGCTATGGTATCTCTGTATCACAGCTTTCCTGAGAGACACAACTAGGAAGCTGCTCTTGACTCCATTTTTTAGAACCCATTTTTAAAGCTTTCTCAGAATTTGGGTGGAAATTCTTGCCCCATGTTGGGCACCATAAATAGTTGGAAGTTTTCTAGTGCCCCATCTGGCAGTTGGGACAAATCTCTCCCACTCTAGTCTCCCAAGTAAACACACAGAGGCTTATATTAATTATAAGTGCTCATCCATTAGCTCAGACTTATTACTAGCTCTTACATTTAAATCAACCCATAATTTTTATTTATGTTTAGCTGTGTGCTTTAGTACCTTTTCTCAGTTATGCCTTGTCATCTTTTTCCTCTGTGTCTGGCTGGCAACTCCTGACTCAGCCCTTCCTCTTCCCAGCATTCTCCTCTTTCTTTGTCTGCCTGTAGTTCCTGCCCATCTACTAGCCACTCAGTATTTTATTAAACCACTGTACAAGGGCATTACTCCACAGCAACCATAGACCAAAATAAACATTAAAGTAATTTAATTAATAATTTATAATACTCAAATGTTAAGACACATTTACAAAAAATAGAATATTAATAAAAATGGAAAAGGAGTATTTGAAACACATGCAAACTTTCAAAGATTGATATTCAGAATATGTAAAAATTTCTATAAATAAAAAAGTAGCCAAATTCAGAAAAAGCCAAATACATAATAGAAAATTTCACAGTAAAAACATAAGACCCAGAAATACATGAAGCATGATCAAAGTCATTGTTAAAAAATAAAATGTATATAGTCAAACTCCCTTTAAAATAATTTTATTAGCTGGGTGGTGGTGGTACATGCCTTTAATCCCAGTGTTCTGGAAGCAGAGCCTGGTAGATCTCTATAACTTTGAGGCCAGCCTGATCTACAAGGGAGTTCCAGGACAGGCACCAAAACTACACAGAGAAAACTTGTCTCAAAAAACCAAAATAATATTAATAATAATAATATTGATTTTATTATTCAAACTGAGTGTCAAATTTGTAAAGTATTACTGATATTGATGTAAAAGAAATGGAAATTTAAACTCTGAAGGTCAGATAGTAAACTAAGGTTCGATTTTTTTTTAGTGAGAGGAGTTGAATAATTAAAATAGTTTAATTTCATAATTAAGTCATATTTCATAATAATATGAGCAGGAAGTAAACTATAAATGAGCCAAAGAAAATAAATTGTTTATTTTTTGTAAAGTAGGAAATGTAGCAATATAATAAGAGCTTGATTATTGGTAATATCCACTTATGTAAGAAGAAAGAATGCAAAAATTGAGAGAAAAATTCCTCTAGTCACATACCTTAAATAGACAAGATGGCATAAAATGGCATAAAAACAAGAACAAAGATAGGTATGCTAGCTTTTTTGAGAACACATATAACTCATTCATTATAACAGTAAAAAAACAATACACATACCAAAATAATCACAAATATTTTTGTATTTTGTCTTTTGGTTCACAGTATATTTTTGCAGTGAGATATGAAATAATAGCAGTAATTGAATATGGTGAAGAAACAGGTATAGGAGTCTAGAAGAAAATTTATAAAAAATAATCAGCAAGAACTAAAGAATTGTAAATGACATAGGACAATAAGAAAAAGAACACTAGTTAGGATCTAATTGAGTTATTAGGGACCATAACTTTAAGCCCACTGTGCATGGTTGAATATTTGGCCATATTCATCCATATAGCTTACATTTACTCAGAGAGATGGAATATTAATTCAATTGGTCCCAGGAGCTACCAAGCAAGTATAGTGTATTACATAGAGGAAAAACATGAAAATGTATTCAAGGGACTGCTTGCCCAATCTCATGGTACACAGGAAGGAGAATGTAACCTGGTGTGGAGCCCATATTCCACCCTGCTCCTGATTTCCTTCTGCAGAGAGGGTGTCATCCATGAAAGTAATTTCAGCAGCTGCCAGAACATGACTCTCTTGTAGGCAAAATATCAGTGACTGAAGGTCCTGTGGCCTGTCAAGCACCTGTGCAGTTGGAGCACAGCAGCACGTATAAAAAAGGACAGAAAACATGATAGATACATACTGGAATTCTGGGAGAAGCTGATATATTATAAAAACCCAGGATGACAAGATTTAAAAGAATAAATAATCCAAGGAAGAATTCTTTTTTTAATATGAGAACTCATGTTTAGACACAGTTACATGAGGTGTTTTAAAACTGCCCTGACTATCTTGCCAAGAGTGTCTTTCTGCTCATGAGCAAGCAAAGCATAACTTATTTTCTATATGACCCATAGTTGCTGAGGTCTGATAAGTCTACCAATAACATGAAGAAAGTGGTTTGTTGGTAACCCAAGAAGGTGGCTGATTAGATGCTGGAGATAGCTATATTAGAGTTCTGTGAACCTTTTGAACATTTCACAGGCCATGACTTGATCAATCTAACCCAAGAGGATCAATCTACTACCACTGCTGATGCTGCCACCATTGCAACCACCACCACCACCTCCAGAAGCAGCAGCAGCACCGCCACCAACAACAAGAACAACAAAAACACCATGTGGAATTTCTGACAACCAGCAAAGGCTCTTAGACTTGAGACCCTGAACCATATGGAAGCACACAAGAATGCCAATGCCAATGAGAACTTCAATCTTGGTGTTGACATTTCTAACCCCAGTGGTAGCTTCAGCATCAAGATGGAACCCAACAGGATGCCAAATGGATATAGAAAAGAGATGATGAAAATTCCTCTTTCAGAACAAGAACATTCTGAATAGTGCATGGAGTAAGGAAAGAATTTCTTCTGGTGCAGCATGAATCTTAAAAGTTCTTATTAATAAAATCATACCTGAAGCCAGGTGTTGGGGTGAATGCTGGAAGATCAAAGAAGCAGAACAAGCCACAGCCACCTCACATCACAAATTCCTCCGCTGATCCTATTTCCTCAGACTTGAAGTCTCTGTATGCTCATCTGAATGGGTCTCAGCTGAACTGCTGCTCAAAAGCCTAAAAGCTTAACCAGCTCTAGTTCCTTGTCCTCCTGCCTTAAATAACTTTCTGCTTTCTGCCATCACTTCCTGGGATTAAAGGCTCTTGTTACCATGCCTGGATGATTCCAGTGTGGCCTTGAACTCACAAAGATCCAGGCAGATCTCTGCCTCTGGAATGTTAGGATTAAAGGTGTGTGTGCCACTATTTTCTAGCCTCTGTATCTAGTAGCTGTTCTGTTCTCTGACCCCAGATAAGTTTATTAAGGTGCACAATATTTTGTGGAACACAATATCACCACATTCTGGCCTTTTTCTGTGCACTTTTCTATTTTGTTCTCACCACAGTGATGATTTCAGTCAGTATTGTAGTTGGTTGCTTTTTCACTCTTAGCTCTTTTGGCTCTTTCAGGGGGCCTACCACCCAGCTCCCAAAAAAATACACACAGAGGCTTATTCTTACTCCTAAATGTTAGGTTTTAACTTGGCTTGTTTCTCGATAGCTTTTCTTAACTTAAATGATCCCCATCTACCTTTTCTCTCTGAGTTTCTTCCTTTTCTTACTTCTGTGTATCTTATGTTCAAGCTTACTCTGTAGCTGGCTGTGTGGCTGGAACCTAGTATTCTCCTCTCCTGTTCTTTTGCTCCTTGATCTCTCTCTCTCTCTTTTCCTCTTTCTATTTATTCTCTCTGTCTGCCAGGCCTGCCTATCCCCTTTCCTGCCTTGCTATTGCCCATTCATCTTTTTAATAGACTAATCAGGTGTTTCAGACAAGCAAAGCAACACAGCCTCACAGAGTTAAACCAATGTGACATAAAAGAATACTACACATCTCCATATCATTAAACAAGTGTTCCACAGCATAAACAAATGTAACACATCTTAAAATAATATTCCACAACAGATAATAAATATTTCCTTAGGAGGTGCAGCCTCCACTACCAAGCACACTTTTTGATTATTTTAACCTAATGATGTGGGCCTTTTCTATTTGTGAAATTAATGGCATTATCTTTCTTATACTGCCATTAATTCAGTTGCTACACTTAAATACAAATCTATGGTGACATTTTACTTGTGCTGAAATGTGATTTTATTTGTATGATAATAAATAAAGTTATCTGGGGGTCAGAACTAATAGAAGGCATAGCAGAAGTCTGGCAGTGTTGGAACACACCCTTAATCCCAATCACATGACAGGTGTTCAAGGACACCACCAGCTTGGAGACAAATGCCTTTAATATCAATACCAACCATAGAGACCTGTATAGACAGGCAATGATGAGGAGGTTTACAACCAATAAGAAGGCAGAACAGGAAGTCAATAAAAAGATACATAAGAAGTAGCTCTCTTTTCTCAGGGTAAGGACAGTAGCAGCAGTGAAGGGTAAGAAAGGGTTTTTAGTATTAGCTCTTAGTTACTGCTCTGACCTCTTGAGCTTTTAACTCTGCATTTGGCTCTGTATTTTTTATTTAATAAGACTGTTCCATCTACACAAATCTATTATTAGCAGAAGTTCTTTCTGCATATTTGGCATGCTATCCCTGTGTCTGTGCATAATAATGTATGTAACTATACTCGCAGTGCCTGACATGCTTTTCAACTGTTCCCTGAAGCTTTTAAAAGACTAGTAGGCTCAAGTGCACACAATAAATGAGCTCATTGCTGGATAAGGCTTGTCTGTCTCTGGCTCTTACAATGTGTGGATACTCTGGTCAGTACCCACCTACTTATTTATTAAAGGGTATTCTTCTCATACCTCTGGTGTTACCATTATACTTGTTGAATCTTCTTCATTGTTGTAATTTTTTATATTCTCTTGCACATGACCATTAAAATGTGGACATGGTAGTGGTATACTAACTACATTACCATATGACTCAGTATCGCACTATGGACAATCAGCAGGTGCTAATGAAGTTTTGAATATGAACCTCCTGACCAAGGTGAGGTGGTACAGGCCATTTCAGTACTTTGAAAAGAATATACAAGGAACTGAATCTCAACCTTAAGATCACCCTTTCCCTGGCCAGTAGCCCACCTTGGTAGGTAAGTTAAATATAGTCTTTGGTGAATGACATATAATAGCTATACAATGTGGGGGAAAGAAGAACTCCCAAATACTTAGAGTTTATTAATCAGCAGACACAATGTATCAAAAAGTAAAGATAGAGAGAGGGAGATTCTGTTGTAAAGTGATTTTATAAGTTTTCCCTAACTTTATTTTTTCAAAATGATGTTTTGACATCCAAATTTAAAGATTTTTACATGTCATTGAAAAGAGAGTTAAAATTAATTATGCATTTTGGGAGATAAATTTGTATATGTTTCCAATGCCTTTCTTGTATCTATTATATGGCAAGCAACATTAAGTGCTTTATTTTAAAATGAATAATTCCTTGAAAATAGTAAATAAGTGTATGTTCACAGCACTATATATTTTCATTTAAAGCTAAGTAAAATCAGAAGACTGCATATGGTTTTAAAATTTTTAGAATTCCAAAAATTAGTGGAGTGTATTAGAGTGAGAGACTATTCACATATTGTGAATAGGCAGCAATGACAAGTTCTGTAACATAAATTGCTAAACAGTTTTATAAGTGAAATAGCCAGAGCCAGGTACTGAGGTAAATTCTGAAATATCTGTGAGACAGAACAAACCACAGCCAACCTCACCTTGCCAATTTCTTAGCTGATCTTGTTTCCTCAGACTGAAAGCCCCTGGGCCCTCATCCAAATGGATCTCAGCTGAACTGCTGCTAAAAGCTAAAAGCTTAAGAAGGCTCTAGTTCCTGGTCCTCACATCTTATATGCCTTTCTGCTTCCTGCTAAAACTACCTGGGATTAAAGGTATGTATCACCATGCCTGGCTGTTTCCAGTGTGGCTTTGAACTCAAAAAGATCTAGATGGATCTCTGCCTCTGGAGAGATGGGATTAAAAGCATGTGCTACTACTGCCTAGCCTCTATGTTTAATATAGTGGATGTTCTGTTCTCTGACCCCTAGTTAACTTTTTTGGGGTGCACAATATATCAACCACAAAGTACCACAAAATCATTTCATAATCTATCTGGTAGTTTACTTACCTAAAACTTGAAATCAATAAATGATTTGTCCATATTCTCATGGCACAAAGAAGAGATCTACTTTCTTAAAATAATTTTGTGCAGAAACTGCATGTAACTCTAAATTTTACTCTCTACTATAAGGTTTTAAATTTAAAACCATGGTCTTTTTCTTTGATTGTTATTGTTACACAAATATACTATACAAATATAAATACAACCTACTCAGTATGCTTATTGTTACTAGTTGTATATAATTTCAGGACTTTCCACTTGGTATTTGGTAACCAATTAGGGGAGGGTAGCTCTTCCTTGGGGAAGATTATTTCTTCCACTCTCAGCATTTCTTAATCTTCATTCTTATATAATCATTCTCATGTCATAGACAAAGAACAATCTCACTTACAGTGGTCTAAATATTCCTATATCAATTAAGCCTACATTTTTTTTCTAAATGAAGTTTAATATAGATGACTAATAGCAAAGAAAAGATGATATACTTAACACGATTTAATGGACATGGAATTACATTTAAGTCATGTGCTCAACACTAGAATAGGATAAAAAGCTGAGGTGTGGTCAGTGAGCACTGCATAAAGATCTTAATTGAAAACTGCAGAAGATCAAGCTTCAGTTTATTTCCTGTGAAAAAAGCATATAAACCAATTTCACATGATGTACTAATTTAGATGTAGCACCATATATTCTTTTGGACATTCAGTCAGTGAATTTGTTTAATCATGGTTTTAGCAGCAAGAGGAAATAAGTTAATTTTAACAGACTACATTTCCAGCAGCAAACTACTATGGTGTTGCCACTTGGATTGTTCAATATGTTTGTTCATGACATTCAAAATGGAAGGATAACAACAAGAAAACAAAAATATGACTAATTTACAAATTCAAGTTTTTATTTTTTTATAAATAGTTATTCCTGAGAAAGATACTGTGTTCACACTCACATTCCAAAATAAGTATGTAAATGAGTAATAGTGGCTGACAGAGGAGAGGACAACCTTTATCATTAATGCATTTTGTTTGCATCATGCTAGACTTTTTTCCCCTCTGTCACTTCTTACCTGCCATTTTTCTCTGAAATATGTTGTATTTCAATAACTGAGACTAGTTTCCCTGACATGTTATTGATTTCTGTCCCATTAAATTTATTTCATGTGAAAATACTTGTAGTGCCTTGACATAAATATGATGCTAGCAATTGCATTGATCAATCATATCTGAGCTAAATAACTGGCAATATCCTGTTGATGGATAAAAGTAAAGCCTATTAAAATTTTAAGAGAAATAATTTGAATATTGAATTATGTAAGGCACACAAAGTACTTATGTGTGTGATTATTAGTAGTATCCTAATGTTCAAAAGATATTAAGTTAAAACCTAGCATATAATTCAGGAATGGTGGGACATACTTTGAATTCAATCTTATATATAGGAGGCTGAATCCTGAGGTTCAAGTCCAGGCTGGTCTGCATTGAAAATTTGATGCTACCTTTGGTAAACCATGTGTCAAAAAATTTAATTTGATTTAATTTAAAAAAAACTAGTATTTGGGGGCTAGAGAGATAACCCCGTGATTAAACACACTTGCTGCTCTTGTCCTCAGGTGAAGTTCCCAGCACAGGAATGTGGTGATACTTTACTTTTATGTTAATAAATAAATTTTGCCTAGAGATCAGAGGAAATAGCAAGGCTTTTAAATAAACACAAAAGTCAGACAGTGGCAGCATACACCCTTAATCTGATCACATAACAGGTAGAGACTCTGTGTGTTCAAGGCCATACTAGGGAACAGACACAAGCATGGTGATATATACCTTCAATCCTAGTACCAACTATAGAGACCTGGAGGTCTGTACAGACAGGCAGTGACAAGAAGGTGGGATAGCTAGGCTAAGAGCCAATGAGAGGGCAGAACAGTATGGCAATAAAATCTTAGGTAGACAGGAAGTTGTGGCATCTGGAAGCTACAGAGCTAGTGAGGTAAGATCGCTGGTGGCTATTCCTATTTCCCTGATCTCTAAGGATTTTGCCTCTCTATTTGGCTCTGTGTTTTTTATTTAATGTGACTGCTTAGAAATTCGGCACCCATGTGGCAATAATTCATTGAAAAACCATTGGTGGCCTTATAAGACAGAGGGTACAGGCCTTCCAGCTTGGCTGGAGCTACAAGCCATCTGTCTACATGCAGCTGGAGATGCTTATGGCCAGATTTCCAACTCATGTGGCTGAGGCTACAAGGAATTGGAGCTGCAAGGTGCCAGACTGCTTGTGGGTTTACAGAGCCCCTGGCTCCAGCACAGTATGGCTCAGGCATGAACACAATGATGGACTTTCTTTAGCTTTTAGCTTTTTTTCCCCTGGTAGGTAGAAAGTTTTCTCTCTCTCTCTCTCTCTCTCTCTCTCTCTCTCTCTCTCTCTCTCTGTCTCTTCCCATTTTGGACTGCCATCACACTAGATAACTGCTTTGAAATTCCCTTGAACTTCTACTGGTCTACACAGGCTTGGGAAGTCAATTAAGATGTCTTAAAGGGAGAAACTAGTTAAAGAGATTTTTTTCCCATGTTAAAAATGGGAAACTTTGTTACAATAGAAGAAAATTGGTCTTTGTTTTATAACACATTAGGCAGTCTAAAAATGGAACAATTACATGAGAGGATAATTAATGTTGATGGGATGTACATAGCACAAATTATGAATATTATTGTTTCATTATCCTTATGTTAGTATTAAAAACATTGGTCAATTTAAGTGCCAAGACAAAAGCTTTAGAAAAATCTGTAAAAATGAATTATAGAGAAATTCAGACCCAGACAGAAGAATCTAAAGGTAAAATTATTTCAGGATTGAATTATATGGTTACAGAGAGACAGCCTGTTTTCAAACAATCATAATTAATTTATCTGGTAGCCTTACTGGAACTACCAGCTCAAGGGCATGTAATTGGACTCCCATGGAAATGTTAGATTTAAAGAGATTTAAAAATGCTATAGTATCATGTGTCATGCACACTCTATTTGTAAAGCAAATGTTAAACTTGTGGTCAATTGTAATAGGATTATTCCTCAGGACTGGAAAAAATTGGTAACAGCTATCCTGGAGTCTAGATCACAATTAAAGTGATGACCATGGTTTTAGGAGGAGGGTAAAATGATAGAACACCAATGTAGAACTAGAGGCATGGAAATTTCCCAGGATCAGCTTCTTGGAGAAGATAAATACACTGAAATACAAAGACAATGTTTATATGATAACCAAATCTTAATTCTATGCTGCATGGCAGCCATGAATACATGGGACAGAATTGAGGAAGTAGGAAAAAAAAAAGAATCATTCATAAAAGTTATACAGGGCTCCAGAGAATCCTTCACAGATTTCTTAAGAAAGATGTCTTCAACAGTAAATAGAATGGTACCAAGTTCAGAAGCTAAACAAATAATAATTGAATCTTTGGCTTTTGAGAACAAGAATGCAGCATGCAAAACAATAATCAGGGCATTAAAGGCAAGATCAGCACCCTTTAAGGATTGGATTAGGGACACAATTAATATGGAGTCTCATGACCATGATGATATGTGGATAGGAGAAGTTATATCAAAAGCTTTGAGGGAAGATGTTAGATGTTTTGGTTGAGGTAAACAAGATCATTTGAAAGGGAGTAAAAATAGGGAGTTCCTAGAAAGAATGTTTATTCAAGGAACAATGGCAACAGAATGTCCCCTACTTCTGGATTATGAAGAAGGTGTGGTAAGTGTAAACATTGGACCAATGAATACAGATCAACAAGGGACAGACAAGTCAATCCTTTGCCTCTATCCTCAGGAAATGGTCAGAGGGTCCTCACACAGGGTCCTACAACAAACTCAGTTCAGACCTTTCCTACTATCATAGAAGAAACCCCTTCTCAGCGGAATTAAATAACCAAATGCCTATAGTAATAAACCAGGCTGATCAGGGGGATGGAACAGCTGTAGCAGAGAAAGTAGAAAATGTCAGGTGGTGGTGGCAGTGCACGCCTTTAATTCCAGGACTTGGGAGGCAGAGGCAGTTGGATCTCTGTGAGTTCAAGGACAGCCTGGGCTACAGAGTGAGTTCCAGGATAGGCTCCTAAGCTATGAAGAGAAACCTTGTCTCAAAAAAGAAAAAAAAAAAATCCAGAAGAAACCATAGAGTGATTTTTTGGGCAAAATCCTATAAATGAACAAAGACCAAAATTAAAAATACTAATAAATGACATTTTCTTGGAAGGTTTAGTAACATAGGTGCAGAAGTAACAATAATTACACCACAGTAACTTACAACAATTTTTAAGTATATCTGGCCAAGTTGACATATAAAACCAATTGTAACATGTGAGGCTATCTTCTCCACTTGACTTGAAATTATTTCTTTAGTGACTTAGCCTGTGTTAAAAAATGAGATTTGGGGTTCAGTACAGAAATGTTGAATAGAATAAAATCTATAATACTAATTTTATGTGTTTATAAATCTGTTTGTATTTTGATCATTTAAATATTAAGCATTCATTTGATAAAGCTTGACTTATTGGAGAAAATAGCAATGAGCATCTAAACAAAAGGTGTGTATAAATTGCATTATATTTATCTTGAAAATGTTTAGCCAATCCCAACAGATACATATTCAGCACAACTTCTAAGGTACAAGGAATGTCACAGAAAAGGAGCAGAAAAATTGTAAGAGCTACAAGACCAGGAAGTCTACACTCAGATTGTGTGTCATAGAAATGGATGCCTAAATTAGACCAGAAAATAATAATATCAATAGATATGCTAATTCTAAAAGTGGAAAATCTGACAAAGTTCTACCCTAGACACAAAACTATTGACAATTAATTGCTCCCAAGAGAGACAGAATTAGCATTTCCCGGGGATAAGCTTACTGATTAGCTATCTAATACAAAGTGGTAAACCCTGAAATCATATGCAAACAAATCATAAAAACAGTCCTAGTAGGATATATAATGTATACATGTTGTAGAATGTTACTCTAGCTATGTAAAAATGTATCAGTTTTGTTTCTGTTGCATTTGTTTAACTCGGTAAAGATGTATTGTTGTTTGACCTTGCCAGCTGAAGGTACCTAATTTGTCTAATAAAAACCTGAATGGCCAATAGCTAGACAATAGAGAGATAGGTGAGGCTGGCATGCAGAAGCAGTAAGTCAGAGGAGGAATCCAGGCTCAAGAGAACAGAGAAGAGAGAGAGAGAATGAGGGAGAAGGAGAATAATATGCCTGGCATTAGCCAAGCAACCATCAGCCAGCCAGATATGTAGTAGGACATATAGAATGAAAGAAAAGTAAAAAGCCACAAAGTAAAATATGGATGAAGAGAACAAAATAATTATAGTTAAAATAAGCTAGCCAGAAACAAGCCTAAAATTGCCATGGCATATCTATCTGTACACTGTGAATATGTGTTTCTCTGATTGCTTAATAAATAAAGCTGCATTGGCCTGTGCAGGATGGAGCCAGGCTGAAAAATCCAAGGGAGATAGTGAAAGGCAAAAGGAGAGGCAGGAGAGATGCCATCCTGCCATCCAGGATGGCACACAGGTAAAGCCACCGAACATGTGGTGACACATAGATTAATAGATATGGGCTGAGTTTAGTTGGAAGAGCTAGCTGGCAAGAAGCTTGAGCCATAGGCCCTGGACATACAATTTATAATTACTATAAGCCTCTGTGTGTTTATTTGGGTCTGAGCGGCTGAGGGACTGGCAGGACACAGGAAAACTTCTGACTAGGTAAAATAAGGTTGAGAATTTATAACTAATAATAAGTCTCTATGTCATGACTTGGGAGCTGGTTGGTGGCTCAAAAGAAAATCTGCTATATGTACATGTGTATATGACAATAATAGACAAAGAAAAAACAAGCTATCAAATGGAGAGGGAGATTTAAGAGCAGCAAGTAAGGAATTTGAGGGAAAGGGGGAGATTTTGGAGGAAGGAAAGGGAAGGGGAACATGATGTAATTATAGTTTAAGTCTGATATATTGAACTCTCAGACAGTGACCTGATTAACAAATCTTCAAAACTTCACAATCATTACTGCTTTTTCTTTTGTTTGCCTTATATATCCCTTTGCTCAAAACCATCTCTGTGGTAAAAATTTATCAATGTTTTATACATACAGTATATATATAAGAATCTAGTTAATCATTCTTTCTTGTAATTAAATATTTTTCTATGTAACTTTTAACTATTCTCCTAACACTTATAGTAAGTTACATGCTTTTTGTCATAGAAGAGTAAGTTTTCCCTTTAAAAATATTTTTTAGTATTCTGTTGTTTGATTCAAATGAAGTTAAATAAAGTGATTTTACTCTTTGAAATCAATATTTATGTATAAATTCATTCTTTTACATGTAAGTAAAAAGATAGAAATATAATTTAATGTCATATGCACATAAAATTGAATCCTTATTATTATAAATTTAATTGCTTAAACATGAAAGAAATATTCAAAACACTTGAAATTAGTAAAATTCTGTTAGTCTATACATCTTTTCTTTTTCTCAATTCTTTTATTTTTGAAATTATAGTTACATCATTTTCCCACCCTTTTCTTCCTGCAAAAGCTCCCAACACTCCTTGCTCCATTTCAGCTACATGTTTTTCTTTTTCTTTAATTGTTAGTGTATACATATGTGTATATACATATATATTCCTAAATATAGCCTGCTGTGCTGGCTAGCTTTTATTAACTTGATACAAGATATAGTTATAGGAGAGGAAAGAACTTCAGTAAAGAAAATGCATTCATAAGACTGGAATGTGGGAGATCCTGTGGAGCATTTTCTTAATTAGTGATTTATGGAGAGGGAATCATCCCACTGTGGGTAGTGTCACTCCTAGCGGGGTGATCTTGGGTTTTATAAGAAAGCTAGATGAGTAATCCATGAGAACAAAACCAGTAAGCAGCACCCCTCATAGATTCTTAGTCAGCTACTTCCTCTTGGTTCTTTCCTGTTGGAATTCCTTTCCTGAATCTTCAATGATGAATAGTGATGCGGAAGCATAAGCCAAATAAACCTCTTTCTACCCAACTAGTTTTGGTCATGGTATTTCATCAAAAAATTGTAACTTTAACTACTAGAAACTGGTACAGGGAATGGGGCATCACTATGACAGAACTGATCATGTTGTTTTTGGAAAGACTGTGAGAGGACATTAGAACTTTGGACTAGAAAAGCCAGTGAAAGTTGACAGCTGAGAGAGCTGTTCTGGAGGTGTTTGGAAGACAAAAATGTTGAGAGCAATTCAAACAATGGAGGTCAGACTTGTGTAGTTTCAAAGAGAAACACAGACTCTACTGGGCCATTATTGTGAATAATCTGTGTTGTTTGATCAGCTGGGCCTAAAGAACCAGCCATGATTCATGGGAGACTACCATCACCAAAAAAAACCCTTTGCTTTACTGGGACAATTGCCACTGGTTAGCTGGGTGCTGAAAAATCAGTGGTAATTAAGATGAAATCAGCATCATTGAGGTGAAGTCTGGGAAGTTTTTTCTCAGAGTCTTAACACAGAAGCTGTGTTCTGGAGGCAGCCAGTATTGCACCTTCTGCTGCTGCCAGACTTGGTAGTCTAAGAGTCCCCCAAGTAGTACTGGTGTTGAAAGCACAAAGGGATCATAGAGAGCAGCTGGTGCTTGGCCCTGTGTGGTAGGACTGCAATCCCTGAAGAGCTCCCAGGAGAATCTATTGTTCAAAGTGTAGCCCAGGTGGAGCAAGGGACCCCAACATTTTAGAGATGCCAGTAGCAAATGATGACCACTAGGAAGAGTATCAGCTGTGGAATGGAGCCAATCTGAACTTAAGAAACAATCTATGAGGTTGAAGAGCACAGAGCAAGAAAAGTGCCCCAAGCTCTTTGAAGGATGCCAGAAATCATGAGTGAATATCTGAGATATTGGACACTGAGTCATTTGCACTCTTAGAATTTGGTTTTGTTTTGTTCAGATTGTGACTGTGCCCTGGTTCTTTACCCTTAAAATAAGAATGTATTTAATTTATTTTTTATTTTATAGGAGCCAACAGTTGAGAAACTTTAAACTTTTATTTTTATATTTATTTTTTATTTTATTTTATAATTAATTTAATTTCACATTGCAGCCATGGATTCCCCTGTCCTCCCTCCTGTCACCCCCAGACTTCCCCTCCAATCCACCTCCCATTCCCACCTCCTCAAGGGCAAGGTCTCCCCTGGGGAGTCAGCTCACCCTGGTAGATTCAGTTGAGGCATGTCCAGTCCCCTCCTCCCTACACCAAGGCTGAGCAAAATGCCTCAGTAAGGGCCCTCGGTTCCAAAAAGCCAGCTCATGAACTAAGGACAGGTCCCAGTCCCACTACCTGGGGGCCTCCTAAATAGTTCAAGCTAATCAACTATCTCACTTATCCAGAGGGCCTGATCCAGTTCCATGGGTGCTACTCAGCTATTGGTTCATAGTTCATGTGTTTCCACTAGTTTGGATATTTGTCCCTGTGCTTTTTCCAATAAGGGTCTCAATATCTCTTGCTCATACAATCCCTCCTCTCTTTCACCAATTGGACTCCGGGAGCTCCACGTGGGACTTAGCTGTGAATCTCTACATCTGCTTCCATCAGTCACTGGATGAAAGTTCTATCATGACAGGATGTTCAGCCATCCAATCACCAGAGTAGGTCAGCTCAGGCACTCTCAATCATTGCCAGTAGTCTACAGTGGAGGTATCCTTGTGGATTTCTAGGGACCACTCTAGCACTTTGCTTCTTCCTATTCCCATGGGGTCTTCATTTATCATGGTATCTCTTATCTTGTTCTCCCACTCTGTTCCTGATCTAGCTTGTACCTCCCTCTCCCCTAAGCTCTCTTTCCCTTGACTCTTGCCCTCCATTCTCAACAGAAGAAGCTCAAATTGCTGAAAAACATGTAAGGAATTGCTCAATATCCTTAATCATCAGGGAAATGCAAATCAAAACAACTCTGAAATACCATCTTACACCCCTCAGAATGTCCAAGATAAAAAACACTGAAGAGAGCTTAAGTTGGAGTGGATGTGGAGCAAGGGGAACACTCCTACACTGTTTGTGGGAAAGCAAACTTGTACAACCACTTTAGAAATCAATATGGCACTTAGAAAATTAGGAATCAATCTCCCTCAAGACCCAGCAATACCACTCTTGGGCATATACCCAAGGAATGCTCAATCATACCACAAGGACGCATGATCAACTATGTTCATAGTGGCATTATTTGTGTTATCCAGAACCTAAAAACAACCTGGATGCTCTTCAACTGAAGAACAGACAAGTAAAATGTGGTACATATACACAATGGAGTACTACTCAGGAGAGAAAATTAATGACATCATGAGGGTTGCAGGCAAATGGATGGAACTAGAAAAAATCATCCTGAGTGAGGTAACCCATATTTGGAAAGACGAACATGGTATATACTCACTCATAAGTGGATACTAGATGTAAAGCAAAGGATAAGCAGACTGAAACTCACAAGTCCAGGGAGGCTACCTAGTAAATAAGACCCTAAGAAAGACACAGGGATCACCCAGTGACAGAGAAATGAATGAGATCTACATGAGCAAACTTTAAACTTAAAAAGGGACATTTTTGGAGTTTTACAGAGACATTGTTTGTAAAAGATACTGGGTATTTTTAAAGAGACTGAATTTTTAATTATTTGGATATTTAAAGGCTGTGAGACTTTTTAAGTTTGTAGATGTTTTACTAATGTGTGATCTTGAGGATGAACAATATAGTTAACATTGTATATTAGCAGTGACATGGTTTTGTGTCAGGTTGACAATGTGGGGTATTTATGGTCCCATCTAGTTTTATGTCAATTTGACACAAGCTACAGTCACCTCAGTGGAGGGAACCTGGATTAAGAAAGGGCCTGCAGAAGATCATGGCCAACCAAATATACTAAGTAGGGCTCATCTGGGCTCACAGAGACTGAAACAGCAAACATGTCGTCTGTAAGGGTCTGCATTGGATCCTCTGCACATATGTTATGATTATTTGCCTGGTTTTCTTTTTTTTTTTTTTTTGGCGGGGAGGAATCCTTACAGTGGGAACAGGTTTATATGTTTATTTTGGATTCTTGGGACTGTTCTTGGGACTATTTCTCCTATTGTATTGCCTTGTCCAACCTTTATAGAAGGGCTTTTGACTTCTCATATGGTATCTTGTTTTGTCCTGTTTGGCTGTGGTCTCCTGGAGGCCTGTTCTTTTCTGAAGAGGAAACTGAGTTGGACTGGATCTATGGGAGAGGTGAGGTGGTGTGGGACCTGGGAGGAATAGAAGGAAAAGCAAATGTGGTTGTGATACATTGTGTTCAATAAATATATGAAAAGGAATAAATTATAATAACATATGTATGGAAATACACATGACATCTGCTACTTAATATACTAAGTTAATGAAAAAGAATAGTTATAGCCCCCTTCCAAAAAATAAAAGGCTTTCAAATATTGGGCAGAGCAAATATCATAGAGCAATTTCTTTTTTAAACATAAATTCTTTTAAATTCTTTATTGATTCACATTATGTAAATCCCATTTCTACCAATTTCCCAATCTCCCCATATCTGCCCTTCCTTGCAGCATTCCCCTAAAAGAAAATTTAAAAACAATAAAAACCTAACCAAACCAAACAAACAAAAGCCATCCTCACTTTGCTTTCTTTACCTGCTTTTCCAACACCTCTTTATTCATGTTAGTGTCATTGGGAGCTGGGATATACCCTTTTGTCCAGTCAGCTTTACTTGTAAATGTTCATTGCAATAAGTTGTTGATCAGACTCAAAGCCTCTGGTTTCTGGTACACCATTATCACTGGACCCTCATTGAAACTCCTCTCAGATATCTTCAAACATCCCAGTGTCATGAATAGCCTACAGGTATTGCTCCACAGAATTAGTCTATTCACAAGCTCCAGCAGGTCATAGATGGGGTAGATGTTAATGTGTGGCAAACCAGGTCTCTGGATGTGAACCTGGGTGGTAACCGAGCTTGTCAGTTCCAGCCAATTAGTGATTGGTGGTGGAGGATGAGCTTATTGTGGGTGTGACACCCTTGGACTGATAGTAATGGATTCTTTAAGAAAGCAGACTGAGCAAGCTATGAGGAGTAAGCCAGTAAGCAGCATTCCTCCATGGCCTCTTCTTCAGATCCTGACTCTAAGTTCCTTCCCTGTTTGACTTCCTGTCCTGATGTCCTTCAATTATTCATAGTGATGTGGAAGCCCTTTAAGTCAATTAAATAGTTTCCTCCCCAGGGTGCTTCAGGCACTGGTAACCACAACTAAGAACCCCATTGCATTTAGTTTCCTGAAGTTATAGCATTTTCTAGATTTAGATATTCATATATTTTCTACACTAGGGTAAAATACCAGGTGGTAGATTTGTTGATTCTCTAGGACAAAGTAATTATATTACAGAAATAAGCCTCTATTTAGCTTTAGCCTCTCTATATAAAATATATGAATATGTATGTTTGTATAACTGTTTATTTGTAATATATGTTATATGTATAATGTATGTATACCCTACTATAGTTAAATTTTTAAACTCATATTTTAACTTAACATCACAAGACTGACAGTCTACTAGAAGATCATGAACTAAGTAAATTAGCATGAATACTTGAAAGAAATAATACATATTTATAGTTTCTTATAAGATGTTGCATAATTTGATGTTTTTTATCAAAAAGGTATAGTTATTATCATGAAATTTTAAGCAATATTGAATAGTGGAACTATTAAAAATGATGTTGAAATGGAAGTTAGAAAAATAGCAGAGAAGGGTTGGGGATTTAGCTCAGTGGTAGAGCACTTGCCTAGCAAGTACAAGACCCTGGGTTCAGTCCTACAAAAAAAGAAAAGAAAAGAAAAATAGCAGAGAAAGGTACTCCAAGTTCTTATACAGCCACATAATATTTTTTTAATTTTACACATCAGCCATGGGTTCCCCTGTCCTCCTCCTCCCATCCCCGCTCCCACATCCCCCCACCTCCTCCAGGGCCAAGACTCCCCTGGGGATTCATTTAAACCTGGTGGATTCAGTACAGGCAGGTCCAGTTCCCTCCTTCCAGGCTGAGCAAAGTGTCCCTGTGTAAGCTCAAGGTTCCAAACAGCCAGCTCATGCACTAAGGACAGGTCCTGGTCATACAGCCTGGGTGCCTCCCAAACAGTTCAAGCTATTCAATTGTCTCACTTATCCAGAGGGCCTGATCCAGTTGGGGGCTCCACAGCCTTTGGTTCATAATTCATTCGCTTCCATTCATTTGGCTATTTGACCCTGTGTTTTTCCAATCTTGGTCTCAACAATTCACACTCTTACAGTCCCTCCTCTTTCTCGACAATTGGACTCCTAGAGCTCCACCTGGGGCCTGGCTGAGGATCTCTGCATCCACTTCCATCAGTTATTGGATGAGAGTTCCAGCACGACTGTGAGGGTGTTTGGCCATCTGATCACCAGACTAGGTGAGATCAAGCTTTCTCTCGACCATTGCCAGCAGTCTACAGAGGATGTATCATTGTGGATTTCTGGGGACATCTCCAGCACTCTGCCTATTCCTGTTCTCATGTGGTCATCATTTATCATGGTCTGTTATTCCTTCTTCTCCCTTTCTGTTCCAGGGAGGCTACCTAGAAAACGGGACCCTAGGAAAGACACAGGGATCGCCCAATGACAGAGAAATGGATCAGATCTACAACCTGGACGACAGTAGGAGTAATGAAGGGCAAGGTTTGAGGGAAAGGAAGCTTAAAGGAGCAGGAGATCTCAGCTGGATCAAGAACAGAAAGGGAAAACAAGGAATAACAGAATTTTTTTAAAAAAGAATATATGTTGCAAGCTTAGCAAAAAAGGATAGCAATAAAAAAATTTCATAAAAGCTGTCTTCATAAAGGTAAAGCTTTTTGTGTCATTTTAACTCACCATTAAACAAACTCTTACATATATTGAACAGTAGTTCCCAATTCCACTGTTTAAACAAGGAAAAATTGACATAACAAAATGTACAATATTATGTGTGCAGAATTCGTATGTTTTAGGTTAACAAAAGAACTGTCTCACTCATACCTGTCATATGTAACCTAGAAATGTGGTAACGATTTTCACAAAAGTTCCAGGAGATTAGAAATCAATATGTAACTATACCAGAGATTCTATAGCATATCAGGTATAAAGAAGAAGCTGAGTGGGAATTTCTGGAAAATAGGATACTTAAAAACACAATTTTATGGGGAAGTTTAGAATAATATGAATAGATGATTGAACAGATTATAATCTGTTCATAATAACAAATATTAAGAAAAGTTTGGAGAATACTGTAAGCTTTAAAAATTAGGATAATATGTAGGCTTAGAATAAGCATAAATAGTTGGCACCTGACTTTGTTAGTCTAGAACAATCCAACAGAACAGACTTTTATTCCACTTTTTGTTCTGTTAAGGTGAGCATTTGAGTGTTATTTCTTATCCTCTTACCTTCTTGCACTCAAGCCATTGGTAAAACATTAACTGAATATTTACTGTTGAAATTCTTTGGATATATGTGGCAAGGAATTATCTTTGCAAAAATACATTTGGAAAAGTCTCCAAAGAAATACACTACTATGGCTTATGATAATCAAACAAACAATACCCAAACAGGCCAAATAGCAGATCCTGAAGAATGAGTAAAATAGGATTTCTGCATCTACTACAATATAATAAATTCTCAAATTTTGAAGAAGGAATCCTTAGCCATGCAAAGAAGTGAGAAATTGCTCAAAGAAACAAAAGTGAATTGATAGAAACTGTCCACAAAAGCTTCCAAATACATAATTTAATACCTAAAGTTTAAAACAACTGTAAATGAATTAAAAGAGCTGAAAATAATATGCACAAATAACTAAAATAAATTAAGAACACAATTAGAATATCAAAAAGAAAATAGAACATATAACAATGAAACAGAAGTTTGAGACCTCAAAAGTATAATAAATAAAACTAAAATTTTATTAGAAGCTTTCAAAAGCTTATTTTAGCAGAAAAAAGAAAAATAATTTAACTAGCAAGAACTAGTCAAATTATCAAAGAAATTGTAAAAATAGGCTATAAAAAAGAACAAACATGAAATCTTGAAAAAATTATATCAAAGTTCCCACA
Source organism: Onychomys torridus (assembly GCF_903995425.1). NCBI lineage: Eukaryota > Metazoa > Chordata > Mammalia > Rodentia > Cricetidae > Onychomys > Onychomys torridus. The sequence continues at coordinate 108,311,476 of NC_050466.1, forward strand.
TATGAGACAATCCAGAGATCTACAAATGCTAAAGATTAAGGGCCGTGAGTATAATAAAACCAAAAGAGATCTGTACTAACTGCCAAAAATCAAAGAAAACAAGAGAATATTGAAAAAATGAAAGAAACATGACACGTTACTGTGGTAGGTATTGTGTTCCCTGAAATATTGTATGTTCCCCAAAATAAACTTATCTGGGGTCAGAGAACAGACAGCCACTAGATACAGAGCCACAAATGGTGGCTAGAAAATGAGAAAAGCAAGCCATAGCAGAAGTTAGGTGGTGGTGGTACATGCCTTTAATCCCAGCACTTGGGAGGCAGAGCTAGTGGGATCTCTGAGTTCAAGGCCACTTTAGAAAACAGCTAAGCATGGTGACCCATGCCTTTAATCCCAGAAACCCAACCTTTAATCCCAGGGAGTGATAACAGAAAGCAGAAAGGTATATAAGGTCTGAGGACCAGAAACTAAAGAGAAAAGCATGTAGGAGTAAAGCATGTAGTTAGTTAAGCATTTGGTTGGTTAAGCATTCAGGCTTTAGAGCAGCACAGTTCAGCTGAAATTCATGTGGAGGAGGACTCATAAGCTTCCAGCCTGAGGAAACAGGACCACCTGAGGAACTGGCGAGGTGAGGAAACTGTGGCTTGTTCTGCTTCTCTGATCTTCCAGCATTCACCCCAATAACTGGCCTCAGGTTTGATTTCATTAATAAGAACTTTTAAGATTCATGTTACATCTGGCACCCAACGGATTCATGTTACACATTACATATCAAGATTCCTCAGTAGAATATATCTGACTTTTGCTGGTATACAGGCTTACAGAAAGTCTATATAATTAGTGTCAGAAATCATGCAGATCACAATGGTAGAATGTACTTAGTATTAAATATATTACTGCATCTGTATTAGTCTTTAAATGATCAAATACTAAATCACAAGCAAGAATTCAATACATAGCAAAACCTCTCTAAAAAATCACAGAGAAAGCTGAGGGAATAGCTCATTGGAACAGTGCCTAAACACTACACACAAAGCCCTGGGCTTAATAACTAATACTTTCCAAAGTAGAAAGATGCATATAAAATAATAAATATATGATAGAATAATACATTTCCATTTTTAAAACAAAAGCCATAGAAATTGGTTGTCATTATCCCTTCCCTTCCCCATAAACAACTATAGGAAGTGATTCAAATAAAATAAAGGCACTAGACAATAGCTTGAGCCATATTAAAGTACATAAATTTCTGCTTGTGTTTATACAAGGTCAAATCTAATTGCTACTATTACAGCCATGCTAGATTGAACATAAATAACATCTTATTTTCCCCATGACTAAGAATTAGACTTAAAAATAATTACAAATTCATTGGTAACAGAGTTTGTGAAGGTGTAATCTGTGGCATCAATAACATAAACTGGATACATTTATGATCAAAATTTTAGTGTTGAAAATGATGGGATTTATCAAATTTTTATACTCACATAGTATTGTATTTTTCTCATTTTTACTTCCACATGATCTTGCTTCATGCCCCTCCTCTATTCTGACTTAACCCATTCCTTACCTTAAGTTTTTTTATGTGTATAAATGTATGTGTGTTTCTAAATCTAAATCTACATTCTATATATGACAAAATACATGAACTATGAATTCCTTTCTTCCAAATTATTATTCTTACTTCCACTTTCCTTAAGACTCATCTCCCAATCACAAAGTACAGCTATGTGGGTGCTGGGAATCAAATTTATGCCCTCAGTAAATTAGCTAATGTCCTTAAACTCCGAACTTCCACAAAATAAATCTTTATAAAATTGAAAAAACTCTTATTTTCTGATCATAATGGAATAAAACCAGAGATTAGCAAAAGTATAAAAAAAGAAATGTTGCATATATGTAGAAACTAAATAGGAGTCTTGCAAACTGAATAAACCCAAAAGGAGCATCCAGAGGAGAAATTGCCTCCTAGAGATAGATTTACAACTTGTCAGATGACCTTTAAGAAGAGACTGACCTTACAGGAGAGATATGAAGTTCAGATAATGTGTATGGTTGATAAATTTTGCATCCCTGTAGTTAGAGTTTTCTGGATGTTGGATTATCTGGGCCATGGTGTCATTGGAGACCTTTCAGGTGGTCTTGGCTGATCAAACCTGTTGTATCTTAATCTGGAACAAATTCACAGCCTCTGGCTTTCTGTGGAAACAAAAGCAGAGACTCTTTTCCAAAGCAACATATACTTATATCCAAATTTTGAAGTCAAGGTACCTTTAAAATTTACATATTTGTTTAACTCAACAGCTTTTACGATCAAATCTTTTTCTGCAGTTAAAAATCCCAAAGAAAACACAAACCAGATTCTCTGTGTAATATCCATCTTTGTAAGACTGAAACTCTGCTGTGGCTGCTGGCTCCACCCATCTCAGCTTCCCAAAGTGGCCATGGTACAGTTTACCACCAGCTCTGGGTCTGGAGCCATGTGTACCATCAACTATCAGAAGCAGTTCTATCAAAACTGTGCATAGCCCAGAAACTTTTTTTAAAAACTGGCAAAGGCTAAAACCACCATGCAGCAGAGTAAAGTGCAGCTTGTAGATTCCTCATTCCCACCACACTGCAGGTCAGATGCACATGCCAGGAACCTGCCATAGTATCTCAAACTGGCAGGCTGCTGCTAACTTGAGACATACAACTAGGAAGCTGTTTTTAGCTCAGTTTTAGAATCTTTTTTGTCAGGCTTTAGGTGGAAACTCTTGCCAATATGTTGGGCGCCATTTGTAGTTAGAGTTTTCTTGCCTGGCCCACAGTCAGGATAAATCTCTCTCACCCGCCAGTCTCACAGTCACTCAGACCCAAGCAAGTAAACACACAGAAACTTACATTGTTTAGAAACTGTATGGTCATGTTAGGCTTCTTGTTATCTACTTCTTCTGTCTTAAATTAACCCATTTCTATTAATCTATACTTTGCCATGTGGCCTGTGGCTTACTGGTGTCTTTACATGTTGCTTGTTATGGCGGTGGCTGGCAGTCTCTCTCTTTGCCTTCCATTTCCCAGAATTCTCTTCTCTGCTTGTCCCACCTATACTTCCTGCCTGGCTACTGGCCAATCAGCATTTTATTTATACAGAGTGATATCCACAGCACATCCCAATAAACTTATCTGGGGTCAGAGAACAGAACAGCCACTATACTAAACATAGAGGTTAGACAGTGATAGCACATGCCTTTAATCCTAGCATCATGGAGGCAGAGATCCATCTGCATCTCTGTGCGTTCAAGGCTACACTGAAAACAGCCAGGTAGGGTGACATCTGCCTTTAATCCCAGCTCTTGAGATCTCATGTCTTGCTTGGAAAAAACACAAGCCTTTAATCCTAGGAAGTGATGGCAGGAAGGAGAAAGGTATATAAGGCATGATGACCAGGAACTAGAGGCTTTTTAAGCTATTAAGCTTTTAGAAGCAATTCAGCTGAGTTCCATTTGGGTGAGGACACAGAGGCTTCCAGCTTGAGGAAACAAGATCAGCTGAGAAGTTGGTGAGGTGACATTGGCTGTGACTTGTATCTCTGATCTTTCAGAATTCACCTCAATAACTGGCTCTGGGTTCGTTTTTATTTATAAGACATTTTAAAATTTGTGTTACAAACTTGAGCAAGGGTCTACTCCTTGCTAGACTGTTCCCTTATACATATCTTTTGTTTTCACAGTAGTACACTGACTGTAGAAAGCAACATGGTAATATTATTCAACAAACTTATTGATATTTTTATTAAATACAAATCCCATTATTATAATTAACGCACAAATCAAAACACTATGCAGCTAGAATAAGATAACCACCACACAAACAGGAGTTCCATTTTTATGCATATACTCAAAGTTTTCATTTACAGATATGTATGTTTTGGTAAATGTTCATGTACGTGGTGACACGTATCTGCATCTCTCGCTCCATATGTGTGTGTGTGTGTGTGTGTGTGTGTGTGTGTGTGTGTGTGTGTGTGGCGGGGTTCATGCACATGTGTAGAACCCAGAGAACAAGGTCAGGTGTCATCTTCAGTTGCTCCATCCACTTCCTTTCAGACAGGATATCTCATTGTGCTCCTAGAGCTCACCAATTAGACTAGACTGGCTGCCCATGGAGCTTCAGTGATCCCCTCTCTCTTCCTCACCAGAAATGGACTTACACATCCAGAATTTTTTCACTGGTTCTAGAAGATGAATTAAGGTTCTCATGCTTGCAACTTGTCTTACATTTTCTATTGCTGTAAAGAGACACCATGATCACTACATATCTTATAAAGTAAAACATTTCATTGAGGTGGTAGATTACAGTTTCAAAGGTTCAGACCATTATCAACATGGTAGAACATGGCAGCATGCAGGCAGACATGGTCCTGGAGATGGAGCTGAGAGTTTTATATCTGGATAGGTGAGCAACAGAAAGTGAACTTAGTCACTGTGTAGAACCCTGAGCATAGGAAACCTCAAAGCCTATCTCCATAGTGACACACTTCCTCCAACAATGCCACATCCACTCCAACAAAGCCATACCTCCTAATAGAGCCACTCCCTTTCAGGACTATTTTCTTTAAAACCATCACACAAGTCAATCACTTTGGCAATTGAGTCCTCTGCTTCTCCAACCATTATATTTGAGTTTTTAAACTAAACGTTTTAATATAAACATATACAATAATTTTCATAATAGCATTATTTATAATAGCCAAAAGAAGAAAACAGACCAAATATCCATAAACCAACAAATGTGATTAATAAGTAGTGATGACTATACAATACTACTGATATAACACCATTGAATTATAATTTTAAATATATGATAAGGTTTTGGAAAAATGACATGGAAATTAGATTAACAAGATATATTAAATTAAATTCCACTATTCTCATTAGAACTATGAACTGTATTTCCCTCTTTGGCTAATGAGCTACAGAAAGAATAGAATTTAAGAAATTAGAATTTCTCTGGGACACTCCTGCTGAAAGAAGAAATAGCTAAAGCTCTGGGGACTACCAGAAGAGAATTTTTTCTGATGTTTATATGTGTGCAAATTTCTTATATTCTATCAGTGTGTTAACTTTTCATTTATTGTTTTGTATTGGCTTTTAGCATATTATTAGCATATTATGATAAAACTGCCTATTCAATATTTTACATTTACTCTAGTCTCATTGGTACTTTTAAAATGGCTTAGCTATTGTATAATTTTAGTATGCTTTTATTAGGTCTTAGTATATTTCTTAAATGATTTTTCATTTTCAAGTATGTTTTGATTATTCTTTTTCTTATATATTAATTTGGATGAATTTCAGAGTGATATTGCAAAAGTGGAAAAAGAAATACCCTGAGGATTTCAATTAATGTAGTTTAAATGCTTCTAAGTATTTTGGAAATAGTTGTTAACTTTTGTCTCTCTTTTCTATTTTTACTGTTAACATAAATTCAACAGTTTAGAACAATATAAAAATTCTATCTTGTGGTTTTATTGATCAGAAGTCTGAACACTTGTTTATTAGATTAAGACTGAGTTCCAGTAGGGTTGTGTCCTTTCTGAATACTCACGGAAAAGATTCATTTCCAGGCAAATTCATTTGCATTCTTGGCAGATTTCTACCCTCTTGTTTTGGAATTGAATTTCCATTTTCTTGAAGTTGCATGCTGGGGAATAGCCCCAGCTTCCAAAAGCTGATACATTCCTTGGCCTGTGGACCCCTGCCTTCATTTCACAGCCAGCAATTCTAGATTGAGTCCTTACCAGTTAGATTTATGTGTTCCTTTATGTCTGCCTTTCTTATTTGATTTAAGAGCTCTTGTGATTATGCTATGCATTTAAACTATGAACCCAGATAATCTCTTATAATCTCTCATTTAAGGTCAGATTATCAGAAACCATATTTCTCTTCACAGCTAATATTTTCTTTTTACTATGCAAGGTAATATACTCACAAGGTGTTTTAATATGTTCATTAAAGGGACTGGACTTTTTTCTGCCTACCATGGGTTTATACTATTCTTCCCTATAGAAATCAGTTCATCATATACTTAAATACAATTTTTAGCACCAATTTTTTGTTTAGGTGGATTTTTGCTTTTCTTCTTTCTTCATATTTTCTCCTTAAGTATCCTTTACATATTTGAAAGCTTTGGGTTGTTTTACATACTGAATTAATTTAAATTGCCAAGAAATGTATCATCATATGTATTAGTTCAATTTCTCTGAAAGCAACCTGTTGATGAAGTTTCTTCCATTGTTAACCCTGATGAAATAGTTTTGATGAGAAGTCGAAAGAAAATAGTAAAATTTTAGCGAAAAGAAAAATTACCTTCTTTTATAATGATAGCCAACTTCATTTTCTAGTTGGAACAAATCTTGCATTTTTCTTTCAAGAGGTAAGCTACAGAACAAAATATATTTCTTTCAGTTTTTCAAGAATATGGTTATACATTATTTAAAACAACATAACATATACCATGCAGTAATCGCTATTCTTATAGGTAAGAACACAATGGTAATAGAAACTATTCACAAAATATGGCATTTGGGAGGCTGTCAATATTTGCTTTCAGTAGTATTGTGAGTTTTACCTTTGAGTCTGTCTAAATACTTATTTTAATAGAAGAGCTAGTGAGGCAGTGTTGAACCTTGCTAGGAGGTTACCATTTTTTTCTCCTTTTTAAAATTATATTTGTATTTTAGTTTTACACATCAGCCATGGGTTCCCCTGTCCTCCCCTCTCCCGCCCCCACCCCCTCCCCTCCCTTCCATTTCCATGTCCTCCAGGGCAAAGACTCCCCCTGGGGATTCAATTCAACCTGGTGGATTCAGTACAGGCAGGTCCAGTCCCCTCCTTCCAGGCTGAGCAAAGTGTCCCTGTGTAAGCTCAAGGTTCCAAACAGCCAGCTCATGCACTAAGGACAGGTCCTGGTCCCACTGCCTGGATGCCTCCCAAACAGTCCAAGATATTCAATTGTCTCACTTATCCAGAGGGCCTGATCCAGGTGGGGGCTCCACAGCTTTTGGTTCCTAATCCCTGTGTTTCCATTAGTTTGGCTATTTGTCCCTGTGCTTTTCCAATCTTAGTCTCAACAATTCACACTCTTACAGTCCCTCCTCTTTCTCGACAGTTGGACACCTGGAGCTCCACCTGGGGCCTGGCTGAGGATCTCTGCATCCACCTCCATCAGTTATTGGATGAGAGTTCCAGCATGACTGTGTAAAAAAGAAAAAAATGTTTTGTGATATAAATGTGTATTTATGTATGATGTCATGTATAAATAACAACATCAATTAAAGGCAATTTTAGAAAATACATGATAACCTTGGATTTGAACTGGATAGTTTCTTTCAACTTGAACAATTGTGGCCTATGCTCATGCTCCAATATACAAATATTTTTTTAAGGATCATCACAAATGATCTTTTATTAACTCAGGAGTAGTTTAGGTAATTCAACAGATTTTCCCCCTCTTAGGCAAATGACAAAATTATTAGGCTCATATCAAATGCATAATGGGAGTGATGGAGAAAATCAGAAATGTGTTGTAAAATAACAGTTTCTTCTGGGATTATTGGGTCTCTGCTGCCTCAAAGAAGCCTTTGCATAAAGTAATGCAGGATTGCTAAATCTACTTGTCACAGATATCAAACAGAATAACTATATCCATATTTTAATTTATAGCCAGATGATATTTGCATCATACTAGAGCTAAAATAGGCAGACAAAGTAAAAAAATATATATATATTTCCAAGTGTCAAAATAGTTGCTCTTATGTTTCATTTTATTTTATTTTTTAAAATTTATTCTTTTAGGCATATTTTTACAACTAACCTGAAATAAAAATAAGGACAAGTTTGGAAGATTCTGTACTTAAAGTACTTTGTTAACATATATCTTTACCTAAGTATTTGTGCAAAATTGGACACTTTATCCCCAAAGGAAATGGGTGGTTTCAAGTAAAAAAATGTATTTTTTTTCCTTTGTCTCCTGGGAATTTTAGAATATACATGAAATGATAGTCTAGATAGATAAATGTATCTTGGCCATGGAATATTTTTGAAATCATTGTCTTTCACTCTTATTATAAGAAAATGTATGATTGTGTCATGTATTAATTTCACTAATGTAATCACTAATGTAGTGTAATTCCATTGTTCTTGGAAAGACTTTGATATATGTACATAATTTCAAGAGAGTTGGTGAATCCATTTGTAAACAACATTAAGTCCTTTTCATGCATGTTTTCATCTAGTGTTAAAAACTTGCAAACATCCAGGTAACAAGTAAATAATTTGGAAAATATTATGTATTAATAGATAAGAAACAAAGGACAAAAAGTAGATGGAAGTAAGAGCGCTCCTTCTGCTACAATGATTAAGGAAAGCTTTGAGATAGGTGATACTTTTGCACTCTGAATGAAGTGAAAATTGCTGATACACCAACAGTGGAAACAGGGTAATAACAAACACAGCCTCCAATATAAGAATGAAATTGGTATGTCTAAGGAACAGGAGCAAGGCCAAGTCTGTCTCATAATATTCTCTTCTGTTACTGAGAGATCGTAAGAAAGATATAAATAGTCACAGTTGTTTGCTCTTTTAATGAATTGGTTATATTGCTATTGTACAATATAACTAGCACATTAGTTCACTCATTGAGCTGATTTGAAGTGTCAAATGAAGAAGAAAGTGAAAATCCAGAAATCACAAAGCTTGTTTTCCTAATTTAATATAATTTATGTAATTTCTTCTACTTTTATGAATGAGAAATGTATTTGATAGACTTGGAGCCTGAATACTAAGAATAATTTAATCAGTGAAATTTCCCTCTCTTTTAATTCATGAATAACTAACAAGAAAAACATTGATTTCTCAATTAAGGACATTATTGGATAAGTGACAGAATTCAAATTTAACTGATTTCTGATGACAAATGAGTAAATTTTTAGACTAATATCCAATAAATAAAAGTTATGGAGTAGAATGCCTCATATTTTTTCCTCTTAAGGCAAAACTGCTTAGTGATGTCCAGAAGGGTTTTTGCATATAAGCTTACTCCATACAGAACCATACTATCCTAAGAAATGTAAAACTGGGCAACATTGTAGATATCCAGGTGGTACCATTTGGTGGCAGTTTATTAAATGATAGCCTCACTTACAAGCAATTAACACTTTATGCAACCTTTTAGTGTGACTCCAAGAACAAAGATAAACCGTGTCTTTGTCCCAGTCATTTCAATTTCTTTCCATTGACTTACATTTGGATCTATGAGAATCTCTAAAGTAAGTAATGAGCTGATTGGCTTATGCTAAAAGAAGTAGTATGAATTGAAAGAGTAGAAGGATCAACAACCAGAGGGAAATTATTGGACATCAACAATTACTGTTCTATACAGTTAAAAAACTGCTTCTTTTAAATACATGTTCAATTATTCAATTATTTCAAGTCCAGACTGGAAGGACAGGGTAGGCAGGAGAAGGAGGAGGAGAATGCTGGGCAGTGAAGGCTGGGGTGAGAAATACTGCCAGCCACCACCATGACAAGGATGATGTAAGGTACTAGTAAGCCACACGGCAACTTATAGACTAACAGAAATGGGTTAATTTAAGATAAAAGAAGTAGATAACAAGAAGCCTGCCATGGCCATACAGTTTATAAGTAATAGAAGCGTCTGAGTGATTATTTTATTTGTGGGTTGTGTACAGCGGAGGCTTGGTGGCACCTGGATAGAATATCTCCAACTACAATACACAATGGTCCCATTTGACATTCCACTACAGATTTCAGGGTATTTTCCCTTATGCTCAAGGATTCTCTCATTGGTGTCAATAACCTCATTCCCTAATTTACCTCTCCAGGAATTTAAACTTTGCAAACTATTTGTAACATTAACACTTTCACTGTCTTCTAGAATACCATGGTAGAAAAGTCCAAAGATATTTCCTTAAAAGGTAATTGTTTTTAGTTATTCCTTTGACATACCTTATTATCACTTTTTTATTTATTTATTTTTTATTCTCACCCATACCTCAAAATTATAATTTTTATTAACATTTCTTTACTTATTTGATTCCCAATATATCCTCAGTTCTCCTCAATCTATGTTTGTCCACAAAATTTCTGTTAAACTGTCATAAAGTTTTCATTGACCTCAAAATTATAGTATTGTGTGAATTCTTTCAATATTCATTGATCAGACTATTCTGCAACATTCATCATGGATTGTTTGTTCTATCTATTTGAAAATATCTTTGTTGTGTGACACTGTGCTTTTAACTAATTTGTGTTGTCTCTTTCCTGAGCTCATCTTTTTCCATTCACCTCAGAATGATAGTGTTGAGAATCTCATGTTCCCAGTTATAAATTTTGAACTCCTATTTTACCTCAAACTTTCATATTCATGTATCTAAGAATCATGTATCTAAGAATCCGGAGATAATTCAAATTTAGAATATCCATAGGCTTCTCAAATGCTAAGGCTATCCAAATTAAAGTTCACTATAATTATTCTAAATTCATTCCTTCTGATTGAAGACATATATGTTATTAACTTACAAAATATGTAATTACATTAATTTTGTGATTCAATATGACCAAAAGAGTTATTTTACTATTCTATTATATTATGCTAACATTATGTCATAAAACTTATAAATTTACCTCATACTTTTAATTTCCCATAACTGTTATTTATTAGTTAAAATGCTTGTTATTTTGACTAAACTTGTGACTATATTCCCCTAAAAAGTCTCTTTGCCTCTGCTCTAGTCCTATTAAATATACATATACTACTGAGAGTATCAAAAAATTTGGTCATGTCATTTCTATGTTTAAAATGGTCAACATTTTATGATAGTTGAAGTAAGTTTCAGCTTCCTCCCTTTTTTGTCAAGATAAGTTCTTACCTGTATCCCAGGCTGACCTAGTGCACAATATGTCACCTGGAACTTACAGTATCAGTCCTTCTGCCTGAGTACCCAGTAATAATATTATATATGAGCAACTACATCTAGTTTTAATCTTCTTAACATATCTAATATATGTGGCTTTCTCTTAATTTATCTTATTTTCATAACTCTTTAATCAATACTCCTAATCCCAGCAGTGCCAGTCTTATTGTAGATGTAGGCACCCATATAAAACTTGAAAATCCTATATTGTATATGCTGTATCACACTCCTACATATCCCTAACTCACTTGAATGATTTATGTTTATATTTCTCAGTGAATTTATAACTTAGTTTTTCTTGTTGTTGTTTAAATATTTGTACTCTACTAGACTGTAAAGATGAGAACAATTACTTGAAAAAAATTCTTACAAAGAAGCAGTCATATTTTCCACTTAGCTTCTGAAAACATCAAGAACTAAAAAAAAATAATCAAACTAGCATCCAAATTCTTGATTTTACTATGGAGAAAGAAGAAGTGATGGGAAGAAATCTACTATAAGGGGGAAAAGAATTTGAACAGGGATCCTACAATCACTGTCACAGCAGGGCTCTACTGGTCTGCTCCAAATGACAGTCCAACTCAGGGTAAAACTGAAAGAGGAGCAGAGAAGATCTGGAAAAGCGACACTAGGGAGAACCAAGGCAAGATATATTTTATTTATTCCTAGGTTGTACTTTTCATATTTAGTAATGACATAAATGATTTGTGATTCTAAAATACAATGGTTAAAGGTGTGGAGAGAATCCCTGAAAGAGATAAAACAAAAACATTTCCATATAATAATTCTAATGTGAGCGCACATTTTTCTTCTAAATGCTAGTAGTCATTCTGTTCCCAGAATATAGTCTATGTGACACACAGTTATCACTAAATGATATTTGCAGAAATGAACTCAATGTCAAATGCAGAAGCAATTAAAAGAGAAATAGAATGTATTAATTGCAATAAGATAACAACAGTAAAACTATTCCAAAAATAGACAATGGAAGTTTACATTTTAAGATCACTAGCATTAAATATATTTTTGCAAAGAATTGATACTATTTTACAAAGATGTAATTTAATTTAAAAATTAGCAAACATATGTATTTTCACAGATGAGCAAGAATTGTTTGGGACAATTTTATGATACTAGAATATTGAAACTTAACAAACAGCAAACAAATATATAACAAAATATTTTTATGAGAATTGTTACTTCATACATTCAAAATGACAGTTGCTGACATTGATAAGTTATTTTATTTGTGAGATGGGCAAATTGGCTTCAGGGATTTTGATCATTCAATAAATGGACTATTTTCTTTGTACATTAACATAAAATGTGCTTTTATAATTAGTTAGAGGCATATTGAAATTGCTTTTGAATTTGCTATTTTGAATATCATCATTTTCAACAGTATATTATCAGTGTTCTCTGAAGCAAGCAATTTTGCCTGTTATTCTCTGCCTTTGATTCATTGTATGTTAACACATTCCATGCCAAAAGAAAGATTCATAAACAAGTTTTGTATGTTATTCATGAAGAATGAAATATGGACTTCTTTTAAATTGTTTTTCTCATTTGTCTTGAAACGTAACTCAGAGCATCTAACATTGATTTTCTATACCCAGTTAAATATACTATAAATAGTTTTTGTTCATTTGTTTAAAGTTGAATCTTTCTACGAGGATTTAAATCATTCTTTTTATTAATAGTGTTGCTTGGGGAGATAGTTATTGTAATTAACTTCTAATTTTAGATCCACTTTTTACACAGTAATGTAAATTGATCATATAGAAATCCACCCTCTCATCACCCTTTTTACACACACACACACACACACACACACACACACACACACACACACACACACAGAGTATATTCCCATAGACATAACTTGAACTTTCTTGTAGAATACAATTCTTAGGGCATTCAAATTTTCTTCATGGAAGTAGGCTTAAGACAAATTCAAATATCAGAATGGAGGTTGTCCATATTTTTAAGAACTGTGCTTGGCAAGTTCCAGTCTCCATTCTTTCATCTCATATTTATGAAAACATTGACAGACCCCAGAGAAATTAAAGTGGTTGGTACATAAGAACTTTATGATAGGAGGAGGACTGGCATATTTATAGCTGTCTTTACCAGGAAAGTTTAAAGAGAAGAGACAATGTGTGAAATAATTTATGCAAGATGGGTAGCTTTTTAACTGATATGAAAATATGTCATTTAAGATGGCATGATATATATCAATACATAAGAAGGAAGGAAAGTATATATTCACAAACAGTAAACTATTGGTTTACAGTGTCTATAGAGTAATATACAAATGATCCAGGATTGTAAAACTAAAAATTATAATTAGAATGAAGGTTTTATACATACAAATATAGTCAATTCAATTGTTTGTCTTCTTCCTCTGGTCTAGTGCTATTTTCTATTGTTTTTTTTTATTTTTTTATTGTTGAGCATTTTCCTATCTATATACTATAGGATATAAATAAGTCATACAATTGTTATTGAAAGATAATTATTAGCAAATTTTTATGAGTTATAGAGTTGGACTAAATGCTGTTTTACATTTCTTTCAGACTTAAAAATTGGCTGTTTTGCTAGAATATGCATCAGGCATTTCAGTGGAATGTTTTAGGTGCTGAAAAATTGTAAAATGGGTGACCATAACTGATTTCCTTCTGTATCTATTTTTCCCTCCTTTTTCATTTATTATATTTGTGTTTTAATTTTACACATCAGTCATGGGTTCCCCTGTCCTCCCCCCTCCCGCCCCCACCCCCCTCCCCTCCTTCCCTCCCCTCCATTCCCATCCCCTCCAGTGCCAAGACTCCTCTGGGGGATTCAATTCAACCTGGTGGATTCAGTACAGGCAGGTCTAGTCCCCTCCTTCCAGGCTGAGCAAAGTGTCCCTGTGTAAGCCCAAGGTTCCAAACAGCCAACTCATGCACTAAGGACAGGTCCTGGTCCCACAGCCTGGGTGCCTTCCAAACAGTTCAAGCTATTCAATTCTCTTGCTCATCCAGAGGGCCAGATTCTGTTGGGGGATCCACAGCTTTTGGTTCCTAATTCATGTGCTTCCATTATTTTGGCTGTTTGTCCCTGTGCTTTTCCAATCTTGGTCTCAACAATTCACACTCTTACAGTCCCTCTTCTTTTTCGACAATTGGACTCCTGGAGCTCTGTGTCTATTCTTTAGTGGAATTGATAACACCACAGAAATAATTAGTGCTGATAAACTTTGTTACATGGTAAGCAATTGCTATATCAATGCAGTAAAATCACTTGGTAAACAATAATACAATATTATAAAGAAATACAATACTGATGACCATATTTTTATTAGTAATTACTTCTTATAAAAGCTTAGAAAAATTAAAAACAATGCAGTCATGTTCAGTTTGTTCATTTGTTAGAGTGCAGAGAGCTATGTTTGCTATACTCCTGTTATCCATATTATATAAAACCTTGAATACTTCTCTGGCCTTAAAGGTCATGGGGTGACTATTTTATTTTTCCTTAATGGCACTGCAGATATGTTATCATATTTTATGTGAAGAAATATGACTACTTACAAATTATTAAATCTCTATTCTACTTTTTTGTGTAGCTGAAGTTTCCCTGTATTCTGCCAGGTCCATAGCTGCTCAGACACAATCAAACACAAAGAGGCTTATATTAATTATAAAGTGTATGGCATAATGGCTCAGGCTTCTCACTAGGTAGCTCTTACATCTTAAATATAGATTTCTATAAATTTATACTTTGCCATGTGGCTTGTGGCTTACCAATACTTTACGTCTTGTTTCTTCTGGTGGCAGCTAGCAGTGTCTCTCTGCTCTATCTTTCTCCTTCCTCTCTCTCTAGTTAGAGTATCCCGCCTAACCATATTCTGCCTCACCATTGGCCAAACAGCTTTATTTATCAACCAATCGAAGCAACACATATACACAACAGGCAGAACGATATCACCCAACATTTGTTTCCTCAATTTTATTATCCTACTCATTGTCTCGTTAAACATACTTTATACTCTAGTCCAATACACAGCATTATTTGGCAATTCTTGACTTATTATTATTTTAGTTACTAAGGTTTATGATTTATACAAAGACCATTGATTGATTCAGTTATGTTTCACCCTATTAAGCATTTATATTTTCATTGGAAATTATTAGTACTTTGCAATTAGGATCTGTATACCACCATAAACAAGTGTATTTAGGTATTTAAAATATTTGATTTAATAAAAGTATTCATTTTAATAAAATAAAGTATTTACTTCAAGAAAAATTTACTTAAATAAAGTAAATAAGGTATTTGCTGTAATAAAACCTGGACTCCTATTAGAATTTAGTAGTGGCATATGTCTTAGTTAGAATTTCTATTGGTGTGCAATCAAACAATCTCTGGAGGCATCAAAATCCCCAACATCAAGCTCTACTAAAGAGCTACAGAAATTAAAAAACAGCTTTGTACTGGCATAAAAACCAAAATATGAACTAACGGAACCGAACTGAGGACCCTGACATTAATCCGAACACCTAAGAAATCATGATTTTCAAAAAAGAAGCCAAAACTATACAATGGAAAAAAGAAAGTATCTTCAACAAATGGTGCTGGCATAAGTGGATGTCAAAATGCAGAAGATTGCAAATAGATCCATATCTGTCACCATGCACAAAACTTAAGTCCAAGTGGATCAGAGACATCATCATAAATCCAGTTACTCTGAACCTGATAGAAGAGAAAGTAGGAAGTAGTCTTTAACCCATTGACACTGGAGATTACTTCCTAAATATAACACATAGCACAGACACTGAAAGAAAAAAATAATAAATGGGACCTCTTGAAACTGAGGGCAAATAACATGATCAACAAGATAAAACAACAGCCTACAGAATGGGAAAAGATATGCACCGACCACACATCTGACAGAGGGCTAATATACAGAACATATAAAGAACTCAAGAAATTAGACATCAAAATGCCCAACAGAGCAATTAAGAAATGGGCTATAGAACTAAAGAGAGAATTCTCAACAGAGGAAGCACAAATGGCTGAAAGATATTAAGAAATTGCTCAACATCCTTAGTCATCAGGAAAATACAAATCAAAATGATTCTGAGATACCATTTTACACCTGTCAGAATGGCTAAGATAAAAAACAATGAAGACAGCTTATGTTGGAGAGAATGTGGAGCAATGGGAACTCTCCTCCACTTTTGTTGGGAATACAAACATGTATAGCCACTTGGGAAAACAATATGACACTTTCTTAGAAATTTGGGAATCAATCTCCCTCAAGACCTAGATATTCCACTCTTGGGTATATTCCCAAGTAATGCTCAATCATACCACAAGGACACATGATCAACTATGTTCATAGCAGCATTATTTGTAATAGCCAGAACCTGGAAACAACCTAGATCCCCTTCAACTGAAGAATGGATAAACAAAATGTGGTACATATACACAATGGAGTACTACTCAGCAGAGAAAAACAATGACATCATGATGTTTGCAGGCAAATGGATGGAACTAGAAAAAAATCCTGAGTGAGGTAACCCAGATTCAGAAAGACAAACATGGTATGTACTCACTCATAAGTGGATACTAGATGTAAAGCAGAGGATAACCAGACTGCAACCCACAATTCTAAGGAGGCTACCTAGTAAAGAGGACCCCAAGAAAGACACAGGGATTACCCAATGACAGAGAATTAGATGAGATCTACATGAGCAAGCTGGGGTTGGGAGGTAATGGAGGACAAGGTTTAGGAGAAAGAGAGCTTAGGGGAGTGGGAGGTCCCAGCTGGATCAGGAACAGAGTGGGAGAATGGAGAGGGAGATACCATGATGAATGCAGACCTCAAGGGAATAGGAAGAAGCAGAGTGCTAAAGTAGTCACCAGAAATCCAAAAAGACATCTCCTTTATAGACTACTTACAATGGTCAAGAAGTGTCTGAGCTGACCTGCTCTGGTGATTAGAGGACCAAACACCCTGGCTGTCATGACAGAACTCTCATCCAATGTCTGATGGAAGTGGATGCAGAGATGCATGGCCAAGCCTCAGGTGGAGCTCTGCAAGTCCAATTGGCTAGAGAGAGGAGAGGTTGTATGAGATAGAGATATTGAGACCACAATTGGAAAAAGTACAGGGAAAACTAGTGGAAACAAATGAACTCTGAATCAGTGGCAGAGGAACCCCCATGGAACTGGCCCAGGCCCTCTGGATAAGTGAGACAGTTGATTAGCTTGAACTGTTTGGAAGTCCCCCAGGCAGTGGAGCCAGGACCTGTCTGTCCTTGGGATATGGGATGGCTTTTTAGAGCCTGGGGCCTATACTGGGGCACTGCTCAGCCTTGGTGTAGGGAGGAGGAGACTGGACCTGCCTTGGCAGAGTTTACCAGGCTGGGTTGACTACCCAGGGAAGACTTTGCCTTGGAGGAGGTGGGGATGGGACATGAATTGAGAGGGAGGGCTGGGGGTAGGAGGAGGGAGGACAGGAGAATCCATGGCTGATATGTGAAATTGAGTTATTTATAAAAAAAATCTATAATATTCAATCTATTAACTATGGGTGCCTATAAAATTAAAAATTAAAATAAAATCAAGTTAAATATTTCCTACTGCATGAGGGAAGAATCAGAATACAAATTTAATCAAATCAAAGCAAAACCAAAATGCAACAGCATAAATATTAGTAACCCAGTGCTTGATGTCTCGAACCCATTTGTATTCTTCTGGTCTCCAAAACTCCAGGGCATCTCCACTTCTCCGGCTATGCAGGAGAAAACGTGTAGGTTATCTCGTGGCTCAGGCCTGCTCTAGTCTACATTTGATGCTGCCCCTGGTGGTCTTTCCATTGCACTATTATCTCCATCTCCAAATATGGTAGGGTTTTCAGTGCAACATAGGCTGCTACTTTTCCAATGGCTTTTTTTGTTCTCTATTCAGATACTCCACCTCTGCCACATAGTACCCAGCCTCAGCTTCTATGAATGACCTTTTCATGCCTTCGAGACCAGCAATACCCAAGTTACTTTTAGACATTACCAAATTAAGATATCAGAATGAGATACATCTCTGACTGCAATCAACCACATTTCTCTGTGCAGAACCCAAGAAAATACTCCCAGGATATTCCACCTCTCAGTCACCGCTAATTTCTTAGCTCCAGATTTGATCATCCCAGCAAAATAAAATTTTTGCTTAGTGGTTCTGGAATGTTGTAATCACAGCTAATTCTTTAGTTCCAGCTAATCAGTAACACTGCGTCCTAATACAAAATAGTACATGGAAGACTGACTCAGTCTTCTCTCCCCTCTGAAACATTACAAAGCAGGCCTCCAACAGTTGCACTGCCCTCAGAATTATCTTCTAAGTTCCCAAAACATCTCATTAAACTGTGTACACTCAGTACCTCTTGTAGGACAGAGTTTCAAAGTCCTTACATAGTCCTCCTCAAAACAACATGTTCAGTTCTGTTACAGGCATGAATGCAAAGGAACTGAAGCAGAAGTCATGAAAGACACTTGCTTACTGGCTTTCCCCTCCAGGCTTCTGATTAGTTTGCTTTCTTTTACATCTCAGGATCACTTGCCCAGTGATGGTACCACCTTCAGTGCCCTGAGTCCTCCCATATACACCATTAATCAAGAAAATATACCCACACATTTAGCTCCAGGCCAGTCTGATAGAGGCATTTTCTCAAATGAAGTTACCTCTTCCCAAATAAACCTAGTTTGTATCAGCTCCATGAGAAAAATTGTTAAAGTAACATGGGTGAAATTCTGCCATTTTTTTTTTTAGAGAACTTTATCTTTGAAGAGAGTTAAACACAGAACTTAGTGACAATTTTTATCTAGTAACAAAAATTTAGAGTTGATGTTACATAAAATTAGCTATACACACTTATGAATTCTGAATTCCATTGACCTCTGGGCATCCTTAAATTCTTCAAGTTTTATTAACTGACTTTATAATTTCCTTATGTGTAGTTATTTGAAAATGTATTTTTGTGGTTGGGGATTTAGCTAAGTGGTAGTGTGCTTGCCTAGCAAGCGCAAGGCCTTGGGTTCGATCCTGATCTCCAAGAAAAAAGAAAACAAAAGAAGGAAAAGAAAATGTAATTTTTTCCACAAAGTATTCAAATGAGAAATGCTCGTGGATATTTTCTTATGAATTTTTTTAGGAAAATAAGAAGTGGAAGTTAAGATCAATATGGGAGTTATTTATAACAATATTTATATTTAGTTCATGAATCAGGCAACAATTTTGTTTATCTCTACCAATCTACACTCTAATTATGTGGGTGGATATGCCTGAATTATTAGGTAGTGTGGTTAGTTCTTTCAGCTTAGATAAAAGAATGGTTATGTCTTTATTCCACTAGATGGAACACAATTGTCTACCCAAGTAGCTAGCTAAATTGTCCATAGTCAATTTTACATTGCATATGTCCATGAAGCCTATACTCTGTTCATTCAGATATGAACTCTTAAACTGCAAATTGATACATATGTGTGCATATGTTGATTAATAAGCATTTGATGATTAAAATTATTTTTCCCAATTATTTATGCTATAGACAAAAGATGTAGAAGATAAGATTTTTAGCATTATAATTGAATTGAAATTTAAAAGCATAAGAAAATCTTTAAAACTTAGTGACATCCTCGCTATATGAGAGCAACATCCTTGTTATTAAGACATATGTAGCTGGGCAGTGGTGGTGTACGCCTTTAATCCCAGCACCCAGGAAGCAGAGCCATGCAGATCTCTGTGAGTTCAATGCCAGCCTGGTCTACAGAGCAAGATCCAGGACAGGCACCAAAACGAAACAGAGAAACCCTGTTGCTTCAAACAAACAAATGAACAAACAAAAAAGACATATGTAGTTCTTAAAAGTATTTGGAGGTTAAAAATATATATGTTGGAAGATAAGAGAATGAATAATGTATCAATTTTTTCACCATCTTAGACACCAATTTTGCTGTTTTAAAAGCTACTAAATATTTTCCTAGTCATAATAATCCTAAAATATGAATCAAGTATCTGAAATTTTAAAGTATACCCTTCTTTCACATGTTATATTCCAGAACACCTTGCCTTGGTATAAAATGAAGATCTTACATAGAATATGTGATTAATGCATAATGATGAGATATTATTGTCAGACAATATAGGGAAGATATTAACAAATGTAGTCGATAAAATGTAGGTCAATTTTATACTTTTGTTCCACAATATGTAACAATGCCTATAGATAATATTTACTGCGAAATGCTGAGCAAATATTTTCTCCATAGTAGTCCTGAACTGTAAATATTATGTCAAGAACATTAGAATAAGTAGTTAGTTAGAAGGCTAAGAATTGATATAAAAAGTACAGTATCTAATGTCAAGCATATTTAATGTCATGTCCTCATGAATTTAAGCCATTATTCAGCACTTCATATACTTGTAGTAAAATCAGTGATTATTGCCTGATTATTGATCCGGATGCTTGATTCCAAATTATATTTATCTATACTCCAGGTAATTAAAGGTTTTTCATTTAGTGAATGTGAACAGAATTGGTAAGATCATAGGTTAAAATATAGTGGAAATCAAAAACTCTAAAAGATGGAGTTTCATTTTTCTTCATATATAAAATCAAAAGTAGAATTAAAGTACTTTATTTGTCTGCTCAGTTGCTACATATCAAATAGAAAATTTACTAATATTCAAACTTCTTTGTCATTCAGGAGGAAGACAACATAATTATTTTCTTTCTACTAACACATAGTTCTTAAAATATATAATCAATTTTTCAATGATGTCTCATTCTGTTTTCCTTATTTCTATTTCATCTTCTTCTGAGCTGTTTGATCTTAAATCCATTTGCCAGTGGTGATTTTTTCCTTCAAAACAATTTTTTTTTTTACTTCTATAATATTACTTTACTAGAGAGAGAAAAAGGGGAGAGCTGTAGCAATTTAAATTGCTATTTCCTAGAATAAATAATACTCTTCTCAAATGTATTTGCCAGATAATAAAAAAAGCACATCAGGCAATTGTAGGTTCATATTCTAACCTTGGAAGATGGAGCCTTCTGATAAGTATATTGTTAACCCAAATTGTCTGCATCCAATGGAATTTAATTCACCCTAGCAGTTTATTTGCCAGGGTTATCTCTAACTGTAGCAATTTTCTTCTGAAAACTGATTTTCTAGCAATTTTATGCTCAGTTCATAAAATAGTTATGTTACTTCTTATCACACATGGTCATTATAAAGCTACTTATGAACCACTTAAGGAGGAAATAAGTTATGAAATTATCAATAATAAGAAATTTTCTTCATAAATTCAGAATGGAATTACTTCTTGGTTAATAAGTTATACTGTTTTGAGGCCAGAAGTTCTACAATATATTGGATAACTGAAAGGACAAAAGCTACTAATTAGTTCTGTAGAAAAGTACTCTACAGTTCTCATGGATGGAAGAATCAGTGCTGTAAGCAAAACCTTCTTATGGAGACGAAAGGGAAAATAGTCCAACTGGATCTACACTTCTGGAAAGAATACTTCAGCAAGAATATGCATATGGTGTTAGCTTAACAGGGTATATATATACTTAATTGTTGTTAAAATCCTTTGTGCTGCACCTGAATCTGTTTAGTCTATCACAATATGATATCTGGCAGACTGCATACAAATATCAATCTTATAGAGAATATACAAAACTACAAATCATTATATATATACAAAAATTAGTCAGAAGACAGTATAGTAAAGAAACATGAAGAGTCAATATGCGCATCACAAATTTTAAGTCTTTATCCACTGGAAAATGAAAATAGAAACTACTATGAGACACAACTGAACATGCACCAGAATAGCTAAAATTAATGATTAATAAAGTTGTTTGTAAATTATAAATGATAATGAAAAACGTGCTCTCCTACTAAACATTTAAGTGAAACTGATACAAAAGCTTAAAAACGAGAGATTTGAGATTGCTTAAGAAGTTAAATATATGTACTCTAAAACACAACAATTCTACATTTTATTTTCCCAAAGAAAGGTGATATCAACATACAAAATCTGATAGTTAAATCAGACTGTTCATAACAGATAATACTAGAAAAAATAATAAGCAGGGGAATGGCTAAAAAGAAATTATTTATTGCAAAGGAATTTCTGTTGAGTGTTAATCTCAGCAAACAGGAGATTGTGAAAGGAGACCATCTTGAGCTACATAGAGAGGTCTACTTTATCCAGGGATACATAGTTAGATTATTTATCCAAAATAATAATAACAATAATAATACAGAAGCATCTGCCTAGATGTACTTGTTTATGCTTGTAATCCCAGTACTCAGATTCAGAGACAGGAAGACAAAGAGTTGAAGGCCAGTCTGAGGTACTTAATGAGGACTTCACCTCACTTGAAAAATGATACCCTCTAAAATAGTCTGCTAACACTAATGTGAATGACTAAAAATTTCTGATATATAGATATTAGACACAAAAGCAGCTATATAGTAAGGTTCCATTCATTTAATATTTAGAAATAATGACATTAATTTATAGTGATATAAATTAGATAATGGTAAATAAGAGAGATAGATTTGTATCAGAGGGATAGGGCTGGAGGAAAAATTTAGAGGGATGGAAATATTTACATCTTGGATCTGATGTTGGATATATGGTTATAAAGCCATTAGTCATTCATCAGTATGGTGTCTATTATTAACAGCAATGACTTATGCTTAAAAAGCTTAATAGTGATTGTGAAGTTTTATCCTAAAATAATAATATGCTTAATCCAATCTTTTTTGTTTTATTTTGTTTTCTTTTTGTTTTTAGAGATAGGGTTTCTCTGGATATCCTTAGCTGTCCTAGAACTTGCTCTGTAGATCAAACTGGCCTCAACCTCACAGAGACCTTCCAGGCTCTACCTCTGATTTCTAGAATTAAAGATTAAAGGTTTACACCATCACTGCCCTGTTATAATACAATTCTTAATTAGCTTGCCTATCCTCGTGTTTAATATTGTGGCTGTCCTGTTCTCTTACCCCAGATAAGTTTATTAGTGTGCACAATATTTTGGGGAACACAATACAACAACATTACCCCAGTTTTTGTCTAAAATTTTTTTAAAAAGCTTAAAACTAATACAAGAAAAATATCCAATAAGTTTATACAGCATATACAGTCAAGAATTACATTAACAATGTCTAGATCTCATTCATTTCTCTGTCATTGGCAATCCCTGTGTCTTTCTTGGGGTCCTGTTTTCTAGGTAGCTTCCCTGGAGTTGTGAGTAGAAGTCTACTCATCTTTGTTTTACATCTAGTATCATCCTATGAGTGAGTACATACCGTGTTTGTCCTTTTGAGTCTTGGTCACCTCATTAGGATGATTTTTTTCTAGATCCATCCATTTGTCTGCAAACCTCATGATGTCATTATTTTTCTCTGCTGAGTTCTCCATTGTGTATATGTACCACATTTTATTTATCCATTCTTCAGTTGAAGAGCATCCAGGTTGTTTTCAGGTTCTAGGTATTACAAATAATGCTGCTATGAACATAGTTGATCATGTGTCCTTGTGGTATGATTGAACATTCCTTGGGAATATGCCAAAGAGTGGTATAGCTAGGTCTTGGGGGAGATTGATTCCCAATTTTCTAATAAAGCACCATGTTGATTTCCAAAGTGGCTGTACAAGCTTGCATTTCCACTAACAGTGGAGGAGAGTTCCCCTTGCTCCACATCCTCTCCATTATAAGCTTTCTTTGGTGTTTTGGATCTTAGCCATTCTGACGGGTGTAAGGTCAAAGTCATTTTGATTTGCACTTCCCTAATGATTAGGGATATTGAGCAATTCCTTAAATGTCTTTCAGCCATTTGAGCTTCCTCTGTTGAGAATTATCTGTTTAGCTCTACAGCCCATTTCTTAATTGGACTGTTTGGCATTTTGATGTCTAATTTCTTGAGTTCTTCATATATTCTGGATATCAGCCCTTTGTCAGATGTGGGGTTGGTGAAGACCTTTTCCCATTCTGTAGGCTGTCACTTTGTCTTGTTGACCATGTCCTTTGCTCTTGAGGGAAAGAGAGCTCAGGGGAGTGGGAGAACTCAGCTGGATCAAGAACAGACAGGGAGAACAAGGAATAGGGACGATGATAAATGAAGACCCCTTGGGAATAGGAAGAAGCAAAGTGCTAGAGAGGTCCCTGGAAATCCACAAATATATCTCCACTGTAGACTACTAGCAATGGTCAAGAGAAAGCTCCAACTGACCTACTCTGGTGATCAGATGGCCAAACACCCTAACTGTCATGCTAGAAATCTCATCCAATGACTGAGGGAAGTGGATACAAAAATCCGTGGCGAGGCTTCAGGTGGAGCTCCAGGAGTCCAATTGGTGAGAAAGAGGAGGGATTGTATGAGCAACAATTGTTGAGACCAAGATTGCAAAAAGCAAGGGAACAAATAGCCAAACTAGTGGAAACACATAAACTGTCCAGGACCAAGATGTCAGGAACCAAACATGAACCATGGAAAAGTACTAGCTAGGCCAGGGAACAAGTCATAAATCCACTGCCCTTCCCCACAGTAGTCACACCTGTTTACTAATGGGAGGCTCCCAAAGATAAGACATTCCACAGTCAGGTGCCATGACAACCGAACATACAGAGCATTCCATGGTCAGGCAGCCTAGCAACAGAACAAATGGCCCCTGACCAGTGACCTTAGCAGACATCTTGCAGTTTCATGACCTGCAAGTCCCCCACGTCTTGCACCCCTTCCATGTCTCTTCCACTTCCCTGCTTCTGGCTCCCTCCCCTCCTATGCTATATAAGCCTTGTGGAGAAAAATAAAATCTGCAGCTTGATCAGAATCTTGTCTTTCTGTGGTCCCTTGTGTTCCCTGTCTCTTTCATTCATTCCCACAGGTGGGTCACCCCCATTGAAACCCTGATGGCCGGGGCAATGAAATATGAACCAATAGCTAAGGAGGCCCAACTTGTTCAGACCCTCTGGATAAGTGAGACAACTGAATAGCTTGAACTGTTTGGGAGGCACCCAGGCACTGGGACTGGGACCTGTCCTTAGTGCATGAGCTGGCTGTTAGGAACCTGAGGCTTATGCAGGGACACTTTGCTCAGCCTGGGGGGAGGGGACTGGACCTGACTGGATGGAATCTACCAGGTTGAGCTGAATTCTCAAGGGGAGTCTTTGTCCTGGAGGAGATGAGAACGGAGGGGAGGGGCTGGGGGTGAGACGTGGGGGGGGGGAGGACAGAGGAATCCATGGCTAATATGTAAAATTAAATTAAATCATAAAATTAAAAACAATGTCCAGACCATTAATATTTGACAGATTCAGATAAAAATTCCATTAACATATAACAATGTCCAGTCCAGTAACATTTGACCAACTCATAAAAAAAATTTCATTACTTATCCTATTTAAAACAAGTAGTTCCTTTTTAAATGTAGATTCAATAATTGACCTTTTTATTGTATCATGTCTATATTCTATCTTTTTTCTTTTCATAATAGGTTTAGTAATCTACCTTTTGTCATTTTTATATTTTCCCCTTTTTCTTTTTTACAGTAGATTTAGTGATCATCCCATTTATCCTATTACTCTTTTTTCTCAGAGTAGATTCATATCTACCTCATCTATATTCTCGTTTTTCTTTTTCTTTTTTTAAGCAAAACCTCTGAATATAATCACCTTGTTCAGCTTTTTTCCTGACCACTTACAATTAACAACTTATAGCCAACCATCATAAACAATGACAATATCCAAAACTCATTAAACGTCCAAAACCCTCCTGTCCCACCTCTTGGGAATGTGGGCGTCATTTTCTTAAAATGACTTCCATCTTTAGGGAATCCTGAAAAGAAATTTTTTTGAGTTAATTGTCAAGTCTTGTATCATTTGTCTAGCCACTGCATAATGAGAAAGTGCAGGGCTTGTTTCAAGTCCTTGTTCAAGTAGTCCGTCAGGCTGGATCACTTCAGGAGCCATCTCAAAATTGTCCTAAGCAGTTTGTAGTCCAAAGTCGATCTTTCTGTGGTGGTAATCAGCTTAATGTCTTTACCATAGTCCATGTGGTATCATCCTTATGAGGTCCTGTCATCCTTCTGAAGATGTCAAAGGCGCTGTTAGGCATATGGTCATGGTTCCCTGCAGACATTTTTTTTTTCTTTTTTGTCTCTTCTGTGGTTTGGAGTAATTACAGTCTGATCAATGTTTGTCTCTCAGAACTGTGAATGTTCTTCCCTAGAAGAGAAAATCTTTCCAGGAATTTCTCCCCACCATTTGTCTCACCAAAGTTTTTCAAACTGACCTTTGAAAACATTTTCTTGTAACACGATGGTCCTGGCAATTCTTCTCTGATCAAGCAGTAGCAAACACATTATCCCAGGTAGCAGCATCCCCGCAGCCACCAATATGATGAAAAGAAGCCAGCAACTTGGAGCAGCAGCCGCTGCCTCCATGGTCCCACCACTGTTTGTGGTTCGGCCAGGGCCGAAGCTTCTTCCAAGCCTCCTAGGCCAGGTTCTAACTTGGGATCCTCCTTCAGTAAATCCTACCAGTGTGCTACCACAAGTGGTACCATGTATCTCGGGCCTGAAATGGGGCCCACAAGGCCACAGGCAAGCTGTTTTTTCATGAATTCGTAACAGGAACTTTGGGTGCCAGATGTAGCAGTAATCTTAAAAGTTCTTACTAATAAAATCAAACCTGAGGCCAGTTATTGGGGTGAGTGCTGGAAGATCAGAGAAGCAGAACAAGCCACAGCTTCCTCACCTCACCAGTTCCTTAGCTGGTCTTGTTTCTTCAGACTGGAAGCTTCTGAGTCCTCATCCAAATGAATCTCAGCTGAACTGTGCTGCAAAGCCTAAAAGCTTAACCAGCAAAAATGCTTCTAGTTTCTCATCTTCATGCCTTATATATCTTTCTGCTTCTACCATCACTCCCTGGGATTAAAGGCTTGCTTTCTGGGATTAAAGGCATGAGTCACCATGCTTGGCTGTATCCTTGAACAGATGGATTTCTGCCTCTGGAATGCTAGGATTAAAGGTGTGTGGTACCACTGCCTATCCTAGATGTTTAATATTGTGTCCGTCCTGTTCTCTGACCCCAGATAAGTTTATTAGCATGCACAATATTTCAGGGAACACAATACCACCATATCAGCTGGGTCATTGAGGTGTCCAATCTCAATATGAGTAATGAATCATAAAATCTGCACTGTTGAACCTCCAAGCACCATTTGCAGACAGATCTACCAAAGAGGGTTCCCAACAATGTTTACTACTTTTGCAATATTGAGGAGGGGTCTTGTGAATCTTTCAATTTTTCTGAACTTTCTAAGTTTCATTACACTTCTTTATCTTATAGGTTTTGTTAGTTTCTTGAGTCTTTATGGACTCTATCCTTCCATTCTGAGAGTATGTTTCAATTTGGTTTATGTAGCTAGATGATGGAAGAGCATGTTGGAGATCATGATAATTTAAATACATTTGATTTATGTTTCAGGTTGTGTCCAACATTCCTTTAATAGTTTAAAGATTTACTTAGTTTTATGTATGTGAGTGTTTTTCCTATATGTATGTCTGTGCACAGTGTGTGTGGCTGTTGCCCAAAGAGGGCAGATGTGATTGTCTACTAAAATTTGGTCTCACGTGCTGCTTTCCTGTCTCTCATTGCTCTACTAACAGAGACAAAGAGCCTACTTGCTAGCTGTTATCAAAGATCCAATGAAAGTTTTACAAAAATTTATAAAAACTGTGATTTGTCAATTTAAGAGCTCAAGAATACTCAATATGATTAGAAAGTGGGCAAATACAAATGTACATTAAATAAATGAAGTGATGCTTAACACCATCATGGATCCTCACACACAATAGGAAGTCTATTAAGTATTGACTTGGATATGGTGGACTTAGAAATTGTGTACCCAACTAATGTAATTTAAAATAGTACAGCTTTTGCAGAAATTGTAGGCTAGTTCTGCAAGAATTTAAAACAGAAATTATCACCTGATCCAGTTATTCTACTCCCTAGTGTGTATACAAAAGACACAAAATCAGGGTCTAAGAAAGACATGTGTACATTTATGTTAGTAGCAACATTTTTTACAACAATCTATAGATAAAAGGAATTCATGAATAAATGTAAAAATAATGAATAAAATGTAATTTACCTATACATGGGCTATTAGTTAAATAAGGAACATTGAGAGACTAGAGAGATGACTTAGCAGTTAAGAACACTTGTTGCTCTTGTAAAGGATCTAGGGTAAGTTTTCTAGCCCCCCACATGATGGCTTATACCAATTGGTAATTCCAGTTCCAGAGGATTGCACATCTTCTGGACTACTTGGGCAACAGGCACACACACTGCACATACATACATATAAGCATAACACTCATACACAAAAAGGAAAAATAAACCTTTAAAATATCAAAGGAAAGTGTGATACAAATTGAAACTTGAATGACCAAGTTGTACATCATATTAATTGGAATATATTTTCCCAAAAGATACATAATGTGTGATCCACTTTATATGATGTATACAGTTTAGTTATCTTCATAGAAACAAAATGTAAAAAGCCTGAACCTGAAAAAAGGAGGGAGAAAGAAGTTACTTAATGGGTAAAAGTTTCTGGTTTTGCAAGAAGAGAAAGTTTCTGAGATTTATGGATAACTATTGAATATACTTATATTTACTAAACAGCTAAAATTAAGATGCTTAGTGTTTTATGTTTTATTACAATTCAAAAAGAGTTAAGTTTCAGACTGAAAAAATTTATTATACATAATAATCTCAGAGGACTAGTAAGACCTCCAGAAACTAAGAAAGGACTGTTAGGAAGTGTGAAGATTCCAATAGTGCTGTTGTAAAACGTCATTTGTTTCCTTAAATAACAGTAAGAAGCAATCTGTATTTGAAATTAAAAGCATGAGAGTTCTTTATTAGCACAGAATTTGTTCTTACATTTTATCACTTTAAGCGGTTTCCTCTCTTCTTTCCTGCACTACTGCTTGTGAAGATATTGTACTCTTTAGTCTTGCTCTACTAAAGGTGTTATTTACTCTACCTTTTATTAATGCTGTTCCTTCTATATACTACGCATTTTGTACATGACATGCTTACATATAGTTTTTCAGTCATTTATTCTGATTAATGTTCTCTTAGCTGGATGGTTTTTAGTTTTCAGATTCAGTTTTTTAATAGCCGTCAATGGCAATCTCAGATTTTACTGCTTTTATTGTTAGCTATTCTTTCTTTTCTTTGTATGTCTATGAGATTTATGTTGTATTTTTGCAACTGTTCCAAAGCTTTAGATATTTTATTCTGTCTTTTTCAATCTTTTCCATTTCTTATTTAAGTTTTTGAAGTTTCTTATGGCCAGGCTGGAAGGTCACAGATTCGTCAACTGTTTCATTCGATTGATAAGCTCATAAAAGACTTTCTTCTTTATGTATTATCCTGTCTTCCTTATAATTTCTATTATTGAAAATATTTGCCATAGTGGTCTTGAATTCCCATTCTAATAATTCTGACATCACTTCCATATTTGACTTTGGTCTCAATAATATTCTGTTTCTTAAGTTTGTGATGTTTCTTTTTAAATACATTGTGTGTTCATGTGTGAATATGTGTTTGTGTGTGTGAGTTGCAATAATTCAGACATGATGTGTTTTATTAGAAGAACTGATATATATATATGAGCTTTAAGTGAGAAATTTTATGTGTAACCATTTTGTGTTCATTATGCAGGGATCATATCTGAAGGTATCACAGGCTAAATGTTCTCTGGTGTCCTTCTTTGTCATTGCGTTTTTTTTTTTTTTTGAGGTTTCTTTAAATAATATTTAGTTATCATACAAAGTGGATTGTTTTTCCAGTTGTTTTTCCTTATTTCTTAGCTCCTTCCTCTGCTTAAAATCATTGGAAAGAACTATTGAAAAGAATTAAGACTTGCTTAAAGTGACTGCATGTGTACAGCATATCTACCTTCTATGGTTTCTTCCTCGCTCTCTCTCTTTTGGTTATATATTCCACCCTCAATCATTTATGTATGATGATACTTCAATTCCTTGATTGAGTTTCCAAGAATATCAAAACCCAAACAGTTGTTGAAGACCCATTGTAACAAGCCAGGAGCTCTTCATTTGGGTTGTATTTACTTAATATAGAACTAGTTCCACAACCTACCTGTTACTTCAGGTTTAGAGTGCTCTGTTGGCCCTGTGACCTAGTTCTACCATACGTCTACAAAGAGCCCCTGATTTTCAGTTTGTTCAGCTTTTTCTTGTCGTATAATAATAATAATAATAATAATAATAATAATAATAATAATAATAAAATGACATTCAAGTTTCCCTCATGGTAAATAAGTAAACAGATACTGGTGGAATTTTCAAAAATTTTAAATATAATTCTTGCCATATTGGTATTTGATGTAAAATTTGCTAAAGTAGAATAAAGTAGAAAAGATTAAGTATTAGATACTGATTTACTGATTTATTTAGTGATTTTCTTAAAGAACTGCATGTACTGCCTATTTGCCAAGAACAAATTTACTTGCTACCTGGAACAGAATGACCTCGAAAATAGCTAAATTAATGCATCATTGCCCTTAACAACCTGATGACTGCCATGTCTGCTTCCTTAAAATCTTGCTGGCCCATTCAGCCCACCTTGTGGTTTTATAATATAAAATGAGAGTACAAAGTAGAATCAATATTGAAGCTTTTTAAGAGCTATCATGGCTTTGGCCCTTCAGTTACATCTCTTCTCTCAGATTGCTTATTCCATGAAAATTCCCATGACAATACAAGTAGCTCCTTATTGCTCATGGGCTATGAATTGGCTTTTTTCTTTCTTTCTTTCTTTTTTTTACATACAATATATTTTGATCATATTTTCCCTTACCCAAACTCCGCTTAGGTCCTCCTCATCTCCTTATTTCATATCCTCTTCACTTTCTCTCTCTCTCTCTCTCTCTCTCTCTCTCTCTCTCTCTCTCTCTCCCTGTCTCTCTCTTTCTTAAACCAAAAAATAAGATAAAAAATTCCAAAAGAAACTAAACATACACACAAACTAACAAACATGGAGTTGTTCTTCCCTAGATGGGTTTGGTACACCTCATGAAACTCCATTGGAAAAAAATCCCTTTCTCAGAAAATTTCAATTGCAAATAACAAAAAAAAAATTTCAGTTAGGTGCTGGTTTGAAGCTGTGCAGGTAGTGTTTGTGCTTTCACATTTTCTATAAGTTCATGTTGGTATCAGTCCTGCTGTATTTGGGAAACACCATTTTCTTGGAGTCATTTATAACTTCTAGGTCTCTTAAACTTTTTCCAACTCTTCTTCCACATAGATCTCTGAGCCTTGAGGAGAGGGGTTTGATAAAAACAATCCATTTGAAACCTAACAATTATATTATTACCTTAAAGTCTTAGTTTTCTTACTAGTGGCCTTTATTAAAAGACAGATCACTAAATATATTTTATTCAGGGAAAGAAATAGTAAGGATTATTTGTATGGATGAAATTCCCCAAAATTGCATATGTATAAAATCTCATAAATTATCTTAACATAGTTGTTGACAACCTCAAACCTAAATCTAAGTGGTTAGACTTAAACAAAGAAGGATTTATTTTATTTTTTAAATGAAGGGGAAGAAATTGGGCATGTAGACAAAACCAATTTGTGAAGGTCAGTTATTATTCATAAATTATTATGCTAAAATTGTTTATTTCAACATTAACAGATTAGTCACAAAAATAACATAGGTGTTAATCGTTTTAAATTACAGTGGATGTCATTAATAAATTCATGTATTTTAGAAATAAGACAGAGCATTGAAATAATTATTTTAAAAATATATATAATTAACTAAATTGAAGGCTACTAAATTATTTTATAACACATAAGTTCACCTGAGCAAAGAATTGTTACAAAAAGGAATTTAGTGACAGTATTAAATAGAAGATGCTTTCTTTTTAATGTCATCTAATTTATTCATCTCTACTGATTCTACTGATAGTTTTAATTATCTAAGATATGTATCACTTGCCAAGTGCCAAAATGTGTTAAAGCTAGAAATTTTGAATAAATAAAACTTCTTACATCTAAGTAAGAAATTACATCAAACATAATTTGATTACTTACAAGATATACTTTTGTTTTAAAAGAGACACAAGTAAATACAAAAAATAATCCAATAACATCACTTGAGGTTTTTTTTCTATGTGTCTTTTAAAGTTCACATTTAGATTGAGTATCAAATACATTTATGTCCATGAAATCTGTTTTAAATTTATTACAAATTATTTTTTCAATGGCCTAAAATTCCTCATGACTTTTTGGATAATATCACCAAAAACTACTCACTATGCTACATACTTATCAGATTCTGAATAAAATGTAGAAAATTTTCCATCTATAGTTAATGAGGAACTTCAGTAACATATTAGAAGCAAAATACTGAAAAAATATTATATATATATGTATACATATATATATTATCATTTTTCTCCTTTTATAAATTTATTATATTTGTGTTTTAATTTTACACATTAGCCATGGGTTCCCTTGTCCTCCCCGCTCCTGCCCCCCCCCCCACCTTCTCCCAGCCCCTCCCCTCCATTTCCATCTCCTCCAGGGCCAAGACTTCCCTGGGGATTCAATTCAACCTGGTGGATTCAGTACAGGCAGTTCCAATCTCCTACTTCCAGGCTGAGCAAAGTGTCCCTGTGTAAGCCCAAGGTTACAAACAGCCAGCTCATGCACTAAGGATAGGTCCTGGTCCCACTGCCTGGGTGCCTCCCAAACAGTTAAAAAGCATCCTAAATTCATGTGATGTTCAGAGATTGGACAGGTCAGTTCATTTCTGTTATATACATACAGTCAAATTTTAAGGGAACCCATGTAAAGATTAAAATAGAAAATACAGTTTATAAATTATTGACAAAGTTGAAAATTGACCTAAAAAAGCAACATTTAAAAATCCAATGGAACAGAGAAAATATAGCACAAATACAAAGATAAGATGACAGGCTTTCTGCCCCCATCCCTAGTGGATCATCTTGCCCAAAATCCCATCCATTTGCCTCATTTACTAACTCCTGCAGGCACTCCCTGGGAACCCATAGGCTAGCTAACAAGGGAAGAAAACCATCAGAGCTTCATTTTCCCCCCTCTCCTCCAAATTAAATACCCAATTCTCATTAGCATCTCTGTCAAAGATCACCTCCTGCAGCTTCAGCTTCCCCTCTGCCCAATTGCCAGGATCAATCAAGCAGATTTCTTCTTCAATGTAAAAAGAATAAGTATCTGTAGAGTGCTCATCAACAAAAGGGATCTATTTTACACTCTCACCCCAAATCACAGATTCATCAGACATCATGTAAGAGTGGGGTTGCACTGCTATGAAACCTGTCTCCTGGATGTTGCAAGGCCATTGAACTCATAACTCACAACAGCTACAGCTGTGGTTGTCTACAAAACACCTGCAAAAATAAATCAAGCCAAGTCAACATTGCAGCATGAATTCAGAGAACCCCTTCAAACTGAGGAGGATTGGCTGTTGATGGCTGCAGATGGAAGGATAGTTAGTTTTCTTCAGGTAGTTTTGCCATGATTTAGTAGATGGATAGCTCTACACCCATACACTTATGGGAAACACTAGTTCGACCGATGCAGTGAGTCATACCATTAAAAAGGAAAAGAACATAAAGTTGGCATAAAGATAGATTGTGGAGCCAGGCGGTGGTGGTGCATGCCTGTAATCCCAACAATCAGGAGGCAGAGGCAGGTGGATCTCTGTGAGTTCGAGGCCAGCCTGGTCCACAAAGCGAGTGCTAGGACAGGCTCCAAAGCTACAGAGAAACCCTGTCTCAAAAAAACAAAACAAACAAACAAAAAAGATAGATTGTGGGTGTCTCAGAAGAGTATAGGGGACAAAGTAGGTGGATACAATCAAAATACATTAAATACTGATATAAATTTATTAAAATACATAAAAATTGTTATATTAAAGTTTTAGCTTACCATTTTCATGTGTAGAACTAAACCACAACTGAATTGTGAATATTGTACTTTGTTTTTTAGTAAAAGTTGCTATTTGAAAGTGAATTTCCCAATTTCATAAGAACAATTTACCTGCCACATCCATACACTCCTGTCAATCACTCTGACCACAAAACAAAACAAACAAACAAAAAGAAAAACCCATAGATAGGCAAGATAATTTAATTCAACTCTATGGTTATAGCACTCCTATACTTGAAGGGATAATGTGTCTGAGAGTTCAAAAAGTCCATTTTTTTCTGTCTCCATTTTTAATGCATCTCTTATAGTCATAGGTTATATATTTTTTTTTATTGCTTGAGGGTAAAATTGAGATGACTAGATCTTATTTTCATGATGACCTGAAATCTATGTAATTACATCTGCTAAACAAATCTTTCAAGGTGCAGGATAAAGTAATCTTCAAATTTGGTACTTTTAAAAAGATAACCCATCCTAGAATTTTCAAAAGTAAGTTAATAAATTAGGTGCCTGATCCAGTAGTAGACGTACAATAAATTAAACCAGGTCAAGTGATGTAACACAAAAAGCAATGCTATACTTATTTTAAAGTAAGATAAATATGCTATAAATAATCAAAAGATTTTTGTAAGCATTTGTATGAGTGAAAATTGAAGTTAGCAGCATAGATTCACAAAGTCTGATATCCTATTGTACCTCAGACTTATAAGTAAAAGCTTTGTCACAATTTTCTTTTGTTTGTTCCATAGAAATAACAAAACTTTGATTATACTTAGTTAAATTTCATGAATAGAAAACTTCAGTTTCTCTAATTATTATTCCACACAGGAGGCTGAGACAGTAGGACCTCAAATTCAAAGTCTGTGGTTATAAAAAAAAAAAAATAGGTTAAAGCCCAGCCTGGAGAACTTAGTGTGACTCTGTGTTAAAATGATAACTAAAACAACTTTTGGGGATACAGTGAAGTGTTAGAGTGTTTGTGAGGCCCTAGGTTCAATCTCCAGTACCCACAAGCCAAGTGTATATTTCTCCAACATAAGTTTAAATTGTAAATCATCTCTTTTTCTGAGAACATTAATCAGTACTATAATCCTTCAAATCTAAGATATCATAAAAATGGACCCTTACAAGCATACTATTTTAGAATTTTACTTTTATAACAGAGATTAGTTATAAAATAAATCTAGGAGCTGGACAGATGGCTTAGAGGTTCAGAGCACCGTCTGATCTTCCAAAAGTCCTGAGTTCAATTCCCAGCACCCACATGGTGGCTCACAACCATCTGTAATGAGATCTGCTGCCCTCTTCTGTATACATAATAAATAAATGAATTTTTAAAAAAAAAATAAATCTAAACAATCATCTTCAAGTCAATGATTAAAAACACTGTGCTGTGGGATGTTCTATATGCTATAAGTGTGTTTCTCTGTTTGATTGATAAATAAAATGCTGACTGGCCAGTAGCCAGGCAGGAAGTATAGTATAGGTAGGACAAGCAAAGAGGAGAATTCTGGGAACAGGAAGGCTGAGTCAGGAGATGCTACAAGCTGCCACATCTATGAGAAGTAAGATGTAAATTACTGGTAATCCACAAGCAATGTGGAAACTTATAGATTTATAGAAATGGGTTAATTTAAGATATAAGAACTAGATAGCAAGAAGACTGCCATGGCCATACAGTTTACAAGTAATATGTCTCTGTGTGTTTACTTGGGGGACGCTAGTGGGGAGAGTATTGTCCCAATGGCTGGCAGGCTGGGACACAGGAAAACTCCAACTACAACACTCCTAAGTAAATTTTCATTATTAAACAAGGTAACAGAAAAAATATATATATATAGTTGAAAAATAGTATTTCCACTGAACTAGAACTTCCCAGAATGTTTGTAAATACTCAAACTATAGCAAAAATAAACTATAATGTTTGAATTGATTTTGTTTGAGAAAACTTAGTATTTGAATTGATTATGGTTCAAATTTTAAAATTGTTTATTGTAAGTAAGTAAAAGTTTAAGGGGCAAGACTTTATACAACATTTATCAAATAAACAATTGACAGTAGAAAATTATAATGATTCTAGTTTTTAATCCCACCCAATTTGTGTTAAATGTAGTAGATTAAAAATATACATTTCATGCATGAATAGATAAATAGAATCATAAAAACTTGGTACTAGCATGGAGGAAATTAATCACATAAGGCAAGAAAGCATATTCAACTGTAATTAAAATCACAACAGTGCAGCTTGTCTTTATCATCCTGTGCTCTCTAAGTTTCTTTTGTGTAGTTTTCTCATTTATCTTGAGGACTAATAGGAAAAACTTAAATAAATACAGTTAACTGCATGAGTATTCAATTTACTTACATATAAAAGCTCATATAACAAACAATTTAAAAAAATAAGTCATTAGTGACAGAATTTAAGACATAAATCTCATTTTGATGGAGTGATTCATCACTAGAATATTATACATCATCTTGCCTATGTGACTACATCCTTCAAACTTTCTATAGCCAGGAGTGTCCTTTAAAAATCTGTTTTATGGCTTTTATTGTCAACAGCACCATTCTATACTGAAGGGGAATGAAGGTCAAGTTATAGAAGGTTTTTCTCAACCTATTCAAAATGTGATGTTATTCAGAAATCTATAAGACAAAAGGTGACAGGACAGAAAATGAGCAATGACAAATGATCACCAAAATTCTCTTCCCAGGTATTACATGGATAGATAAGGTCAGACACTGTCCTTAATACATTCATAACTCAAGGAAGTTATAACTTACAGTAAAGGCCAGCTTGATTTTTCACATGAAGAAGTTGTACCACAAATTCATGTTCATAAGCAAATGCAATGCCAGCTTACTCCAAGTGGTTTCTGGGCTGACTGACCTTGTTAGTAGGCTTTCCTACAGGAATTTGGCTCATCTTTGATAGTATCATATAAAAATATATCTATTCTCCTTCATTCATTATGGTTTACCAATCAAGACTTTAGTGAACCCTGCTGGTTAATAAAACAACCCAATAGAGCAAATAAGAAAATGTTCATCAATAAGTTGAATAATGATGCTTACCACACTAAATCCTAGGAAGATTAAATGAAATTACATTTAAGAAAATTTTGTCTGGGTGGTTGTGGCACATGCCTTTAATACCAGCACTTGGGAGGCAGAGGCAGGCAAATCTTTGTGAGTTCAAGGCCAGCCTGGTCTACATAGCAAGATGCAGGAAAGGAACAAAGCTACACAGAGAAACCCTGTCTCAAAAAACAAAAAAAGAAAAAAAAAGAAAAGAAAATTTTGGTATAGTGACTGGTACATTGGAACTTAACAGTAAGTAACCAGTCTCAGCTGTGGTAGCTCATATAAGAATGTAATAATTATATATACGTATATATACATATACATATAATCACTTACAAATACACTGTCAGAGGAATATGTGATTTGACAATCCTAGTTTTCACCACTTCAAATAATTAATAATTAATCACAATAGCCAGATCTCAAAAAGAAAAAAAATTCTAAATCTAAGGCTAAATTTCTCTGCAATCATAATCTACTTACCCTAGAATACTTAATTTCATGTTTTTCATCTCCCATATTCAGAAAGTTTGTCTGACAGTAGTGTATCTATTTAAATGATTATGAGGCCTTACAACATTGGTAGTATATGACATTATTTTGTGGGTTATATAAGCAAATTATAATAATTTTATTGCACTTTATTTAAATAAATTAATTTGGGAAGTGCAAGTGCCATGGCACAAACACAGTGATCAGAGAAGAGTTTGTGTAAGTTGTTTTTCTCCTACCATCTTGTGGACTCCTGGAATGAAACTCAGGTCTTCAGACTTGGTGGTAAGTGCCTTTATGAGATAAATAATTTAAAATATGGGGAAGGAAATAGGAAAGGCGGTAAAAAGTGTCCAGTAAATTTACATGGACTTGGAAATCCTGTTTTTGTGCATACCCATATTATAGTTCAGCTTATAAAAACAAAAATATTGAAATGAGTAGTTTTTCTAAAACAAAATAGTCATAAATTCTAAACAAATTTTATAGAAAAATGGCTATTGACTGTATATCCACATCATTTGATTCTCATTAAGTCACATATTAATTCCCTTTCTTGTTATGAGTTATTAATTCTTTGTGAATGTCACATAGGCAGGCAATATATTTTGATCATAATCCACTAACTCCTCTCAGACCTACCTCCACTCCTTACCCACTTGCCATCTTCTTGTCCTTTTTTATTTTGTTTTATTCTTTATAACCCACTGAGAGCACTTTATGCTGCCTAAATACTTGTGGGTGTGAGACTACCAACTGGAACACAGCTGAGCAACAGGTGCCATATTCTTTGTGGAAAAAAAACAAAAAAAAACAAAAAAACAAAACAAAACAAAACAAAAAAAACACCTAACTATTCATTCTCTATCAGCCATCAAATCTCAATAGGTCCTCAGTTGGAAGAGGAGTCTCCTGTCCATGCTAGGGTGTTTTGGGATAATGCTCTTGTAATCTGGATTACTAAGACACTGATTGGCCAGCAGCCAGACAGGAAGTATAGGTGGGGCAAGCAGACTAGGAGAATGCTGGGAAGAGGAAGGTTGGAAAGAGGAGTCACCAGCCAGACTCACAGGAAGCAAGATGACAATGTAGAACTGAGAAAAGGTACCAAGTCACATGGCTAAACATAGATCAGAATTATGCATTAATTTAAATGTAAGAGGTAGTCAGGAATAAGCCCAAGCTAATGTCTGAGCAGTTATAAATAATATTAAGCCTCTGAATTATTATTTTCTAAGCAGCTGCAGAACCATGGGGCCAGGCAGGATTGGAGAAAACTTATGGCTACATACTGGCTTGATCTTGTGTCAGTCTTAAGCAAACAACCAGGGACTGTCAGTTTATGAGTGCAGAGGCCTGGCCATGTCATACCTAGCAGACACTGTTGTATAGCAGTACTCCCAGCCTCTGTCCACTATAATCTTTAAATCCATTCTTCCACAGTTGTCTATACAGTTTAGTGGAATGCATGTGAAATAAATGTTCCATTTATAGGTAAGCACGCCACAGCTACCTATTCTCCACACTTGAGTTAGCTGTGAGTTTATACATTAACCAATGTCCAATGCACAAAGAATCTTCTCTAATGATGTCTGTCTGAGAACATTAATTAATGAGTAATGGTAGAAGAATTTAGAGGACAGTTCAATATTGTATCCATTTAGCAACATAATAGTTGCAAGTTTGCCCTTGGGACTGATAATCATGGGTACTTGGCAAGATATACAGTACCAGATGTGTGTTTCCTCCTATAGATGCAGTCAGAAAGTAATCCATTAATTCTAAAATGTTCATGTCTTATTGCACCAATGGCCATAACTTGCCAGGTTGATCATTAACATATCTCATAGCATTGACTGCTGGATAAGACTATCGATGCCTTTTCTTCCCCAGCAGCCTGCAAAACATCATCTCATACTTTGAAAGCTATCAGGGAAGAATCTTTTCATTGATAATCAACTTGAGTTCTTTATGTTCCTGTGACTGAACTATGTGACATGTTCCTAAAAGGGTCTTACTAACAAGTCATTATGGATGATGAAGAACAATGGTAATATCTTATACTGTTTAAGGGGGTCTTTAAGATACCCCTATAAAAGAACTTTAGGGGAGGCATCTCAAACCTGATACCAGGATATTTTTTGATAACCTAATATTACTAGAAGGAATATTATCTTCAATGTACAGTGTAAAGTAATTAAACTCATATATGTGTGCACATTTATGTTTATGTGTATGTGTGTTGATGTACATGTGCATGTGTGTGTATGTATGAGTGGGTGAATGTGTGTGTGTGTGTGTGTGTGTGTGTGTGTGTGTGTGTGTGTGTGTGTATGAAGGTTTGAAGGTTACAGAAGCAAAATTTCTTGGGTGGCACTGAATGCATAATCATATGACACATTCAAAGAAGAGTTCAATATGTGTATTAATTTATGTTGTTGTTGCTATAAATTATTGCCATATACCTGTGGCACAAATAATAAAATTTTATTATCATATGAAATAAATCCAAAACCAGGTGCCAGGAGAACCAGTGTCTGATGAGTTATTTATCATCCTTCAATGCCCTCACACAGTGGAAAGCTAAAGGAAATAATTATTCCCATGAATCTTGTTATAAGGATACTAATCCTTGTATGAAGGTTTGATGTTGTGAATGTTGCATCTCTCTTAAACCCTTATATTAGAACCTAAGCCACAAGATACTCTTTTGAAAATGTAGGGCATAGAGATAGGGTGATGTCATGAGAGCTTTGTCCTCATAATTTCACAAAGAGTTGCCTTATTTTTTTTTACCATGTAAAGATATAGAAAGAAGATTGGTATCTACTACAAGATTAGTTTTCACTAGAGATTTAACCTCACTATAAAAAATAATATTTGACTGTTTTAAAATATCCATATTTATATTATTGTTTTAAATCAGCTTAAATGGAATAAAACGGAGCTCTATCTGTGTTTTCATAGAAAGGTTTTACAAGGTACATGAAAATCACTACAAACATATCATAAAAACAAAGTTTCATGAAAATAAAGCTGCTTGTAGACATATTTCATAGAGAATAGTGAATTAGGGCTCAGTAAGCAAAAAAATCACAATACTAGAATTGCATTGGACAAGAAAATATAACCCCTAAATATGGCCATGCCTTAATCTTCAGAAACTGTGAATATGTCTACTTGCACAGTAAAGTGACTTTGAAGATATGATTAGTGTTATGTGCCTTTGGATAGGGACATTATCCTGGATTAGCCATGTGGGGGCCAGTCTAATAATATGAATGCTGAGTTTAAGAGCAAAAGATCTTTTATAGCTGTGATCCAAAAAGAAGATGAGATAACAGGAAGAAGGTTCAAAGAGAACATTCAATGCTGCTAGCTATGAAGATGAAGGAAGTAGGCCAAAAGTTGAGGAGTGTAGGAGGCCTATAAATACTGAAAAATACAAGAAAGTGGGTTTCTTTCCCTAGCATACAGAAAAGAATTAAGCTTTATCCCAGGACCACATTGGATTTCAGATCCCTTGAAGTGAGATAATGTGTGGTTTAAACTGATACATTTGTGAATTTTTTTTTCAGCAGCAGCAAAACAACAAAGTAAAAACAAGTGCAGGAAAATCAGAAAACTAGGACAAGACTAGCCAAAGTATGTGAGAATTTCCTTTTCCCAAAATCCATCAACAATTATGGCAAAATTTGGTTTCTTGTTATTTGCTTGTGCTTATAAATATACACATAGAAAAAGAGATCTTACAATTGAACTCATGGAATAAAAAGAACAGTGAGAGTGCATACAAAGGAATTGCTTCAGAAAAATAGATTAGAAAATTCTAACAGGAAAACATACAACTGCAGCCAAAGATAAGCAACAACTCTAAGGGAGAAGAAGAATCTGTTTTTGTAGCATTCAGAAATGTTAATTCTTGAAACATGAAGTTTTATGAAAACATTATGAGGCATGCACTGAAAATGAAAGGAAAACAAAAGATTGGAAGAAACCATCACCAGTCAGGCTGATGTTGAGCTTGGTACACAAGATTTTATGTAAGTAATCTTATGCTGAAAAGCTAAAGGAAACCATGGACTAAGAGATAAAGCAAACCAGGGTAATGATCTATGGAAAAATCAGATTGACATAATAAATTTGAGAACATCAATAATGTAATATATTAGAAATAAATTCAATCAGGATAGAAAAAGATTGAAAAATATGGTCTATATGAAAAGTTTCAGAAAACAAAAACATTGAAAGATGTGTGTTCACTGATTAGAGAATGTAATTAAAATGTCCATAATGTGCACAATATAAAAGCTTAATGCAATCTCAACCAACATTGAAATGCCTTTCAGAAAAGTCAGATAGAATCCACAAAATTGAGCCAAAGCATGCTCGACCAAAAAGAATAAAGCTATCTAAATCTAAAATACAACGTGATATAAGCACCATGGCACTTACAAAAAATGACACAAAAAAACAATGGAATATAACACAGAACAAATGACTACATCAAAACATTTGGGTTTAATTGAATTTAACATATGTGAACACACTTCAAAGACAAACTTTTCAGTAAATAGTGTTGACTGTATCTATATGTAGAAGAATGAAGTAAGACCGTTATAGTATACCAGATACAGAAATAAATGCAGAATATATCAAAAATTAAACATAAGATCTGAAATGATAAAACTATTAGAAGCAGCAGCCAGCCAAGGCTGTTCTTAGGGACACCAGATTCACTTGGTGTGGGCAAATTCTGGAGCCAGCCTGTGCCTTGAAGGTGCAGCAACCTAAAGCTCTACAGCCTCAGTGCCATCTATAAAAAAGGAGCCCAAAGTGCTACTGCTTAAAGCCATATATGACATATTTTCCTCTAGCTTCTTCCAGAAGTTGAGTGTTCAGGAATTCAAATTAACTTTCCAAATTAACTGATTGTGGAGATCTCAGAAAAAGATAGCAAACATTTTGTTAAAGAAGAAAAGTATCTACACCATTTCTCCATCTGGAGTGATTGTCTTGCAAGTATGGCCATTGCTGACAGTGAATAGCCTTCCAGAGTGGCTTTTACTTTGCTGGAGAAGGCACTAGAGGAATTCTCCAAGAAAGTTTTAGAATTGAAGTGCCAATAGGATCTCCTGCTACTTACAATCCAATACACAACCCTTGATGGTC
Source organism: Onychomys torridus (assembly GCF_903995425.1). Lineage (NCBI taxonomy): Eukaryota > Metazoa > Chordata > Mammalia > Rodentia > Cricetidae > Onychomys > Onychomys torridus. The sequence goes on from NC_050466.1 coordinate 108,354,281, forward strand.
ACCTTGGTAATTATCAGAACCCCAAGGAAGCTAATACCACAAGTAAAGCACAGGTTTAGACAAAAACCATTCTTCATAACACATTGGAGTCCTTGTTAGAGTGAGATGAGTGTTGTGATAACTTTGTATCCCAAAATTGGAAGTACTGGGAATACAGTCAAGAGCTTTCCTTAAAATTGCTGAGAAACAAAACTCAGGTATAGTGGGTAGGCATTCCTGCTTTGACCTATAAGTACTATCCCCTTTGAGGCTTCATTAACTGTCATGCCTACAAGGTGGAGCTGGCTGAGAGAGGACACCTGGAGACCCGAGATCCAGGTGTGTGGCTCTCTTGGTTCCTGGATCCTGGACGCTGGAGGTAGACCAAGCAGAGTTCTCCAGAGAACACCGCTGGACTGCACTACACCTTTCCCAGACCCTTTAACCTATTCCTTCACTTGTAAGTTACCCCACAAAATAAACCCCCCTTTTACCTACATGGAGTGGCCTTAATATTTAAACCAATACTCATGTTGTGGATCATGTGACACAACCCACAGAGACATCTGCTAGATTGTCATGGCACATCAGAACTGCAGGACCTGCAGAGGAAGCAATGCCATAGAAGGGAATCTGTAGTCAGGTTGACCAGATATTTTTATTTTGAAGTTCTCAAAAGGAATTGAGGGATGGCTTAAGGGTGGGAGCATTCAAGTTCCTATGTTGGGTTGTGACTTTGGGGGAGGAATTTGAGGTACTTAGAGAAATTATGTTGTGAAAATGAAACCATAAACTCTAAGTGGCTCCTATAGGTGCAGAAGAGCATATTGTCAGCTAATATTGGAAGGCTCTGTGGGAGGGAAATCATGTTCCTGAGCTTTGATATGACTTAGGGCTTCATTTGTGCATTAACACCATTAACTCTCCAATATACGGGTTAGGAGGACAGATCTCAAGCAATAGGGCTAGGGTATGCAGAGCTTGAATACTCCAGAATTCCACTCCCTTGCACTTCAGGGCTTGTATGGAGCTCATTATGGTGGCTAGTCAAGCCCATTAAAGACAGTGGTCACTGGGTCTCACAGATATTAAACCATTTAGATTTCCTGTCTGCTAGGATTGACATCTGTCAAAGACAGGACCCATCCTAAGTACCTTCATCCAGTACCACAAAGATGACTTGTGAGATTTGTTATGGAATATTATTTTAACTGAGCAAAGATGTGTTACATTTGTTTATGCTGTGGATTTTTTTAACTGTGTAAAAAGGTTTATTACATTTGTTTATGTTGCATTTGTTTAATGATGTAAGGATGTGTATTTTTAATTATATAAAGATGTGTTGCATTTGATTCTCCTTGCCTGCCTAAGGTACCTGATTGGTCTAATAAAGAGCTAAATGGACAATAGCTGGGAAGAGAAAGGAAAGGCGGGGCTGGCAGGAAGAGAGAATAAATAGGAGGAGAAATCTATGCTGAGGAGAGGAGAAGAGAAGGAGATGGGGATACCATCTAGCCGCCCAGCCATGCAGCCATCCAGCTAGCCAGCCACAAAGAAGTAGGAAAATAAGATATACAGAAAGAAGGAAAGAAAGGTTAAAAAGCCCCAAGGCAAAACACAGATAAAGAGAAACAGGATAATTTAAGTTAGAAAACCTGGCTAGAAACAGGCTTAAGTTGAGGCCAAGCATTTGTAATGAAGAATAAGAAGTCTCTGTGTCTTTATTTAGGAGCTGTTGGCCCCCATCCCCACCAAAGAGAAAATTCCAACTACATGGAGGTACTTAGAATGGGCTGAGATAGGCAAAATGTGTGGGTTGTGGTCTTATCAGCCAGCAGACTGTGTTTGGACTGGTGTTGTTCTGGTATTAGGGTGATCAGCTAGGAGCATCTGCCTTCAGGGGAAGAAGCAGACACAGATGCCCTCAGCTAGCCAGTGTAGAAGCACACTCACTTTGACTTATAGTTGAACGTTGAACAAGAAAATCAAGGAGATGGATACTGTCATTTCTTAACACTGGTTTTGTCTCTGTCTACAACACTGACTTGGCAAATGCCTGCTTCCTGCAGGTTGGGACAAATTTTTTATTATTATTATTATTATTATTATTATTATTATTATTAATACCAAGATAAGCTAGCATCCAGAAGATTCCAAATGCCTATCTGTGGTCTGACTAGTTATGACCTGCCAGAATCTTTCTTGTCAGACACAGCTTCATGGTGAAGGATGCTGAGGGGTTGGTCTGAGCTGCCATCCCTTGCCAGCAGATTACAGAATGGCCTCCATAGTGAACCCAGAATGTGCTGGGTCTTGCAATACCTCTTCATGTCCTGCTGTGAATAAAGTATATCTGTGAGATCCTGTCTCTCCAGAAGCAATAGCTTCTGGAGTTTTGAGCCAAAGTTATCTTACTCGGATGATCCGTTCCCTGAACCTACTTTGCTGCCGTCAGAGTGTCCACATGGTATGAGTGGGTTACCATGGCTTCCAAGGTCCCCACCTGTTTGATACACCTGCCAAGCGGACACTAATGACCAAAGAGTTCCAGTTTCCCAAAGGAGCAGCCTGTCAATGTCATTTTTCTGCTGTCACACAACTCTCAAGCCCAGGGCTCCTAGACAGCACAGGTTGATATAGTTTATTGCTGGCACCTAAGGTGGAATAAAGGTCCTTGGATGCTGATTGTTTCTCTTATTCCTCTGAAGGGTACCAGTGAAGAGTAGAGGGGGATCAAGGTGGAAGTTTATGAGAAAAGGGTGATGCTCCCCAGCACCTGACTGTCCTTCAAGATCTCACTGATACCCTAAGGGTCAGTAGAGGAGTTGTTATGCATTTCTTTGTTTCACTGTTATAGTCTGATGCTAAATCACTTGGCAAGAGTGTATTTTAATGGTGCCTAATTTCTCTATGTTCTGTTTGAATGTTTCTGTCTAGATAAAATTGTCTTTTGAAATTAAAAAAAAAAAAGACTATTAGAAGGAAACACTGCAAAACAAATCCCTGGAACTGGCCAAGGCAATGACTGTTGTCTTGCTGTGTAAGATCCTGAAACAACAAGCAGTAAAAAGAAAAACAGAGTACTAAAACAATTACAAAGCTTCTAATTTGTAGACAAAACAATCCACAAATAAAAGACAATTTAAAAAAATCTATGTAAGACTAAAGAGATGGCTCACTCTGTGGTTAGAGCATTGACTACTTTTCCAGAGGAGCTGGGTCAATTCAGAGTACCCACATGACTGCTCCCAACAATTTGCAACTCTAGTACTAGGGAATTCAACACCCTCTTCTGTTATCCAGGCTAATTGCACATATGTGTATAGACACACCTTCAAAATACTTATGCACATCATACATAAAATAAATTTTTAAAAAATCATTTATGAACTATACACCTGAATCATGGTTAATGCTATAAATATGAAATTTAATTCAGTAACTGAGGTTTAATCTTCATTTTTCAACATGATTAATCTGGAATCAACTAAAATCTAAGCATCTGGGCATTGCAATGAGAGATTTGCTTAATTGAATCACTTGATGTGGGAAGAACAACCCTAAATCTGTGTCACACCTAGTGGCAGTAACATAAAAGGATATGGAAAAAGGAAACTTTGGTTTTTGTCTGCCTCCTTATACTATTTCTGGCAAGTATATCTTTCCGGTTCCTGAGATATTCCTTCCCTGATGTTAGAACCTACTTCTTCAGGATTCCAAAATAGACAGAAGACTAGTAGCTCTCTAGGATTGCTCTGGGATTCTAGTACCAGACTGAGACTAATGAAACATCCAGTTTTATGGACTGAACAAGTATTGGATCCTTGGATTTTCTATCAGAAGAAATCCATTATTTGACTACTCAGAACACAAATACATACATACACACATATATAAAGGTGCACAACTTTAATCCCAGCACTTGGGAGGCAGAGCCAGGTGGATCTCTGTGAGTTTGAGGCCATCATGGTCTACAAGTTGAGTTCCAGGAAAGGCACAAAACTACACAAAGAAACCCTGTTTCAAAAAACTTAAAAAAAAAAAAAAGATGTACAATTTCCATGTATAGACATTTCTTAATTGAAAATATCCAAACAGAAGGTAAGTATATAAAGTATTTTTTAAATTAAGTTACTTTGTAATGGGGTGCCAATTACTCTCACATTCACCACAGAATGTCAAATAAAATGCCCAGTGATAAGAACGGATTACCCCTTTTTGAGTTTTTGGTCAATGAAATTCCATAATCCCCAAACAATATATGCCATTACTATTTGTGTTGGCTATTTTTTTGTCAAACTGACACAAACTTAGAAATATCTGGGAAGAAGGAATCTTGAAAAAGTGACAATGTATCATGAATCTTAACAGGTTTTATTAATGAGATCAAACCTGATGCCAGTTATTGGGATGAATGCTGGAAGATCAAAGAAGCAGAACAAGCCATAGCTACCTCACCTTACCCGTTCCTCAGCTGATTCTGTTTCCTCAGACTGGAAGCCTCTGAGGCTTCATTGAAATGCATTTCTGCTGAACTGTACTGCTCAAAGCCTAAAAGCTTAATGATCCAAATGCCAAATGTTTCTAGTTTCTGGTCCTCACACCTTATATATCTTTCTGCTTTCTGCCACCACTCCCTGGGATTAAAGGCTTGCTTTCTGGGATTAAAGGCATGTCTCATCATGCCTGACTGTTTCCAATGTGGCCTTCAAGTCACAGAGATCCAGAGGGATTTCTACCTCTGGAATGATAGGATTAAAGGACTGAGTGCCACCATTTTCTAGCCACTGTAACTAGTGGATGTTCTGTTTTTTGACCCCAGATAAATTTATTAGGGTACACAATATTTGGGGGAACACAGTACCACCATATTTCCCCTTTTTTGTATAAAATTAAAAAAACTTATAATTAATACAAGAGAAATTATCCAATTAGTATATACAATATATACAGTCAAGACATTAACAATGTCCAGTCCATTAACATTTGAGAGATTCAGACAAAATACTCTATTATATATATTAACAATGTCTAGTCCAGTAACATTTGATAAATTCAGACAAAAAATTTCATTACTTAGCCTATTTAAAACAAGTAGTTCCTTTTTAAAAGTAGATTTAATAATTGACCTTTTATCTTATAACCATATTCTCTTTTTTCCTTTCATAATAGATTCAATAATCTACCTTTTGTCATTTTTATATCTTCCCCTTTTTCTTTTTAGAGTAGATTCAGTTATCTGCCCATTTATCTTATTATTTCTTTATCTTTTTTCTCAGAGTAGACTCAATGATCTACCTCATATCTATATTCTTTTTACTTTTCCTTTTTCTTTTTTTTAAACAAAAACTCTGAATCTAATCTCCTTGTTCAGCTTTTTCCTGACCATTAACAATTAACAAATTGTAACCGACCATCATCAACAATGGCAATATCCAAAAATCATTAAACATCCAAAAAAAAAAGCACCCACCCCACCTCTGGGGAATGTGGCTGTCGTTTTCTTAAAATTACTTCCTGCTTTCTAGAGTTGAAGGCATCTTTCGGGGATCCTGAAAAGAAATTTTTTGGGTTTATTGTCAAGTCCTGTATCATTTGTCCAGTTGCTGCATAATGAGAAAGTGCAGGGCTTGTTTCTTGTTCAAGTAGTCTGTCAGGTTAGATCACCTCAGCTAGCAATTTGTAGTCCAGAGTTGGTCTTTCCATGGTATTAATCAGCTTAATGGCTTTATCATAATCCATGTGGAATCATCTTTGTGGGCTCCTGTCATCTTTATGAAGATTTCAAAGTCACTGTTAGGCATGGTCATGGTTCCCTACAGACTTTTTTCTTGTGCCTCCTGTGTGGTTTGGAGCAATCACAGTCTATAAATATCTCTTGCAACCATGAATGTTCTTCCCTAGAAGAGAAAATCTTCACAGCAATTTCTCCCCACTATTTGTCATGCCAAACTTTTCCAAATTGACCTTTGACAATGCATTCTTGTAACACGATGGTCCTGGCAATTCTTCTCTGAACAAGCAACAGTAAACTCTTTGTCCCAGGTAGCAGCATCACCACAGTCACCAACATAATGAGATGGAGCCAGCAATGTGGAGCAGGAGACAATGCCTCCATAGTCCCACCGCCACTGTTTGTAGCCAGGTCCAGCCTTGGCCACAGCTTCTTGTCAGCAAGCCTCCTAGGCTGGTCTCAAACTCGGATCCTCCTACCTCTGCCTCCTTCAGTAAATCCAACCAGTGTGGCACCACAACTGGCTAAGTGTAGCTTGGGTTTGAGCTGGGGCCCACAAGGCCACAGGCCAGAGGCATTTTCCTGAATTTGTACCACGAACATTGGGTGTCAGATGTAGCATGAATTTTAACAGGTCTTATTAATGGAATCAAACCTTAGGCCAGTTATTGGGGTGAATGCTGGAAGATCAGAGAAGTGGAACAAGCCACAGCTACCTCACCTCGCCAGTTCCTCAGCTCATCCTGTTTCCCCAGACTGGAAGCCTCTGAGGCCTCATTTGAATGGATCTCAGCTGAACTGTACTGCTCAAAGCCTAAAAGCTTAATGATCCAAATGCCAAATGTTTCTAGTTTCTGGTCTTCACACCTTATATATCTTTCTGCTTTCTGCCACCACTCCCTGGGATTAAAGGCTCACTTCTTGGGATTAAAGGCATGTCTCACAAGGCCTGGCTGTTTCTAATGTGGCCTTGAACTCACAGAGATCCAGAGAGATTTCTGCCTCTGGAATGCTAGGATTAGAGTTGTGCTTGCCACCATTTTCTATCCTCTGTATCTAGTGGCTGTTCTGTTCTTTGACTCCAGATAATTTTATTAGGGTGCACAATATTTGGGGGAACACAATACCACCACATTAATAAGACCTGTTAAGATTCATGCTACATGACTCCAAAATATTCATCTACCAGAAAGCCTACATAGCAATTTCTTGATTAATTATTGATGTGGAATGGTCAAGGCCACTGTGGGCCTTGCCAAACCTGGGCAGGTTGTCCTGAGTTGTATAAGAAAGCTCACTGAGCAGTGAGAAACAAGTTAGTAATCAGCCCTTGTCTATGGCATCTGCTTCAATTCCTGCTTCCAGAAGTTTCTTCTTTGAGTTTCCCAACCTTACTTTCCTCAGTGATGGAATGTTACATGGAAATGTAAGCAGAAATAAGCTCTTTCTTCCCCAAAATGCTTTTTGTTATGGTATTTTATTACAGAAAAAGAAACCCTAAGACATCACTACTCTCATTTAACTTCTAGAACATAATGGTGAGACTGTATTAATAAAGACATCACATACTTGAATCAAAACACATGGAAAACCAAGCAAGCACTCATATGGAAGCTTCATTTCTACTGGATAGCTTACACAGTTCCAAAATGTTCTATTCATGTTATTGGAAGAGAAAAGTTGTCAGCAATTTTAACCAGTAATGACCATCATGGAAAGATATGACACTGGTGTGAAAATGGCACAAATGTTATGGGAGTATAAATTACTTTATAATTAAATTTAAGGCATGATGCATGAAATGCAAACTGTGCCTGGAACCATAACTGAGCCTAAGAATCTGTGTCTAGACAGGTGAAAGATTCTTATGGAAGAACATACTACTCTTAAGTGGACTTTGCATTAACGCAACTCATTAACTTATTGTTATACCCATAGATCATAGATTAGTGCATACCTCAGACATCATAAGAGAAGCACTTTCTTGCAATAGATAGCAGAGAGATACACAGAGATACAAAACATGTCATTGAGCACAAAATAAGAGACTACAGACTTTTCATTCTTAAATGGTGTATATATACATACATATATGTGTGAGTGTGTGTGTATTTGCATGTATGTGGGGGGCTGTGTCTGGATGTGTGTTTAGTGGAATTATGTGACATAGGATGATAATTCTTTCCAAAGATTCCAAGAACTATCTAACAAAAATCAAAGACTAAGGAAAGGGAAAACTCCATTCCCATTTTTGATCAGGGTGGAGGGGTATCCAAGAAATTCCCAAAACAATTTAAGCCATTGGCATTGGCTTTGGCTGACTCCTAAGTGAAAAATACTACAAAATTCATACACGGGATTTAGAGGAATCAAGCTGGAAGTAACCTAGAAGCCTCTTTCCTAAGAACAATCTCAACGTAATTCCACAAGGTATTATGCAAGCTTCCAAGAGAGAATAAGAAATCAGAATTCCTACCCAGCTGTAAAGCCTATGAACAAAAAAATGGCCAGGAATTCAACCCTTCTCCAGTGATAAAATAGTAGCATTATTATCTTGGGGACAACAGAAGTATAACTGAACTTAAGGCCTAATCAACAAAAGGGAATGTATTCCTAGCACTGTAAATGTAGTCAACTACACATGGCTAGATAAAATTATAGACCTACAAACAAACTCACTATTGTCATTTTCCTAAATCACTGATTCTAATTGTATTCTAAATACTTATCTGTATTTCCATAGACAGCTATAGTTAGTCCTCAACCTTCATCCAAGATGCTTTGTTCTGCCAGAGTTAAAATCAGTTATAAAAATCCACAAATGATGGCTCAAGCCTGAGGCCATGTTGGTCTCTTTCGTCCTGATGCACCCAGGGCCTGTGTGGATGTTTATGGCCTGTGTTACCATTAAAGGACAAGTAGATGTCTGTGGTCTGAGCTGCCACTTAAGGTCACATTGATGTCCATGGGCTATGCTGCCACTGAGGGTCCTGTTGATATCTGTAGCCCATGTTACCACCAAAAGCCATGGGGATGTCTATGATCTGTGATGCCACCTGAAACTATCCAGAAATCTGTGATACCTACTGTTGCTGACTCTAAAGCACAAGCAAGCTTCTTTTGCAGTGGTATCGATGACTGCAGTCTCACATTTGACACTGAGAAATAAATAAGGCTCTGTGACAAACTCTCTCCCCCATTATTCCTCCAAAAAGAAACAATATAGATAGGAAGACACGAAGAGAACTCATAAAAATTGTTGTAGGACTGCTCAGGTGTACCTCTTCATAGATGATGACCCCTGGTGGGGTTCAGGGTGGGAAAGGGTTCAGTTTTCCTTGAGGGGCTGGCCACTATAAGTTTGACCATGTCCACGTGATAATATGGACAACACTAATTGCACTTAATATTTTTTCATTTTTTTCTTATTCTTCTTTTGTTTTATGGGAGGTCACAAGGGTAGAAGGTGGACCTGGGAGAAGTAGGAAGTGAATGTGCTTGGGGTACATTATGTGAAAATTACAAATAATCAGGAAAAACTTTACATTGAAAAAAGAAACAATCAATATGCAGAGAAAACTGACAATTGGGTGCCAAGCCCCATTTGGCACACCTATATCTCCTATATCTAAGGCTCAAGGAATGTCCAAAGAAGAAGAAATGGGAAAGTTCTAAAAGCCAGAGGACCAGGACATTTGTTGTAAAATAGTATCTCCTAGATAAGACAGGAATGCAGTATTCATGAAATCTCAACAATATATTTTCACAAATAAGACCTGCATAATGACCACACTAGTCTACCTGCCATTGTGAATGAAGGAAATATATAAGACCTTAGCTCTAGATGGAGAACTAGCTGATGACTGTTTAGGGAGGAGAAAACATTTTTCTCCAAAGACAAATCCTCTGATAGGGTTATCTAATCACATATGTTCAGCCCCACTAAATGGACTCAGTATGCATGTGTGTGTGTGTGTGTGTGTGTGTGTGTGTGTGTGTGTGTGTGTGTGTATTACATTATAGAAGTCATAAATTTGAGAGTAAATGGAGGGAACAAGAGGAATTGAAGGAAGGAGAGGAAGAAGTAGAAATGATGTAAATACAATTTAGTTACAGATGAAGTTCAAAACATTCAAATTAAAAAATTTGCAGTCCAAAAATATGGTATAGAAGGCCAACGTGCTTGCTTACCAAACCTAATGACCTGGGTTCAATGCCTAGTATCCAGATGGTGGCAGGAAAGAATTAGCTCCTGCAAGTTACCTCTGATATATGCAAGTGCACCAGTGCATATGTATGCACACACACACACACACACACACACACACACACACACACACCCCTCACACACAAAATGGGTATAAGTGAAAGTTAAGTTAAGAAAGAATAGTTCTGTATGACTAACCAATAGGTAAATGGATATCAAAATCACAATAAGGTATCAGCTTCTACTTGTTATAATGGCTATTTGTTAAAAAGAATCAAGCTGGTATTGTTGAATATTTAAAAATATAGTTTGTGAAAATGTAATTAGTATAACCTTTATGGAAAATATTATAATGCTCACTTGAAATTTTAAGATCTTATGTAGGGTACTATAGCATGTTAGAAAATCATTTCTATTATTTCCAAAATATCTTTTTGTGATGTTTTTCTAACACACTTAAGTAAAACTCCTCTATTAACTAATACTTCTCTTCAAGATAGGACTCTTTCTTACATTATCTTACCAAATAACACTCTTAGCTTAAGCACACCATGCCAAGTGTGTGTGCTTACTTGTTAGGAAAGTAAAGTAGCATATATTTATCCTCTTAATATTAGATTTAAAAGAACATACATTTCCCCTTTCTTCACAATTCCAAATTGTAAATTCTTTGTATTTTGAAATGATTTTGTTATGAATAGAAACAATGAAAAATGGTTTATGAAAACAGAATATCACTCTCATCACTATTCAAGTTTTGTCTGTTTGCCTATTGATTTTCTTAGAGAATAGGGCAGATGATGTACGTCATGTTGAAGAAAGAACAAAGGTAATTTGAGAGTTAATGAACAACATTTTAATTACAGAGTGTAAGCTATAATGTGACATAGGTTTTCAGATACATGTTAATTGTAAAACATAATATGGGCAAAATAATTAAGCTGTATATAAGAGAATGTCTTATAAAATTTTCATGGTCATATAAACCAAAAAATATTATAATTGACATATGAAGATGAATGGCAATTGATTGGATAATATAAATACATTGTCTGGGATGAAATATAATACATAATCATATAAGACAGAATGGATTCAGAAACTGTACAGTGGAGAAAGTCTAGTCTAGCATGGACACTACTGATAATGATATCTCAAAATTCAGGCAATCCAGGTGAGTTAAGGACAACAAAGCTGAATCTTTGAATCAGGATGCCATCTAATTAATTGACTAAGGGAGACTATAGAGAAATAGTAGACTAGAGAGGTCAATGCAAAAGAACAATTAACTGACAGGACAAAATAATTGAGAGAAACCATTTGTTTCAGTCATGATTTATTCTATATCTGCAAATTAATAACGTTTCTACATGAGATCTAGCAAAGAGATCTAATCACATCTAAATTTAGGATAAAAACCTCCACTTTCCTTTCACTATTTGACTCATGCCCTGTGACATCAGCACTAGCACCTTCATGTATATCAACCCATCAATTGATTGATTTTTAAAAAATTAAATAAGAGATAGTTTATTCTAGAGCCAAATTTAGGGAACTATGAACAAGAACTCCTGGAAAGAAGCTGTGTCTGCTGAAACTCATTGAGTGATTAGAACTGCAATGATGTGGAAAGGTTGAAATGTTGCACATCCAATGGCTAACTACCTTATCTCAGGCTGGTTTTACCCCTTTGAAAAAGCCATTACTTGCCCACCTCTGTGTTATAATAACACACTGATAAGTATATTTAAAACAACAACAACAAACCCTTTTAACATTTATTCACTTAGCAGGCCCTTAAGGTCCACAAACCCAAAAACTAAAATATCATCAGATTTATTTTCATTTTTGTTAACATGAGCTCTACTCATACATACCTGTACCCCTCCACATTTCTCTCTGTCTCTGTCTGTGTCTTTGTCTGTCTTTCTGTCTCTCTCTCCTATGAATGTGTGTGTGTGTGTGTGTGTGTGTGTGTGTGTGTGTGTGTACACAGAAAAAGTGAACATCTGGTGTCTTTCTTAACCACTCTCTACCTCAAGCTTTCAGAATCCTTTACTGATAATGGAGCCCACTGATGGGGTTTATTGGAGTTTCCCATGGATCCAACTGCTTTGCCTCCCTCAGTGCTATGGTATAGATATGTCCCAATGTCCTCAGCACTTATATAAAATAACATATATTATTAATACATTAATACAGACTATTAATACAGGTCCTTATTCTTGCACAGTATCTCTCTAGTACATCCTCAGTTTATTTTTGTTTTCCAGAAGAATCTTACAACTATGATATGTTTAGGATGACTATGTTTACATTTGTGTTTAGGATGTTTATAACTAAATAAAGGCATTTAGATATCTTCCATATTTAATTTAATAACCATTGTTATGTGCCATAGGTCTTAATTGTTATACCTTACCATGAATAAAAATATGTTTTGGAGCATATAATTGTGACTATTTATAAAATGCACCATTACACATGTTTATGACTCTATCATTCTTTTTAGCTTACACTAATAACCAAATTTGCAATTATAAGGATCTGGAATATATAAAAACATTTTAAAACTTCATTTTAAACTTCTCTTAAACTATATTTTGTGCTTTTGGTTATACTTCAAAAGAATATTTGGTGGATCAGCAACTTGTGAAATATGTAAATAAAAATGTTAGTGTCATATTAAAATGTTTATGGAAGAAGTTCGTTGGATGTTATTTCCTAAATTTAAAGATTATGTACAAACATCATAAGAGCTTGTTTCAATGTAATGTTTTGCAAAAAAAAAAAAAAGGTATTTTAGAAATTACAGCATTAAAATGCTGAATTTGCAAATGTTCTTGCCTTCTCTTTTAAATGTTAGTAACAAAACTCTTTTTGTGAGATTCTAGGAAATTTCTGTACTTATATATTGAATATGAATACCCTTGAACAGAGATTGACACTTTCACAATATTAATCATTGTATCTTAAATAAAAAGTGTGCAAATAATTTCTTCATGATTTGGACATATAAAATGCCAGATCATAATAAGCTCAGAAAATTTTAATATTCTTAATAACTGATCTAAGATAAATACATGATAAAACCATGAAGTGGAAACAGGGGTAAATTATTATTCATGCCCTACAGTGCTTCATTCCAAACTTATGACCCATTATTCTTTACAGCAACTCCTCCTCCCCCCAAAAAAGAACTCTTGTTCATCAGATGCACCCCTGGGCATTAAATTTTGTTTTAATTTTCTTCTACATATATATTACCATTGTAAGTATCATATAAAATAGAGAAATTCTTCAATTAGGCTCAATTTCTGTATCTAAATGTTCCTATACAGTAATCACTGGATACAATTTTATTTTAGCATTTGACATGAAGCTACTTTAACTGAAGAAGTAGGTTTTTAATTTATTTTAAAATTACAAGATTTAAGTAACAATATGTGACTGCTAATCATGTCACAATGAAGAAATTAATCTAGACCATGTTATATAATATTAAAACATAATCCATTTGTTACAGGTTAATGGGCAATCTCTTATGCCCACTCAAAAAGACTGAATTTTTAACAAGGTAATGTTTTACCTATGACACTATATAATATATTTGTAATGATAAAAGTAGGTTATCTGATAAACTGATACAACCAGATCCTTGTGGGATGAAAGATTTATATGGTAGTAAAGAAATTGCACTACAAAAGCTGCTGTCCCTTGTGTTTGGTTGCATGGAAAACTGACAAATTGCATAAATTGTTTGAAAAAGTTTCAGTTTATTGTGATGTAAGAGTTTTTTTTTTATCTACTTTAGATATAAATTTAAAGTACATATATTATGATCTGTTTCACAAGCAAGAACTCTGTTACTTGCAATGGTATATGTACTGAGATCTCCAGTCTTTGCATGTTAGTAATCTTAAAAGAACTCTGACCTTGTAAGGAAATAGCCTCAATACTACAACTGGTCATTTACATCAATTTCCTTTTGATATATCACCTTTATTCTTTTCCCTCATTTCCTTTACTACCACTCCCCCAGAAGTATTGCTTTTTTCTAAAATTGAGTTTGGCAATGAGCAAGGGTACAATATTCTGTGAATTATTTGTCTCAGATGTAGCAAAAAGTGTTTGTAGAGCTTATATTGAAATTAATTGCTTCCAATATTTTAAGAATGACAACTTTGAAATTCAACTTACTACAGTGGATTTCAGATTTGTTCTCCTTCTCCAATTTGAACTCTAACCAATTACATGGTTTAAAGTTGTGCCTGACAAATACCTGCTGTACATTTATCTTCTTTCCTTTCTTCTTCCAGTCCCACTCTGGTCAGCATCATTTTTGAGGAGCTTCTATTACTAAGGAATTGTAAGGGCTTACACTATTTATGGATAAACAGTCAAAACGATATGTGGCACATGATAAATACACAAATATTTAACATTATAAATTTTTTTATATCTTTTTCCTCCCCACAAAACAATATTTACTCTTCCTGGTATAGTATAATAAATAATTTTATGTCTATGCATTATAAATAATCATATGTAAATTTCAACTTTTTTGAAAAGAAGTACAAGAGGAAGCTTATACTTCTTTGCAGATATCATTGCATTTAATACACAGTAGAAAATAAATATTTGTCAATAATTTTATATGAACATGCAGAAATTAGAATATATTAAAATAATGTATGTCTATCTTTCATGTGTAAATGTATCATGACTGTCTTCATTGTTATTCTTTTTTTTTTTTTTTAGGTGAGGATCGAACCCAGGGTCTTGCGCTTGCTAGGCAAGCTCTCTACCACTGAGCTAAATCCCCAACCCTGTTATTCTTTTATTGTGAGAAACATCATAATAAAGTCAACTTATAGAAGAAAGCATTTAACTGGGAACTTGCTTACAGTTTCAGAGGGTTAGTCCATTATTATTATGTCAGTGGGCATGGCAGCAATCAGGCAGGCACAGTGCTGGAGAAGTATCTGAGAGCTCTATGTCCCGATCCACAAGTGGCAGGCAGAAAGAAAGAGACTCTGTGCCTGGTGTGTGCTTTTTAACCATCAAAGGCCAGCCTCAGTAACATAGTTAATCCAACAAAGACACACCTATTTCAACAAAGTCACACTTACAAATCCTACTCAGAAAGTTCACCAATAGGAATCTAATCATGCAAATGTATGAGCCTATGGGGGCCATTCTCATGTAAACCACCAAAATGACTATGAACAAATTTATTAACATCCCCGCAACTCCATTTTCTAATACATCAAATGAACACAATAACAATAATATCTAATTGTCCAAGCTATTTTTAAGATGAAGAAGAAAACTAAGCAGGAGCAGTAAATAAGAATGCTTTGGTTATAACTGGTTATCTAAAACCAAAGGGAAAACCCTGAAAACATACATGCACGTAACAATGATTAATGTAAAAAGAGACCAGATTTGAAAATGAATAAGAAGGGTTATATGAAAGGGTTCGGAAGGAAGAAAGAGATTGGAGAAATAATGTAACTATAGTAAAATCTAAAAAATTAATGGGGAAAAAAGATCTACTGAAGGGCTGTCAGATATTGATGAGCAGATACAGAGAGGACACAGGTACAGAGCTACACAGAATTCCTACCTGGAAGAATGTTTTACATAGTTTTTAGTTCTACTCCAACCAGTAATTGGTATCAAATCGACTTAATGATTTTCAGCTTACCAAGTTTGTGGTTTTAGGAAGAGAAGTCCATACTTTTAGTCAGGGACCTTACTACTCTACCTTTTAAAGAAACTATGATTTCTTTGACATTAAGAAAAACAGGTACAGTGGTATAGATCAGCAGGTAAAGACACTTGCCGTCCAGCTTGATGATCTGAGTTCGATTCCCAGGACTGATACTCTGAAATGAGAGAACAGACTCCTGCCAGTTATCCTCTGACCACCACAAACATGCCTTTGTACAATCATGCACAAACACAAACACAAACACAAACACACACACACACACACACACACACACACACACACACACACACACTAAAATAAAATCATAAAAATGAAAAGATAATAATTAGTAGTAGTAAGTTTAACTCAGTTTTTTTTTTAATTAAGAATTTTTTTCTATTCGTTTTACAAACCAATCAAAAATCCTTTTCTCTTTTTCTGCTCCCCCCACAGCCTCTTCCTCCAAGCTCACCTCCCACTCCTTCCCACAAGAAGGCAAGGCCTCCCATGGGGAGGCACATTGATAGACGCAAGTCCAATCCCCTCCCCCTGGCTAAGAGGGACACATGGATCACCCTGGGAAGGGAAAATAGATGAGATCTTGCGCAAACTGTGGATGAGGGGTGGGCAATGGAGGGTAGGGGATAGGGGATGAGAACATAAGCAACGGGATGGTTGAGCTTAACTCAGAGAAGCCTACACTGTACATTTACCGTGTATTGTTCTTTATTTTGAGTAAATATTTTAAATATAACTTTGAATTCCTCACAAGCAATAGTATTTTTTTTCATTTTAATTGTCTTAGATGCACATTGCTCTATTTGATAATCAACTTTTGTTGGTTATATTTTTAGATAGCATTGCTTTTGCTTGTTGATCATCTGGGATTTTCTATAACCTAATCATTATATACACACTTTCCATATTAAAAATAATTTATATAGGAAAAACAAAAATGTTCTGGCTTATACTGCATCCATTCTTGTATATGTTCAGTTTAGAGAGATTTTTGAGAAACCTGAGTCTATCTAAATGACAGAAGACAGTTGCCAGAATATGAAGAATTTTTTGACGACAAAATATTATGGTTAACTGCAGCATTCAATAATGAACCATATAAGCAACAGCCTTTGAAAAAGGAAACATTTCATTTTGTTATTCATCAAATAGTATGAGACTATTGGGAAAGTTATAAAAATAGCTCCAAGTCATTTATTCTTGTTTTCCTGTATAATGTAGTAGAAATAATATGAAAACATAGGAAATTAAGCAGATTGTAATTCCAGCTTTGCAAATTAAGTTCCATAGTCTCAAACAAGCGTTTTGTGAACCTTAATCTCAAGTGTGGTATGCAAGTTTATTGTGCTTAACAAAAAATTGCCAAAGGTGTAAACATGAACATGAAAATTCATAAATTAAACAAGAGAGAAAATAAACATTCCTTTAAAAGTCAAGCTTGATTGACTGATGTTTTCTAGTGAAACAATTACATTTTTAGGTGTTATTATTATAGTTGTGGCCTAAATGAGTTTTTAGTAAATTTTAACTCAAAATATATCCTGATTTATTTTTTCTCTAATAAATATTTAATGTAGAATTTAATGATTCATAGAAACTATCCTATCTAGTGCTTTGATTCTTGAATAATGTATTAAATAATGGCTGAGCCAAATGCTTGGGAAACACTGAAAGTATATGGAACCCTATCTTTTGGTACTCATATTCTTTAGTAGAGATCTTTGTGCAGCTCTTAGGGAAAAAAGACCTAAGGTGTTTTTTTTTGTTGTTGTTTTTTGTTTTCCACAGTAAGAAGACAGAAATACAAAACTGTTTCAGCAAAGTTTAGTTACATAGACAAATGATTAAAATGTGTGTGGTTTACTACAAGTCTAATATAGTAGATTTGAATTACTACATGTTGTGAAAAGGAAAAAGTAGTTTCAAATTTCATCACTTTCTTAATGGACGTAAGTGTAGTTCCTAGAATCTCAATAGCCCCAAGCTACCAAACAATTGCATGAGGTATGAAATTTTCATGATGCAGTTTCTTTAGCAGTAGTTTCACTTGGCAACCTATCATTCAAGAAAATAGGAAACCAAGCTTTCAAGAAGTATTTACAAGACCTTAAATAGTTGAGTCTAATTTTCAAACCGTGTAAGAGGTCAAAGTAATTCAGTGTGCCCTCATCTTTCAAGAAAATCACATTTAAGGCAAAATACAAATAGAAGAATATCATTAAAACAAATGTGGAAATATATAATTTTCTACTTCAAAATTAGCTTACCTCATGGTAGTTTTACCTATGCATAGATATATGGTCTACCTTAAAACAGCTTTCTCTATATAATTCTTTATTAAAGGGAAAATTATCATTAGAGTGCTAATTCCAAGGTCACACAGTTCAATGAATAATTATTGAAAACTTAAAGTGGAATATTCAAAGTCATTACAAGATAAAGACCTTCTCTGTAAGAGACTTAAAATCTGATTAGTGATGAAAATCTGACATAGTTAAAATAAAATGAATGATACAAGATCATATGGGATTGAAGACTTACATCATATAATAATGTCTGTATGCTGTAAGAATTTTGAGAAGGAACCATGAATTATTAAGTGAAAGTGCCTCAGACAAGAAGTCTGCTGCTACACTTTATACACAGTGTTACCCCAAATTCATGTTAAAACGTAATGTTCCATATGATAGATAGTGTTAAGTGATTGAGTTTGGGGAAAGTGATGATGTCACAAAACCTCTACCCTTATAAAACGCCATAGAAAAAGCAAGTTCAAGTTCTTACCAGACACAAATATTCTTGTGCCTTGATTTTGAAATTTCAATTAACATGCTGTAAAATAGGGAGATATGCTCCTAGGAACATTTAGTCTAAACTATTTACTTACAGCATCCTAATGAACCAATATGGGTATTAATGTGTGTGTTTGTAATGGTGGGTGATTGAAAAGAAAAGGTGTGACAAATCTTGGATGCGGCCAATGGAAAAGATAATAAAAGTATGAGTTATATAAAATGAAGGTAGTGACTAGATTTTTCTTCTCTCCAGACAAATTACCCATCTCAAAATGTTGAGTTACCTAGCCTCAATTAAGGGCCTTTCCTCTTACTCTTTGTAGATTCTTGCGCACACTTTGAATTATGGTGCCATAAAGTATTTGAGACATCAAATTGAAAGCCTATTAGAAAAGGAAATATAAAGAAATAGTATCAATAAATGCATTATATAAATTATTTTAGTTGGAAAGTTAAAATGAAAGTGAATGTACATAAAAAAATAATCTTCAGTTCAATTGTTCAAGAAATGGTGCAAAAGTGTTGTCTACTAACACCTATCCTTGTACGAACAGATAGGAAATTAAAAAAAAAAAAGAAATAACAAATGTATTTGTACAAGGGTAGTTAAAAATAGTTAACATCAGTGGAATTCTTACATTGTACTGAGTCCTGTATTATTGGTGTATTAGTCCTTTAATAGTGGTATAGCTAGATTATTTCATTTTATACATTCCACAAGGAATACCTTTATTCAGTATATTGTACAAGAGTTGAAACTGTTTGAGGTTTTGCTTTAGTTATGGGAAAATTTTCCTAGTTATAATTTAGACTTGTTTTGATATAATATTTTTCCACATAATATTTAATATCTTCATTTAAGGCCATTAGACAAATGCAAAGGATGCATTTATTCTTTTGCTTTTGCCTGCAAAAGTGATAACACTTATAAGTATGCACATTCTTTTTTTCTTTTCTTTTAATTTATTTTACATACCAAGATTCCCCTCTCATCCCTCATCCCTCTCTACTCCATCCCCAATCCCCACCTCCAAAAGGGTAAGTTCTCCCATGGGGTGACAGCTAAGCCTGATACATTCAGTTAAGGCAGGTCAAAGCCCCTTCCCGCTTTTATCGAGGGTGAGCAAGGTGTCCAAGCATAGGTAATGGTATCCAAAAAGCCAGCTCATGAACCAGGAATACATCTTGATCACACTGCCAGGTGTCCCTCAAACAGACCTAGCTACACACCTGTCTCCCGTATGCATAGGGTCTAGTTCAGTCCCATGCAGGTCACACAGCTCTCCGTCTAAAGTTTGTGAGTTCCTTTGAGATTGGTTCAGTTGTCTCTGAAGATTTCCCCATCATGATCTTGACCCTCCTTGCTCATGTAATTCCTTTTCCCTCATTCCACTGGACTCCCGGAGCTTGGCCTGGTACATGGATGTGGATCTCTGCATCTGCTTCCATCAGTTACTAGATGAAGGCTCTATGATGACAGTTAGGGTATTCAACAATCTGATTACTAGGGTATACCATTTCAGGCACCCTCACCATTGTTGCTAGTAGTCTAATCTGAGGTAATCCTTTTGGATTTCTGGGAATTTCCCTAGCACCAGGTTTCTCCCTTACCCCATAATGCCTCCCTCTATCATGATATCACTTTCTCCACTGTCCCACACCATTCCTCCCCTAGCTCGCCAATCCCATTCACTTATGTTCTCATTCCCCCATCTCCTACCCTCTACTATGTCATCGTCCCCAGTTTACTCATTGGGATCTCCTCTGTTTCCCCTTCTCAAGGTGATCTGAACATTGCTCTTAGGGCCTTCCTTATTTCTTAGCTTCTCTGGAGCTGTAGAGCTGTGAGTTGTAGTCTGGTGATCCTTTGCTTTACATCTAGTATCCACTTATGAGTGAATACATACCATGTTTGTCTTTCTGAGTGTGGGTTATCTCACTCAGAATGATATTTTCCAGATACATCCATTTGCCTGCAAATTTCAGGATGTCATTGATTTTTACAGCTGAGTAATATTCCATTGTGTATATGTACCACATTTCCTTTATCCATTCTTCAGTTGAGGGACATCTAGGTTGCTTCCAGGTTCTGAATATTACGAATAATGCTGCTATGAACATAGATGAACAAGTGTCCTTGTGGATGCTTGAGCATCCCTTGGTTATATGCCCAAGAGTGGTATCATTGGGTCTTGTGTTAGATTGATTCCCAATTTCTGAGAAACTGTCACACTGATTTCCAAAGTGGCTGTACAAGTTTGCACTCCCACAAACAGTGGAGGAGTGTTCCCCTTGCTCTGAATCCTCTCCAACTTAAGCTGTCATCAGTGTTTTTGATCTTAGCCATCCTGAGAGGTGTAAGATGGTATCTCAGAGTCATTTGATTTACATTTCCCTAATAACTAAGGATGGTGATTAATTCCTTAAATGTCTTTCAGCCATCTGGGATTCCTCTGTTGAGAATTCTCTTTTTAGATCTTTATCCCATTTTTAATTGGATTGTTTGATATTTTGATGTCTAGTTTCTTGAGTTATTTATGTATTTTGGAGATAAGCCCTCAGTTAGATGTGGGGTTGGAAAAGATAATTTCCCATCCTGTAGACTGTTGTTTTGTCTTACTTACCATGTACTTTGCCTCACAGAAGCTTCTCAGTTTCATAGGGTCCCATTTGTTAATTGTTGCTCTCAGTGTCTGTGCTACTGGTGTTGTATTTAGGAAGTGGTGTCCTGGGCCAATGCTTTCTAGGATACTTCCTACTTTCTCCTCTATCAGGTTCAGTGTAGCTGGATTTATGTTGATATCTTTGATGTACTTAAATTTGAGTTTTATACATGGTGATAGTTATGGATCTATTTGCAGTCTTCTACATGTTGACACCTAGTTGTGCCAGCACTATTTGTTGAAGATGCTTTCTTTTCTCCATTGCATAGTTTCAGCTTCTTTGTCAAAAAGCAGGTGTTCATAGGTGTGAGATTTAATGTCAGGTTCTTCAATTCAATTCCATTGGCCCACATGTTGTGTTTTATGTCAATACCAAGCTATTTTTCTTACTATAGCTCTATAGTGGAGCTTGAAGTCAGAGATGATGATGTCTCCAGAAGATATTTTATTGTAAAAGATTGTTTGAGATATCTTAGATTTTCTGTTTTTTTTTTTTTCATAGGAAATTAAGTGTTGTTCTTTTGAGGTCTGTGAATAATGTGTTTGGATTTTGATGGGGATTGTACTGAATCTGTAGATTGCTTTTGGTAAGATTACCATTTTTATTATGTTGGATCTACCTATCCATGATCATGGTAGATATTTCCATTTTCTAATATCTTCCTCAATTTCTTTCTTCAAGGACTTCATGTTCTTATCGTACATGTCTTTCATTTGTTTGGTTAGAGTTACCCCAAGATATTTTCTATTATTTTTGGCTGTTGTAAAGGGTGATGTTTCTTTGATTTCTTTTTTAGCCATTTATCATTTGTGTATAAGAGGGATACTGATTATTTTGAGTTAATCTTGTATCCTGCCACATTACTGAAGGTGTTTATCAGTTGTAGGAGTACTCTGGTAGAATTTTCAAGGTGACTTATGTAGACTATCTTATCATCTGCAAATAGTGAAAGTTTGACTTCTTCTTTTCCAAGTTGTATCCCATTGATGTCATTTTGTTGTCTTATTGCCCTAGCTAGAACTTCAACTACTATATTGAATAGATATGGGGAGAGTAGAGAGGCTTGTCTTGTTCCTGATATTAGGGGAATCGCTTTGATATTGGCTGTCAGCTTGCTGTAAATTACCTTTAATATGTTTAGGTATGTTCCTCATATTCCTGGTCTCACCAGGATGTTTATCATGAAGGGGTGTTGGATTTTGTTGAAGGCTTTTCAGTAACTAAAGGGATGATCATGTATTTTTTTTTCCTTTTCTTTCAGTTTGTTTATATGATGGATTACATTGACAAATTTTCATATGTTGAACCATTCCTGCATCTCTGGGATGAAGCCTACTTAATCATGATGGATTATTTCTTTTATGTGTTCTTAATGTTTTGCCAACATTTTTTTTTGAGTATTTTTGCATGAATGTTTATGAGGGAGATTGGTCTCTGGTTCTTTTTCTTAGTTGCATCTTTGTGTGGTTTGGTTATCAGGGTAACTGTAGCCTCATAGAAAGAGTCCTTCTGTTTCTATTGTATGGGACAATTTGAGAAGTATTGGTATTAGCTTTTCTTTGAAATTCTGGTAGAATTCTGCACTGAAACCATCTAGCCCTGGGCTTTTTCCTTTGGAAGAATTTTAATGATTGCTTCTATTTCCATAGGAGTTAGAGGTCTGTTTAAATTGTTTATCTGGTCTTAAGTTAATTTGAGTATATGGTACCTATCCAGAAAAATTGCCCAATTCTAGATTTTCCAATTTTGGAGAGTACATGTGTTTGAAGCATGACCTAATGCTTCTTGGGATTTCCTCATTGTCAGTTTTTATGTCTCCCTTTTTGTTTCTGATTTTATTAAATTGGATGTTCACCCTCTGCCTTTTAGTTAGCTTGGATAAGGGTTTGTCTATCTTGTTGCTTTTCACAAAAAGACAACTCTTTGTTTCATTGATTCTTTGTACTGCCCTCTTTGTTTTTATTTTATTGATTTCACTCCTCAATTTGATTATTTCCTGACATTTATTTATCCTGGGTGAGTTTGCTTCTTTTTCTTCTAGAGCTTTCGGGTGTCCTGGTAAGTTGCTGGTGTGAGATTTCTCTAACTTCTTTATGTATGAATTTAGCACTATGAACTTTCCTCTTAGTATTGTTTTCATATTGTCCTGTAAGTTTGGGTATGTTGTATATTCATTTTCACTAAATTCTAGGAAGTGTTTAATTTCTTTCTTTATTTCTTCTTGAACCATTGGTGATTTAGTTGAGAATTATTCAGTTTCCATGAGTTTGTAAGCTTTTTGGAATTTGTGTTGTTGTTGAATTCTAACTTTAAGGCATTGTGGTCCAATAAAATACAGGATATTATTTCAATTTTTTTAGCTGTTGAGGTTTACTTTGTGATTAAGTATGTGGTCAGTTTTAGAGAAGGTTCCTTGGGGTGCTGAGAAAAAGGCATATTTTCTTGTGTTTGAGTGAAATGTTCTGTAGATGCCTACTAAGTCCATTTGAGTCATAATGTCTGTTCTCTTATTTCTCTGTTAAGTTCCTGTCTGGCAGTCCTGTCCATTGGTGAGAGTAGAGTATTGAAGTCTGCCAGTATTAATGTTAAGGATTTGATGTGCAATTTAATCTTCACTAACGTTTCTATTACATATGTGGGTGCTCTTGTATTTGGGGCATAAATGTTCAGAATTGAGACTTCATCTTGACGGATTTTTCCTGTGATGAATATGTAATGTCCTTCTCAATCTCTTCTGATTAATTTTAGTTTGAAGTCTATTTTCTTAAATATTAGGATACCTACACCAGCTTGCTTCAGGCCATTTGACTAGAAAGACTTTTACCAGCCCTTTTCACTGAGGTAGTGTCTATCATTGAAGTTGAGGTATGTTTCTTGTATACAGCAAAAAGACGAATTCTATTTTCATATCCATTCTGTTAGCTTTTGTCTTTTTGTAAGTGAATTGAGTCTATTGTTATAAAGAAATATTAATGACCAGTGATTGTTAACTACTGTTATTTTTTGTGCCTAGTATTATGTGTTTCTGTTCTTTGGGATTTGTTTATTTGGGATTTTCTATTGCCTATGTTTACATGTGTGCATCTAACTTTCTTGGGTTGGATTTTTCCTTCTAATGCTTTGTGTAGTCCTGGATTTCTGGATAGGTATTTTTAAAATCTGGTTTTATCATGGAATAATTTGTTTATTCAATTTATAGCAATTGAGAGGTTTGCTGCTTATATAGTCTGGGCTGGCATCCATGGTCTCTGAGCCCTGCATAACATATGTCCAGGATCTTCTGGTTTCCAGAGATTTCATTGAGAAGTCAGGTCTTATTCTAAAGGGTCTGCCTTTATATGTTACTTGGCCTTTTTCTTTGCAGCTCTTAAAATTTTTTCATTATTCTGTATGTTTAGTGGTTTGATTGTGATGTGCCTAAAGGATTTCTTTTTGGGGTCCATTATATTTGGTGTTTTGTAACCTTTTTGTATCTTCATAGACATTTACTTCTTTAGGTTGGAAAATTTTTCTCCTATGATTTTGTTGAATATATTTTCTGTGCCTTTGAGTTAGTATTCTTCTCCTTCTTCTATCCCTATTATCCTGAGGTTTGGCTTTTTCATGGTGTCCCAGATTTCCTGGACTGTTTGTGTTATGACTTTTATGGCTTTAATATTTTCTTTGACTGACAAATCTATTTCCTCTATTTTATCCTCCATGCCAGAGATTCTCTCTTCCATCTCTTATATTCTGTTGGATATGCTTGCATCTGTAGTTCCTGTTCATTTACTCAGATTTTCTATTTCCAGCATCCCCTCTTTTGTGTCATTTTCAGTGTGTCTGTTTCGATTTTCATGTCTTGAACTATTTCCTTCACCTGTTTGATTGCTTTGTCTTGGTTTTCTTTAAGGGGTTTATTGATTTCTTCCAATTTTTTTTAGTGGCAAAATAAATATTCATTATTAAAATACACATAAGTATAAATCTACCTTTATAGTTGCCATTAGTTCACAAACATCGTGGATATTTCAGAACTTTGTATTGGCTCTCTGTAATATTGGCTGCCTCAAACAAATTGCAGTATTTTACTTTATTTTATAAATATTGTTAAAAATGTGACAGGCAATGTTGGAAAAAAATAGACTAAAGGCATTTATTTGAGGACAGGAAATCATTGTTTCAGAATGAGAAAATACAAAATAATAGGTGCATCTTTCTTAGTTGGATCATTCAGATAAAATATACTTATCTAATAAGAATATGACACAGTAAAAGCTCAGATTTGAGCAATGGCCCACAAAAGAATATTGAGAATCAAAGTCAGATCATAACAACATTTTTGTTTTGCATAAGAAGGTCCCAAAAGCTCATACATTTAAAAACTTAGTTTCCAGGGATCCCCACTCTTTAAAAGGATTAAAAGGATCAGCAGGTTTAACCTTGTTGGAGGAAGATTGTCGCTGGGGATGGGCTTTGAGATTTCAGAAGCCTGTGCCAGGACCAAGCTCTGTCTGTCTGTCTGTCTGTCTACTGGTAAGTGTGTAGGTCTCATCTACCTCTCTAGTACCATGTCTCTCATGCCTTGCTCCCTTATTCCCTGTCATGATGATACTGGATCCAGTTTCTGAAAGTGTTAACAAGCCCTCAATTAACAGCTTTGCTTTTATAAGTGTTACCGAGGTCATGGAGTTTCTTCATAGAAATAGAACAGTGACTAAGACAACATTCTGCTTCGTAAGGTATAGATTATCTCTATATCCCGAGTTCTGCTGGAGCCTAGCAGGTACAGGACCCGAATGGACTGGTGTTTTGAAGTGGGTTCAGCGCGCTCAAGGTGGGGAGTCTTGGTCAGTGAGTAAGGAAGAGTGCTCTGGGCCACCCAGCAGGAAGCCAGCTTGGAGACTGGAGGCATCTTGTGAAAGGAGACTCCCAGCCAGGATGCCATTGTCATTCGCATCTTGGCAACTTTCAGACTTGCCCCTTGGGCACCTTTGCTCCAGGTCTAAGGGCCTCCTCTACTTGCCAGGTGCTTTTCTGCCTCCTCTTGCACCTAGTCAGTTTCAGTCTCAGCTGCAGAGCAGAGGAGGAGGAGAGCTGTCAGAGTTGAGGCAGGCCTCCAAAGAATCAGCTGGGGGCCCTTCCTCAATCCAGTGGCCTGGAGTCTTTCCCACAGCATGTGACTTGCTTGAGATTGGCTTCTCAGCTTAGAGACTCCAGGGCTCCTCTGTACTTCCTCGGGCCTTTGCCACATGTACCTGCTTTCGTGCAGCTAGCTCTGGGTCCCCTAAGGACACTCTTGGCCTCTTGCTTCCTCTTGGCTCCAGCCTTGGGCTGCCAGAAACCCTTTGGTCTAGGCTTATGTGTGGGCTTAGGCAAGAACCAAGTCCCAGGCTCACACTCAGTCTTGGGCTCCCACTGCGGCCCAGAATTGACTGTTTGCTGCTGCTGCTGCTGCTGCTGCTGCTGCTGCTCCTGCTCCTGCTCCTGCTCCTGCTGCTGCTGCTCATGGGGAAGACCTCTGTCCCATCTTGTATGTGTTCCCTTGACGCAGACTCATGGGGCTTGTCTCCTGGACAGTTTCTGGGCCGCAATGTCATCAGGCTCAAGGCGAAGGCAAAGTTCCCCTGGGTCCAGCTCAGGATGGAGTCCAAACTGGGACCTCTCTGACCAAATGGTGGCTAAGTCCTTGGCAAAGGGGACTAGGAGCTCCTGTTTCCTCAAGAGCTTCATGGTCTACTTGAAGTCCATCTCCGCCAGGGTTTTGCAGAACTTGGGCAGGGAAGACAGTTTCTTGAGCCTTTGGTAGAGATTGCTTGGCTCTGTCTCTGTGCACAGGTACTGCCACAGTTCCTGCATGGCTTCTAGGCCAGAGGCAGCCTCCATGTCCACTGAAGAAGACCCGAGGGTTGACTGGACAAGGCCTCTGCCTGGGGACACGACTGGCCATCCTGAGCAGAGGACACTGGGCTGGCCTGGAAGTCAGCTAGCACTCTTTTCCTCACTGTTTCTCTGTCTGCCCCATACCATTGCTTTGAAGGTGGTGGGTTGGTCAAGCCCCCTCACCACCTCCCAATCAAACACCTAGACTGGATCTTCTGGGCACGCCCTTTCCGAGAGTTCTCTAAGCCACAACTGTAGACAAAATCTCTTGCCTTATCTTAATGTCATGGAGGGTGGGGCAGCACAGAGGGACGGTGGGGAGGGGGGAGAAAACAAGCACAGAGACCTGATAGGGTCCACTGGTTCCCTTATACATGACCCCTGCAACTTGGGACCCTAAGTGGGAACTTGTGTCTGCTTTTGCCTTAGTGTGCTCACAAGGGGCTCATGCCAGACTAGGGTGCATCTCATAGATGGCAACTACTCACACTGCTTGTGCCAGAAAACTATGGAATCCATTCCTACACACACACACCACCCTGTCTCTCTCTCTAACTCACTCTGTTCCACAAAGTTTGTTCTCCTTCTCTAATGAGAAAGAACGGCTGGGATCTCTTATCCACCCCCCACCCCACCCCGGTCCAGTCCATTTTTTCTTGAACTATCCTTCATTCTTTATCCTTTTAATTTTTTTTTGTCGTTGTTGTTGTTTTGTTTTTGGAGATAGGGATTCTCTGTGGAACAGCCCTAGCTGTCCTGGAACTTGCTTTGTAGACCACACTGGTCTGGAACTTACAAAGGACCCACCTGCCTCTGCCTCCCTGAGTGCTGAGATTAAATGGGTGTGTCACCACAACCCACTTTTATCTGCTTTTTGACACACCCATACAGCCAAGCAGACATGTAGTTTCACCTACATACCTTCTTTTTAGTATCTTGGTGTTCGTTTTCATTTCCTTTGATTTTTACTCACTTTTAGCTTCTCTAGATGAAATTATACCTCTTGGTGCTTATCGACTGCATGCCAAACGTTCATGACATATGTATGTATCAACTCTGTATGCATTTCTGGAACTAGAAGTCTATGTATCCATTTGTCTGTATAGTAATCTGTAGGAATATAGGTACACTTACCCTTCTATCAGATTAGTTAGTTGATGGAAGGGAACAGGCAGTCCCGAATGGGGATGACGTGGGGATGGAATCAGCCTCAATCCATAGTTGTTTGCAAATTGACTGCACTGGTGATTCAAGAAATTGAATGTGTCTGTCTGCAACCACGGAGTTCCAATGGAAGAGAAAGGCAAAGGTATGGGTTCTTGGTGCTCTTTCTTTCTATCTATCTTCCTTTCTATCTATCTTTCTTTCTTTCTTCCTTCCTTCCTTTTTCTTTCTTTCTTTTTTGAGAGTGCTTTTTGATAAACTTCTGAATATTTTTTATTATTATTATATTTGTGTTTTAATTTTACATATCAGCCACAGGTTCCCCTGTCCTCCCGCTCCCGCCCCCATCCACTCTCCTCCATTCCCATCTCCTACAGGGCCAAGAATCCCTTGGGGATTCATTTAAACCTGGTGGATTCAGTACAGGCAGGTCCAGTCCCCTCCTTCGAGGCTGAGCAAAGTGTCGCTATGTAAGCCCAAGGTTCCAAACAGCCAGCTCATGCACTAAGGACAGGTCCTGGCCTCACAGCCTGGATGCCTCCCAAACAGTTCAAGCAATTCAATTGTCTCACTTATCCAGAGGGCCTGATCCAGCTGGGGGATCCACAGGCATTGGTTCATAATTCAAGAGAGATTTGTCCTGACTGTGGGCCAGGCAGGAAAACTCTAACTACAAATGGCGCCCAACGTGGGGCAAGAATTTCCACCTAAAACCTGAAAAAAAATATTCTAAAACGAAGCTAAAAACAGCTTCCTAGTTGTCTTTCTCAAGGTAGCCGCAGCCTGCCGGTTTGAGCTACTATGGCGGGTTCCTGGCATGTGCGTCTGACCTGCAGTATGGCGGGAATGAGGAATCTACAAGTGGCACTTTACTCTGCTGCATGGTGGATTTAGCCTTTTCTAGTTAAAAAAAAAAAAAAAAAAAGATTTCTTGGCTATGCACTGCTTTGATAGAACTGCTTCTGATAGTTGATGGTATACATGGCTCCAGACCCAGAGCTGACAGTAAACTGTACCACCACCATGTTGGAAAGCTGAGGTGGGCGGAGCCAGCAGCCACAGCTGCATTTCAGACTTACAAAGATAGATATTACACAGAGAATCTGGTTTGTCTTGTCTTTGGGATTTTTAACTGCAGAAAAAGATTTGATCATAAAAGCTGTTGAGTTAAACAAATATGTAAATTTTAAAGGTACCTTGACTTCAAAATTTGGATATAAGGATATGTTGCTTTGGAAAGGAGTCTCTGCTTTTGTTTCCACAGAAAGCCAGAGGCTATGGATTTGTTCCAGATTAAGATACATCAGGTTTGATCAGCCAAGACCACCTGAAAGGTCTCTGATGACACCATGGCCCAGATGATCCAACATCCAAAATGGTTTCAAGGCAACTGGCTCAGAGGTTCACCCTAATGGACTACTCTATAACCCTAAAATTTTCTTTATGTCCCTATAAGATACAGCACCCCCCTTCCAGCAGGAAGTAATAAGAGAAACTACGCCCACATTCCCAAAATTATCAAGCTGGCTTTGGAGATGTAATTGGCTCACTCCTTCTCTAAACACAGACATATTGCTAAAAGAAATGGTTAAGAGATTCTTATGTCCCAAATCAGAAGAGCCCTCTGGTGTGGGACAGAGAAAAACCAATATTTTTCTTTAAAGCAGGTTGATTATAAATGAGATCTCTTTCTAAAGAAGAAAGGGGGATATGATATAGATATAATAGGATGAAAGGGTAGATTAAGGAAATTACTTTTAAAGAGCAACAACTTGTTTAAAATGTCTTACACTGGTATAGATTTTAGTCTATTGATACAAACTTAGTTAATTTTGTTATACTATGTATATATTTCTACTCTTGTTTAAGGTATTATGTTTGTAAAGCTCATTTAAAATTGTAATGGATAATTAAAAATAGATTAATAATTAATCATCTAGGATAATCATACTTGTAGCCATGTTAGTTAAGTCTTCTAGGTATACACAGAGATATTTCAGATAGACAGGTAATCTTCAAATACTTCAAAGACCTTCAGAATATGGCATTTAAAATGTTTTTAAAATTTAGACTTTCTGGACAGTGAGACACAATTGCTCCTGACAGCACCAATTTGATCCCAAGAGAATGTTGGGCTTCTAAGACATTTCCATTTGGAAGTTTGTCTTCTTGGCACAAAATGGCCTACTGGGCAAAGAACTGCCCTTGCCGCAACTGCTGACAGTACAAATGCTGTCCTTTCTGGACAAGCAGGACACAATGAAAGCGACCACCATACTTTGCCAAGACAGGGTAAGATGGTCTTTCAGAATTCCTGCTTCTGAAAATGGTCTGTCAGATACTCTAGGCCTGTAGCCAATTTGAATGCACCAACGATACTGAGAAATATTAGGTGACTGTCCAGGCTGCCAGCTCTCTCTGTCTACTTTTGCAAGACTCCCGAAAAATGCTTGCATCCTTCTCCCGGTTCTCAGGTAATATTATATCCTTCTGAGGTCTTTGATATGGTTGAAGACTAGATGGTTATAATTTCCTCAGTTATGATAAAAGATAAGTTAGATATAAAACCTTAGACTCACAAATATAAGATAGCTAGGATATCTTCTTTAATATTGTAACTGTAATTCTTGCTTGATAATTGTTTTGTTATATGTAATTGTACTAAGTAAAAGTTAAAACCTTCCTTAAAAAAAAAGAAAATGGGAAGTGCTGTGGATATCGCTCTGTGTAAATAAAGTTCTGATTGGCCAGTGGTCAGGCAGGAAGTATAGGTGGGACAAGAGAGAAGAGAATTCTGGGATGTAGAAGGCTGGAGGGAGATACCGCCAGCCGCCGCCATGAGAAACAACATATAAAGACACTGGTAAGCCACACGCCATGTGGCAAAGTATAGAATAACAAAAATGGGTTAATTTAAGATAGAAAAGGTAGATAACAAGCAGCCTGCCACGGCCATACAGTTTATAAGCAATATAAGTTTCTGTGTGCTTTCTTGGTTGGGTCTGAGCGACTGTGGGACTGGCAGGTAAGAGAGATTTGTCCTGACTGTGGGCCAGGCAGGAAAACTCTAACTACATTCATGTGCTTCCATTCCTTTGGCTATTTGTCTCTGTGCTTTTTGCAATCATGGGCTCAACAATTAACACTCTTACAGTCCCTCCTCTTTCTCAACAATTGGACACCTGGAGCTCCACCTGAGTCCTGGCTGAGGATCTCTGCATCCACATCCAAGAGTTATTGGATGAGAGTTGCAGCACGACCATTAGGGTATATGGCCATCTGATCCCCAGACTAGGTCAGATCATCAGATTTCTCTCAACCATTGCCAGCAATCTACAGAGGATGTATCATTGTGGATTTCTGGGGACCTCTCCAGCACTCTGCCGATTCCTGTTCTCATGTGGTCTTCAGGTATCATGGTCTGTTATACTTCGTACTCCCTTTCTGTTCTTGATCCAGCTGGGATCTCCTGCTCCCCTAAGCTTCCTTTCCCTCAAATCTTGCCCTTCATTACTACCACTGTCGTCCAGGTTGTTCATGTAGATCTCATCCATTTCTCTGTCATTGGGCGATCCCTGTGTTTTTCCTAGTGTCCTGTTTTCTAGGTAGCCTTCCTGGAGTTGTGTAGCAGTCTAGTCATCTTTGTTTTACATCTAGTATCCTCCTATGAGTGAGTACATACCATGTTTGTCCTTCTGAGTCTGGGTTATGACACTCAGGATGATTTACTCTAGATCCATCCATTTGCCTGCAAACCTCATGATGTCATTGTTTTTCTCTGCTGAGTAGTACTCCACTGTGTATATATACCACATTTTCTGTATCCAATCTTCAGATGAAGGGCATCTAGGTTGTTTCCAGGTTCTGGCTATTACAAACAATGCTGATGAGAACATAGCTGAGCAAATGCTCTTGTGGTATAATTGAGCATTCCTTGGGTATATGCCCAAGAGTGCTTCAGCTGGGTCTTGGTGGAGATGGATTCCCAATTTTCTAAGGAAGCGCCATATTGATTTCCAAAGTGGCTGTACAAGCTTGCATTCCCACCAGCAGTGGAGGAGAGTTCACCTTGCTCCACATCCTCTCCAGCATAAGCTGTCTTCTGTGTTTTTGATCTTAGCCACTCTGACAGGTGTAAGGTGGTATCTCAGAGTTATTTTGATTTGCATTTCCCTGATAATTAGGGATGTTGAGCAATTCTTTAAATGTCTTTCAGCCATTTGAACTTCCTCTGTTGAGAATTCTCTGTTTAGTTCTATAGCCCATTTCTTAATTGGACTGTTGGGCATTTTGATGTCTAAATTCTTGAGTTCTTTATATATTCTGGATATCAGCCCTCTGTCAGGTGTGGGGTTGGTGAAGCCCTTTTCCCATTCTGTTGGCTGTCACTTTGTCTTGTTGACCTTGTCCTTTGCTCTACAAAAGCTTCTCAGTTTCAACACGTCCCTTTGATTGATTGATTCTCTCAGTGTCTGTGCTACTGGTGTTATATTTAGAAAGTGATCTCTGGTGCCAATGCATTCATGACTATTTTCTATTTTCTCTTCTATCAGGTTCAGAGTAACTGGATTTATGTTGAGGTCTTTGATCCACTTGGACATAAGTTTTGTGCATGGTGACAGATATGGATCTATTTGCAGCCTTCTACACATTGACATCCAGTTATGCCCACACCATTTGTTGAAGATGCTTACTTTTTTCCATTATAAGTTTTTGGCTTCTTTTTCAAAAATTATATGTTCATAGGTATGCCAGTTAATGTCAGGGTGTTCAATTCTAGTCCATTGGTCCAAATGTCAGTTTTTATGTGAGTACCAACCTGTTTTTATTATGATAGCTCTATAGTAGAGCTTGAGGTCGGTGATTGTGATGCCTCCAGAGATTGTTGTATTGTATAGGATTCTTTTGGCTATCCTGAGTTTTTTGTTTTTCCATATGAAGTTGAGTATTATTCTTTCCAGGTCTGTGAAGAATTGTGTTGGTAATTTAATGGGGATTGTGTTGCATCTGTAGATTGCTTTTGGTAAGACCGCCATTTTTACTATGTTAATCCTGCCTATCCATGAGCATGGGAGATCTTTCCTTTTTCTGACATCTTCTTCAATTTCTTTTTTAAGGGACTTAAAGCTCTTGTCATATAGGTCCTTCACATGCTTAGTTAGCGTACCCCCAAGGTATTTTATATCATTTGTGGCGATTGTAAACGGTGATGTATTTCTGATTTCCTTCTCAGGCTGTTTGTCTATTGTATACAGGAGGGCAACTAATTTTTTGAGTTGATCTTGATCTTGTATCCTGCTATGTTGCTGGAGGTTTATATTAGCTGTATCAGTTCCTTGGTTGAATTTTTGGGGTCACTCATGTATACTATCATGTCATCTGCAAATAGGGAAAATTTGACTTCTAACTTTCCAATTTGTATACACTTAATCTCCTAATGTTGTCTTATAGCTCTGTCTAGAATTTCAAGTACTTAATTGAATGAGTATGGAGAGAGGGGAAGGCCTTGGCTTTTTCCTTATTTTAGTGGTATTGCTTTGAGTTTCTCTCCATTTAATTTGATGTTGGCTGTTGGCTTGCTGTAGATTGCCTTTATTATGTTTAGGTATGTTCCCTGTATTCCTGATCGCTCCAAGACCTTTATCATGAAGGGGTGTTGGATTTTGTCAAATGCCTTTTCTGCATCTTGTGAGATGATCATGTTTTTTTTTTTTCTTTGAGTTTGTTTATCTGGTGTATTACATTGATGGACTTTTGTATGTTGAACCACCCTTGCATCCCTGGGATGAAGCCTACTTGATCATGTTACATAATTGTTTTGATGTGTTCTTGGAGTCTGTTTGGCAGAATTTTACTGAGTAGTTTTGCATGAATGTTAATGAGGGAGATCGGTCTGTAGTTCTTTTTCTTTGTTGCGTCTTTGTTTGGTTTAGGAATCAGGGTAATTGTAGCCTCATAGAAGGAGTTTGGTAATATACCATCTGCTTCTATTGTGTGGAACAATTTACAGAGCAATGGCATTAAGTCTTCATTGAAGATCTGGTAGAATTCTGCAGTGAAACCATCTGGTCCAGGGCTTTTTTTTGTTGGGAGACTTTTAATGACTGATTCTTTTTCCTTAGGGGTTATTGGACTATTTAAATGGTTTATCTGGTCTTGATTAACTTAGGTATGTGGTACCTATCCAGAAAATTATCCATGTCTTT
The DNA here is from genome assembly GCF_903995425.1 of Onychomys torridus. Taxonomy (NCBI): domain Eukaryota; kingdom Metazoa; phylum Chordata; class Mammalia; order Rodentia; family Cricetidae; genus Onychomys; species Onychomys torridus. The sequence goes on from NC_050466.1 coordinate 108,388,626, forward strand.
TAGATGTTCCAGTTTTGTGGAGTAGAGGTTTTTGAAGTATGACCTGATGATTCTCTAGATTTCCTCATTGTCGGTTGTTATGTCCCCCTTTTCATTTCTGATTTTTTTAATTTGGATGCTCTCTCTGTGTCTTTTGGTTAGTTTGGATAAGGGCTTGTCTATCTTGTTGATCTTCTCAAAGAACCAACTCTTTGTTTCATAAATCCTTTGTATTGTTCTCTTTATTTCTATTTTATTGATTACTGCTCTCAATTTGATAATTTCCTGGTGTCTGTTCCTCCTGGGAGACTTTGCTTCTTCCTGTTCAAGGGATTTCAGATGTGCTGTCAAGTCACTAGCATGAGATTTCTCCAGGTTATTTATATGGGAATTCAGTGCTATGAATTTCCCTCTTAGCACTGCTTTCATAGTATCCCATAAATTTGGGTATGTGGTGTATTCATTTTCATTGATCTCTAGGAAGTCTTTAATTTCCTTCTTTATTTCTTCCTTAACCCATTGGTGATTCACTTGAGCATTATTCAGTTTCAATGAGATTGTAGGATTTCTGTAGTTTTTTTCTGTTGTTGAAATGTAACTTTAAACCATGGTGGTCTTATAGAACACAGGAGGTTATTCCAATTATTTTGTATCTGTTGAGATTTGCTTTGTGGCCAAGTATGTGGTCGATTTTAGAGAAGGTTCCATGGGGTGCTGAAAAGAAGGTATATTCTTTTTTTTTTTTTTTTTTTTTTGTTCGGGTGGAATGTTCTGTAGATATCAATTAAGTCCATTTGAGCCATAACATCAGTTAAGACCATTATGTCTCTGTTAAGTTTCAATTTGGCCAATCTGTCCAGAGGTGAAAGTGGGGTGTTGAAGTCTCCTACTCTTAATGTGTTGGGTTTTATATGTGATTTAAGTTTTAGTAATGTTTCTTTTACACATGTGGGTGCCCTTGTGTTTGGGGCATAAATGTTCAGAATTGAGACTTCATCTTGGTGGATCTTTTCTGCGATGAGTATGTAATGTCCTTCATCATCACTTTTGATTGATTTTAGTTTGAAGTCGATTTTGCTGGATATTAGGATGGCTACACCAGCTTGCTTCTTAGGACCATTTGATGGGAAAGTCTTTTCCCAGCATTTTGTTCTTAGGAGTTGTCTGTCATTGAATTTGAGGTGTGTTTCTTGTATGCAACAGAAAGATGGGTCCTATTTTCATATCCATTCTGTTAGTCTGTGTCTTTTTATAGGTGAATTAAGTCCATTGATATTAAGGGATATTAATGACCATTGATTGTTCGTTCCTGTTATTATTTTTATTTTTTGGTGGTAGTGTGTGTGTACTTCTCTTGTTTGGGGTTTACTGCTGTGGTGTTATCTATTGCCTTTGTTTTTATGGGTGTATCTGCCTTCCTTAGGTTGGAATTTTCTAGTGCTTTCTGTAGGGCTGGGTTCTTGGATAAGTATTGTTTAAATCTTGTTTTGTCTTGGAAGGTCCTGTTTATTCCATCTTGGCCTTTCCTTCAATATTTTTAAGGAGATTTTTCATTTCCCCTTTAAAAACCTCTTCTATTTTGTTTTTTTAATAAATAATATTTTTTCTTTACTATTATGTGTTTTAAATTTTATACATCAGCCATGGGTTCCCCTGTCCTCCCACCTCCCGCCTCCACCCCCACCTTCTCCCTATCCCCTCCCCTCCATTCCCATGTCCTCCAGGATCAAGGCACCCCTGGGAATTCATTTAAACCTGGTGGATTCAGTACAGGCAGTTCCTGTCACCTCCTTCCTGACTGAGCAAATTGTCTCTGTGTAAGCTCAAGGTTTCAAACAGCCAGCTCATTCACTAAGGACAGGCCCTGGTCCCACAGCCTGGGTGCCTCCCAAACAGATCAAGCTATTCAATTGTCTCACTTATACAGAGGGCCTGATCCAGCTTGGGTCTCCACAGCCTTTGGTTGATAATTCATTCACTTCCATTCGTTTGGCTATTTGTCCCTGTGCTTTTTGCAATCTTGGATTCAACAATTCACGCTCTTGCAGACCCTCCTCTTTCTCGACAGTTGCATACCTGGAGCTCCACCTGGGACCTGGCTGAGGATCTCTGCGTCCATTTCCATCAGTTATTGGATGAGAGTTCCAAGACGACTGTTAGGGTGTTTGGCCATCTGATCACCAGACTAGGTCAGATCAGGCTTTCTCTTGACCATTGCCAGCAGTCTACAGAGGATGTGTCATTGTGGATTACTGGGGACCTCTCCAGCACTCTGCCTATTCCTGGTCTCATGTGGTCTTCATTTATCATGGTCTGTTATTCCTCATTCTCTCTTTCTGTTCTTGATACAGCTGGGATCTCCTGCTCCCCTAAGCTTTCTTTCCCTCAAATCTTGCCCTTCATTACTCCCACTGTCATCTAGGTTGTTCATGTAGATCTCATCCATTTATCTGTCATGGGTGATCCTTGGGTCTTTCCTAGTGTCCCGTTTTCTAGGTAGCCTCCCTGGAGTTGTGTAGCAGTCTAGTTATCTTTGTTTTACATCTAGTATCCTCCTATGAGTGAGTACATACCTTGTTTGTCCTTCTGAGTCTGGGTAACCTCACTCAGGATGATTTTTTCTGGATCCATCCATTTGCCTGCAAACATCATGATGTCATTGTTTTTCTCTGCTGAGTAGTAATCCATTGTGTATATGAACCATATTTTCTTTATGCATTCTTCAGTTGAATGGCATCTAGGTTGTTTCCAGGTTCTGGCTATTACAAACAAAGCTGATGTGAACATAGCTGAGCAAAAGACCTTGTGGTATGATTGCGTATACCTTGGGTATATGCCCAAGAGTGCTATAGCTGGGTCTTGGGGGAGATGGATTCCCAGTTTTCTAAGTAAGCACCATATTGATTTCCAAAGTGGCTGTACAAGCTTGCATTCCCACCAGCAGTGGAGGAGAGTTCACCTTGCTCCACATCCTCTCCAGCATAAGCTGTCTTCTGTGTTTTTGATCTTAGCCACTCTGACAGGTGTAAGGTGGTATCTCAGAGTTATTTTGATTTGCATTTCCCTGATAATTAGGGATGTTGAGCAATTCCTTAAATGTCTTTCAGCCATTTGAACTTCCTCTGTGGAGAATTCTCTGTTTAGTTCTATAGCCCATTTCTTAATTGGACTGTTGGGCATTTTGATGTCTAATTTCTTGAGTTCTTTATATATTCTGGATATCAGCCCTCTGTCAGTTCTGGTGAAGTACTTTTCCCATTCTGTAGGCTGTCCCATTGTCTTGTTGACCATGTCCTTTGCTCTACAAAAGCTTCTCAGTTTCAACAGGTCCCATTAATTGATTGTTTCTCTCAGTGTCTGTGCTACTGGAGTTATATTTAGAAAGTGATCTCTGGTGCCAATGCATTCAAGAGTACTTCCTAGTTTCTCTACTATCAGGTTCAGAGTAGCTGGATTTATGTTGAGGTCTTTGATCCACTTGGATTTAAGTTTTGTGCATGGTGACAGATATGTATCTATGTGCAGCCTTCTACACATTGACATCCAGTTATGCCAACACCATTTGTTGAAGATGCTTACTTTTTTCCATTGTACATTTTTGGCTTCTTTTTCAAAAATTATATGTTCATAGGTGTGCGGGTTATTGTCAGGGTCTTCAATTCGATTCCATCGGTCCACATGGCAGTTTTTATGCCAGTACCAAGCCTTTTTTTTATTACAGTAGCTCTATAGTAGAGCTTGAGTTCAGCCATCTTCTTAAAGTCATTTTTAAGGTCATTTTCTTTAGCTTCTGATATGTTGGTATGTTCGAGTCTTCCTGCTGTATAACCACTAGGTTCTGATGATATCATATTGCTCTTTATATTGTTGAATGTATTCTTTCACTAGTAGCTATCCATCTCTTCCTCTAATTGGTATAAATGTTTTCTGTGTCTCAGGGAGCCTCTCTTGGTCCAATTGGAGCTCTTGTTACAATTGAAGCTGTCATTGTCTGTGTCTCAGGGAGCAGCTGCAGTCTTGGATGATGGGTGGGTTTAGGGAATGGATTGGGGCTTATAGGTTACAAGGTCAACTAGGAAATGGTGATAGTGGTAATGCATGCAGGAGTCCTGCCTGCTCATCTGCAAATGTTTGTGCCAGTATGCATATTGTTTACCAAACAAATGTTCAGGAATTCTAGGGCTGATCTGAGCTTTTGCTTACTCTGAGACTTCAATATAATGTAAGACTTCATATATTGCCTGAAAATTTAAGAGGAGTATTTGAAGAGTTTTACTTTATCATGACTACATTTTTCCCCTAAGAGTCATATCACTATTAGGTATGTACATACTTAAAACCTGAATTATACTATTCATAATTATATTTCATGTTCTCCTAAGTGAGAACAATATAAACAATAATTTTCCTAAAAATTCATTTGATTCATGGAGTTATTTTTATTTGAAATACAATATTTCCTTAATGAAAAACTTTACGGACATTTGTAAGTCAATGATGCATAGAATGCAGAAAAATTAAATTTTACCATAGTATTTTCTTATTGAAAGTCAAATGATCCATTTAAAATATATTTTTAATTAAATTTTAACTTGCGTGAATTGTTTTAATAATAAAAGCATAATAATTTTTTTAAAAATTAAAGAAAATTAGAAGAAATATGATAAACTTCAAGAATTCTCTCTCCTTAAATACATTTAACTGGGTTGTTTTTTGTTAATAATCAGATGCAAAACAAATCATATAAATGTATATTGTTGCTTGTTGTGTACATGATACCAAAACCTTAGAAATGTTTAAATAACTCCTTACATTTTGGCCAGATACTTGATTTTATTTAAATTAATATATAGAACTATTGATTTGGAAATTGATTTTATACTATGTTCAACAATGTATTTAAGACTTAACCATATGATCTAAGACCATGAAATTAAAAGAAAAACTTAAGGAAGAGGAAGTATTATACAACAATGGGTTGTCAAACCTTTCTTAGTGGTGACACAAGAAACAAATATAGACAATACAAAACAAAAGTGATTGATTATATCAAAATGAAATGTTCTTTAAAGCAAACATCTTATAAAGAGCTAATATTTAAACTATATGAGGTACTCAACACAGTAGCAAAAAACTGATTGGACAAAAGATGTAACAGACATGTCTCAAAATGTTTCATATATATGTGTATGTATATATATATATATATATATATATATATATATATATATATAAAATTCATAATCAGTTTTAATTATGGAAATATATGCTGAAACTACAACTGATACCATTTTTTGCCCACAAGAATAGCCACTTATTAATTTATTTTTTTTAACATTTTATATAGGTACTGTATTACATCATTTCCTCTCTCAAATCTTCTTTAATTATTGTTACACATTAGTGTTTCTTTTTTTCTTTCAGCTGGGGATTGACCCCAGGGCCTTGTGCTTGCTAGGCAAGTGCTCTACCACTGAGCTAAATCCCCAACCCATGTATATATACATTCATTATTGCTAAATGTGTATATGTGTATGTTTTCAGCAAAGAATTTCTGTTATTTGAAAGATAAGTAGTAATGGGAGCCCCTAAAGATGTGGAATACTAGAACCATTGGTGCATATGGTGAGAACATCCATTAATACAGCCATTATATATGGAAGCTCCTCACAAAAAATAAAAATAAAATTATCATATAATCCAGTGTAACACTTTGTTTTTTTGTTTTGTTTTTTTGTTTTTGTTTTTGTTTTTTTTGAGACATGGTTTCTCTGTTAGCTTTGTGCCTTTCCTTGAACTCACTTGGTAGCCCAGGCTGTCCTCAAACTCACAAAGATCCACCTGGCTCTGCCTCCTGAGTGCTGGGATTAAAGGTGTGCGCCACCACTGCCCGGCCACTATAACACTTTTAACATACATACAAAACCTTTGAAATCAATGAAACAGAGATATATGTCCTTCGTTGTTTGATGCAGTATTATTCACAGTAGCTAAAATATAGAAGCAATCTAAGTTTTCAACAACCTGTGTACAATAAAGAACATATGGTATGTATTAACAATAGAATGATACTCAATTTTTTGAATAAGAAGAATCCTATTATTATGATACAAAAAGGCCAGGCTCAGAGGTTGTATTATTTCATATAATTTGCAGAATATGAATTTAATTTATAGAACCAGAGAAAAGTGTGGTTAATAAGCCTAGGAGAAGCTCTGTGACAAGGGATAAAGCCAAACCTCTTAGTTGAACACTAAAATAAAATCAAGTTTTAGTTCCTAGCTTTCATTAAATGTTTAATGACAGTTGATAAAAAGGGAAATGTTAAAGCATTCAAAGTGTATTTAGAAGAATAAGAATAGACTAGTGATTATGCTAAGTAATATTGTGATATATATTACACATTGTCAAGGGAATAGATTTCAAATGTACTTACCACAGAAATATAAGTGTATGAAGTGATGAAATTTTAATTAGCCTTATTTAATCAGTCTATACTGTCAAAAATATGTCAAAACATTATGCTGTACCAAACAAATATACAGGTTTACTATGTGTCAAATAAACCATTGTTTTAATAATGAATAAATATGTCAAAAAATTCTAGCAGCCTGAATACCATTCCACATCATCAAACTGAAAACTGGAAGACTTAGGTAAAGGAGAAGGACCCTAACATAAGGAGCATGGAATAAGTTCAAATTAAATATCAGTCTATAATTGAATGTCTGTAAAATATGTTCTATATGTAAAGCATAAGACGATTACATTTTTTTACCTCAGTTTCAATTTTAATTTTAATGAAGACTGAGTTAAACCATGTGAGATATAGTTTGTAAAGTTATATCCCTGAGTGTCTTTCACTTGTTTAGATACCTTTATTCCCATTTTTTCACAGGTTCAAATCTTTTTATTAATCAATAACTGGAGAATAGGAGTGAAGAAATTAACTTCATCCTAGTTTACCATATGACAACACAGCAATAGGGTTTTAAAATGCTGTGGCCAATTTAAAAAAACAAAACAAAACACAGAGCTACATTGTGTGATAGCTTTAAAATGAGAAAATGGTTAGAACCTGAGGTGCACATAGAAAAGAATGAAACTGGATCACTTCCTATGGCTATGTTCAAAAACTAATGAAAAAAGAATGACAGATTTATGTGGAAAACTTAAAAGTATACATCTTTTAGAAGAACCAGTATCTGGAATTCTTTGGAATATGAGATAAGAAAAAGTCTCTTTGTAGAACAAAAAAATAAAAGGAAGTTTTAGCCCTAACTTCCATAAAGTGTTGAACTGTGGGTTTATTGCCAACAATAGCAAAAATTATAATAGGTAAATGCTTCATCAAAATAACAAATTGCTGTGCATTAAAAGAGATTAATTAGGTCCGCCCCAGAACTCCCATCTGAACCAGAGGTGAGTGCCTGGGGTTATAGCCAGAGAGGCAACTGCCCCTGGGTCCCACCGATGGACACAGGCCACTCCGGGAGGACCTGACCAACTTGGCCCCAGATTCCTGCTAATCAGATGGCCCTGCAGGAAGGCTCCCCTTTTCCAAGACTGCAGGCAGACACTGCAGTCTCCACACGCTGCCCCCACACCCATCTGCTGGAGACCCCAGCCACTTCCTGAGAATCAGAGACCAGCCCCAAGCTTCCATCCTGCCCTGGAACTCCCATCTGGACCAGAGACCAGAGGAACTCCCATCTGGACAAGAGGAGCTCCCATCTGGAAAAAATAAGAAGACCCCAGGGACTTCCTGAGACTCAGAGTACAGCCCCCCAGCTCCTATCCGGCCAGCACTCTCATCTGGACCAGTGCTCCCATCTGGCCCAGAGCTTCCATCTGGACCAGAGAGAGGCTCCCTAAATCTGTCAAATCTCTCTGGACCAAGTACACTAATAAGACCAAGAACGAACACAAGAGGAGTAGGGCAGACGTCAAGGCAGAAGTACATACAACAAAATAAAGAGCAATACAGCATCACGAGAACTTAGCCCTTCTCCAACAGCTAGACCTGAACATCATGGAATGGAAGAAGAAGAAGAAAACAACCTTATAAGTAACATCATGAAGAGGCTAGAGCCTTATATAGAAGAAATCAAAATTGAAGTGGAGGAACAGACAAACAAAAAATGGGAAGAACGCTATAAAAAACTAGAGGAAAGGACAATTAAAGCAGAAGAAAACAATAAGTCCTTGAATGAAAATCATGAAAAAGCAAGGGAGACAATTCAAGATCTGAAGAGGGAAATAGAAAAAAATGAAGAAGACACTAGTAGAAGGAATGTTGGAAATAGATAATCTGAGTAAACAAACAGGAACTTCAGAGGCAAGTATAACCAACAGAATTCAAGAGATGGACTAGAGGATCTCTGGTGTTGAAGATACGGTAGAAGAAATAGATTCATCAGTCAAAGAAAACACTAAAACCAACAAAGTCATGACCCAAAATGTCCAAGAAATTTGAGACACCATGAAAAGACCAAACCTACGAATAATAGGGATAGAGGAAGGAGAAGAAGACCAACTCAAAGGCACAGAAAATATATTGAACAAGATCATAGAAGAAAACTTTCCCAACTTAAAGAACTAAATGCCTATGAAGATAAAAGAAGCCTATAGAACACCAAACAGACTAGATAGACCCCCAAAAAATGTCCCCTTGCCGCATAATAATTAAACAACTAAACATACAGAATAAAGAAAGAATATTAAGGGCAGCAAAGGAAAAAGGCCAAGTGACATATAAAGGCAAACCCATCAGAATAATACCCGATTTCTCAATGAAGACATTGAAAGCCAGAAGGACCTCGACAGATATAATGCAGACACTATGAAACCATGGATGCCAGCCTAGACTAATATACCCAGCAAAACTTTAAATCATCATAGATGGAGTGAACAAGACCTTCCAAGACAAAACCAGATTTAAACAATACTTATCCACAAACCCAGCCCTACAGAAAGCACTAGAAGGAAAATTCCAACCAAAGGAAGGCAGATACACCCGTGTAAACACAGGCAATAGATAACACCACAGCAGTAAACCCCAAAGAAAAGAAGTACACACACACTACCACCAAAAAATAAAAATAACAACAGGAATGAACAATCAATGGTCAATAATATCGCTTAATATCAATGGACTTAATTCACCTATAAAAAGACACAGACTAACAGAATGGATATGAAAACAGGACCCATCTTTCTGCTACCTACAAGAAACACACCTCAAATTCAAAGACAGACGACTCCTAAGAATAAAAGGTTGGGGAAAGACATTCCAATCAAATGGTCTTAAGAAGCAAGCTGGTATAGCCATCCTAATATCCAGCAAAATAGACTTCAAACTAAACTCAATCAAAAGGGATGATGAAGGACATTACATAGTCATCGCAGGAAAGATCCACCAAGATGATGTCTCAATTCTGAACATTTATGCCCCAACACAAGGGCACTCACATATGTAAAAGAAACATTACTAAAGCGTAAATCACATATAAAACCCAACACATTAATAGTGGGAGAATTCAACACCCCACTTTCACCTCCGGACAGATCGGCCAAATTGAAACTTAACAGAGACATAATGGACTTAACTGATGTTATGGCTCAAATGGACTTAATCGATATCTTCAGAACATTCCACCCAAACAAAAAAGAATATACCTTGTTCTCAGCACCCCATGGAACCTTCTCTAAAATTGATCACACACTTGGCCACAAAGCAAATCTCAACAGATACAAAACAATTGGAATAACCTGTGTTCTATCAGACCACCATGGTTTAAAGTTAGATTTCAACAACAGAAAAAACTACAGAAATCCTACAATCTCATTGAAACTGAATAATGCTCAAGTGAATCACCAATGGGTTAAAGAAGAAATAAAGAAAGAAATTAAAGACTTCCTAGAGCTCAATGAAAATGAATACACCACATACCCAAACTTATGGGATACTATGAAAGCAGTGCTAAGAGGGAAATTCATAGCACTGAATTCCCACATAAATAACCTGGAGAAACCTCACGCTAGTGACTTGACAGCACATCTTAAAGACCTTGAACAGGAAGAAGCAAAGTCTCCCACGAGGAACAGACACCAGGAAATTATCAAATTGAGAGCAGTAATCAATAAAATAGAAATAAAGAGAACAATACAAAGGATTTATGAAACAAAGAGTTGGTTCTTTGAGAAGATCAACAAGATAGACAAGCCCTTATCCAAACTAACCAAAAGACAGAGAGAGAGCATCCAAATTAAGAAAATCAGAAATGAAAAGGGGGACATAACAACTGACAATGAGGAAATCTAGAGAATCATCAGGTCATACTTCAAAGACCTCTACTCCACAAAACTAGAAAATCTAAAAGACATGGATAATTTTCTGGATAGGTACCACATACCTAAGTTAATCAAGACCAGATAAACCATTTAAATAGTCCAATAACCCCTAAGGAAAAAGAATCAGTCATTAAAAGTCTCCCAACAAAAAAAAGCCCTGGACCAGATGGTTTCACTGCAGAATTCTACCAGATCTTCAATGAAGACTTAATGCCAATGCTCTGTAAATTGTTCCACACAATAGAAGCAGATGGTATATTACCAAACTCCTTCTATGAGGCTACAATTACCCTGATTCCTAAACCAAACAAAGACGCAACAAAGAAAGAGAACTATAGACTGATCTCCCTCATTAACATTCATGCAAAACTACTCAGTAAAATTCTGCCAAACAGACTCCAAGAACACATCAAAACAATTATGTAACATGATCAAGTAGGCTTCATCCCAGGGATGCAAGGGTGGTTCAACATACAAAAGTCCGTCAATGTAATACACCAGATAAACAAACTCAAAGAAAAAAAACCACATGATCATCTCACAAGATGCAGAAAAGGCATTTGACAAAATCCAACACCCCTTCATGATAAAGGTCTTGGAGCGATCAGGAATACAGGGAACATACCTAAACATAATAAAGGCAATCTACAGCAAGCCAACAGCCAACATCAAATTAAATGGAGAGAAACTCAAAGCAATACCACTAAAATCAGGAACAAGGCAAGGCTATCCCCTCTCCCCATACTTATTCAATAAAGTACTTGAACTTCTAGCCAGAGCTATAAGACAACATAAAGATATTAAGGGGATATAAATTGGAAAGGAAGAAGTCAAGCTCTCCCTATTTGCAGATGACATGTTAGTATACATGAGTGACCCCAAAAATTCAACCAAGGAACTGATACAGCTAATAAAAACCTTCAGCAACATTGCAGGATACAAGATCAACTCAAAAAAAAAAATCAGTAGCCCTCCTCTATACAGTAGACAAACAGGCTGAGAAGGAAATCAGAGATACATCACCATTTACAATAGCCACAAATGTTATAAAATACCTTGGGGTTATGCTAACTAAGCAGGTGAAGGACTTATATGACAAGAACTTTAAGTCCCTGAAAAAAGAAATTGAAGAAGATGTCAGAAAATGGAAAGATCTCCCATGCTCATGGATATTCGTGATTAACATAGTAAAAATGGCGATCTTACCAAAAGCAATCTGCAGATTCAACGCAATTCCCATCAAATTACCAACACAATTCTTCACAGATCTGGAAAGAATAATACTCAACTTCATATGGAAAAACAAATAACCCAGGGGAGCCAAAAGAATCCTGTACAATACAACAACCTCTGGAGGCATCACAATCCCCAACCTCAAGCTCTACTATACAGCTACTGTAATAAAAACAGCTTGGTACTGGCATAAAAACTGACATGTGGACCAATGGAATCGAATTGAAGACCCTGACATTAACCCGCATACATATGAACATATAATTTTTGACAAAGAAGCCTAAAATGTACAATGCAGAAAAGTAAGCATCTTCAACAAATGGTGTTGGCATAACTGGATGTCAATGTGTAGAAGGCTGGAAATAGATCCATATCTGTCACCGTGCACAAAACTTAAATCCAAGTGTACCAACACCTCAACATAAATCCAGCTACTCTGAACCTGATAGTAGAGAAAGTAGGAAGTATTCTTGAATGCATTGGCAACGGAGATCACTTTCTAAATATAACACCAGTAGCACAGACACTGAGAGAAAGAGTCAATCAATGGGACCTGCTGAAACTGAGTAGCTTTTGTAGAGCAAAGGACAAGTCAACAAGACAAAGTGACAACCTACAAAATGGGAAAACAACCTCACAAGCCCACATCTGACCGAGGGCTGATATCCAGAATATATAAAGAACTCAAGAAATTAGACATCAAAATGTCCAACAGTCCAATTATGAAATGGGCTATACAACTAAACAGAGAATTATCCACAGAGGAAGTTCAAATGGCTGGAAGACATTTAAGGAATTGCTCAACATCCCTAATTATCAGGGAAATGCAAATCAAAACAACTCTGAGATACCACCTTACAACTGTCAGAATGGCTAAGATCAAAAGAACAGAAGACAGCTTATGTTGGAGAGGATGTGGTGCAAGGGGAACTCTCCTCCACTGCTGGTGGGAATTGTACAGCCACTTTGGAAATCTGTATGGTGCTTACTTAGAAAACTGGGAATCCATCTCCCCCAAGACCCAGCTATAGCACTCTTGGGCATATACCCAAGGTATGCTCAATCATACCACAAGGGCATTTGCTCAGCTATGTTTGTATCAGCTTTGTTTGTAATAGCCAGAACCTGGAAATAATCTAAATGCCCTTCCACTGAAGAATGGATAAAGAAAATATGGTTCATATACACAATGGAGTACTACTCAGCAGAGAAAAACAATGACATCATGATGTTTGCAGGCAAAAGGATGGATCTAGAAAAAATCATCCTGAGTGAGGTAACCCAGACTCAGAAGGACAAACATGGTATGTACTCATTCATAGGAGGATACTAGATGTAAAACAAAGATGACTAGACTGCTACACAACTCCAGGGAGGCTACCTAGAAAACGGGACCCTAGGAAAGACAAAGGGATCACCCAATGACAGAGAAATGGATGAGAACTACATGAACAACCTGGATGACAGTGGGAGTAATGAAGGGCAAGATTTGAGGGAAAGAAAGCTTTTGGGAACAGGAGATCCTAGTTGGATCAAGAGCAGAAAGGGAGAACGAGGAATAACAGACCATGGTAAATGAAGACCACATGAGAACAGGAATAGGCAGAGTGCTGGAGAAGTCCCCCCAAATCCACAATGATACATCCTCTGTAGACTGCTGGCAATGGTCAAGAGAAAGCCTGATCTGATCTAGTCTGGTGATCAGATGGCTAAACACCCTGTTGTGATGGAACTCTCATCCAATAACTGGTGGAAGTGGATGCAGAGATCCTCACCAGGCCCCAGGTAGAGCTCTAGCTGTCCAACTGTTGAGAAACAGGAGGGTCTGCAAGAGCATGAATTGTTGAATCCAAGATTGCAAAAAGCACAGGGACAAACAGCCAATTGAATGGAAGCACATGAATTATGAACCAAAGGTTATGGAGACCCCAGCTGGATCATGCCCTCTGGATAAGTGAGACAATTGAATAGTTTGGTCTGCTTTGGAGGCATCCAGTCTGTGGGACCAGGATCTGTCCTTAGTGTATTAGCTGGCTGTTTGAAACCTTGGGCTTACACAGGGACACTTTTCTCAGTCTGTAAGGAGGTGTCAGGACATGCCTGTACTGAATCCACCAGGTTTAAATGAATCCCCAGGGGTACCTTGATCCTGGAGGACATGGGAATGGAGGGGAGAGGCTGGGGGAAGGTGCGGGTGGAGGCAGGAGGAGGGAGGACATGGGAACCCATGGATGATGTATAAAATTTGAAACACATAATAATAAAGAAAAAAAGAGATTATTTTAAAAGTGCAATGTGAGAAACCACAATATTGAATTCTAAAATGGCAGTTCAAGTTTGCATTCCCTCCAACAGTGGAGGAGTTTTCTCAGAAAATTGGGAATCAATCTTCCTCAAGACCCAGTGGTACCACTCTTGGGCATATACCAAAGGAATTCTCAATCATATCACAAGGACACATGCTCAACTATGTTCATAACAGCATTATTCATAATAGCCAGAACCTGGAAACAACCTAGATTTCCCTCAACTAAATAATGAATAAAGAAATTATGGTACATATGGTACATAAATGCAATGGAGTACTACTCAGCAGTTAAAAAAATAGACAATAACATCATGAAATTTGCAACTAGAAAATATCATCCTCAGTGAGGTAACCCAGACTAAGAAGGACAAATATGGTATGTACTCACTCATAACTAGGTACTAGATGTAAAACAAAGGATAATCAGACTACAATGCATAGCTATAGAGAAGCTAGCTAACAAGGAAGAGCCTAAGAGGGACGCATGGATTTCCCTGTGAAGGAGAAATAGATGAGATCTCCGTGAACAAACTGGGAGTGAGGGGGGCAATCGAGGGTAGGGGATGAGGGAATGAGAACATGAAGGATCGGGCTGGTCGAGCTGGGACAGGGACAGAATGGGAGAGCAAGGAAAGAGTTACCATGATAAATGGAGATATCATGGACATAGGGATAAACAAGAATTTCTCAGGAATCCACAAAGATGACCCCACCTTAGACTACTAGGAATAGTGTAGAGGGTATATGAACTGGCCTACTCCATTGAACAGATTGGTGAATACCCTGTCATCATAGAGCCTTCATCCAATAACTGATGAAGCACATACAGAGATCCATAGCCAAGCACCAGGTCAAGCTCCAAGAATCAAGGCAAGGAGAGGGAAAAGGGATTCTATGAGAAGTGGCATCAAGATCATGATGGGGAAACCTACAGAGACAACTGAACCATGCTAGTAGAAACTCATGAAATTTAGACCAACAACTGTGGAGCCTCCATGGGACTGGACTTGCCTCTGCATGGCAAGACAGTTGTGTAGTTTGGTCTGCTTAAGGGTCTCTCTGGCAGTAGGATCAGGATATATCCCTGGTACATGAGCTGACATTTCGGATCTCACCTATGGTGGGATACCTTGCACAGCCTAGATGCAGGGGGAGGGGTTTGGACCTGCCTCAACTGAATATCCCAGGCTTTGTTGACTCTCCATGGGAGGCCTTACCTTTTTGGAGGAGGGAATGGGGGGTGGGTTGGGTGGGGAATGCTGGGGGGAAGAAAGGGTGATCTGTGGTTGGTATGTAAAATGAATAAAAAATTTTCTTAAAAATGAAAAAAATTAAAAAATGAAAGAGAAATGCCATATATCCAATAAGGGATTTGTATCTCAGAGACATAAGCAACTATTAAAATCAATATTTAAAACACATAAAAGTTAAAGGAAGCAATGCATCTACATAAACATTTATCCAAAGACAACTCCAATGGGCTTAATAAGCATACAGACAATTATTAACCTTGAGTTATTTCTATTTAAAAGAGACTCCTTTTCATGCCACTTTGAAGATAGTAGATAGTAATTAGCATTGGTAAGGAAGTGAAAATACAAGAACCCACCCTTCTTCATGGCCGCTGAAACCCAAAAATGACACAGACTTTGTAAACTATTTCATGTTGGGAGACCCCATACAAAGACATGAGTTTACTTTCTATTTTTGAACAAGGAATTTGATATTATTATTTTCTGGGTGCTGAGACTTATATAATTAACCCTGAATATGGATCCTGGAGTGTAAGAACAATGAAAAAATATAGTATGAATAAACTACACTTACAGTAAATAAGGAAGAATTTAAAAGGAGAGCCTGGAAATCAGTAAATATCACAATACAATCATAATATCAAAATGATTATGCCCAGTTATTTTCTCAGTTTTTGAAGGTATCTTATATTGCTTTATTCTGATGTGAATAAAACTATTCATTAATGTGTACTAATCAGCTTAAGAAAATATTGTTCTAAACTAAATATTTTTATGTATAGGCTTACCAAGAGTCAACAGGCTGCCTCAGTTCATATGATGATAGCAAAATACTATGATGTAAAAAAAAAAAAAAAAAAAAAAAACTAAAGCAGATTAGTTACTTGGCACTTGTTTGGACTCCTGCTGAACCAGAGTTTTGAAAATATGATAGTTAAAAGGAGGTTTATATTTTAACAAGTCCAAATGCTTTTCAGCATGAAGAGGTTGAGAAATAAACAAGTCCTGTTCACTTTGTAGAGCTGTTCTTGAAAGTGATAATGTAACCAATTGTCACATATAAATTCCAAAGATCATTTCTGGAGATGAAAGTGAGGAAAATGAATTTGCAATTTTTAGCCTGTCTTTCACACTTATCCACAGATGAGAATGAAATAAAATCAAAAGAGAAATTACACTGAGGGCATAATTCCATGCCTCCACAATTCCTTTGTTTTAGAGCTAATGTGTATACTTATAAATGTATTTTTTCCCAAGGCCAAACTTTAATAGAGTTATCTTCCCCCAATCTTTCATATTGTCTCCCATGATTCAATTTGTAGCAAATTTGTTTCCTGGTTTTAAAAAACAAAAAAACAGTGATACTTATGATAGTAATGTGAATGATATTTGGAGGCACATATATCACATTTGTAAAAATTAAATGAATAAATGAAATGAAATGGATTTGGTAATAATGTGACTGTCTTGTCATTAATATTTATGACAGATATCTATAACAATAAATGTAGTTGTAGTTATATAACAAAGGGTTCTTAACGATAAATTGCTGCCTGCCTGGGCTATAATGAGACACTTCCTCAAATACAGAAAACAAAAAAAAAGGGCAACCTAATGCAGGGAGCTATTGCTTTACTACTTTATATACTTTATTTTTCAATAAAAAAAGAATTGTTGAGATTTTCTCTTTCTTTTTCACATAAATTCACTAAAATTTACATGTAGATTTTCTTTCTTATTCAAATCTACTCAGAGTATATAAACTAAAATTCTCCCAGTAATCACAGTATATTTGCCAAAGTGTTCTGTCCACTTTTTTAAAAAAAAGTACAGTTTATTCTCTATTCTGGGATTTAAAATTTTATACATTGCCTACAAAAGAATTTTATTTTATGAGACTAAAGTATGATGTACTACTTACTGCACTGCAGTTCCCACAAAAATTTTATTTTAAACAAAGTGCATACCTTATAATCTCATTAATGCTAGTTTATGGTTTAATGTATTATCCTTTAAATATATTGAAATCTTCTTAAGGTACCACAGCAATTTCTAAATAGAACATTAATGTATTTCCAACTGTGGTGATATTTTGTGTATGCTCTAACAAATAAAGCTTGCCTGAAGATCGGGGCAAAGCCAACCGTTAGTTCACCAAAAAGGCAAGATCTTTAACCCCAGCACTTGGTAGCTAGTGCCTTTGCTCCCAGTGCTTAGGGGGCACACATGCCTCTAATTCCAGCACTAGGGAGTTTAAGACAGGAAGTGACATGGCTGAGCAGTTAAGGGATATAAGGAAGGAAGAGACAGAAGCTCAGTCCTTTCAGCTGAGAAGTTGGTGAGGTGAGAGGTAGCTGTTAATTGTTACTTTGTCTCTCTGATCTTTCAGCATTTACCCCAATATCTGGCCCCAGATTTTTTATTAAGATCAATTAGGATTTGTGCTACATGTGGTGTCCAACTTGTGGGGCCCAAATTCATAAGAAAGCTCCTTGTTTGTGTAGATAACTTTTGTTATATGTAATTTTACTATGTTAAAATTAAAACCTTCCTTTTTGATTAGATAGAAAAGGGAAATAATATGGGATGTCTTTCTGTATGCTGTGAATATGTCTTGCTCCCATTGGTTAATAAATAAAGTTGCTTTGGCCTACGACAAAGCAGGATAAGAGCCAGGTAGGAAATTCAAGCAGAGATACAGGGAGAAAAAAGGTAGAGTCAGGGGCAAACACCATCCAGCTGCACAAGGAGCAAGATGCCAGCAGGCCAGTAATGTCATGACCACATGGCAATATATAAAAAGAAAATTGATTAATTTAAGTAATAAGTACTAGTTAATAATAAACCTCAAACATTTATAGTTAATATAAGCCTCTGAGTAATTATTTTAAAAGTGGCTACAGGACCACAGGACAGAGAAATGACTCCAGCTACATTTAGCACCAATGCAGTGCAGTACATACACATAAAGCTTTTAAAAAGCTATTAAAAAAGAGGACTTCTTGGTAGCCATATTTTTTCAGAAAGGCTCTATATGCTGGTGGCTAACTGTAGATAGATTTCTAAACAGTCTCATTAAATAAGAAACACAGAGTCAAATACAGAGGCAATAGCCAAAGAGATCTGAGAACTAGCAAAGAGCCAAGACAACCTTATCTTACCACCTTGCTGCCATCGCTTCCTCAGAGAGTTTCTTCTCTTCTAACTTGTGTTTTTATTGCCTTGCAGTTCTGCCTTCTCATTGGCTCTAAGCCCAGCCACAACACTTCCTCATCACTGTCTGCCTATACAGACCTCCAGGTCTCTAAGATTGGTACTAGGATTAAAGGCTCCTCTCATCACACTTGGCTGTGTCCTTGACCACACAGAGACTCTCCCTGCCATATGATTGGATTAGGGGCAAGTGCTACCACCACCTGACTTCCTTCTATTTTATGGCTGCTTGTGACCTTGCTATGTGACCTCTGATCTCCAGGCAAACTTTATTTATTAACATACAAATAAAATCACATTTCAGTACAAATAAACTATCACTACAGCTAACAGATGCATGGTTCCTTTAATAGACAGCTTACTGGTTTGTGTTGGCCTCACTGGTAGCTCTTTCAAAAGGTCCTGCTGTGCAGCACTTAACTGGGATTTGTGGGTAGTGGCTGCAAGCTGCTTGATGGCAGCATATTGAAAAGCTGAAGTAGTCAAATTGCCAGTTTGTTCCTAGCTATACCCAATTAGCAGTTTAAAGCAGTGATCAGAAAAAGATTCCAGATACACAATAAAGACAGATTCAGACAAAAAGAAACTTCAAAATGGGTCACAGTGTGTTTTAAAAGTGTAGTAGGCTTGGAAGAGAGAAAACAGAGCATAGACAATAACAACAAAAATAATACAAATGAAATAAGCCATGTAAAGATGAAAAATGCACAGAGAATCTGGATTATGTATGTTACTGTGTTTTCTTGGATTTTTTTTTTTTTACTGTTAATGAGCTAACTGTAGAGAGAGTCATTTCATTATGGGGGCTCCTAAGTTAAATCTATATATTTTATGGTATCGTGACTTCAAATTTTGGGTCTAAGGATATGTTACTTTGGAAAAGAGGTTCTGATTTTTTTCAACCAAAAATGAGGAGCTGTGGATTGTTTCCATGCTAACATAGTCTCCAATGGGTGATTCAATGGGCCCAGGTGATTCAAAATCTACAAGAGTTTCAAGGCTACTAGCTGAGATGGATCAGCCACACAAAATACCCCAGTCACAAATTGACCATAATTCTAAATTTTCTCAGGATCTCCATGAGAGTATCAGTACCCCAACTCAGCAAGAAGTAGTATAGAAAACTACACTCAAATTACCAAAATACTGTTTATGAATGTTTGTTTTCATTTAAAGGGGGCTGGTTATAAATGGTTAACGGTTATAGTCAATCTCTTTCTAATGAAAAAAGAGGGATATGAAATAGAAATGATGAGAAAAGGTAGATTGATTACTGAATCTCACTTTAATCCAAAAACTGTTAATCTCAAAATACTTCACATTGATATGGATTTTGGTTTACTGATATAAATATAAGGTCATCAAAGAATATATGGGCATTGAAGAGGCTGTGGAGTTTGTTTTCATTGTGGCAAAGCTAGCCATTTGGGCAAGAAACTGTTCTTTCCTGGACTGCTTCACAATATGATGTATAAATTGAACATGCAGGACCCAAAGAAAAATGACTGCCTACCTTGCCAAAACTAGGTGGGTCAGTCCTTCAGGATTCCTGCAACATGAAAGAGTCTGCCAGACATTCTTTAGGACACAGAAGGAATCGACTGGTGAATTTCGCCAAAATAGGAAGGATAGTCCTTCAAATTTCCTGCTTCACTGAAAATCTGCTGGATACTCTAGAACTGTAAGCTGAAGATGGATGCCCTAATGTTACGGAAGAACTCTGGGTGACTGTCCAGGAAGCCAGATGTCTCCATCATTTCTAGAAATTTGGAAGTTGCTTACAATGTAATTCCTGTTTACTCGAGTAATAGTACATACTTCTGTAGTTTTTGAAGAAGTTGAAGACTAGATAGTGAAAGATTTCCTTAGTTATAATAGAAAGTAAATTAGACACAGAACTTTTGACTCACCAAGATAAAATGGACAAAGTATTTCCTATAATTTTGTTAAATGCAAATGGTTTGGATATTGTTACTGTAATTCTCACTTAACAGTTTTTGTTTTACTATATTAAGCTTAAATCCTTTCTTTTTAATTAGACAAAAAACAGAAAATGCTGTACACTGTAAAGATTTGTCATTTGGTTTAATAAAATGATGATTGGCAAGTAGCTATTCAGGAAGTATCCATGGGGCAATCAGACTAGGAATTTTAGGAAGTGCAGATGTCAGACAGATGCAGAGGAAACAAGATGAGAATGCCAAATTGAGAAAAGGTACCAAGCTACTTGGCTAAACATAGATAAGAATTATGGGTTAATTTAAGTGTAAGATCTAGTTAGTAATAAGCCTGAGCTACCATTTGAGAATTTATAATTAATATTAAGACTCTGAATCAATTATTTGGAATGTTGCTCCTGGATATTTGAGAACATACAGGTGGAAGAGAAACTTCCACCTACATCCAAGCTTATAAGTGGTAAAGATATCAACATAGCAAAACATTTCTCTAATATGAAATGGATATTACTTTAATTTGGGCTTCTCTGTTGTGAAAAAACACTATGACCGAACAACTTGTGGTGAAAAGGGTTTATTTCATCTTATTGCTTGCATTCCATCATCCAGGGAATTCAGGATAAAACACAAGGTAGGAAATGATGCAGAAGTCATGGGGTAATACTTGCTACTAATTTTCTTTCCAAGGCTTGATCATCCTGATTTCTTATAGCACCTAGGACTACCAGCCCAGCAGTGGCACTATCTACAGTGGCACCTTCCCACATCAATCATTAATCAATAAAATACCTCCAACATGCTTTCCCATAGGCTGATATGATGGAGCCATTTTCTCTGGTGTGGTTCATTAATCAAAAAAAAAAGCTTCTTTTTTGGGGGGTGGGGTTTGGTTGTTTTTTGAGACAGGGTTTCTCTGTGTAGTTTTGTTGCCTGTCCTGTATCTCACTCTGTAGACCAGGCTGGCCTTGAACTCACAGAGATCCACATGGCTTTGCCTCACAAGTTCTGGGATTAAAGGCACATGCCACCACTGCCTGGTGAGGCTCCCTCTTCTAAAATTACTCTATATTTTATGAAGTTGATCAAATAGTAGCCATGACAGATGTTATCTTTTCTTTTCTAAATGCAGATACAGAACTAGACATTTACAGTAGAATGTTATATCCACAAGAACTATTACTTTATTTTGTCTACCTTGTCTAATGTTTTCAGAACTTTTATATATAATAAAGGTTTGTGTATGTGATTCTGTTTTTCCCATACTGGATTAAAATAAGCTTAATGCACTCATATAAAAACTAGATTCAAATTTATGGACCATTTTTAAATCAGTAAGTTCCCAATTATAGCAAAGAAATTTACTATAAACAAATAAGTGCCATCTGTACAAAATGTGGATTTCCCACTTGTAGCACAAATCTTAAAGGGCCTTGTTAATAAAAACAAACCTGGAGCCAGGTATTGAGGTGAATTCTGGAAGATCAGAGAAGCAGAACAAGCCACAGGTTCCTCACCTCACCAATTCCTCAGTTGATCTTGTTTCCTCAGACTGGAAGCTTCTCAGTTGTCATACAAATGGATCTCAGCTGAACTGCTACTCAAAAGCCTAAAACCTTAACCAGCCAAAATACCTTTCTGCTTCCTGCCATCACTTCCTGGGATTAAGGCGTGAGTCACAATTCGTGGTTGTTTCCAGTGTGGCCTTGAACTCACCGAGATCCAGATGGATTTCTGCCTCCCAAGTGATAGGATTAAAGGCCTATGTGCCACCATTTTCTGGCCTGTATGTCTATGTAGTGGCTGTTCTGTTCTCTGACCCCAGATAAGTTTATAAGGGTGCACAATATTTTGGGGAACACAACATCACCACACCCACTAGCCATTATTTCCTCTCTAGGGATGTAAATTCTTTTTTGTCATTTTTTGTTGTTGTTTCAGACACAGTAGCCCCTCCTTCCCCTCCTGTCTCTCCCCACCTTAACTCCTTCAACCCCATGCCCCAAGGATGATCCCAGCTGAGACTCCTAGCAATACTGGAGAGAGTGCCTGAACTGGCCTTCCTCTGTAATCAGATTGGTGAATACCCTAATTTTCACTATAGACCCTTCGTCCAGTAACTGATGGAAGCAGATACAGAGATCCTGAGCAGAGCTACAAGAGTCCAGTTGAAGAGAGGGATGAGGGATTATATGAGCAACAGGGCCAAGAGTATAATAAGGAAAACCACAAAAAAAGTTGACCAGAGCTATTGGGCACTCACAAACTCTGGAATGACAGCTGGGGAACCTTCATAGGACCAAACTAGGCCCTTTGAACAATGGTGACAGTTGAGAGGCTTGGGCAGCTTGTGGGGGCCCTGGCAGTGGGACCAGGATATATCCCTAGCATGAATTGGCTTTTTGGAGTCCATTCCATATGTAGGGATGTAAATTCTAAGCATTAAAATCACATCTGAGTTCTAGGCCCTAAAACTGGAGAAGAGAAGAAGTTGTTTTGTTGTTTAATCGTTTGTTTTTTGTTATTGTTTTAAGTTCCTGTTAACAGAAAATTATCACTACCAAGACAAAAAGAGAAAAACTCTTTCCATCGTAAGAAGAGATGAAAAATTCCTAATTTCCTTACATATGCATTATGTACAGAGTGGGTTGTCATATATACCCATTGGTAAACACTGAAAGAAGCATATTCTTAGTGCTGGAATACTGGCTTGAAAGATAATATTGAGTACTGAACTATGCCTTTTGTAGATATGATCTGCACAAAAATATTGATTAATTCTGTAGCTGCTTTAGTAATGAGTTTCAGTTTCAAAAAGGGTTTATATAAGTTAATAACTGCTCTTAAATATTTGGAGACGATTGCACTGTCAAACTAGTACATTCACAGTACACCATTAGACTTCCATAATAAGCACTAAAGATAAATTTATTATTCCCATTATTTTTGTTTGTTTGCTTTAGTACGTAAACATTTTCCCTTGTTTCTTGCCTGAATAACTAAAAGGACACAGACTGATTGTAAATAAAACATAAAGTCCATGGTAAAGTATGGATTTTGACAGAGGAAAAAAAGAAGAGGGTGCAATTACCTTAGAAAGTTTTCTCAATCTTCATGCATATTTGGAGGTTTTGAATACATTGTAGAGACACAGCCAGAAATCTCCTGGACCACTAAAGAGTTTTAGCATAATAGAATATTGATAGTCATTTGCCCTGTCTTTTGATGGAAGAGAAAAAAAACCCTTTGCCTGACTTACATATTGAAATATATCCTTAGTCTGCTATTTATTTAAACTCAGCTTATTGTATAGTTTACCTGTGAAAAAAGGAAATACTTATTTTATTTTTTAACTGAAAATAGAATTTGGTTTAAAATATTGATTACAGTTACTCCTCAACTAGTCCCAGATCTTCCCTACCTCCTCACCCACCCAAATCCAAATCCTTTCTTTTTCTCTCTCATTAAAATACAAACAATTATCTAAATAATAATGGTGTTATAATATAAAAACAAAAAATAGAGTAGAAAAAAATAAACATACAGAAGGAAATAAAGCAAAGGAAAATTTCAGAAAACCCATATAAACTTAGAGACACACATGTTCTCACACAGAGATATTCAATAAGAAAACAAAACTAGAAACCATAACATATAGGCAAAGGACGTATAAGTTTGAAAAAGAAATAAAGCTCTGACAAAGTGGTATGAGACAAAGAACCTCCAAAAATATCACTGACTTTGTTGTTTTATATTGCAAAATATTTCATCTTCCCTCTTAAAATTTATGAGTTTTACTTATGTACACCTTCTTGGGTCCAATATTAAAATATTTCCTTCTATTTTCTATGTGTAGTTTTTGTTTATATCTTAAACTATATGCTGAAATGTATTTTTATTTCAGAATGAAGTATAATTCTGGATAATTTATTCTAAGCAATTAGTAATATTTATAGTGTTATTCATAAACCTATACATTCCATATTAATTTGGTTTTGTTGTGGTGATTGTTGTGGTATTGAGACAGTTTTATGTAGCTCGGGTTACTTTTATGTTTTGATAACTGATAGGATAAGTCTTATATTTTGTCTATTCTACCTTTTCTAAAATTAATAATCTAGCACATTTTTCTTTCAAGAAAAAAATTAAAATTTTTACCACATTCTGAAAACATCCAATAACTTAATAACTGACATTGCATATAAATTTATTAATCAAATTTGGAGGTAGGTTGACATCTTACAATATTGAATTCTCCCATTTGTAATGCATTTTGAGTTTTGTGTTTTGAATTATTTCCTTTTAATTTTTATTTTTAAATATTTTTCATAAAATAAATTTCATTATATTCAGTTCCATCTCCCCCACCTCTATATCCACCCAACTTTGTGTCTCTTCCCATCTCTCCCTCTCAAAAAAGAAAAAAAAACCAATAGAAATATAAACACACAAAAAAATCAAATATGCAATCTCAATATAAAAGGAAATGCAAGCTTTTTCTTCATTTTTATTTGTGGTTCTCTGAGTTAGGGTGGTGGTGTGCATCTCAGAATGTCCTTGAAGTCACTGTTAGTCAAATGTGGCTTCAAACTTGTATTCTTCCTGCCTCAGGCTCATGAGTGATGGGCTAGGGGTGTCTTTCTGTATGTTGTGAAATGTGTTGCTCTGATTGATTGATAATTAAAATGCTGACTGGCCAGTAGCTAAGCAGTAAGTATAGTATAGGTGGGATAAGCAGATCAGAGAATTCTGGGAAGTGGAAGGCTGAGTCAGGAGGCACTGCCAGCCGCCTCCACCATGAGAACCAAGATGTGAAGGCAGAACTGGGAAAAGGTACTAAGCCATGTGGCTAAACATAAATAAGAATTATGGGTTAATTTAAGTGTAAGAGCTAGTCAATAGAATAGCCTGAGCTAATGGCCAAGCAGTTGTAATTAATATTAAGCCTCAGTGTGATTATTTTATAAGCAAGACACGGGACTTGTGTGCCTGGCAGGCCTTGAAAACTTTCAGAAAACCAAAACCTGGGTGAAGAGTTTCCACCTAAAACCTGAGAAAGCATTTAAAAGAAAGAATAGAAAAAGAAAAGATTATAAAATGGAGCTAAAAACAGCTTCCTACTTGTATCTCTCAGGCAAGTTTTGATCTACAGTATGGCCGGTTCACAGTCACATGTGGGCTTGGATTTTCACCATGGTACACAGTGGTATCTCCAAGCTGCATAATGTACTGTGTGCAGACTTAGCTTTTGCTAATAATTTAAAAAAAGGTTTCTGGGCTACATGCTGCTTTGATAAAATGATAGACCTACTGCTTCCCAGAGGTGGTGGGAGCCGGTTTCTAATAGCTGGTGGTAAACATAGTTCCTCCATGTTGGGAAGCTGAGGTGGGCAGAAATGCTGCAGTTTAAAGCAATAGATTCACAATGAGACAGATTCACATGGGATAAACCTCTAAACAGTATACAATATGTGAAAAATGTACCTAGGCTTGAAAGAGAGAAAAAAAGTAATATATGCATTTATACAAAGAAATAGTTTTAAAAAGTAACATCTTTAAAGAGACAGTAAAGGTAATCTAAAAAATAAGCCACATAAAGATGGATATTACACAGAGAATCTGGATTGTATTATCTTTGGGATTTTAAACTAAAGAAAGACATTTGATTGTAAAACTGCTGAGTTAAATCGATATGTATATTTGAAAGTTATCTTGATTTCAAAATCTATATCTAAGGATCATTGCTTTGGAAAAGAGGCTCTGCTTTTGTTTCCACAGAAGATGAGAACCTGTAGATTGCTTCCAGGCCTAATATGGTTTGACCAGCCAAGACCCCTGAAAGGCCTCCAATGACACCATGCCCCAGATGATCCAACATCCAAACAGCTTTAAGGCAACTGGCTCAAAAATTACAATATCACAGACTATTCCAATAAGGACTTGACTATTATCTTGAATTTTCTCAGGATTCCCATAAGAATACAATGCCCTTTATCAATAGGAAGTAGCCTAGAAAACTACGTATTCATTGCCAAAAAATGGATTATGGATGTTTGTCTTTGTTTAGGTTGTTGGTTACAAATTGTTATTGATCATAGTCAATATCCTTCTAAAAGAATAAAGGAGGATATGATATGGAAATATAGGATGTAGATATGATAGGATAAAAGGGTAGATTATTGAACCTACTTTTGAAGAGCAACTTGTTTAAAATGTTTTACATGCTATGGATTTTAGTTTATTGATAAAAGTTTAAACTTAATTTTGTTATTATATATATATATATATACCTCTCTTTGGAGGTATTATGTTTATATTTAAATTGTAATGGATAAGTAATAAATACAATTAATAATTATTCATCTATGATAATCAAACTTGTATTCATGTTTTCTAGGTATTCATAGATATAATTCAATTAGGTAAGTAATCTTCTACAGAATATGGCATTTAAAATGTTTTAAAAGCTTAGACTTTCCAGACAATGAGACATGTCTGCTTCTGGCAGCACCAAATATGTCAAGAAAGATAATGGACACTGAAGTCACTCTATATAAAATTTATCTTTTTCTTTTGCAAAAAATAGCCATTTGGGCACGAAACTGTTCTTGCCTGGACTGCTTGATCAACTGGACATGAAGTACCCATAGGAAGGTGACCACTGAACTTTGCTTGGCAAAATGGTACTTGAGGTCACTGCTTTGTAGAGGAAACTGACAGACATTCCACAGGACACAGAAAAGTGACTGAGAGACTCTAGACCTTTGGGCTGGAGACAGATGCCCCAACTTTACAGAGGAATTTTGGATGACTTGTCCAGGCTGCCATCTGTCTCAGTCTGCTCTTGCAAGACTCCTAAAACTTGATTGTGTCCTTCTCTCATTTCTCTGGTAATAGTATATCCTTCTGAGGTCTTTGATGTAGTGGAAGACTAAATAGTTAAAATTTCCTTAGTTATGATAAAAGATAAGATAGATATAAAACCTTAGCCTCACAAATATAGAATAGATGGGATATCTTCTTTAAATTTGCCGAATATAAATAGGCTAGATATTATAAATAGACTAGATATTGTAACTGTAATTTTTGCTTGATAATTGTTTTGTGTAATTTTACTATGTAAAAAAAAATTTCTTTTTTTTTTAAAAAGAAAAGGGGAAGTACTAGGGATTTCTTTCCATATGCTGGGAAATGTGTTGTTCTGATTGATTGATAAATAAAATTCTGATTTGCTAGTAACCAGTCAGGAAGTATAGTGTAGCTAGGATAAACAGAGAGGAGAATTCTGGGAAGTAGAAGGCTAAGTTAGGAGACACTGCCAGACGCTCCCACCATGAGAAATAAGTTGTTAAGGCAGAACTGTGAAAATGTACCAAACCATGTAGCTAAACATAAATAAGAATTACAGGTTAATTTAAGTGTAAGAGCTAGTCAATAGTTAGCCTGAATTAATGGCCAAGCAGTTGCAATTAATATTGAGCCTCAGCGTGATTATTTTATAAGCAAGCCATGAGACTGGGGGTGCTTGGTGGGACCCAAAAACTTCAGCTACGGTGATGATACTATAGGCATGTACCACCACAGTGCTTATTAACTTTTATGTTAATTAGTCATTATTAACTTATATGTTAACTAAGGAACATGAGTTTTGGCCTGTTCTCTTTGAAATAATTTAGAATCATAGTTCAACTAATTTGATGACATGAGTTGGAAAATTTTGCACTTTGTTCAAGCTTTGTAATAATTAAAATAATAAGAATTTTTCATGCTTTCACCATTTGATAAAGAACTGATATACACCCATGATATTGATGCCACAATTACACCAGTTGGCATTTCTTACCAGGCTGATAGCTATCATTCATCACAAAGCTCACATCTGTGTAAGACTGATAGTTACTTTTCTCCTCCAGTAGCATACATAGCACCTTCCAGTACTGTGAAAGCTAGACAGTATGGATGAAGCTTTCATGTCTGAACTGATTTGATTTCTCCATGTTCTATAATTTAAATAAACAATGACTTCAATAATAAGATTTTACCTTCCATTTTTGGAGAGCAACAAAGAACAATGGCAAAATATCAATATCTCGGTGTCTGGGAACTCATTTACCAACAACTCAAATGAGGTAACACATTACTGATACTATGCTTCTTATTTGTTAGTTGGTGGTGTCTAGTAGGCTTGCTGTTACCTAGTTATAGTAAAACTTCATTTAAATTCTTTTTATATAGGTTTATGTATGTATTTTAGAATGCTTCTGCATTAGTAGTTTTTCATATGACTGGTTCACAATATCCTTAGTGTTAGGCATAACCCTGGTTGTATTCCATTCTCTACCCTGCCATCCCATTCTCTGCCCATTTAATCCTGTCTATATCTTTATCCCTCTGCCTCATTTATATTAAGATATTCTACCCCCTCCCTTGAAAGACATTTCCTCCCCCATGGCACCTTACTCATTTCCTAAATTCTGTAGCTATTTCAAATGAAATGCATATTTAAATACTCAAGGTTAACATTCACAAATGACAAAAGTATAAATCATTTTTCTTTCTTGTTCTAGATTTCTGCACTCAGAGCAATTGTTTCCAGCTCCATTCATTTACATCAAATTTCATAATTTATTTTTTCTTTATAGGTGAATAATATTGCACTGTGGAAATTATGGAGTGGCATGAAGGTAAAGAAAATATATAACAACTTTCTAATTATATGTAAGTCTTCCTCCTCAAGACGGAACCATACTTGGCACTCTAATCAAGTACAATAGGCTTTAGGGCACAACCTACTAATATTATTCTTCTAAAGGGACACTATATTGTATATAGTGCTAATTACTTATCATTATATCTATATACTAGTGCATCTGCCAATTGTTATCATAGAAGCTTTATTTTCATTAGATATCAATCAACACAGAGACCCACAACAAAACAAAATACAAGGTTTAAGTGACCCTAGAGTGCTCAGCCATAATTGAAACATCTATAGCAAACATCTTTATGCCAAGGTTTGTACATCATTTCAAAAGAGGGTGTTGTGGTTTTGGTGAGAATTGCTCATGTAGACTCATATATTTGAGTGTTTGGTTCCCGGTTGACAGACTACTTAAGAAAGATTAGAAGGTGCAGCCTTGTTGGAACTGAGGGTAGGACTTGAGGCTTCAAAAGCCCATCCTAGACCTAGTCTTGCTCTCTCTGTCTGCCTCCTTTCCATGAATCAGGATGTATGCTCTCAGCTATCGCTCCAGGTCCCTGCTTGCCAACATGCCCCCATCATGATCATCATGAACTAGCACTCTGAAACTGTAAACAAATCCCAAAGAAAATGCTTTTCTTTTGTAAGTGTCTTCACACAATAGAACAGTAAGTAAAACAGGAAGTGAAAAGATTCTAAAAGCCGGAGAATGTGGATGACTACAACAAAGCAATGTTTTCCAGAAACAACATGGAAGGTGCACATATAAATTTATAGCACTTGTAACAGCATACACATAAACTTTGTAAAAATAAGAGAAACAATTTCACAGCATGTGGGAGGGTGGTCACAAAGCCCTACCCCTAGCTGAGGAGCTATTGATAACTGACAGATGTTGGGAGAGGGATTGTTCCTTTACTCTAAATGTATAGCTGTTGTATCAGCTTCTACAGTGGATAGCCAAACATACAACGGGGATGGATTGCTCCAAAAATCAAGAAGACACAAAGTTGTGTAGGTGTGGAAAGGTGGAAAGGAGGGATCAGAGTTCAGGGAGATGGGAAAATATGATCAAATTCATGCTATGAAACTCTCAACCAATTTTTAAGCATATATTTTAAAACTCACTATACAATCATTAGTTTTAATAACTAAGGGATCTTCTATTATATCAATTTTCTGTGATTTTAATATATTTACATTTTATTTTATACCACTTAAGAGACCATCATAGAATAATTTTTAAAAATGTTCTCTATTACCTCTTTTTAATTTTGTCCAAGTAGCAATTTTTTTTCTTTTTCTTGGTTAATTCTTTTGAAAGGACAATAATGTTACAGAAGCATTTGTTGACTTTTAGATATTTACAACGTTTTTTTCAAAAATCTTCTCTACATACTTAATTATTACAAAATAAGCATATCGAGGGATTGCTTTACTTATGTTTAAGACATGTTTTTTTATTAATGCAAAATAATTATATGGGATTTAATGTCTATAGAGTTTTAGATATTTTTACAAGCAAAACTATTTTTTCTATATGGTAAATTGCAGTAATCCTGACAGATACACACAGTCTCATTCCAATGAAGAAGATTTACTTCAAATTCATACAGTTATTATCAGTAATAAAAGCAATAACATTTTAATATTAATTATATATTAACATAAACATTTTTCTTAATTTATCTCAACAATCAGTGAGATAAGTTTAATTTGTCACTGCTGTATTATATATGTACAAAGAATGTAATAACCATGAAAGTAAAGAAATTTGCTAACAAATCAAAGTGGTAGAAATGGGAACCCAAATCTGTCTCTAGAGATTAGCTATCATGGTAACTTATCTGCTGCCAAGTTTATTCAATTGAAATCCTAATCCCAGTATACTTAAGCAATAATAATAACATTTTGGGATCTCTGCTGTGGGATGTTCTGTATGCTATGAATGTGTTGCTCTAATTGGTTAGTAAATAAAGTGCTAATTGACCAGTAGCCAGGCAGGAAGTATAGGCAGGACAAAGAGAGAGGAGAAGGGGGGAAATAGAAGGCGAGAGAGGAGATGCTGCAAGCTGCCAGCCACAGCCACCATGAGAAACAAGATGTAAGGTACCAGGAAGTCACTAGCCACGAGGCAACTTATAGATTAATAGAAATGGATTAATTTAAGATATAAGAACTAGATAGCAAGAAGCCTGAGCCATTAGGCCAAACAGTTTAAATAATATAAGCATTTGTATGTTTATTTGAGTCTGAATGGCTGCCAGCCAGGGTGGGACTGGAGATAAGGCCAGTTACAGAGCCCATAGGAGATAAATGTATTTTAGGAAGTTATTTAAAAAAATAGAATGTATTGTTTTTTAATCTGTTCTTTTCTAAATACCACCTTATAATATGTGTTTTATCTAATTCATTTTAATGTCAATAAGGTTTTCATATATTTTCTGCAAAATATCTCAAATTAACTTTACACAAATATACTTTTGGAAATACATATTTAAAAAAGAGGATATTGTATCTGTTACTTTATCATTTTAGTTAGTAATTAACTGCCAGGGGACAAACGTGGCCTTTCCATTCTTCTGTCATCTTATTATTATTCTTTATTGATAATGGTATCTAAGTTGAATAAATTCTGTAGCTTCATATACATGAATCTATGACTGGCAGATTTCTGAAATGTTTTCCATAATAAATAATAAATAAAATGTAGCTATTGGCATTAATAAAATAATACCATAAAAATTTTAGGAAAGATGATCTTTATTTAATACAAATTACATTAAAGTCAAATTAAAAGAATGGGGAATATGATGGAAGAAATAGAGTAATCACAAAGGAGTTCATTGGAATTCAGCCCAATAAATTATAAATAAATAAAAGAGAAGAACAACAAGGTAGCAAATTTAACATTTTTCCAGAAAGATGAGGTGGATGTAATTAAGCTTTATCAAAGCACATGCTAAAAGTAAACTTAAGGAGACTGGATTATTAAAATCAAAAGTTATAAAGCTTTTTAATACAGTAAGAATTCTTTATATTTGAGAAGTCCTGCATTAATGTGGTCCTAGTTTGCTTTCCATTAGCATGATGAACATCATGATCCAAAGTAATTTAGTGAAAAAAGTCTTTATTTGCCTTAAAACAGCCACTTTACAAAAACAAGCTCCAGATTCAATGCAATTAAAATGAAAATTCTAGGGTTACTCATCACATATAAAAAAAATCTTAAAGTTTACACAGAACCATCAAAAACACAAAGAATAGCTAAAGTAAGTACTTATTACTAGGCCTGATATCAAACTGTTGTATAAGTCCATAGTAAGAAAATAGCATTGTACAGACACAAAAACACACATAGATGTGAGTACACAAAAATTGAGGACTCAGATATTACCCCACACAACTACAGACACCTAAATTTTGTCAAAGATTCCAAAAATATACCCTAGAAGGAGGATAGCATGTTCAAAAAACAGGGGTGGCAAACCTGGATATCAACATACAGCAGAATGAAAATAAATTACCTTACACAAAGGGTAAGTCCTAATAATACTCTGAAAGTACTAGGTGAAAAAGTCAGAAATATGCTTAACTATATAGACATAGGTACAAAATAAGTCCTATGATACACAGACACACACATACACACACACACAAACTCACACACACACACACACACACACACACACACACACACACACACACACAAAATAATAATAATAAAATAACACAGAAAAGCTACTGTTTGGAAAAACACACTGCCAGTAGAGTGAAATGCAGAACACAGGATGGAAGAAAATCTTTGCCAAATATACATCTGAAAGATGAGTCAAAGAAATATGAGAGATGAAAGAGTATTTTCTTTAATTTTGCCAAATAAATAGACTATGTATTGTACCTGTAATTCCTGTTTGATATGTAATTTTACTACGTTAAAGTTAAAACCTTCCTTTTTTATTAGACAGAAAAGGGGAAGTGTTGTGGGATGTTTTTCTGTATGTTGTGAGTATGTGTTGCTCCTATTGGCTAAAAAATAAAGCTGTTTTGGCCTATGGCAGCTCGGAGGCAGGTAGAAAATTGAAGGAGAGAAACAGGAAAGAAAGAGGCAGAGTCTGGAGAGATGTCAGCCACCACAGAAGGAGAAGTAAGATGCCAGCAAACTTGTTAGCCACAGAACACGTGGCAAAACATAGATTATTAGAAATGGGTTAATTTAAGATATAGCTCTTATATCTTAAATATAATTTAAGATTATATTTCAGTTAATTTAAGATATAAGAGCTAGCTTGCACTAGGCCTGCCATAGACCATCCAGTTCATAATTAATATAAGGCTCCATGTGTTTACTTGGATTTGAAAGGCTGCGGGAACAGGAGGGACACAGGAAACCTTGTGACTACATTTGGTCAGAATATATAAAAGCAAGAAAGCTAACAGCTCAATTAAAAATGACCTGAAAAAATTTTCAAAAGAAGAAGAAATGTAAATGGCTAACAAATGTTTAAAATCCATTTAATATTTGTAGCAACAGGTAGAATTCAGATTAAATCAAAGTGTTCATCTCAACCCAGTCAAAATAGCCATCATCAAGAATACTAATGACAAAGGTGAATCCTTACACACCATTTGTTGGATTTTAAACTAATGCATCACTTTGTCAATCTGTCTGGAATTTTAAAAATAACTACAAATAATGCAATCATGATGCAGCTCTACAAACTCTGATATATACACAAAAGACTCTATATAACAATACAGAAATTTCTGGAGATCCATGTTCATTGTTGTTCTATCCATAATATATAGGAAATAGAAACATCCTAGGTGTCTGTCAACAGATGAATCAATAATGAAAGACTGGTACATATACAAAATGGTACTTTATAAGTTGTAAATGAAATTAAATTGTGAAATTCAAAGGTAAACACATGAAACTAAAAACAGTTATACTGAGTGATACAACTCAGACCCCAAATGAGAAATATCACATATTCACTCTCATATTTTGATCCTACCTTCAAATCTTTATATTTATGTATTTAAATTGTAATGTCTTTAGAAATCAAGAAATTAAAAAGGAGATACTGGGATAAATATCTTAAGGGAAGGGGAAGAGTAAAACATAGGTAAGATGAAAATACATTAAAAGAGATATTACATGAAAATATTGCAAGTATGAAGGAGATGGAGATATTGGAGAAATGAGGACAATTGGAGGTGAAGGTACATAGAGAAGAGTTAACCAAAGTGAACTGGTTAGGAAAACCATATGTACAGAAATTTACTCTTATAATGTCCCTCTTCAGCGAAATCTCAGTTCTAGGAATAGGATACATTCCTATGTGTTATTGTTTAGAGGAGGCCCTGAAGCCCCTAAAATAGTGTAGACTATTAGTATTTCCCTTGCTTGTCTACAATAAGCAGATAGTAAATATTTATGCTGGTTATCTTTTGTCAACTTAATACACACACAAGTTATCTCTGAAGAAGGAACCTGAACTGAGAAAATATTTCTACTCAGTTGACCTGTAGATAAGTCAGTGGGGCATTTTCTTGATTAATGATTGATGCTGGAGAGCCCACACGAGTGTGGATAATTCCATGCCTTGCCTATTGGCCCTGGGCTATTTAAGAAAGCAAGCTGGACAAGACATGCAAAGCAAACCAGAAATCACCTTTACTCCATGGCTTTTGCATATGTTCCTGATTGAGTTCCTTTCCTAATGATTGAATATGATCAGAATGTATGAGCCACCAATAATTGAATATGAACAGAATGTATGAGCTAAATACAATGCTATTGGTAAAGACGCCACATACATTTGTTTCAGTACATACAGAAATCACTCATTCACTGACAAGGAAATCTCCTCTCAGATGGTTAGATTTCATGGTGCTGAACTGTTATGCTGACCATTAGAAGAGCAAAGGCATCGATACTTACTCAGTACTGAACTCTACATGTTGCAATGTAGAATTGTTGTGATTTTGTTAAGTGATCACATTGTCAAGGTTCTACTTAAATGTTGATGTCTATATACATAGATGTAGCCTTTCCCCAGCTGTGCTCAGAGAAGCAATAGGTAGCTGTTCATACATAGTCTGATAACACATTGCTGTTCTCAGAATACATGACTGTGAGAATTCAACCATAAGTAGAATAGCAATGTCAAACTCCTGTTTGAAAAGCTAAAGAAATATCAAGGAAGAGTGTGCAGAAGAGTTATAGAATAGGGAAGATTTCTGTGACAGTGAAATGCTGTCATCTGGACATGACATGGCCATTGCACTAATGAACTCATAGTGAATATGGTTACCAGAATAACGCCCACAAAAGATCAGTCCAGTCAAAGTTCCAGGATAGATATTATACTGACTCACAAAGAATACCCACAGCTAAGGAGCTTTGACATTGAGTGGCTGCTAGGGAAGGAAGAATCATTTTCTCTTGGGGGTGTGGCCACTGGTAGGTTTCCTATATTCCCATAAGCAGCACTAATTTGATTCAATAGTTTATAAATGAAAATTAATAATAGTAAGTAGATTTTAATTTGCATTGCCCTACAAAGAAGGACAATGTTAAAACTAGATGTCATATGTTACCAAAAAAACCCCTCCAGTTCCAGCAATTAGTTACTACTTTTTGAGTTGT
Source organism: Onychomys torridus (assembly GCF_903995425.1). Taxonomy (NCBI): domain Eukaryota; kingdom Metazoa; phylum Chordata; class Mammalia; order Rodentia; family Cricetidae; genus Onychomys; species Onychomys torridus. The sequence goes on from NC_050466.1 coordinate 108,424,276, forward strand.
TGACCAAAAGAGTCCCATCATCTTCCATCCCAACATCACAGAACATTGCCAATGTTCTTGGTTACCCTCCAGCACTTAATGGTAAAATGTAATTACTAAAGACACAACATACATGAGTCATAGAACATACAGAAATTTACCTGGAACTCACCTTGAAGCTTCAGCCCTACTGGTTAATTTTCATAGTGCTGAAAAGTTCTAAGAATGCTACAGGAGGAGAAAAGTAATCACTTTTTATTGGATTTAATTGACAGTGTCAGGTATGGATTACAACTCCTGGAGTAAGTCTTAAAGCCAATAAAAAAGTTACTAGTTACACCCATGATATTCATGACACTATTGTACCAACTGGCATATCTTGTCAGGCAGTTCATTATTGTAATTTGCAGGATTCACACCTGGATAAATTTAGACAGGTCATTTTTATACATTTTTTGTAAACATTGCATTTGCTGTCTGTTGGATGTTCTAATTCTTCTCTCCCAATCTCAGGATTTTCTGTGATTTTGATTGCTCCCTCTCTGTCTCTTGCTACTGTTACAATGATGCATGAAAAATGCTGTTTGGTTGAAAATCAGTTGGAAGAACTCTAATTAATTAAATGTTTTTCATAATTATATTTAGCATTTAGATTCTTCCCTGAACTAAAATACTGGCAAGTCATGCTACTTATAATACCATGTCTCAAGCCTTGTTAATAGGGATAGATTGCTAACAAGCTAAATTTCAAAGCATTCTCAGACCTAGTAATAAAAATACTGCAGTGAAAAAAAGAATCTTAGCCACGTGAAACAAAAACCATGTGAGGCTTGGGACTCTTTTAACAAGCTCCCCAGGTTGATTCAAGGACAGGGTCATTTTTGAGAACTACTATTTTATAGTCATTCTCCAGAAACCCTATCATGGTCTTCATAAATTTCCAAACTAAAGGATGCCTTTGAGGGACTGTTGTAAAGAAAGCTATACACAGTGGGACCTTGCTGATTTGTGGTTTAGAATTGAACTAGTTAATCAACTCTCTTACATGTAGCTTAAAGATGCACCTTGTCTGCCAAGTGGTCTACAAGCAGTAACACAGAAAAGAAAAGAAATACCAAATTGAGAAGTGTACAATCTGTATACACACTTTGTTCCCCATCACAGGCATTTCTAGAGAGTTAACTCTCTTTCTATGTTGAACCCTGATATAGATACAATGAAAATGAACATTGTATATAGAAATAATTCACAAGAATAAAAAGGAATCTTTTTTTTGTTTATTTTTTTGTTTTTTTGTTTTTTGAGACAGAGTTTCTCTGTGTGGCTTTGCACCTTTCCTGGAACTCACTTGGCAGCCCAGGCTGGCCTCAAACTCACAGAGATCTGCCTGCCTTTGCCAAGTGCTGGGATTAAAGGTGTGTGCCACCACTGCCTGGCAAAAAAACAATCTTGTAACAATATCAAGAGAGTTTATAGAGAACAATTCAGAAAACAAGTGTTACTTGCACCTGAGACTAGAGTCAAGACAAAAATTGAATGTGATAAAGAAAAAAAAAAACTGCTAAACCTATTTTATGCAATTAATGTAAAACTCATTCCGAAGTGTACTTAGTCATTTTTAAAAATATTTTGCTATTGAAGAATATAAAAATTATCTAAATTATAATCATGATGATTAACTAGGAATTTTCAACTCTCGTATCTCCACAGAAACTTGAAATGAGATGACACTCTTGATGGACAAGAATGATTTTTGGAGGGGTTCTTTGAGACAAAGTTTCTCTGTGTAGCTTCGTGCCTTTCCTGGAACTCACTCTGTAGCCCAGGCTGGCCTCAAATTTGTAGAGATCTACCTGCCTGTGCCTCTCGAGTGCTGGGATTAAAGGTGTGTGCCACCACCGCCAGGCCAAGAATGACTCTTTGGAGGTTCAGGAGTCAAGAAAAGATGTTACAGTGGGTGTTCTTGGCAAAACATGTAATAATAAAGGTGTGGGGTACAATTTCATTTTACTTGTTACAAACTTCACCAAAGCTGGCAAACCTCTATGCCATCAGAGGTACCATTCCTCTCCTATGCCATATTCAAGATTTCTCACAAAGGGGAAAACAAGTGTCATAAATACTAAGTTACCACCAATCATGCCAGGGCATTAATGCTCGTAAGTATCATTTCTCAACCAAGAAAAATCACCAAGGCTGATATCATCATACCTGAATGGGGATGCTAAGAATAGTCAAGTGCATAGTAGCAGGAATTTTGATTTAGAACTCAACCTAATCAACAATCATCCTATTTCTCAAAGAGTGTCATGAGCTATTGGTATGTTTTCCCTCTGAGCTATTTCCCCAATTACCCACTAGCAACACCAATATTCCCTGTGCTTCACTCTCTGTGTGATCATTTCCCATGTACATTTGCTTGGATGTTAAGGGAAAGCCAGACAGGGAGAGAGACAGAGGTGGGAGAGAGGAAAAGGCAGATAGAGGAAGGGAGGGAAGGAAAGAGAGATGGGAGGAATATGTGTGCATGTGGATGTATGTATCACACATGCCACAACACACATAAGGAAGTTAGAGAACAAATGTTTTTTCTGTCCTTCCCCTGTGTGTCTCTCCTATGGAGCTCAGGTTATAAGGCTTGACAACAAGCATCTTTACCCACTTTGGCATCTGATCTTCCCAAACTGAATTTTGTGGCAAAATCTTGGGGTAAAAAATGAAAGACTCATAGCCCCAGCCTGATTTTGCAATACTGAGAGGAAGTAGACAATCCTAGGAAATCTCTCCTAGAAGAGAGGGGTACAGAGCAAGATAAACTACTGTAAATGGTTTAACACAAACTCAAAACATCTATGCAGGCTAATGAGTTTTTCTTGTTTGTTTGTCTTTGTTGCTAGTTTTGTCCTTTTGATCTCTATAGTAGTAACTAAAGATGAGAATATGCTGTTTATTAAGCTGTGAAGACAATCATCAAATACTTCAAGGAACATACAAAACCCAATGATATAACTGTCAAATGAATGCAGTAATATTATAGTTGTTGATTTCAAAGAACTAGAGGTGGAGAAATAAAACAGAACAAGTGTTTTGAAGTCATTTAATGAGTTATAAGGGAAGACAGACAACTCAAAATAATCAGGAAATCAATATATGGACAAATAGAAAGCCCAAGACAATAGATCATAAAACAGAAATAAATAGAACTAGGAAACAGAACATTGAAAAAGAAAGAGGAAAACTGTAGTACAAATCATTACTGGCAGACTTGATCAAATAGAATAATATAAAACAAGTCATTTGGAATTATCCAGTCATAGAAGAAAGAAACAATAACAACAAAATTAACGAAGAAAACAAAACAGAAGACAACATAAGCATTCTACGTAATTTATGATACTCAATAAAGAAACTAACATGTGGGGCCAGAGAGAAGGCTCAGCAATTAAGAGTGCTTTCTGTTTTTGTACAAAGTCTGGGTTCAGTTTCCAGTGCCCATACTATGGCTTATAACCACCTATAACTCTAGTTCAAGGGAATCCAACAACTTCTGCAGATTGCTTCAGGTTTCACGCATATATGTGATACATATATTTCATGTAGGCACACATTTACATATAAAACAAAATATTTTTAAAGAAACAAATATGTAGAATATACAATTACAAAAATGGAGAGAGAAAGAAAATGTGTAAGAAAGCTTCTTTAAAATATTTTTATGTGCATTGGTGTGAGGGTTTTAGATCTCCTGGAATTGGAATTACAGGCAGTTATGAGCTGGAAGAGTAACCAGTGCTCTTTAACCTTGAGCCATCTTTCCAGCTCTGAAAAAGCTTCTCATTTTTATTATTATTTTTCATTAATTTTTACATACTGACCACAGTTTCCCCTCCCTTCTCCCATTCCATCCCCCCACCTCTCATCTACCCCCCAGGTCCCATCCATTCATCTACCATCTCTCTTCAGAAAGAGACAGGCCTCCCATGAAAGTCAACAAAGGGAAAAAGCTTCTTTAAAGACATATTGTTTAATACTTCCTAATAATGGGGACATATAGAAACACAGGGTTTGGAACATAAAAGTCTACAAAAATATTCACCTAAAAACAAACTAATCAAATGTTCAAAATATTATAATAGCAAAAAACACACTGAAACCATGAAATAGACAAGATATTTATCTGATACTAGAGAGCATATACAATTCTAACATTAAGTTTCCCATAAGTTTCTGAGAGTCTATGTTATACATGTACAGAGTACTGGGGGAAAAGCAAACAAACTACTAGTATTCTTTGAGTCTGATGTTTACCCTATATGCTTTTGTATTACCATACTTACTGGAGGTCAGTCATTAGGGGTCAACTTTGAAGTTCTCTAGCTGAGTCTCATTTCCTTTGTGTATTTGGATTTTTGTCTGTGGATGGTATAATTAGCCATATCATGCTCAAGTCACCATGCTATCTCTACTATGATGGACTACACACACAGACTACACCAAGATTCCATAAGGCTATTGAGGCCAGACAATGTACAACAACAGGATCATATTTCTTATAAGGTAGATCAAAGAGACCAGTGTATGAAACTATGAACATGAAACCCAAATTAGACTTTAGAAATGTGGAGGCCATGGAATGTACATTAAGGAAACTATATATATGGAAGAGAATAGCCCAAGAAAGAAGTAACATGTGCTATAGGCAGAAGAAATAGAGGGATAGGACTATTTAATGCTACTGGAGACAAATGATTCTATGATGCATGCCAGAGGATGGAAATGGAGCTTCATGCTTGATGTTTATCCTGCTATGTTTTCAGTTTTGTTTTGGTGTAGTCTTTCCTTGTCCCCATTCCTAACTATTGGAGTGGGAATATTTGTTTCTCTCTCTCTCTCTCTCTCTCTCTCTCTCTCTCTCTCTCTCTCTCTCTCTCTCTCTCTGTGTGTGTGTGTGTGTGTGTGTGTGTGTGTGACTTTTTGTTTAATTGCACAGAGACTACAGTTAGGAGATTGGTTTAAGTCTGAGAAAAAAGAAAAAAAAGATATTTAGAGTTTTCACCTATCTTGGGACTATTAGAGAGTATGGGGAGTTTTAGAATTGGAACAAATGTGGTTACATCATGAAATGTCCATGAATGTATTGGGACTAAGAGGGGAATATAATTTGAATGTTAAGTGCCTTCATATGCTCATGAGTTTGAACAATTGATCTCTTGATGTTGGTACTATATTAGAATATCGTGGACAACTTTGGAAAGAGAGTCTTACTGGAGGATCTTGGCCACTAGATGCTATCCCCTGCTCCTGTTCCTGCTTTGCCTCTTCACTGTGGATACTGTGTGATCAGTCACCTAACACTCAAGCCACTCTGCATCCACCAAAATTATAAACTTTTACCCATGAACTATAGAACAAAACAAACATTTCTCCCCTTCCGTTGTGTCTGGTAACAACAATAAGAAAAGCTACTAATACAACAGCTAAACAGGAATAACCAGGAAAGATGGCCTTCGGAAATAAAGGCTATCAAAACAACAAAACAGAACAAAAACAGAAAACAAAAACAAAATATAAGGGAGTACATCACCACTGGGACAGCTTTACAAAACATGCCAAGCACTCTTCATGCTGAAATGAGACACTAGTTAGTAATACAAAAGCATATGAAAGTATAAACTTCAGAGTAAAGGTAATTATACAGTAAAATTCAGAATACTCTAATTCTGTATCAGTAACTTGTAATTAAATGTAACTTACACTCTTGAAGTTAAAATACTTTATTAAAAATAACTGCAGTACCCAAAACTTTTTGATGACATGAAATATCAAAAACATACATTAATCAAAACCATCAGATTTCAGCTAGTAAAATTCTAAACTTACTTTATATCATCAATATTTAAAGTTATCACCTTGAACCAGACCATTAGAGCCCAAAGATGTTTCTCTCAAGGTTTATGATGACTATAAAGATAAAACTTCTATTTTTTTGCAGCTAGGAGACAAACAAAAATAGATTGGAAATGGAATTGACAGTCAAGTACTAAAGAAGAAAAATAATTCAAATCCCAACAATGACCATAAGAGAGCAGGAAAGGAAAGGGAAATTATAACTCAGCTATAAAAATTGGCAAGTTAATTCTCCCCTTTTCAATAATTAAATATAAATGGTAATTTTATAATCAAAATACATGTTACTGGATGTATGGAAAAGAATAAAAAATCAATTGCATGAAAATTACATCAGACTTACTTCAGGTTTAAGGACACATTTAGGGTGAAAATGAGGGAATAGATGCAAAGATATCTATTGTAAATGAAAAGAAAAAAAGCATGAGTTACTTATACCAAAGAATGAAAAGAGTTCCTATTAAAAAATATAGGAGACAGAAGAGATAGTGGAGTAGCTAATAGTGCTTTGTTGTTCTTGTAGAGAACCTGAGTTCAACACCCAACACCAACATGGTACCTCCTAAGTATCCATGATTCCATTTCCAAAGGACCTGACCTCATCTGATGTCTGTAGAAACCATAGATGCATGTGGAACATACTAAGAAAAGACACCCTTAAAATAAAAAAGAATGAATCTGATAAAAATTTATAAAAAGATAAAATGTCACTATATCATAATAGAATAGTCAATTAATAAAGATCATATGAATATTACAAATATATATCTATCTTACATCAGAGCAACTAAATGTACAACATTGATACAGGGTATGAACTGATACTAATATTCATCCCTTCCTTCCTCTTTCCATTCTTTCCTTCTCTCTTTTCCTACATATTTTATATTTCTTAATTTCTTTCTCTGTATTCTATTCTTTTGTAACTATACCTTTCCTCTCCTCTTTATTTCTATTTTCCTTAATTTCATAATTTTCTCTATTTTCTTTCACTCACTCTTATCTCTCTCCTCTTTCTATTTCTTTCTTCTGACTAGCTCTTTCCTATTGTTTTTAATACTGCTATTTTCTTCCCTTTCCTTAATTTTATTATTCTTATTCATCTTCATTTTCTTTTTTTATGTTTTCACTTTTTTAGTGTTAAGTAAAATCTAAAGCATGTATATTTAAAACAAAACAAGTCCAAATAATTTGAATTTGTATGACTTGAAATCCTTACCACTCCTAACTCTAAATGCAGCTTTTCATATTTTTTCTTATAATTTAAAAAGAGAAAATGACAAACTGATTGGCTTTTACCTCTTCCTTTTTTCAGTTGTTGCTATTGTTTTTCTACCATTTAAAAAATATTTAATCATTAGAAGAGATTTTTCAAAGTTGTGGTTTATCACTATCTGCATGATGACACTGTATAACAAAATGTACAAATTTATTATTATGAATCAAACATTAGAATTGATATGGCTTCTCTTCTCTATTTACTAGCAGTATAGAACAAGCAAAAACCTTCCTTTATTTCAGCCTCAATTGCTTCATTTGTAAAATGAAGATTGATATCTAATAGAAAGATAGCCCTAATGCTCCTCAGCAGGACTCAACTATAGACAGGTTTCTTGAAATTAGACCCTTAATCTTTGTTCTTTCATTCGCTTAGAGAACTCTTATCTGTAAATGCCTATGTCTGATAGTTTACCATATAAATCTTGCTAAAGGTGTCTTATCAGCTTTCTAACCCAATTTTTTTTTCTTGGACCTAGGAATCATCCGTTAGAAACATGCCACATTTTGTGCTCCAAATTTCTAAAGGAAAATGAAAACCTACTTAATTCCAAGGGTGACTTTATTCCAAGTTACTAAAATAGCTTTTATAATAAATACACAACACCTTCATGTTGCTTTTGATACAGTCAAACAGAGATGGCCTATGACTCCAAAACTGATATCTTCCTGTCATTATATAACCCTGCAAGGCTTAGAACATTATACTTGATACATAGACCTGGTTGGCTGCAAGTTTATGATAATCCTCTTGACTGTGGCTCTGGTCTGCCACATAGCTGTATGCTAAAATGCGCATCAAATTCTTTTCAAATTGTTCATCGCTGTTCTTAAAAATCCTCTCATCCTTTGTTTCAGGATAACTGAGTTCAATATGATCCATTTCCTTTCTTCTCTATTGAAATTGCATTGAATGAAGTTTTTTGTAACACTGCTTAACCCAGTTGTTGAGAAGGAAAATTGACACAATACAAAACCAACAAAACAAATCAGCATTCAGTGAAGTGCTTGGTCAGGATTAAGTACTCAGTAACTTCCAGTTACTGTTGATTTAATCTATTTCTCATTGACTGAAATTTTTGTTATTGCTGGAAATATTTTCACTTTGTTGCACTAAATTAAAATGATGGTGTTTTTACCCTTTGAAAATTATACAAAGATTTCCATTCTTTTCTAGAATCATAGTATGTTTGAATTTTAAAATTTAGTTGAAATTTAGGAAGTAGATTTCAAATTTCCTATGTTCTCCTCTTAAAAGTGAATCCTACAGGGCTGTTCTCTAGATGAGTTGAGTAACAAAGACACTACAATGCAGGTTCAAATGTCTTTCCCAAATCTGCTTGAATTAGGTCAGATAAAGTTTTATTTGTTTCAAAGTATTGATATTGAAGGTACATTTTTATTGTCTTGGCAAACCAAGACATACATACATACATACATATAAATATATATATTTATATGTATGTATGTATGTCTTGCAAAAAATAACACTAACTCACACAAATGTTTTAAAAGGGAAAAGACTCCAAAGAATTTGTGCTTAGCAGTCTATCCAGGGATTCTGCTGAACATTCAATTTGATAACAAAGGAAAAATGGATTTAGAATAAGATTCATCTGAGATTCCCAGATTTGAGTTCTACACACAAATCTAGCTGCTTAAAAGTTGTAACAATCCTTCCAGGTTCATCATGTCAACTTTCATCTGCTTTTATACAAACCAGACTGTAACTGCATATGTTGAAGAAAATACCTCCCTTGTTCAAACTCCACACTTACAACTGCCTTTATTGAAATTACTATTGAAAAATAGTTTATCTCCTTTCTTCCAATACTGTGGCCAATGCCTTGACACAGCTCACAGGCCTTTCTCTAAATTGGGTCAGACATATTAATGGTGCTCTATTCCAGTAGCTTTCAAATTGGGAAACAATGTACAACCTCCTATGGAGGTCTAAAAGATATAGACTTCCATACCAATTAAATCAAAATGTCTGCAGTAGAGTCCAGATATTGGGAGTTTATTAATACTCCAAGATGAATGTAATTTGAATAGAAAAAACAATACTCCATTTGATTGGAGACTCGATATGTCATACTTCTTAAATATTTTTAAAAAGCTATCACACACACTTATTTTAATTAAAATTAACAAATAGCAGTCAATCCTCAGTGAATGAATTAAACCCCACCTTTAGAAGACTGAGAATGCTTCATAATCAGTCCATTGCATAAGAAGAAATAACTTGTCAAAGAACTGATTCTGGAGAGATATCAGAGAAAATAATGCATTTATAACAGCCTTGATGTAGAAAAAATAATTTTGACAAATGTAGAAATGGAGAAAATATGTTTTTATTTAAGTGGCAAGGGTCTAAGGAATGGTGGTAATAATGAGGAGCACACTGCTAGATAGGATTTTTATACTTATGTGTCCTTAGTGAATCTTATAAATTACTATATAAATCTTTAGTAGTTTCCTAGCAATGAGGACCCAGATATCTTTATTTTTAGCAAGCACCCTGATGATTCTGCAGCCTGGCCTTTACCTAAAAGAAAATTGGATATTATATCAGTGGGGAAGATATTATTGGAGTTCTCTTTACCATGCCTCCCATTTTCTATTCTAGACACATAGTATTGGACACACAACCCCTCCATCAGTATTTGCTGCCCCCACGTGGAACAGCTTCAGAATTAACCTTTTGCTTCCTATTCAGTTGCTATAAGTGACCCAGAAAGGTTAATTATTTATGCAAATTTAAAGCCGGCAGACAAGCAAGGTCAGTGAAATCACCAATTTAATTGAGATATCTCACTTCTGTCTTTTCATATTCCTGTTAAGTTAAATTTATGTTAAGATACATTCAGGAAATGTGATTCAACTCCCTTCTGGAATCACCAATTCTTGTAGATTTTGAGAGGCAGGCCAAGGACAAAGTTCTTTTCAAATAAATTTGTTGTGTTGGACAATAACTTTCTAGAAGTGGAGTTTTGGGAAGATTAACACTGCTGAAGCACTCAAGGTGGTAGCTGGATGAAAGAAAAATGTGATAAGGAATTATTTAGTTCATTTGAGTCATTAAAACAAGCAGAATGGTAAACAGGGAAAGAAATAGACATGGTAGACTTGACAAAAAATATTAGAAAGAATCCAGTGGCTTATTAACATAAAGAATGCTCGAGAAAAACAATTTTCTGTTTTTCATGGTAAACCTTGTTTCTAAATCCTTTGGCTAAAGCACTGATCAGCCTGGCAAAATTTCGCTTAACCTCAAAAGTCAGTTCTCTTGAGACAAAGAGCTTCCTCCATTCTAGCTTGTAACTCTCATGCCCCAAACTTAGCAATGTTTTTGGCTTTGTAAATAAAGATGAATATGGTTACTGAATCCTTTGCATAGGACAAATGGCAGGTCGTGTGTTGAGGCATAAAAGCATGCTCAGATGTTACTTTAGAAAACTCCAGGTTGCCTAAAACTGTGATGAGATTGTTTGAGCCTTAGCCAGCAACAGTTGTTGAATTTGGATGCTTACAATGTGCTAAGTATAATCAAAGTTACTTGCATGTTAGTCCTCACACCAGTGTATGGAGTCTTACATACTATTATCATTCCTCTTTTATACCAGGAGAATATGATGAGGTATATAGAAAATTTCAGAATTGACAACAGATCATTAAGAAATAAGAAAGGTGATGCTGGAACAATGGCTCAGCAGTTTAGAGAACAGGGCTTGGTTTCTAGCACCAGCATTAGGCAGCTCACAAATGCTTGTACCTCCAGTTCTGAAGGATCTCATGTAGTATCCTGGCCTCTGATGTCAATCGGCATACACATGGTACACTTTCATATATATTAGCACTCATAAATAGTCATGTATTAAAATACATGGATGTTTGTTTGTTTGTTTGTTTGTTTGTAAAAAGAAAGGAGAAAGCCAGGATTAAATCTCAACAGTTTGGCTCCACTGCCTTTCTAATAATGCCTTGACAATATTAGTATTTTTTTTTTGAGCTGAGGATCGAACCCAGGGCCTTGTGCTTGCTAGGCAAGCGCTCTACCATTGAGCTAAATCCCGAACCCTCAATATTGGAAGAAAATAATCCTTCATCTGGCATGACTGCGAGAGTGTTCCAATACTTAAGTATAAAGCTATTCCTACACATGTCCCAAGTGGAGATGCAGAACCAAGCATCTGCAATAACTCCTTTGGCTAGAGACAAAATAGTCAGTGGAAGGGAAAGATGGCAAAAGGATAAAGATACTGAGCACTTGAGAGAGATGAGCAACAGAAAGAAATAAGATAAAGTTTGTAATGCTGCTGAGGGTGCAGGAATGGATTCATTTTCTCCACTGACTAAAGAACTGAAAGCAGGAAATAAGTATAACCTAAAATCTCATAGAGTCCCTATGGTACCACCATATGACATTGGAAAATTCTGGGACCTGTCATGGGGTTCTGAGCCTCATTAATAAAATAAATTAAGAATGGACCCAAATGGAAGCTCAAGGATAATTAGACGGTTTTATTTTTTATTTTTAAGATTATAACTTGATTACATTTTTTTCTTTCCCTTTCTTCCCTCTAAAACCTCCCACACACTCCTCCTGTTCTCCTGCATATTCATGGGCACTTTTTAAAAACTGTTATAGCATACACATAACTATATGTACAAATGTAACCTGTTCAGTCCTTATAATGCTACCTGCAAATAGAAAAAAAAAAAGGACAGGGAAGGTTCAGGTATGTGCAACTCCTGTAGTTACTCCAGGGGAAGAAATGGAAAAGAGATTGGGGAAAACGCCATTTCAAATAAGCTGGGATGGGGGTAAGCCACACAGCAGGGAGGAGTAATTCAGGGGAAGACTAAAGGAAGTCCATATCACCAAGGAGTCTAAGAGTACCTGGGGGCTCTGGCCAGCGTCCCAAAGAGAAAGAGAAGAGAGAAGAAAAACGAATAGTTATGCCTTTGTGCATGAGAAAGGAGGGCAGACTGTTGGGAGAGGGGGTGTTGTTTTCGTAGAATTGTTTCCTGATGTCTAGGGAGCCAAGGTATTTCTATGGGATCTTATAAGAAAACTAAAACAATGGATAAATCTCATTAAGACTAGCTGTAACATATGTAGCCAGTCTTAGAGTAATGGGCAAGGCTTATCTCAAGTTCTGGCTAGAAGTGTAAGATGGTGTACCATTTCAGCTAGCCAACTTGGAATTGTCTTGAGCAGTTTATAACTCAAAGCTGATCTTTGAGTGGTGTTTGTCAGCTCAATGGAATCATTATGAACCAGGTAGAATCATTGTTGTTGTGTGGCCCCATCTTCCTTCTGGAGACTATAAAGATCACTGTTAGGAAAATTTTATTATTCACTGTGGAATACTTAAACAATATTAATATCAAAAAAAGAGCCTCAGGGACCAGGCTCCTGGGACACAGTCAGTCCCAGTGAACCCCCACTCAACTCTGTCCCAGTTGCTGGCCAGCAGGGAAAACTGCAGGCAGGCTCCCCACCAAAACCCCACATCAGACCCTGCAATGTACAAGACCCATAACCTTATCCCAATATCCATCTGCTTGTGATCCCATTAACTGCCTGAGATACGGAATCTTCCAGTTCTCATTGAACCAACAGTTGCTGAACAGCAGGAAAGAATCCTGCAGGCAGGCTCACCCACCAAAACCACCCATCAGACCCAGCAATCTACAAGACCGATGCCCTGCCCCAAGACCCAACCCCCTGTGACACCTGAGGCTTGCTGAGACACAGAACCTGGCAGCTGTCACTGGACCAAGAGAAGCTTCCTGAGACACAGAATTTGCCAGCTCTGACTGGACCGAGCCCTGATAAGACAGAGTGGCTCCCTGAGCCACGGAACCAGCCAGCTTGGATTGGACCAAGAGCAGATCCCTGAGATACAGAAACTGCCAGCTCCAATTAGACCAAGAGCTAAGTTTAGACCCATAGTGGCCCGCTGAGACAAAGACACAGCAAGCACAGACTGGACCAATAGCAGCTCTCTCAGACACAGGCACCTCTTGCAACTATTGGGGGAAGAGATGGAAAGATGACAGTGAAAAAAATATGTACAACAACATAAAGAGCAATATGGAATCACCAAAGCCTAGCCCTTCTACAACAGCATGACCTGAACCTCACAGTGTAAAAGAAGCAGAAGAAAGCGACCATAAAAATGACTTCATGCAGATGCTAGAGGTTTTTAAAGAGGAAATGAAAAATTCCCATAAAGAAATTGAAGAAAAAGATAAACAAAAAATTGGAAGAAATCAATAAATCCCTTGAAGAAAGCCAATAAAACCGTGAAAAATAAAATAAACATGTGAAGGAAACAGTTACAGACCTGAAAAGTGTAAAAGAAACAATGACGAATACACAAACAAAATGTGGAAATAAAAAAATCTGGGGGTCTGGGGATTTAGCTCAGTGGTAGAGCACTTGCCTAGCAAGCGCAAGGCCCTGGGTTTGGTCCTCAGCTCTGGAAAAAAAAATCTGAGTAAACAAACAGGAAACACAGATGCAAGCATAAGCAACAGAATACAAGAGACGGAAGAGAGAATCTCTGGTGTGGAGGATACAACAGAGGACATATAGTCATCAGTCAAAGAAAATACCACAGCCAAAAATGTTATACCTCAAAATTTCCAGGAAATCTGAGACACCATAAAAAGGAGAGAGGAAAAGGAATATATACAGTTATATAAAGAAATAGTTTTCTGCATCCACTTCCATCAGTTATTGGATGAGAGTTCCAACAGGACAGTTAGGGTGTTTGGCCATCTAATCACCAGACTAGGTCAGATCAGGCTTTCTCTTGACCATTGCCAGCAGTCTACAGAGGATGTATCATTGTGGATTTCTGGGGACCTCTCCAGCACTCTGCCTATTCTTGTTCTCATGTGGTCATCATTTATCATGGTCTGTTATTTCTTGTTCTTCCTTTCTGTTCTTGATCCAGCTGGGATCTCCTGCTCCCCTAAGCTTTCTTTCCCTCAAATCTTGCAGTTCATTACTCCCACTGTTGTCCAGGTTGTTCATATAGATCTCATCCATTTCTCTGTCATTGGGCAATCCCTGTGTCTTTCCTTGGTTCCTGTTTTCTAGGTAGCCTCCCTGGAGTTGTGTAGCAGTCTAGTCATCTTTGTTTTACATCTAGTGTCCTACTGTGAGTGAGTACATACCATGTTCGTCCTTGTGAGTCTGGGTCACCTCACTCAGGATGATTTTTTTTCTAGATCCATCCATTTGCCTGCAAACCTCATGATGTCATTGGTTTTCTCTATTGAGTAGTACTCCATTGTGTATATGTACACAGGTGGAGCTCCAGGAGTCCAGTTGTTGAGAAAGAGGAGGTAGTGAAAGAGCGTGAATTGTTGAGACTAAGATTGGAAAAGCACAGGGACAAATAGCCAAACAAATGGAAGCACATGAATTATGAACAAAGGCTGTGGAGCCCCCAGCTGGAGCAGGCCCTCTGGATAAGTGAAAGAATCTTAAGAGCAGCAAAGGAAAAAGGCCAAGTGACTTATAAAGTTAGACCCATCAGAATAACACCTGACTTCTCAATGGAGACTTTGAAAGATAGAAGGTCCTGGACAGATGAGACCATGGAAGCCAGCCTAGACTATTTATGCAGCAAAACATTCAATCATCATAGATGGAGTGAGCAAGATATTCCAAGAAAAAAAAAACAGATTTAAACAATACCTATCTACATATCCAGGGAAATACACACACAGTAGCACCAAAAGATAACAGGTATTAACAATCACTGGTCACTAATATCCATTAATAACAATGGTATCAATTCACCTATAAAAGGACACAGGCTAACAGAATGGATACAAAATCAGGATCCATCCTTTTGCTGCATACAAAAAGCATACCTCATCCTCAAAGACAGACACTACCTCAGAGTAAAAGGCTGGGAAAAGACTTTCCAATCAAAAGTACTTAAGAAGCAAGTTGGTGTAGCTATCCTAATATCAAACAAAATAGACTTCAAACTAAAAGTCAATCAAAAGAGATCCAGAAGGTCATTATATAATCATCACAGGAAAGATCCAGCAAGATGAAGTTTTAATTCTGAATGTTTATGCTCCAAATACAAGGGTACCCACATATGTAAAAGAAAGATTACTGAAGTTTAAATTACACACCAAAACCTTCATATTAATATTGGGAGACTTCAACACCCCACTCTCACTAATGGACAGATCTACCAGGCTGAAACTTAACAGAGATATAAGGGACCTAACAGATGTTATGATTCAAATGGTCTTAATAGATGTCTATAGAACATTCTACCCTAACTAAAAAGAATATACCTTATCAGGACCCCATGGGACCTTCTCTAAAATCGACCACATACTCGGTCACAAAGCAAATCTCAACAGATACAAAAAAAAATGGAATAAGCTTCTGTATTCTTTATGACCACCATGGTGTAAAGTTAGATTTCAACAACAACAAAATTACAGAAAGCCTACAATCCCATGGAAACTGAATAGTGCTAAACTGAACCACCAATGAGTTAAGGAAGAAAAAAGAAAGAAAGGAAATAAAGACTTCCTAGAATGCAATGAAAATCAATGTACTACATACCCAAACATATGGGACAATATGAAACAGTGTTAAGAGGAAAATTCATAGGACTAAATGACTACATAAAGAAGTTGGAGAAATTTCACACTAGTGACTTAACAGCACACCTAAAAGTTCTAGAACAAAAAGAAGCAAAGTCACTCAGGAGGAATATATGCCAGGAAATATTCAAATTGAGAACAGAAATCAATAAAAAGAAACAAAGAGAACAATACACAGAGTTGGTTCTTTGAGAAAATCAATAAGATAGACAAGCCAAACTAACCAAAATACAGAGAGAGAGTATCCAAATTAACAAAATCAGAAATGAAAAGGGAGACATAACAACAGACAACAAGGAAATACAGAGAATCATCAGGTCATACTTCAAACACGTGTACTCCACAAAATTGCAAATTCTAAAAGAAATGGACAGTTTTCTGGATATCTTCCACATACCTAACTTAAATCAAGACCAAATAAACAATCTAAATAGACCAAAAACCCTTAAGGAAATAGAAATAGTCGTTAAAAGTCTCCCAACCAAAAAAAGCCCATAACCAGATGGTTTCAACACAGAATTCTACCAGATTTTCAAGTAACAGCTAATACCAATACTCTTCAAATTTTTCCACACAATAGAAACAGAAGGAATTTTACCAAACCCCCTTTATGAGGCTACAGTTACTCTGATTCCCAAGCTACACAAAGATGCAACAAAGAAAGAGAATTACAGACCAATCTCTCTCATGAACATTGATGCAAAAATACTCAATAAAATATTGGCAAACTGAATCCAAGAACACATCAAAAAATGTATCCACCATGAGCAGGTAGGCTTCATCTCAGAGATGCAAAGATGGTTCAACATAAGAAATATCTGTCAATGTAATATACCATATAAACAAACTGAAAGAAAAAAATGACATAATCATTTCATTAAATGCTGAAAAGGCCTTTGACAAAATCCAACACCCCTTCATGATAAAGGTCTTGGATCAGGATTACATGTAAAATACTTAAACATATAAAGAGCAATTTACAGCAAGCCAACAACAAATTAAATGAAAAGAAACTCAAAGTGATTGTACTAAAATGAGGAACAAGACAAGGCTGTCCACTCTCTCCATACCTATTCAATACAGTACTTGAAGTTCTAGCTAGAGCAATAAGAAAATAAAAGGAGATAAAGTAGATACAAATTTGAAAGGAAGAAGTCAAACTTACACTGTTTGCAGATGATGTGATATTCTACGTAAGTGACCCCAAAAATTATACCAGGGGACTCCTACAACTGATAAGTACTTTCAGTAATGTGGCAGGATACTTGACAAACTCAAGAAATTCAGTAGCTCTCCTATATACAAAAGATAAACAAGCTTAAAAAGAAATCAAAGAAATATCACCCTTTACAATAGTCACAAATAATATAAAATACCTTAGGGTAACTCTAACTAAGCAAGTGAAAGACCTGGATGACAAGAACTTTAAGTCTCTGAAAAAAGAAATTGAAGAAGATATCATAAAATGGAAAGATGTCACATGCTCATTGATAAGGAGGATTGACATAGTAAAAATGGCAATCTTACCAAAAGCAATCTACAGATTCAATGCAATCCCTATCAAAATTCCAACAAATTCTTCAACTTCATATGGAAAAACAGAAAACCCAGGATAGCTAAAGGAATCCTGCGCAACAAAGCCACCTCTGGAGGCATCACCATCCCTGACATCAAGCCCTACTATAGAGCTATATATAGTAAGAACAGCTTGGTATTGCCTTAAAAACTGACATGTGGACCATTGAATCAAATTGAAAAATGGTGTTTTGTTGTCTGGTCTGGAAGACACAGGTGCTGACATGACCATAATTGCACCAGAATTTTGGCATCCAGCTTGGCCTCTTCAGGAGGTAAACATTCAGCTGTTAGGAATTGGAACATTATCTCAAGTGAAATAGAGTGCAAGATGGCTCGAATGTATAGGACCAGAAGGACAGAGAGAAAAATTAAAACCATATGTGGCTAACATAGCTTTGAACCTGTGGGGTCAAGACCTGTTGCAACAATGGAGTGTTCAGATTAACATCTCTCCAACCTGAGAAACAAATCATAAACTAGCACATGTTTCTGAGAGAAATATTAATGAATGGTCACTAGCCATCCAGATTGTACAAGAGCAAGGCACAACAACTGATTATCTTCTGAAGACACCAACAGATCTACCTTTAAAATAGTTTAGAGAAAAGCCTGTAATGGGTTCAGCAATGGTATTTAACAACAGAGAAACTCCAGGCTTTAGAAGAGCTGGTACAAGAGCAGTAAAATGCACAGCATATTGAAGAACCAACCAGCCCTTGGAATTCTCCTGTATGTGTTATTAAAAAGAAATTTGGTAAATAGAGAATGGTACCAGACCTTAGAGCAATTAACAAAGTAATTCAGCCAATGGAATCTCTAAAATCTGGAATTCCTCTACGTACTCTGTTACTAAAAGGATGGCCTCTTATAGTTATTGATTTAAAATACCACTTGTTTTCTTTTTTTTATTTTTATACAGATATTTGTGTTTTAATTTTACATATCAGCATGGGTTCCCCTGTCCTCCGCCCTCCCAACCCTGACCCCACCTTCCCCCGAGGCCCTCCCCCTCATTCCCATCTCCTCCAGGGCAAAGTCTCCCCTGGGGATTCAGATCAACCTGGTAGATTCAGTACAGGCAGCTCCAGATCCCTCCTTTCAGGCGAGCAAAGTGTCCCCACATAAGCCCAAGGTTCCAAACAGCCAGCTCATGGACTAAGGACAGGTCCTGGTCCCACTGCCTGAGTGTCTCCCAAACAGTTCAAGCTATTCAATGGTCTCACTTATCCAGTAGGCCTGATCCAGTTGGGGGCTCCACAGCTTTGGGTTCATAGTTCATGTATTTCCATTAGTTTGGCTATTTGTCCCTGTGCTTTTCCAATCTTGGTCTCAACAATTCACATTCTTGTAGTCCCTCCTTTTCCTCGGTAATTGGACTCTTGGAGCTCTACCTGGGGCCTGGCCGAGGATCTCTGTATCCACTTCCATCATTTATTGGATGAGAGTTCTACCCAGACAGTTATGGTGTTTGGCCATCTGATCACCAGACTAGGTCAGTTCAGGCTTTCTCTTGACTATTGCCAGTAATCTACAGTGGAGGTATCTTTGTGGATTTCTGGGGACCTCTCGAGCACTTTGCTTCTTCCTGTTCTCATGTGGTCTTCATTTATCATAGTCTGTTTTTCCTTGTTCTCCCTTTCTGTTCTTGATCCAGCTGGGATCTCCTGCTCCCCTAAGCTCTCTTTCCTTCAAACCTTGCCCTTCATTACCCCCACTCATGTCCAGGTTGATCATGTAGATCTCATCCATTTCTCTGTCATTGGTGATCCCTGTGTCTTTCTTAGGGTGCTGTTTCCTAGGTAGCCTCCCTGGAGTTTTGAGTAGCAGTCTAGTCATCTTTGTTTTACATCTAGTATCCTCCTATGAGTGAGGACAGAGCATGTTTGTCTTTCTGAGTCTGGGTTACCTCACTCAGGATGATTTTTTCTAGTTCTTCCCTTCTCTTTTCTCTTCTCTGTCCTCCTGTGCCCTGGGAGTCCCATTATATTTACACTTACAAGCAATATTCCCTTAGCAGTGCAAAGCCAGGCTACCAGGGTCAAACAGAGGGGTGATAAGAATCAAAGAGAGGGAGTAACCATTAATTATCATTTGTAATCCCTAAGGGAATTGACCAATAGGGAATGAATTAACTAAAGGCTAAATTCGGGTAATATCTAAGAAGAGGGATCTTATGTGCTCAACTATATCCTCAAACGTGATTGGCAGAAAATGTTAAAAATCTAAGTTGCTAGGTCAATGGGAGAAAATAAAACTATCTTTTTTTCCTGTGGATCCTATCTATCCAAGGTATCTGCCATTTTTCTACAGGGTGAGGGAAGGTGTGCTCAGTTGCTAGGCAACTGTGTACAGCTAAATGCTTCTGATGATAGTTAAAGGGAGATGTGGAACTAGAGGTAAGGTTTGGGAAAGAAAGAAGTAAAGCTTAATTGGCACATCCGCCAGGCCTTCTCAAACAGGAAGCCTGGATGCTTAATCTGTTTTTAGAGAGGACAGAGGTATCTTTGATAAGGTACTTTCCTCCATCTGGGGATGGACCTGCCTGGATGCTGCCAATGATGATAATTACAGGGAGGCTTGAACTGGGGTTCTGGCTGAGCATAGCTGTCAGCACAGAAAGTTATCTAAATATTTCTAGAAGTGGTTAGGTAAGGAGTTAAAGGTCTATAAAGTCAGTAAGGTTGTAAGAAAGGAGGGTCTGAGCTAAATTGTGTAAAGCTATTACTTAAGGTCCACCTGACCTAGGCGGTGTCTCCTTGTGGAATTTACCTTAAATTGGGATACTTTCATGTGGACTGTTATTACTGCTAGTCCTTGAAAGTGGCTAAGGGAGATATCTGATTCCAGAGAAAGCCTTTGCTGAGGCTGTTCTCCAAATACCTGGAATATGTATGTGCAGAGAGTGATCAGTCCACACTGTTAGACCTTATTAGGGAAAAGTCAATTGGGAAGACTATGAAGGCACACATGATTTTCATAACAGAAGACAGCTGATATATAACAAACCAAGTTACACCAAAAGTTCCTTGGAATTTTGCTTCCTCTGGAGGAAATCCTTGATCCATCCAGGTATTTACCATAACCAGCTGAATTCTTATGATATATTCCTGCGGCCTATAGCAGTACCTTTAACTAAGGAGGACATTAAAAAATGCGGACAGAAAGTGAACCTTGGCAAAGAGCTTGCAGTAATTTTGTTTTTTGGGGGAGAAATTAACAGCAAATATCCTAAAGCAATAGAATTGATCTTATAAAAACAGCTGATTGGATTTTGCCTTGAACTGTATGAGAAAATCCCATATCTGGAGTTTGTACGTTTTATACAGATGCAAACAAACAAGGAAAGGCAGGTTACAAATCAGAAAATTTAAGTAAAGTGGTTCAAAATCCTTATAATTCAGTTCAAAAATCAGAATTGTATGATATTTTGTTGGTATTAATGGATTTTTCAGAACTTCTCAACATAGTTACTGACTCTCAGTATGCTGAAAGAGTAGTATTACGTATTGAGACTTCAGAATTTATCCCTAATGAGTCAGAATTAACTTCACTATTTATTCAGTTATAAGATACAATCAGAAAAAGGTGTGATCCTTTATATATAACTCACATCTGATCCCATACAGATCTACCAGGCCCTCTAGTACAAGGTAATGATGAGATTGATAAATTATTGATAGGAAATGTGCTGGAGGACTTAGAATTTCATTTAAAAAGAAAACATCATGTCAATAGTTAAGTTTTAAAAAAGGATTTTTCCATAACCTGGCAACAAGAAAAGGAAATATCCTACTTGTTCCTTTTACAATCAAACACCATTACCAGTGGGATGTAGCCCAAAGGGTACTCAGAGGAATGAAATCTGGCAGATAGATAGATGTGTTTCACTTTGCAGAATTTGGAAAATTGAAATATGTACACCATACCATTGATACTTATTCAGGATTTCAATGGGTAAATTGGGTTCGGAAAAGGCTGATTCTGTAATCACTCATTTGCTAGAAGTTATGGCCATCATGGGTATACCTGCACAAATTAAAACTGACAATGCTCCAGCATATGTGTCTGTTAAAATGAAACAGGTTTTTGCTTATTATAATATAAAGCATATTACAGTTATACCACATAATCCTACAGGCCAAGCAGTTATAGAAAGATCAAACAGAACTCTAAAGGACATGCTAAACAAAACAGAAAGGGACAACAAAACTCCCCAGAAACAGACTGCATAATGCTCTATTAATTTTGAGTTTTCTCAGTGCTAATGAGAAAGGAACAACAGCTGCAGAGAGACATTGGCTAATAGAAAAGTCTGCAGAATTAAATCAGCCTATATACTTTAAGGATGTGCTGACCTCAGAATAGAAACCAGGATATGTGTTACATTGGGTATGAGGTTTTGCTTTTGTTTCTACAGGATAAGACAAGCTGTGGGTACCATCAAAATTGATAAAGGTTTGAGTTGAACAAGAAAGACATCTTAATTAGAGGAGATGGTAGTTCATAAACCAGCATGACCATTCAATTTTTAAACTAACTTATACCATTAACACATGCCTTTTCATTTAATCAGATATAACTTGCCAAAAGGGATCCTCCCCAAAATTAGTCTTGGGGAAGGGTTTTTGTTTTTGTCTTTTAGGAGAATGAAGAACAAGGAATCTGAAGAACACTGCACAAATGAGACAACTCAAGAAGGACAAATCATCTGTCCCAGGAAACAGAGTAAAATGGCCTAATGGTATATCATCTACAAAATTTCATAAATCTTCCTAAATGTTTGTTTCTGCTCTTCTCTAAAAAATTAACACTATTGGTCTTCTTGTAGTCCCAGTTCAATTAAAATTTAAAGCTGACTTTGGAGTTGGAGAATGGCTCTCTCCTTCTTTAAACTCAAGCATGTTGTTAAAAGGAAAATGCAAATTCCCTGTATCATGCCAGAAGAAAGAACCATCTTCTGACATGGGACAGGAGAAAAACCAAATTAATTAAGGGACTATTCTATTACTACTAATCTCAATTCTTTGATTCTATTCTGATTCTTTAAACTTTTCTTAAAGTATGAATTTTATATCAAAATTTACAAGTTTAATATATATATAAACTTTGTTAAGATAATGGTCATATGGAGTATTAACTAATTCTAGAAGAAAAGGCTTCAATTAGCTGCCTATACATGTCTTTGTGTTCGAGTCTTTATCAGTTTTCTGCAGGAAATCATGGCCAGGCCTAACATCAACTGAAGTCTCCAGGAAGAAGATGGGGCCCAACAACAACAATAATTCCACATGGACAATAATAATTCCACTAAGCTGACAAACATCATCTACAGATCAACTTTGGACAACAAACTGCTCATAGCAATTTTGAGATGGCTAGCTGAGATGATCCAGTTTCAATGACTACTTGAATAAAGACTTGAGATAAGCACTAAACTTTGGCCTTATGATCAGACTGGACAACAAGGGATATAGCTACCTTTCCTAGAATTTGACAATTAACCCAAAATTTTTCTTTTCAGAATAAAGATACCTTCACCCATATCTAGCTGGAAGCAATTTTAAGAACACCACACCCACATTCTCAAAGAGGTGGTGTGGGAAGGGTGCTTTTTTTAGGGGGGGGTCTTTTAATGGTTTTGGGTCTGGGATAATTTTCATTGTTTAGGAGGGTTGGTTACAAGTCATTGTTAAAGGTTAGGAAAAGAGCTAAGCAACGGAGATTAGATTTAAGGTTCTTGCTAAGAAAAGATACAGAGAAATGATAGAATAGAGGGTATAATATTGAATCTACTCAGAAAAATAAAGAGAAGATATAGATATTAAATAGATAAAAAGATAGATTATTGACTCTACTTTTAAAAGACAATTACTAGTTTTAAATACTTTACACTGGATTGGATTTTTATATATTGTATACAAATTATATATATATATATATATATATATATATATATATATATATATATATATAGAGAGAGAGAGAGAGAGAGAGATTGATTTATATTATTAGAAAATGCTATATGTAGATTTCTAATCTTGTTCAAGATATTGTACTTATACCATTCATTTAACAATGTAATGCAATTTTCTGATCCTTGAATGTTATTATTACTAATTATTAGGATATAAAGAAATGAAAGTTAGTAGTTAGACATTACAATTGAACTTGTAGTCATATTAGGTATTTTTTCAAGATCAAGCAGATATATTTTAGAAAGACAGATCATTTTCAAACCCTTCTGAGATCTATAGAATATGGCATTTAAAATGTTTTAGTAACTTAGAAAATTTTTCTTTTTTTGTTAGGACTATGAGACATGTCAGCTCTTGGCAGTACCAATCTACTTCAGAGAAAATATGGGCATTGCAGAACCTGCATATGGAGTTAACCTTCACTGTGGCAAAGTTAACCACTGAACAAGAAAGTATTCTCGAATCGACTACTGACAAACAGGACAGACAGGACATGAAACAAAGGACTACTGATTCTTGCCAAAACAAGTGTGGTTGTAACTTTAACAAAAGACATCTTCTTAGGTCAGGACAATATGGCACCATCCCTGAAGTGACCTTTGCAAACCAGAAAAGGTACAGTGCCCTTTTCTTCAAAGACAGCTGAACAGGCAGTGGACCGATGACTTCTGATGTGCAGTGGAACAACAGCTGAAACAGTTGTTCTTGAAGAGTAACTAAACTGACAGAGTCTAACCTCTCAATGGTAGACTGGCATTTAATAGAGGGATGTGAAGAAGAACAGGATGCTGAGATGAAGCCACACACACACAGCCAAGAAGAATGGACAGCTGAATTAAAAAACAAACAAACAAAAAAATCAACAATTTCCAGAATGTAAAATCCTGAATCATGACATGATACTAGTGGAATTCAGGTGTTTCTGGCACATGGACTGCTCTCACCAAATGTGAGGTTGAACTGTTGACCTTGTATACATCCTACTTAACAAATGTGTCTGTCAGATATGCTAAGCCTATAAGGCTAAAGATGATGCTCCAACACTGTGGAGAAACCTCTGGTGACTGTTCAGGCAGCCAGCTGTTTCTCTCAACTCACAGCTTTTTTGGAAGCTGCTTGCATGCACTTTCTCTTTTTATTTGTATTTTTTTTTTAGGTAATATTATTTCCTTCTTGGGTCTCTGAGGGAATTGAAGATTAGATAGTCCTAGTTAAAGATTAGATCATTATAGTTTTCCATGTTAAGAATTTCAGAAAAGAAACTCACTAAATAGGTGTAAGTGTATAAATTTGAAAGAAGTTATAAGGTAGTTCTGTTAGTAATATAAATTAGGATAGAAAGTAAATTAGGTACATTTTGTACTCACCAAAATAGGGTATATAATGGAATTATTTTCTCTGAATATATCAAATGCAAAAGGACTAGACATAATTTAGGTATTTATTGCTTGTATATATTACATATAGTTATTATCCTTTTGTATATAGTTTTTTATCTTAGTTATAATTTTTTTTTTCCATTTTTCTTTTTCTTAAAATAGAAAGGGGGAAATATGGTGATATTTTATTTGTACTAAAATGTGATTTTATTTGTATGTGAATAAATAAAGTTACCTGGGGGTCAGAGCTAATAGCAAGCCATAGCAGAAGTCTGTCAGTGGTAGCACATGCCCTTAATCCCAATCACATAACAAGCAGATCTCTGTGTGTTCAAGGATACAGCCAGCATGGAGACACACGCCTTTAATCTCAATACCAACCATAGAGACCTGGAGGTCTGTATAGACAGGAAGTGAGAAGGGGGTCGTGTGGTGGATTTACAACCAATGAGAAGGCAGAACCAAAAGTTAAAAAAAAAAAGACAGCTACACAGGAAGTAGGCCTCTTTCTCAGAGGAAGGACAGCAGTGGCAGCAAAGGGTAAGAAAGGGTTTTTAGTATCATCTCTTAGCTACTGCTCTGACCTCTTGGGCTTTTAACTCTGCATTTGTCACTGTGTTTCCTATTTAATAAGACTGTTACATCTACAGGATGATGGATCCCCTTGGGAAGAGGAAATAGATAAAATCTCCATGAGTAACATGAGGATGTGGGGTGGGCAATGGAGGATAGTGGATAGGGGATGAGAACATAAGGGAATGGGATGGTCAAGATGGGACAGAGACAGAGTGGGAAAGCAATGAAAGAGATAGCATGAAAGAGGGAGACATCATGGGGATAGAGAGAAACCCAGTGCTAGGGAAGTTGCCAGGGATCCCCAAGGATGAACCCAGTTGTAAAACTAGAAATAGTGGAGAGAGTGCCTGAACTGAACTACGTTAACCAAGTGATCAGATCATTGAATAACCTAACTGTCATCACAGAGCTTTTCTCCAGTGACTGATGGAAGAAGATGCAGAGATCCCCAAACACCAGGCAGAATTCTGGGAGTTCAGGCAAAGAGAGAGAAGAGAGATTCTATGAGCAAGTGCATCAAGATCAGGATGGGGAAACCTGCAGAGATGACCAAACCAAACTAGTGGAAACTCATGAAAGTTGGATCAATGGCTGTGGAGCCTGCATGAGACTGGACTAGGCGCTCTTCATGGAAAGACAGTTGTATAGCCTGATCTGCTTGGGGATCCCCCTGGCAGTAGGAACAGAATCCATCTCTGGTATATGAGGGGGCTTTTTGGAGTTCATTACCTGTGATGGGACACCTCATGCAGCCTTGAGGCAGGGTGAAGGGCTTGGAATTGCCTCTACTGGATGTGCCTCCCCAGGGGAGACCTTCCATTCTCATGGGTGGGAATGGGGGATGGATTGGGAGGGGAAGGCTGGGGGGACAGGAGGAGGGAGGAGAAGGATCTTTGATTGGTATGTAAAATGAATGAAAATATTTTCTTATATAAAAAAATAAATAAATAATACAAAAACAAAAAAGTAAAAGAATAAAAAATAAGAAAGTTTAATTTTTAGGATAACATTATATCTCAAGAATGGTTTCAAAGAGTCAAGAATAAGTATGGAGAGAAATAGGATTTTGATAATAATTCCTATATTTTGTGTTACTTTCTGTCCTACACCAGGTGGCTCTTCTGATATGAGACAGAACTTTTATTTTTTTTTTAACAACATGCTTGGATTTAGAGAAGGAGGGAGCCATGCTCCAACTCCAAAGCCAGTTTTGATTTTTGAGTCAGAACTACAGCTTTTCTGAGAAGTAAAATGATACAGATGCTTAGGTAATGGGATTTTATCCTGTTTAGAATATTAGTATCATTAGGTCCTATTTTTCTTTGCTTGTAATTTTTTTCTGGATATCCTTCTCTTCTGCCTTAGACATCTAGATGTCTGAACTCTTTTGACTTCTTGAAGATGAATATTGCTATTTTCCTGTAAAAACAAAAATAAAACTCTGCCCTGACCCTTGTTTTGTGAGTTTTCCTTACAACTTATAGAACTGTCATATTGATGGATGAGCTCCTATTTCTCTTTATCAAGATGTTTCTTCTGTTCAGAGAAAATCTATTAATTTTGATGGTATCCATAGCTTTTCTTTTTCTTAGGAAACAAACATAAAACCCTTTTCCCAACATGTTTCACATCATAGCTTCCATTCTAAAGTCAACATATCTTTAAAGTACACAGGCTGATTTGACTCAGTAGTTTTTTCTATTGTCCAATATCTCTCCACAGTTGTTGTTCCTTTCTCATTATCATTAAGACAATTCAAGTTTAATAAGGCATTAGGCAATCTTTCTTTGAGGGTTTTTGTTCCCCTTTCTGTTTATTCAGCATTTCTTTCAATGTGTGGTATACTATAATATGCTTTATATTATGTGAAAACTGTTTCATTTTATTGGAGATATATGCTAGAGTGTTGTCAATCTTAATTTGTACAGGTATACCCATTATGGCAATGACTTCTAATTGGTGCATAATTACAGCCTTTTCCAAACACAAAGCAGTTGCCCATTAAAATCATGAAAACTTGTGGTGTATATATTTTAATTTTCCAAATTTTACAAAATGAAAAATATCCATTTGCCAAATTTCAGTTCTATGTATACCTTTAAGATTGCTTCCTGCCAGCAATGGAGCTAGGTTATAGAATGAAAAAGTAGGATTTTTTTTTTTACAATTTCCTTGGCTTGTTGCCAAGTGATGAAAAATCCTTTACAAACCTTGCTATTGACATAGTGTTTCTTATGAAACTCTGAGGCCTCCAGCACATTTCCTTTTAATAACTGATCAACTTCATTATTACCTTGTGCTAGAGAACCTGGCAGATCCATATGGGATCGGGTGATATATATATACATGTATATACATACATACATATATATATATATATATATATATATATATATATATATATATATATATATGATGATTCCTATCCCTGATTATTTCCTGTAATTGAATAAATAGCAAAGTTAACTCAGTGTTATCAGGAATAAATTCAGCAGTTTTAATATGTAAAATAACTCTGTGTATATTAAGAGTCATTAGCTATACTGAGAGGTTCTGTAAGATCCATTAGTACCATAATAATGGCATATAATTCTGACTTTTTTTTCAGAATTGTAAGGTCTTTGAACCATTTTACTTAAATCTCCTGATTTATATCCTGCCTTTCCAGATTCATTTGTATCCATATAGAATGATGACTCCTCTTTCACAAGGTTTTGTTTTCTAAGGGTTATGGATATTTGTCATCTGTTAGGGGTTGGTTGTAAGTTAATATGGTTGGGGTGGATCAATAAAGTTTGAACTCAAGAATCTCTTTTGAAAAAAGAGGGGATAGGATAGGATAATAAGGAAGTTCATGGTATCTATAAAATAATTTAATAAACTACCAGCTTTAGATAATTTGCATTGGTTTAGACTCATATATTGATACAAATGTAAAATTATGTTTATATTGCTGTTTTAAATAATTTGTATATTGATACCAATTCAAAACTATATTTGTCATATTGTATATATGCTCCTCCTGTTTAAAATATTTTTATACATTGATACAAATGTAAAATTATATTTGCCATGCTGTATGTTTGTTCTACCTGTGTTTAGGATATTTTGCATATTGATGCATATTAAGGCCATTGTTATCATATTACACTATACATTTCTACCTCTGATTAAGTTGTTTTATATATTGTCACAAATTCCAGGTCATTATCTTTATAATGTGCATCTGTTTACAGATTGTGTACCCTAATAAACTTGCCTGAGGATCAGAGGAGAGAGCCAGACACTGGATTAGAATTAGAGATCAGGCAGTGGAGGCACACAAACTTAATCTTATCACTTGGGAGATAGAGATCCACCTGGATCTCTGAGAGCTCAAGGCCACACTGGAAACAGAATCAGGCAGTGGTGGCACACACCTTTAATATCAGTACCAGGAGACACACATACCCTTAATTCCAGGAAGTGACATCTGGGCAGAGAAAGGTATATCAGGCCTGAGGAAAAATGAATGCTCACTCTTCAGGCTGAGGATTTCATAGAAGTAAGAACTAGTTAGTGGCTGGCTGCTCTGCTTCTCTGATCTCTTAGCTTTTACCCTGATAGCTGGCTCTGGGTTTTTTTTTTTATTAAAAGATCATCTAATATCAAATAACAGATAGTTTATTTTAATAATGTGAAGCTTTAGACTTTAGGCTATTTATGTTAATAATAATTATAGGTTAATAGTCTCCCATGCTTGTCATATTTTTATACTTATGTTAGTTAGGTTTCCTAGATATACAGAAATATATGTCAGATGGGTAGGTGATCTTCCAACACTTCATAGACATGGAGAATATAGCATTTAAACAGAACTATGTCAATGTGAGACATGATTACTCCTGGCAGCACAGATCTAGTCCTGAGAGGATGTTAGGCATCAAAGACACTCCATATGGAATTTGTCCTCTTCTTGGCAAATATGGTCTGTTGGGCATAGAACTGTCCTTACCTCAACTACTAAAAGTAAGCATGCTGTCCATTCTGGACAAGCAGGACATGGGAAAAATGACTGTTGAATGTTATCAAGACAGGTAGGACAGTCTTTCAAAAATTTTCCTGCTTCTGAAAATGCTCTGTCAGATATTCTACACCTGTAAACAAACATGGATGCCCCAATATTGCAGCTAAACCTTGGGCAACTGTACAGGTAGCCAACTCTTTCTGTCATTCTTGGAAGTTGCTTGCTTGTAATTCCGGGTTACTCAGGTAATACTATTTTCCTTCTCAGGTCCTTGATGAGGTTGAAGACTAGATGGTTACAGTTGCAATTCTCTTATTACTTAGCTAAGAATGTATCAGGTACTAGATTTAGATTCTTCAGGATGGAACAACTATTGGAGTAATCATTGTATTTTGCCATTTACCTGTATTCTGGACATACAGTATTTGTTTCTTGCTTGGTGTTTTTCTTGTTGGTTGAGGTTCCATTTTTGTTTATGATATTACTCTTTCTTTCTCTTCAATATTTCTTGATAATCATTCTCATTGTATATAGTTTTGTATTAGGTTTAGAACCTTATTATTTAGACAAAAAAGTGAAGTGGAAATTAGCTCCACTAATTAGCTTTGCAGTATAAGCCTTTGCTTGTAGCTTCTGATTGAAGTACATGATCACCTGAAAGGAGAGGGTGGGTTGTGTCTCTTCTTCTTGGAGTGGATTCAGATGATGGCTAGATCCATTAGCTCCTGGGAAGAATGGACAGCAGCTGTTCACTTGGTTCTGTATTCGTGTGTATATCTTCCCCTTTATTACCTTAATAAATCCTTGTTAACCCATTAAACAGACTCTCAAGGATTTTGCATAACAGCAGACCCAGCAAACCTCATGGAACTATGCTTGGAAGGGTGCTGGTGGAAAGTTCTGAGAAAGAAAAGTACATTATCTTAGGATCCTAGGAGTGATCCATTAACCAGGCCCTTTACCTACCCAAGTGGATTAACTCTTAAGAAAATGTCATGACTCCACCTAAAGACACATTCCATTCTACTCTATCTATAGCAGTGAGAAGACATCTTATGGAGTAAAAGAATAACTAACATAAGACACAAATTTTATGTACCAACCACTGATCCCATAAAACACTTGACTGTTAAGAATTACTTTGGGTATTGAACTATTTGGGGGGTAGTTCTGCTATTTAATTAAACCAATCCTAGTTATAAATCTTCACAGTATACAAAAAGATTATTCAAAACATTTCCCCCATTTTTCTAGATAAAAAGGAAAGGTTTTAACTCTAACATAATAAAACTATAAACTGTGGAACCAAAATAAGACCAAAATGATTTCACGTGAAAACTAAGGCCTAAGATTTCTCCTTGTTGGTACAGGCCATGTTACTGGAATAGGCCATGAGTTACTGAAACCAGTCAGTCCAGATTCCAGAAAATAGGAAGTGTAAAAGTAGTCATGGGGTAATGATTGTTGGACTATGGAATTTTCCAACCCTGGTTTCCAGGGTAACTGACCACAGAAATGTCCCCACCTGAAGGCAGCCAGTGAGAAATGGTGGCACACAACCACCCCCTTAGAAGTAAGATTAAGCCATGATTTCTAGAAAGTCCCTAGAAGCGAGCCAATCAGAACTGTACTCATACTAGTACCCATAAATGATGTAACCTTGTGGTTTTTGCCTTTAAAAACTGAGCTTGCAGAAAGGTGGGCACTTCTTCAAGCCTCCACTGAATTGGATCTGTGGAACAAAGTCCCTGCCTAGGTTTGTATTGCTTTTGGATATCCTAAATTAAAACCTTACTTTTGAATTTCAGCATGCTCATCTTTGGTGGTCTCTCTGGGGGTCACAATCTGGGCACAACATAAACTACAAGAACAATTATCAGGTAAGAATTAAATTTACAATGTCCAGTCTATTTGTGTTTGACATATTTGGTGAAAATATTATTTATTCTATCTTGATGAGTGCAAAACTCTGTACCCAATTTACCTTCTATCATAACTAAGGAAAACTGTAACTATGACTATCTAGTGTTCAAATCTGTCAAAGACCCCAGAAGAATATACTATTTTTACATCGGTATTGAGCCATTTCTTAACATCTAACTAGTAAGTAAAGGGCTAGTAATAACAGGGAAAATGCTTCTGCTATGATACAAAATTATTTGAATGTGAATTAATGACGAATTTAGTGGTGGAAATTATCAGTTAATTACAACACCTTATAGTAAAGTATTAAGATCAGACTATAGCTTGAAGTTTGCCAACATGACATTTCCTCTTCTATGTCACACCTAAGAATCTATTTTAAGAAAAACAATTGTCATAGGGTGTTGGTCAGAAATAATTGAAAACTTTTAGAACTTCTTGGGAATTGGAAATACTTATAAACATGTGCAAGGATAGTCCTCACCCCTTATCAAATAATATTGCATTGAGTTTCTCTTCATTTACATTGATGTTGGCTGTTGGCTTGCTGTAGATTGCCTTTATTATGTTTAAGTATGTTCCCTGTATTCCTGATCTCTCCAAGACCTTTATCATGAAGGCGTGTTGGATTTTATCAAAAGCATTTTCAGCATCTAGTGAGATGATCATGTGGTTTTTTTCTTTGAGTTTATTTATATGGTGTATTACATTGACAGACTTTTGTATGTTGGACCACTCTTGCATCCCTGGGATGAAGCCTACTTCATCATGGTGGATAATTGTTTTTCATCAATGTTCATGAGGGAGATTGGTCTATAGTTCTCTTTCTTTGTTGCGTCTTTGTTTGGCTTGGGAATTGGGGTAATTGTAGCCTCATAGAAGAAGTTAGATAATGTTACTTCTGTTTCTATTGTGTGCAACAGTTTAAAGAGTATTGGTATTAACTCTTCTTTGAAGATCTGGTAAAATTCTGTGCTGAAACCATCAGGTCCTGCGCTTTTTTTGATTGGGGGACTTTTAATGACTGATTCTATTTTCTTAGGGGTTATTGGACTATTTAAATAGTTTATCTGGCTTTGATTTAACTTAGGTATGTGGTATATATACAGATAATTATCCATTTTTTTAGAGTTTCCAGTTTTGTGGAGTACAGTTTTTTTGAAGTATGACCTGATGATTCTCTGGATTTCCAAATTGTCTGTTGTTATGTCTCCCTTTTCATTTCTGATTTTGTTAATTTGGATGCTCTCTCTCTCTGTCTTTTTGTTAGTTTGGATAAGGGCTTGTCTATTTTGTTGATTTTCTCAAAGAATCAACTCTTTGTTTCATTAATTCTTTGTATTTTTCTCTTTGTTTCTATTTTATTGATTTTAGCTCTCAATTTGATTATTTCCTGGCATCTATTTCTCCTGGGTGAGTTTGCTTCTTCGTGTTCTAGAGCTTTCAGGCTTTCAGGTTTGCTGATAAGTCACTAGTGTGAGATTTCTCCAACTTCTTTACGGGGACATGTAGTGCTATGAATTTTCCTCCTAGCGCTGCTGTCATGGTGTTCCATAAGTTTGGGTATGTGGTATATTCATTTTCATTGATGTCTAGGAAGTCTTTAATTTCTTTCTTTATTTCTTCCTTAACCCATTGGTGATTCAGTTGAGCATTATTCAGTTTCCATGAGATTGTAGGATTTCTGTAGTTTTTTTTGGTGTTAAAATCTAACTTTAAATCATGGTGGTCTCATAGAACACAGGAGGTTATTCCAATTTTTTTGTATCTGTTGAGATTTGTTTTGTGGCCAAGTACATGGTCAATTTTAGAGAAGGTTCCATGGGGTGCTGAGAAGGTATATTCTTATTTGTTAGGATGGAATGCTGTGTAGATATCAATTAAGTCCATTTGAGTCATAACATCAGTGAAGTCCTTTATTTCTCTGTTAAGTTTCTATTTGGTAGATCTGTCCAGTGGTGAGAGTGGGGTGTTGAAATATCCCACTATTAATGTGTGGGGTTTTATATATGATTTAAGCTTTAGTAATGTTTCTTTTACATATGTGGGTGCCCTTGAGTTTGGGGCATAAATGTTCAGAATTGAAACTTCATCTTAGTAGATCTTTCCTGTGATTAGTATGTAATACACTTCTTGATTTATTTTAATTGATTTTAGTTTGAAGTCTATTTTGCTGGATATTAGGATGGCTACACCAGCCTGCTTCTTAAGACCATTTTATTGGAAAAACTTTTCCCAGCCTTTTATTCTTAGGTAGAATCTATTTTTGAATTCGAGGTGTTTCTTGTATGCAGCAGAAAGATGGTTCTGCTTTCATATCCATTCTGTTAGCCTGTGACCTTTTATAGGTGAATTAAGTCCCTTAATATTAAGGGATATTAAGGACAAGTGATTGTTCATTCTTGTAAACTTTTGGTGGTAGTGTGTGTGTGCTTCTCTTCTTTGTGGTTTACTGCTGTGGTGTTATCTATTGCCTGTGTTTTCAAGGGTGTATCTGACTTCCTTAGGTTGGAATTTTCCTTCTAGTGCTTTCTGTAGGGCTGGGTTTGTGGATAAGTATTGTTTAAATCTGGTTTTATCTTGGAGTATCTTGTTCACTCCACCTTATGATGATTGAAAGTTTTCCTGGGTATATTAGTCTAGTCTGGCATCCATGGTCGCTTAGATTCTGCATTACATCTGTCCAGGTCCTTCTGGCTTTCAAAGTCTCTATTGAGAAATCGGGTGTTATTCTGATTGGTTTGCCTTTATAAGTTACTTGGCCTTTTTCCTTTGTTGCTCTTAATATTCTTTCTTTATTCTGCATGTTTAGGTGTTTAATTATTATGTGGCAAGGGAGGGGACTTTTTTGGCAGATCTAGTCTGTTTGGTGTTCTATTGGCTTCTTATATCTTCATAGGTATTTCCTTCTTTAAGTTGGCAAAGTTTTCTTCTATGATCTTGTTTAATATATTTTCTGTGCCTTTGAGTTGATATTCTTCTCCTTCCTCTATCCCTATTATTCGTAGGTTTGGTCTTTTCATGGTGTCCCAGATATCTTGGACATTTTGTGTTATGACTTTTTTAGGAAGTGGTATTTATTTTCTTTGACTGATGAATTCTTTTCTCCTATTGTATCCTCTTCACCAGAGATCCTCTCTTCCATCTCTTGTACTCTGTTGGTTATGCTTGCATCCGTGTTTCCTGTTTATTTACTCAGATTTCCTCTTCCCAGTGTTCCCTCAGTTTGTGTCTTTTTCATTTTTTCTATTTCCCTTTTCAGGTCTTGAACTGTTTTCCTCACCTTTTTCATAATTTTCT